>NC_140998.1:191683568-192283568 GCF_052327205.1 Somniosus microcephalus
CGCTCTCTCTCCTTCCCCCCAGTCGCTCTCTCTCTTCCCCCCAGTCGCTCTCTCTCTTCCCCCCAGTCGCTTTCTCTCTCTCTTCCAACAACAACATGCCCTCGAAAAAGCCTCGGCACCGCCGGGCACTCCAGCTAGTTTATTTATATATATAAAAGGATCGTTCTGTCTGTCTGTCTATCTGTCTGTCTGTCTGTCCTCCGGTGTGCGTCTGTCCGGCTATGCACTCGAAGGTTATAGAGCGTACCTATGCGTGCATTACCTCCAAAGAAAGCTTACGGTTCCGGGACGGTCGTAAGCATATTTACTTTTCGGTCGGATGAAAATTGTTCGCGCCTTATGCAAAAAACCTTCAAAATTAAACTCATTATCTGCTGCTTAGCATTGATTGACTGACGTCAAGGTTCGACCAATCCTGTGCCGTCACGATTGACCAATCCTACAGTTCAGTCGCCTGATGGTTGGCCAATCGCTGCGTCTGTGGGCGGGACTAATCGTTTTCATCTCAGGGATGTGGCAGCCATTGCCTCAAGCTAAAAACCCCATTTACTTCCAGCTCAAAATCTGCTCATCCAGCTTTGAAAAAGTTAGTATCTCTTATGTTATTTTTAAAAGATTTACCAAAAACGTTTTATATGTATTTTCACTTTCATCTTTCAAGGTATTAAAAGGTAGAAATGTTGCCCGGCAGCAGATTGAGAGAGGGACACAGAGACAGGGCCCAAAAGCCTGGGACTCGATTTAAAATGTTGCCCGGCAGCAGATTCACAGAGGGACACAGAGAGGCCCCAAAGCCTGGGACTCGATTTAAACCGCCTGGCCCAAAACAGCCCTGCAAAGCCGGGCTCCCCCAGCTAGTATATATATAAAAGGATCGATCTGTCTGTCTGTCTATCTGTCTGTCTGTCTGTCCTCCGGTGTGCGTCTGTCCGGCTATGCACTCGAAAGTTATAGAGCGTACCTACGCGTGCGTTACGTCAAAAGAAAGCTTACCGTTCCAAAACGGTCGTAAGCATATTTACGTTTCGGCCGGACAAAAATTGCACCCGCGGTATCCAAAAAACGTTCAAAATTCCGCTCATTAACATCTCATTATCCGCTCATTAGCGATAGAGTGACGTCGAGGTCAATCAATCATACGCCGGATTCCTGGCGCGTGCGGGCGGGCCCTCCTACAGTCGAGTGACGGGACGATTGATGAATCCTACGCTTTGGTGACCTGACAGTCGACCAATCGGTGCGTATGTGGGTGGGCCTTATCGTTCTGAACCGAGGTGAGTAGCCGCCATCTTGCTTCCATTCTTTTTCCCGCTTTCTGCGTCTTTCTTTCCAAATATACATTTCCAGCAAAAAAAAATTGCTTTTATTAAATTGTTTAAAAAAAAAACTTCATTCATTTGTAAATATTTTCTCTAACCTGAAGATTCTTTTACCTACCTTTCCCCGTTTTTGTAAGGCCTCAGAACCTAGGCCTCAAAGCCGGGGCCTCTCCTGCCCAGCCATGCCCGAGCTAGGTAATTGCCCCACGGCTTCTGCTAAGCTCCTCCCCCACCCCGTCACGTTACCCGGGGCAACGGCGTCAGCCACGAGGGTTACGGGACATACACAGGGTGCGCGCGCAGCAGGAGCAGCTGAGACGCGGTGTCTCTCTCTGTTCCCCGCTCGGCTCGGGCGGGGGGGCGGGGCTCTTGGAAGTGCAGATCTCTGGCGGGACTTGGAGAGCGGGAAGGGTTACCCCGGCAACCGGGCCCGCTGGCCGTCTCTCACAGCCGCAATCGGCGGTCTTGAAGCCAACTCGGGAGGGCGGGGCTCCGGAGAGCGGGAGGGCGGGGCTCCAGAGAGCGGGAGGCCTGTGCTCGGGAGGGCGGGGGGCGGGGCTCGGGACATCGGGGGCCGGGACATCGGGGGGCGGGGCTCGCGACATCGGGGGACGGGAGATCGGGGGGCGGGACATTGGGAAATCGGGGGCGGGACATCGGGGGTGGGAGATCGGGGGGCGGGACATCGGGAGATCGGGGGGCGGGACATCGGGAGATCGTGGGGCAGGAGATCTGGGGGCGGGGCTCGGGGACTCCTCCTCTCCCCCTCCCCTCCCCTCCCCTACTCCCTCCTCCCCCCCTACACCTCCTCCCCTTCCTCCCCCTCCTTCTCCCCCCTTCCTCTCCCCCCTTCCCCTCCCCTCCCCTCCTCCCCCTCCTCTCCCCTCCCCCCTCCTCCCCCTCCCCCCTCCTCCCCCCCTTCCTTCCCCCCCTTCCCCCCTCCTCCCCTTCCCTCATCCCCCTCCCCTCCTCCCCCTCCCCCCTCCTCCCTCCCCTCCTCCCCCCTCCCCTCCCCCCTCTCCCCCACTCCTCTCCCTACCCCCTCCCCTCCTCCCCCTACCCTCCTCCCCCCTTCCTCTCCCCCTTCCCCCTTCCTCCCTCCCCCCATCTTTCCCCCCTTCCCCCTCCCCCCACCTTTCCCCCCAACCCCCTCCCCCCCATCTTTCCCCTCTCCCCCCATCTTCCCCCCCTCCCTCCCCCTTCCCCCCTCCCCCCATCTTTACCTCCCCCTCTCCCTCCCCCTCCCCCTCCTCCCTCCCCTCCCCCCTCCCTCCCCCTCCCTCCCCTCCCCCCTCCCTCCCCCCTCCCTCCCCCTCCCCCCCTCCCTCCCCATCCCCCCTCCCTCCCCCTTCCCCTCCCCCCTTCCCCCCTTCCCTTCTTCCCCCCCGTCCTCCCCCCCTTCCCCCCAGTCGCTCTCTCTCTTCCCCCCAGTCGCGCTCTCTCTTCCCCCCAGTCGCGCTCTCTCTTCCCCCCAGTCGCGCTCTCTCTTCCCCCCAGTCGCGCTCTCTCTTCCCCCCAGTCGCTCTCTCTCTTCCCCCCAGTCGCGCTCTCTCTCTCTCTCTTCCAACAACAACATGCTCTCGAAAAAGCCTCGGCACCGCCGGGCACTCCAGCTGGTAGTTATATAAAAAGAAAAAGGGTGGCTAAAGTAAATGTTGGTCCCTTAGAGGATGAGACCGGGAAATTAATGGTGGGAAACATGGAGATGGCAAAAACACTGAACAATTATTTTTGTATCAGCCTTTACAGTGGAGGACAGTAAGAATATCCCAACACTGGACAAACAGGGGGCTCTAGGGGGGAGGAACTAAATACGATTAAAATCACTAAGGAAGTGGTACTTGGTAAAATAATGGGACTCAAGGCGGATAAATCCCCTGGACCTGATGGCTTGCATCCTAGGGTTTTGAGGGAAGTGGCGGTAGGGATTGTGGACGCATTGGTAATAATTTTCCAAAACTCCCTGGACTCAGCAAAGGTCCCGGCAGATTGGAAAACTGCTAATGTAACACCCTTATTTAAAAAGGGTAGTAGGCAGAAGGCTGGAAACTATAGACCTGTTAGCCTAACATCTGTGGTTGGTAAAATGTTAGAGTCCATTATTAAGGAGACAGTAACGGGACATTTGGATAAACATAATTTAATAGGACAAACTCAGCATGGTTTCATGAAGGGGAAGTCATGTTTGACAAATTTGCTTGAGTTCTTTGAGGAAGTAACATACAGGGTGGATAAAGGGGAACCAGTGGACGTAGTGTATTTAGACTTCCAAAAGGCATTTGACAAGGTGCCACACAAAAGATTATTGCTCAAGATAAAAAATCACGGGATTGGGGGTAATATTCTGGCGTGGGTGGAGGATTGGCTCTCTAACAGAAAGCAGGGAGTTGGGATAAATGGTTCGCTCTCAGATTGGCAACCAGTAACTAGTGGTGTTCCGCAGGGGTCAGTGCTGGGTCCCCAACTCTTTACAATCTATATTAACGATTTGGAGGAGGGGACCGAGTGTAACATATCAATGTTTGCAGATGATACTAAGATGGGAGGGAAAGTAGTGAGTGAGGAGGACATAAAAAACCTGCAAAGGGACATAGACAGGCTAAGTAAGTGGGCAGAGATTTGGCAGATGGAATACAATACTGGAAAGTGTGACGTTATGCACTTTGGCAGGAAAAATCATAGAGCAAGTTATTATCTTAATGGCAAGAAACTGGAAAGCACTGTAGTACAAAGGGATCTGGGGGTCCTGGTGCACGAAACTCAAAAAGTTAGTATGCAGGTGCAGCAAGTGATCAAGAAGGCCAATGGAATGTTGGCTTTTATTGCTAGGGGGATGGAATATAAAAACAGGGAGGTATTGCTGCAGTTGTACAAGGTATTGGTGAGACCGCACCTGGAGTACTGCATACAGTTTTGGTGTCCATACTTAAGAAAAGACATACTTGCTCTCGAGTCAGTACAAAGAAGGTTCACTCGGTTAATCCCGGGGATGAGGGGGTGGTCATATGAGGAGAGGTTGAGTAGATTGGGACTCTACTCATTGGAGTTCAGAAGAATGAGAGGCGATCTTATTGAAACATATAAGATTGTGAAGGGGCTTGATCGGGTGGATGCGGTGAGGATGTTCCCAATGAAGGGTGAAACTAGAACTAGGGGGCATAATCTTAAAATAAGGGGCTGCTCTTTCAAAACTGAGATGAGGAGAAACTTCTTCACTCAGAGGGTGGTAGGTTTGTGGAATTTGTTGCCCCAGAAAGCTGTGGAAGCTACATCATTAAATAAATTTAAAACAGAAATAGATCGTTTCCTAGAATAAAGGGAATTAAGGGTTACGGGGAGCGGGCAGGAAATTGGACATGAGTCTAGGTTCGGAATGGTCATGGCCCTGTGGGTAGTGGAGTGGGCCCAGGGGCCGTGTAGCCTGGTTCTGCTCCTACTGTGTTCTAATTCTGTGTTAGATTTCAGGAGATGGTTTTATTCCTGTTCCTGGCTGGGGTGGAGATCGCCTTTACAGAAGGTAAGTACTGTAGAAAATATAGGGACAGAGTGATCTCCTGGAAGAATTTCGATCGCCTAGATGGGTCGGAGAGGAATTTCCCAGATTTTTTTCTCCCAAATTGGCCATTGGGTCTTTTATCTGGTTTTTCGCCTCTCCCGGGAGATCACATGGGTTCGGGTGGATGGAGGGTGATAGAAGATTTGAGTTTAGGATCAGATCAGCCATGATCTTATTGAATGGTGGAGCAGGCTCGAGGGGCCGATTGGCCTACTCCTGCTCCTATTTCTTATGTTCTTATGTTCTTGACCCCTGCCTGTGTGAAACTCTTTCCACATTCAGTACATTTATACGGTCTCTGTCCTGTGTGGATCCGCTGGTGTCCATGGAGGTGTCCTGCCTGTGTGAAACTCTTTCCACATTCAGTACATTTGTATGGCCTCTCTCCTGTGTGGATCTGCTGGTGTCTCTGGAGGTATATCATTTCCTGCCGTTGTATTACACAACCGTCTCTTCGCTTTAACACCGCTTCAGACTTACAAAACACAGTTTTGTGCCCTCGGTTACTATCTACAACCAGTTAGAGGCTAATTTGTATTACCGTTAAATAAACTGCTCAATGACAATTAATCAGATGACAATTTGCTTGTTTAGTAATGTTTGAATAACACTGTACATCAACATAGCTTTTAGCTGGACAGTGTAGACACAGACAAATCAGTTTGCTTTGAAATATTTTAAATACAACACAGAATAACAAAAATTAAAGCACATTTCATCCTGTCGAGCCTGTGTCAAATAAATTACATATTTCAAGATAGCCAACTTTTCAATTTTCAAATTCAGCTTCTGTTTAAACACTTGGCGGCACTTTCTTAAACATTGAGAACTACAATAACAACATTTTACTGAACATCTGTTCACAAAATCTCATGGGAAACTATTTTTCAGTCGCTATATTTTTAGCGCTGTGGCATTGAGTGCTGCTAGAGTTTGGTAAGTGGGAGAAAAGTCATTTAAGTGTATTTTGTGAATTTTAGTGTGTTAAAAAGTTAATTATTTGAAGTGAGTTTAATTTTTTAAGTGTATATTAAACTGCTGGGGAGTTTAAACCGGAAGTCGAATCCGGGTATAAAAGGGGCGGGACTAGTGCTGTCGCACAGAGTGCTGTGGCATTGAGTGCTGCTAGAGTTTGGTAAGTGGGAGAGTTCGGGCAAGTGGGAGGTGAGGGTGTGTTTTTTGCTCTGTTTTGTTCCCCACTCCCAGGCTTAGACAGCACTGTGGAAGCGGAGCAGCGAGACGAGTCAACCAAACAGGCCCCACAGGCAGTATTCAAGGAGGAGGTTGGTGATCAGCTGGTTGGTTGGTTTTCTTCCTTCTCTTTTATACCTTTAAGTTGGTAAGTCCTATTGAATAGTGGTGTAATATTATCATCTATATCGGGGCAGAGGGTCTTCATAACTAATAATAAGAAATTTAATTAATTACATAGATATGGGTGAACAGGTGATGTGTCACTGTTGCAAAATGTGGGAGCTGGTGGACCCCATTGAGGCACACGGCGATTACATTTGCAATAAGTGTTTGCTGCTAGAGGAACTCAAGCTCCATGTTAACGATCTTGAGATCGAGCTTCAGACATTGCGACACATCAGGGAGGGGGAGAAGTTCCTGGACTCTATGTTTCAGGAGGTGGTCACACCTATGAAATTAATAAAGACAGATGTAGTCCGTGGTCAGGGACAGGACGGTGTGACTATGAGTGAGGCAGGTACAGGGATCCAGGAGGTAGTGTTGAAGGAGCCACAGCCCTTGCTCTTGTCAAGCAGGATCGAGGTTCTTACTCCCTGTGAAGGCGGGAGCGGGGACTGCAGGGAGGATGAGCAACCTGGCCACAGCACCATGGTACAGGGGCCATTCAAGTGGAGGGAGTAAAAAGAAATGTTGTAGTGGTAGGGGATAGTATCATTAGGGGGATAGATAGGGTTCTCTGCAGTCAAGAGCGGGAGTCCCGAAGGCTGTGTTGCCTGCCCGGTGCCAGGGTTAAGGACATCTCTTCTGGGCTGGAAAGAAACTTGGAGTGGGAGGGGGAGGATCCAGTTGCCGTGGTCCATGTTGGTACAAACGATGTAGATAGGGCAAGGAAGATGGTTCTGTTAAAGGAGTATGAGCAGCTAGGGGTCAAATTAAAAAACAGAACCTCAAGGGTAATAATCTCTGGGTTATTACCTGAGCCACGAGCGAATTTGGCTAGGATAACTAAAATTAAAGAGTTAAATGCGTGGCTCAAAGACTGGTGTGGGAGAAATGGGTTTTGCTTCTTGGGACACTGGCACCAGTACTGGGACAGGAGGGAGCTGTTCCATTCGGATGGACTCCACTTGGCAATTGCTGGGACTAGAGTCCTGGCGAATCATATAACTAGGGCTGTAGAGAGGGCTTTAAACTAATTAGTGGGGGGGAGGTTCCTAGAGAGCAAATAATAGAAATGACAGCGGAGAAGGTCATAGAATTAGGTAATAGTGGGGAATTAAAAAACAGAACGTGTCAGGAAGGGACAGAAGGTATGGAGCAAAAGGTAAAGTACTAAAAGGGGAAAAACAGGAATTAAGTGTCACAAAACATATTGGAAAGTTCTTTATCTGAATGCACGTAGCATTCGTAACAAAATGAATGAGTTAACGGCACAAATAACTACATATGGGTATGATCTTGTGGTCATTACAGAAACATGGCTGCAGGTTGACCATGACTGGGAATTAAACATACCAGGTTATTTAACAATCAGGAAGGACAGGCAGGAAGGGAGGGGAGGTGGGGTGGCTATGTTAATAAAGGAAGGAATCACTATAATAGAGAAATGATATTGGGTCAAAGGAGCAGGATAGTGAAACAGTTTGGGTGGAGATAAGGAATAATAAGGGGAAAAAAACACTAGTGGGCGTCGTCTATAGGCCTCCGAACAGTTGCAACTCTGTTGGACGGAGTATTAATCAGGAAATAGTTGAGGCTTGTAATGAGGGAACAGCTATAATTATGGGGGATTTTAACTATCATATTAACTGGACAAATCAAATTGGGCAGAGCAGCCTTGAGGATGAGTTCATTGAGTGTATTAGGGATGGGTTTCTTGAGCAGTATGTAACTGAACCGACCAGGGGGCAGGCAACCTTAGATTTTGTCCTGTGTAATGAGACAGGATTCATTAAAAATGTCCTAGTAAAGGATCCCCTTGGAATGAGTGACCATAACATGGTTGGATTCCATATTCAATTAGAGGGTGAGAAGGTTGGATCTCAACCAAGCGTGCTGAGCTTGAATAAAGGAGACTATGAAGGTATGAGAGCGGAATTGATTAGAGTGGACTGGGAAAATAGATTAAAGGGTAAGACGGTACATGATCAGTGGTGTACATTTAAGGAGTTATTTTACAACTTCCAAAAAATATATATTCCACTGAGGAAAAAAGGGTGTAAAAGAAAAGATAGCCATCCGTGGCTAAGTAAAGTAATTAAGGATAGTATCCGACTAAAAACAAGGGCATATAAGGTAGCCAAATCTAGTGGGAGGATAGAAGATTGGGAAGTCTTTAAAAGACAGCAAAAAATAACTGAAAGATTGCTTAAGAAAGGGAAGATAGATTATGAAAGTAAATTAGCAAAAAATATAAAAACAGATAGCAAAAGTTTCTATAGTTATATAAAAAGAAAAAGGGTGGTTAAAGTAAATGTTGGTCCCTTAGAGGATGAGATCGGGAAATTAATGGTGGGAAACATGGAGATGGCAAAAACGCTGAACAAATATTTTGTATCAGTCTTTACGGTAGAGGACACTAAGAATATCCCAGCACTGGACAAACAGGAGGCTCTAGGGGGGGAGGAGCTAAATACGATTAAAATCACTATGGAGGTGGTACTTGGTAAAATAATGGGACTCAAGGCGGATAAATCCCCTGGACCTGATGGCTTACATCCTATGTCTTGAGGGAAGTGACGTTAGCGATTGTGGATGCATTGGTAATAATTTTCCAAAACTCCCTGGACTCAGCAAAGGTCCCGGCAGATTGGAAAACTGCTAATGTAACACCCTTAGTTAAAAAGGGTTGTAGGCAGAAGGCTGGAAACTATAGACCTGTTAGCCTAACATCTGTGGTTGGTAAAATGTTAGAGTCCATTATTAAGGAGACAGTAACGGGACATTCGGATAAACATAATTTAATAGGACAAACTCAGCATGGTTTCATGAAGGGGAAGTCATGTTTGACAAATTTGCTTGAGTTCTTTGAGGAAGTAACATACAGGGTGGATAAAGGGGAACCAGTGGGCGTAGTGTATTTAGACTTCCAAAAGGCATTTGACAAGGTGCCACACAAAAGATTATTGCTCAAGATAAAAAATCACGGGATTGAGGATAATATTCTGGTGTGGGTGGAGGATTGGCTCTCTAACAGAAAGCAGAAAGTTGGGATAAATGGTTCGTTCTCAGACTGGCAATCAGTAACTAGTGGTGTTCCGCAGGGGTCAGTGCTGGGTCCCCAACTCTTTACAATCTATATTAATGATTTGGAGGAGGGGACCGAGTGTAACATATCAAAGTTTGCAGATGATACAAAGATGGGAGGGAAAGTAGTGAGTGAGGAGGACATAAAAAACCTGCAAAGTGACATAGACAGGCTAAGTAAGTGGGCAGAGATTTGGCAGATGGAATACAATACTGGAAAGTGTGAGGTTATGCACTTTGGCAGGAAAAATGATGGAGCAAGTTATCTTAATGGCAAGAAACTGAAAAGTACTGTAGTACAAAGGGAGCTGGGGGTCCTGGTGCACGAAACTCAAAAAGTTAGTATGCAGGTGCAGCAAGTGATCAAGAAGGCCAATGGAATGTTGGCTTTTATTGCCAGGGGGATAGAATATAAAAACAGCAAGGTATTCCTGCAGTTGTACAAGGTATTGGTGAGGCCGCACCTGGAATACTGCATACAGTTTTGGTGTCCATACTTAAGAAAAGACATACTTGCTCTCGAGTCAGTACAAAGAAGGTTCACTCGGTTAATCCCAGAGATGAGGGGGTGGTCATATGAGGAGAGGTTGAGTAGATTGGGACTCTACTCATTGGAGTTCAGAAGAATGAGAGGCGATCTTATTGAAACATATAAGATTGTGAAGGGGCTTGATCAGGTGGATGCGGTGAGGATGTTCCCAATGATGGGTGAAACTAGAACTAGGGGGCATAATCTTAGAATAAGGGGCTGCTCTTTCAAAACTGAGATGAGGAGAAACTTCTTCACTCAGAGGGTGGTAGGTTTGTGGAATTTGCTGCCCCAGAAAGCTGTGGAAGCTACATCATTAAATAAATTTAAAACAGAAATAGATAGTTTCCTAGAAGTAAAGGGAATTAAGGGTTACGGGGAGCGAGCAGGAAATTGGACATGAGTCTATGTTCGGAATGGTCATGGCCCTGTGGGTAGTGGAGTGGGCCCAGGGGCCGTGTAGACTGGTTCTGCTCCTACTTCTTGTGTTCTAATTCTGTGTTAGATTTCAGGAGATGGTTTTTGTAAAGTCTGTGGGTTGTGCAGTTAATAAATACACAGACTTCAGAAGTAACAAACAAACAGGTCTTTACTATTCGAAGGTCCGGGCGAATCTGCCCCAGCAATCATGCCACAACACTTATATACTGGTGTGGTCACTATCGGTATTACAGTATACAGAAGCCAAACAAATAGTGCCACGCCTAAAGTAGTTCCCTTAAAGGTGAACGGTTACATTCAATAGTTCCCTTAAAGGTAGACGGGTACATACACTACAATCCTCCCTTTTTAGCTTATTACTTAGAGTCCCCGTTAAACATACATATCTTCAAATTCCTATAAAACAAATTACAGATATAATCTCGGTGGAGTCAATGTCATATAGAACAATTTACAAATATAATCTCGGTGGAAACAGTTCACAGGTTCAGTCTCTGCGGAAACAGTTCATAGATTCAGTCTCTGATCTTGACTCGTTCCGAACAACATTTCTTTGGTGTAGCCGGTTCACCTGGCTAGCGTGACTCCTCCATAGCCTTTTTCTTGACGTAACAGCTTGAACTTTCATCCTGTTGAACCAGCAGTGCGGACTTTTACAACCAACTGGCTGTCTTGACATTTTCCAGTTTTTCAACTAATTTAGCTCCTTTCGTAATGTCCCGCCTGGAATGGTAGAAGTGCTAATATTTTAGACAGTTATTATCTTCTGCTTCTTCTTTTTCTTTTCTGCCTTTTTGAAACTCTCGGAGCTCCTTTCTCGGCTGCCAGCTGTAGCGCCACCAACTCTCTATGTTCCTTAGACCTTAAGTGCTTCATCCGGATTTCAGCACTTTGAGAGTTTTCATCACAAGCTGGGCAGACCACATCCTCGTAATATTCAGTGTCACTCAACAGGTCATGGTAATATTCAGGTTCGTCCTGAGTTAGGCCAGCGAGAGAGACTTCTTCTTCCTCCTCACCCGTCTGGACGTTAGCTGACGGTGGTTCCTTCCCTAAACATCTTTCTTGAAAAGCCTTCTTCATGCATTCATATTCATCCCGCTCTTCCTGGGTTATCTGCCATTCCTTCACGACGGACCTCATTTGTGAGTTCAATACCTTCCTTTCCATCGGTAATTGCGTTATCAGGCTATTTAACCCTTCTACTGAAATAACGGTTTCCACATTCTTCTGTTCACCTTGACGTGATTCAATGTACTTTTGGCATCCTTGTAAAATTTGTGTTGCCACCTCAGCTATCTCCGTGACTTTTGAGAACTCCGAACTCGTTCCCCCTGAAGATGGAAGCTCGTGTTCAGATTGTTCCCCTTGCCGAGTCTTGTCCTTCAGCATATGAAGGAGTTGGCCGACCGTTAACTCTTCCCTGGGAACACGGTGGATCAGAGTCTTCTCCATTTCATCCACCTCTTTCTCCAATACTTCCACCTTACGTTCCTCTTGAACTTTGGCTTTCAGCGCTCGGCAAAGTTGCGCCCTGATGCTCTCTAGTTCATGTTCAGGGACCATTCTTACAGTGTCCTGTTCTTCCACTGAAAGGATTCCCAGTTGAATCTGTTCTTCAAGTTGTTGAACCTCGGTCATTGCCGCCTCATACTTGTCTTGGGTGTCCTTCAATGTTTTTATAAGTTCTTGGACATCCTGTCTTTCATGCTCTGCCATGATTTTCACCTCTAATTGCTCATCTATGGATGAAGCTTCTATCGATGAGTCTGTCTTGGCCTTGAGTTCATCAAGAATTTCCTGCAGCCTTTGGACTTCTTGCTCATGTTCAACCTTTAGTTGTTCATATGCTTCTACTGAAACTAGCTTTTCGGAGGCTGCCGAGTTAACCCCCTCCAGAATTGTAGCCTGGGCCTGTTCATACTGTTCTTTCAACTTTTCACACTCTGCTTGTAAGGAGTCGTAGAGAAGAACTGGAATAAAATCCTGACTCCCTGAAGATTCCTCTTCCTTTGGTTCATTCTATAAATATTCTAGTTCCTGAACAGCATCAGGGGAATGTGATTGGTATTTGACCACGATGGCTCTATGGTCGCTCTCCGCTTGAGCTAGCTGTCTCTGTAGTCTTTCCAGGTTCCCCCATTCGGTGTCCCAGAACTTTTCCATATTTTTCATCTCCTGTACGAGACGGTCACTCAACTGTTCTAATTGTTGTCGTACTTTGACATAAGTTTGCGTCCAAGCTCGGTGTTCTTCCGTCATGGATGAATCCTTTGCTTGAACAGGCTCAGAATTCTCTGTCAACCTGGAGTTCTGCTCTGCAGCTTTATTCTTCTTGGTACCATAAGTCCTTCTGCATGTCTTCGTTTTCTTTCCCATCGTCGGCAAGTCCCTTTTAGCCTTGTCTTCCATTTCCAACTTGGTCTTATCATCATCCATTTCAGAATCTGAGCTAATAGCTTGCACCGAGTCCTCCCTCATTATGGCTTTTAGGTAATGCCATTCCATGCCTATTTTCTTAATCCACTCCCGTCCTAGAAGTGGTGGTCCTCCCTCAGATAATACGTACAAGTTCATTCTTGGGTGTTCTTTACCCCTATCTCTCACCTTGACTCTTATTTTCCCCACGGGGTATACGTTATGCCCCGTGTATGTCGGTAATACGAACTTGGTATTTCTTAAAGGTATGTGAGAGAATAGCCGGTGGTAGTCCCTTCGGTTGATGACTGATAGAGCTGATCCAGTGTCCAGCTCCATTCTTACTTGGACTCCAGCTATTTTTAGTATGACCCAGATGGCCTGTAGATCCGTTTCTTTACCCACATTGTGGATTCTCAGACTACCCAGCTCCTGGTTGTTTGGGTCTGAGTCTGAATTCTGTTCATCTGAACTCTTCTCAGCCACCTTGTGTACCTTGTTGTACTTTTCTGGTGGTGGCTTCCTTTGATTATTGGTCTTTTTCCCAGACCGGCATACCTTCGCGATGTGACCCAGTTTGCCACACTTCCTACACTCTTGGTTCTTAAACCAGCATTGATTCTGGTCATGCGTTGTCTTCCCACAACGGTAGCATTTTGTTGTGCTTGAAGTAATTTGGTCCACCCCGAGTGCCGCTGCCTTTAGTTGCATTTCCGCCGTTCCTTTCGCTGCGGCTTCGTGCGATGCAGCTATAAGGACAGCCCTGTCCAGTGTGAGGTCGTTCTCTTCCAGTAGTCGCTTCTGCGTCCCTTCTTTGGACAATCCACATACGAACTTGTCCCGCAGCGCTTCTGTCAGATTCCCTCCGAACTGGCAGTATTTCGCTAGCCTACGCAGTTCGACCAAGTATTCCGCATTGCTTTCGTCTTTCTTCTGCGTTCTTGCGTAGAATTTGAATCGTTCAGCCAGCATCAGCGGTGTGGGGTTCAAGTGGTCCTTCAGCACAGCCACAATCTCTTCGAAGGTCTGATCCGCTGGTTTATTTGGTGCTATTAGATGCTTCAAGAGCCCGTATGTTTTTGCCCCCATCGAGTTTAGCAATGTTATCGCCTTGTCGTCTTCCTCTATTTTGTTGGCTTCGCAATAGATCTCTATGCGTTCCACGTACGTGGCCCAGTCTTCTATTTCAGAATTAAAGTCGTTAATATTCCCTCGCTTAGGCATCTTTCTTCCCTTGGGAGCAGCACCAGTATTTCTTTAAGTATTCTTATTTATTTGTTTGTTTCTAAGATGGCGGTTTTCCCGCGAAATCGGCAGTTTCCCGCTCTTTCCTTCTCTCCCCGCCCACTTCAATGGCGGTATGTCAATCAAGATGGCGGTTTTCCCGTGAAAATGGCGGTTTCCCGCTCTTCCTTTCTCGCCCCGCCCACTTCAATGGCGGTTTCCCGCTTCTGGCGTCTTCTCCGCCTAATGGCGGCTTCCCACGTTTCTTCCCGGTGGAAGGGGTACACTTCCCCCACAGCGGACAGGTTCAGCCACTGGCTGGCTACCGCACAGCTCCCCTTACTCGGCTATGTCTTTTCCTCCCGCCCGCACGGCTCTACCAGCGCTGGGTACACCCCGTTAACAGAGGACAGTTCAGCCGCTGGACTGGCTCTCGCGCAGTCTCTCTCTCCGTACCCGGCTCTGTTGCTCTCTCACCCGCACGTTCGGTGCTACCGGCCCTGGGTACCCCATTGGTGGAGAACAGCTCAGCCGCTGGACTGGCTCTCGCGCAGTCTCTCACCCCGTTTTCGGCTGTGTCTCTCACCCACTCCCGCACGTTCGGTTTTGCCGGCTCTGAGTACCCCGTTGGTGGCGAACAGCTCAGCCGCTGGACTGGCTCCTCGCAGTCTCTCTCTCCGCACCCGGCTCTCACCCGCACGGTTCCCGTTCGCCTCCCCAGCCCTCTCGCAGACCGGTGTTTCCCTCCCCGGCTGCGGCTGGGTTTCTCTTCCCGCGCCTACTCGCAGGCTCAGTGCTTCGTGGCTGCCCGGAGTTTTCCCGCCGATCGCGGTCCGGCTGTCACCCGACGCCGTTGGACCCGACTTTTGGCCGGCACAGCTCCCCCTCGACCGAGGTCGAGTGCTCTGCCCTTATCCTCCGGATACTTCTACACCTTCCCCTACTCACAGTCTCTTCGGCCGCCTTGTTTCTTGCTGGTCGGCTCACTCCGCACCGTGGCAGAAGGGTAGTCAGTGCCTGTTGCTGATACAGCTTTTGTTGTTAGTCTTCCTGCTTTCTGTTGTTGCAGCCTCGTGTTTTCTTTTGGTAGCACGACGAGGGCGGTTGTCTCTCTTCGACGCTCTTCGTTGCTTTTGGTAGTCTTGCCGCAGGGTACGATCGGACTCGTCGCCACTGTAAAGTCTGTGGGTTGTGCAGTTAATAAATACACAGACTTCAGAAGTAACAAACAAACAGGTCTTTACTATTCGAAGGTCCGGGCGAATCTGCCCCAGCAATCATGCCACAACACTTATATACTGGTGTGGTCACTATCGGTATTACAGTATACAGAAGCCAAACAAATAGTGCCACACCTAAAGTAGTTCCCTTAAAGGTGAACGGTTACATTCAATAGTTCCCTTAAAGATAGATGGGTACATACACTACAGTTTTATTCCTGTTCCTGGCTGGGGTGGAGATCGCCTTTACAGAAGGTAAGTACTGTAGAAAATATAGGGACAGAGTGATCTCCTGGACAAGTTTCGATCGCCTAGATGGGTCGGAGAGGAATTTCCCAGATTTTTTCTCCCAAATTGGCCACTGGGTTTTTTATCTGGTTTTTCGCCTCTCCCGGGAGATCACATGGGTTCGGGTGG
Organism: Somniosus microcephalus; assembly: GCF_052327205.1. NCBI lineage: Eukaryota > Metazoa > Chordata > Chondrichthyes > Squaliformes > Somniosidae > Somniosus > Somniosus microcephalus. Next base: position 191,699,133 of record NC_140998.1, read on the forward strand.
ATGGAGAGTGATAGACGATTTGAGGTTAGGATCAGATCAGCCATGATCTTATTGAATGGTGGAGCAGGCTCGAGGGGCTGATTGGCCTACTCCTGCTCCCATTTCTTATGAACACAGTATATTTTGTGATCGGCACCTTTACCAACGCAGATGTAACCAGACTGCACAAATACAGCATCGATCCCAGCGATCTCTCACCATCAGAATAAAGGGGCTGTGATAGCTCGGTGGGACACAGGGGGAAAAATTGGTATCGCCCATTTTGGGGCGCTAATATCGGCCAGGTGCAAAGTTTAGCGCCCGATGCTAATTATCACCTCTGACTGCAAAATTCGCCTCTATCGCCCCTGGAGGGGATTTGAGCGCTAAATCAGGCGCTACACACCTCTCAAGGCGCAAACATCAGGGAGCGAGGCGCTACCTCAGAACGCTACCGAAACTCAGGCGATGCCAATTACCATGGAAGCCAGACAGACTGGCGCCATCCAGTTCTTAAAGGGGAGGGGCCATCTTGCTGGCCAGCCACACCTTGCTCATTGCAGCCTTGAATCTCGGCCTGGAGAGACCTCAAAAGCAATTGTGTTGGAAGCACTAATGGACAGGCCCAGGGAAAGAGCTCGGCGCTTATGAACCTCAAAAGTGGTGCTGAGGGCCAAAACTCCTTAGGACAGCATTAAAACCAAAAATGTCACCGACAAGAAAAGGCAGGAAGCGGCCGCCTTTAAATAGCGCTCCCCCAGCCCCTTCCGACTGCAAAGCATTCCCCTCTTCCTGTCGATCCTAGCGACAGGCGGAAAGGCAGGAGGTGCGACTCAATATGCGGTTCAGGGTACTACCGGGGAATTGCACGCTCGACTGATGTCATGATCTGCGGGCGCCGGTGATCGTGGCGGTAGTGTTTAGCGCTGCCTCAAAATGCCTGGTCAATTTCGCGAGCGGCGCTAAACTCGCCACGCTCGGGCACTAAGTTCCTAGCGCCCCATTACCACCCGCCAGAGGTGATTGGGGCCGTCGATGGAATCCATGTTGCATTGAAGGCACCAGTGGATACACCTGTGACATACAACAGGACGGGGTTTTATTCATTGACTGTCATGATAGGCTGTGATGTGCACCTCAGGATCCTAAACATGAATACACAGCACCGGGGAAGTAATCATGACTCCTTCATCCTCCGTAACTCGAACTTATATGGCACCCTCAACACATTGCTTCCAGGATCCGCATGGATATTGGGCGACAAGGGCTACCCGCTAAGACCATGGCTGATGACTCCCTACCACAAGACCAATAATGAGGCTCAGGAGAGATACAAATAGTCACACGTGTCCACACGGCAAGTGGTGGAGAGGACAATCGGGATTCTGAAATCACGCTTCCGGTGCCTGGACAGGTCAGGGGGGGACCTTGCAGTATTCTCCTCTGAAAGTGGCAAGGATTGTGGTGGCCTGTTGTGCTTTGCATAACTTTGCCCTGCAGGAAGGACTGACCCTTAACCCTGCAGAGGAGCTCCCTGCTGAAATGGAGGACATGGACGATGCCAATGTGCCTGTGGCCAGGCCTGATGGGGAGGAGCCAAGTGCTGCCGAAAGTAAGGCTGCTCGGGAACTGCTAGTAGCCAACACCTTCACGAGGTGATGATAGCGTCGCCTTGTACCTCCCCCTCACCCAGCAAGGCAAAGAAAGGAACAGACACAATTTAAAGTGAAACAGTGAACTTTTATTGCAGCATCCAAGACTTTTGAGGTTCACTTTTGATGTACATAGTTTATAACTTTTAAATGTTAACTAGCTATTTTCTACTTTTGAAACAGTTGTAATTTTAAATATTTTTGCAAATAAAAAAGTTGAAATTTTTTTCAGTGACTAGAGGCTGTACTTTTTAAATGAGAAGATTACAAACACTTTCAGTCACAAATATATATTTCAATAAAAAAAAGCAACGACAACATTTAACATTGAAATAAAACGAAAAATTAAAGAATTGAACGATTTGCCCCCTCGCATCTGTGCCTGAGGGTCAAAGGAGGTGGATTGTGCAAAAGGTGACACCCAACTGTCTCCTGCGCTTTCCCCTTCCCCGTGACCGGAGACCTCTGCTGCCAATTGAAAGGCCCCTGTGGGCCATCTCTCGCCCTTCAGCAATTGCCTCCTGACAGGGTTGCTGCTGCTGCTGCTGCTGAAAGGCAACGTCTGCTTGCATCACGACTGGCGGAGCTGCTGCCTCGTGGGCCTGCACTGTTTCTGCGCTGGGAGCAGGTAAGGGCGGTTCTGCGGGAGGCAAAGTAATGGCAGCAGAAATTGGTTCAAGCAACTGGCAGAGTGGACCGAGAGACTCATTTATTTGATTATTAAGTGCCATTGTAACATCTGTACCAAGATCATCATTTCCCTGCCTGATGGAGGCAAGAGAGTCGACCTCCTTCTGTGTAAGAGTACACATCGATCGCCTCAACCCTTCTATCTGTTGCACCTGAGCTTCTATGTCATTCCGTACTGTTGAATGTCTTTCTGCTTCTCCCACCTGCTCTGCAGTATCAGGCTGGTGTCTGTCTGTGGAACGACAGTCATCTATGCCTCGCACAGAGCCAGAGGGGCCAGGAGATGGAGAGGTACTGTGCAGCCACCCAGGGTCCATACCCTCCTCTTCCACTAGCTGACAAAGTGCAAATTCCTCCTGCTCCTCCACCACCTCACTTACGGCTCCCACTGCATCTGCAACCCCCTCCCCAATGCCCTCTGCGGCTGCAGACTCAACGCACTGTTCATCCCATGTGTGAGAAGTATGCTGTCCACCTGTGGAAAGGAAACAGTAAACATTTGCAAAGGTAAAGCATGATCTGCCACATCACAGAAGCTGATATTCAACACACACCTAACATTTTTAAACATATAGGCGGCCAGACCAACTCACCTTTCCTTATCCCAATGTCTGATTGTGCAGCAGCCACTGTACAACCACTACTAAATCCAAACAGCTGCTCGACCCTTTCCTCATGTTCGGATAAATCCCTTAGCGTGACAACACCACCGCCTGTCAGTGCACGTTCTCTGGCGTTGTGAACAGTTTTACTCTAAAATGAAAACAGAAAATATGAAACGTCAGCTTTTTCTGCAGAGTCCACCCACCTGCATTTGAGACAGGGACACAACCTGCTTTGCAGACAGGGTTTTTTTTCACTCACTAATTGAAATTTTACAACTCAAACCTGTGGAATCAAGATAAGAGCACAATGGATGACCCTGAGCTGACCCCAAAGACATAAAATGTTACGGCAAACTCAGGTGCCTGGATAATGAAGTCACTTGACTACACACATGCATCGAACAGCTTTTTAAAACTGGCTCAGTTAAATTTAAAGAAATATTACAGTTGACTTTTCTAATAACTGTACAAACCTAGACGGATCGCAATACATCATTAAATTTCTTGCTGCATTGTTCCGCTGTCCGTGGAATGGTGGAGTTCGCGCTGACAGCCTGGGCAACTTCTGACCAAACTTTCATCTGTCCTTTCCTCGGCGTGGCCTATGCAAATACAACTTCTGAGGGCGGGTCTCCCCAACCCTCGACGCCCCAGGCTCCGCCCACGCTGCGCTCCCGGGCGGCGTGACGTCAGACGCTGCGCTCCTGAGCGGAGTGACCGCAGACGCTGCACTCCCGGGCGGCGTGACGTCAGACGCTGCACTCCCGGGCGCAGTGACCTCAGACGCTGCGCTCCCGGGTGGAGTGACCTCAGACGCTGCGCTCCCGGGCGGTGTGACCTCAGACGCTGCGCTCCCGGGCGGTGTGACATCAGGCGCTGCGCTCCCGGCGGAGTGACCTCAGACGCTGCGCTCCCAGGCGGAGTGACCTCAGACGCTGCGCTACCGGGCGGTGTGACCTGAGACGCTGTGCTCCCGGGCGGTGTGACCTCAGACGCTGCGCTCCCGGGCGGTGTGACCTCAGACGCTGCGCTCCCGGGTGGTGTGACCTCAGACGCTGCGCTCCCGGGCGGTGTGACATCAGACGCTGAGCTCCCGGGCGGTGTGACCTCAGATGCTGCGCTCCCGGGCGGTGTGACCTCAGACACTGCGCTCCTGGGCGGTGTGACATCAGACGCTGCGCTCCTGGGCGGTGTGACATCAGACGCTGCGCTCCCGGGCGTTGTGACCTCAGACGCTGCGCTCCCGGGCGGTGTGACCTCAGAACCTGCGCTCCCGGGCGGTGGGACCTCAGACGCTGCGCTCCTGGGCGGTGTGACCTCGGACGATGTGCTCCCGGGCGGTGTGACCTCAGACGCTGCGCTCCCGGGCGGTGTGACCTCAGACGCTGCCCTCCCAGGTGGTGTGACGTCAGTCGCTACGCTCCCGGGTGGTGTGATGTCAGACGCTGCGCTCCCGGGTGGCGTGACATCAGACGCTGTGCTCCCGGGCGGTGTGACGTCAGATGCTGCGCTCCCGGGCGGTGTGACCTCATACGCTGTGCTCCCGGGCGGTGTGACGTCAGACGCAGCGCTCCCGGGCGGTGTGACCTTAGACGCTGCGCTCCCGGGCGGTGTGACCTCAGAAGCTGCGCTCCCGGGCGGTGTGACCTCAGACGCAGCGCTCCCGGGTGGTTTGACGTCAGACGCTGCGCTCCCGGACGGTGTGACCTCAGACGCTGTGCTCCCGGGCGGTGTGACCTCAGACGCTGTGCTCCTGGGCGGTGTGACCTCAGACGCTACGCTCCCGGGTGGTGTGACCTCAGACGCTGCGCTCCCGGGCGGTGTGACCTCAGATGCTGCGCTCCCGGGTGGCGTGATGTCAGATGCTGCGCTCCCGGGCGGCGTGAGGTCAAACGCTGCCCGGGAGTCCTCTGCATGAAAAGGGAATTCTACGCCGGCCCAGAGCAGTACGGTCGGCACGGTTCGTTTGTGCAGGTCGGAGGCTTCCATCCGCGGGAAACCTCGGTCTGGAATTTCCGGGCCGTTATCATAAAGAGTGAAAGGTAAGACGTATAAATGCTGATAGTGTTTGGGTATTCAAGGCCATTCAGAAAGAAAGAAATATTCAATCTTAGTCAAATTATTAATTGGTTGTCGTTCTCTTCATTATGTTTCAGAACATTTTCTCAGGTGAACTTCGAAAGTTGCTGAATCCTTGAAGACTTCCCCACAATGACGGCAGGTTTCAAAGCAGGTGTGAGCTTTCAGCTGATAGATATAAGCAAAACTCTCTCCACATTCAGTACATTTATACGGCCTCTCTCCTGTGTGGATCCGCTGGTGTATATGGAGGCTCCCTGACTGTGTGAAACTCTCTCCACATTCTGTACGTTTATACGGTCTCTCTCCTGTGTGGATCCGCTGGTGTCTCTGGAGGTTCCCTGCCTGTGTGAAACACTTTCCACATTCAGTACATTTATACGGCCTCTCTCCTGTGCGGATCCGCTGGTGTCTCTGGAGGTTCCCTGACACTGAAACACTTTCCACATTCAGTACATTTATACGGCCTCTCTCCTGTGTGGATCCGCTGGTGTTTGTGGAGGCTCCCTGCCTGTGTGAAACTCTTTCCACATTCAGTACATTTATACGGCCTCTCTCCTGTGTGGATCCGCTGGCGTAGGTGATTTTATAAATTCTCTCCTGTGGACAGAGAGTGTGAATGATCCCTGCCCACTTTTGTGTTGTAAAAGATATTTTGTGCTGGGAGGCGAAGATTGTCCTGCTGAAATTTGTCCACAGGATTCAGGATGTCTTCTGATGTGCTTCTGAAGAAACTCTGCAGTGGTAAAAGCAACATTGCAATGAGGGCAAGGATGAGACTCATCTCGGTGCACTTGGTGAGCTGCTGGAGAAGGAAGAAAGAGAAATTGTCAGTGCAATGAAAGATCTAGAAGTTTCTTTTGGAAGTACAATTCGTGGTTATATCAATGTTAACGCAGGGGTCTTGGGGCGCTACTGGTGAATTTTGGCCGCGGGGGCGCGACTCAATTTTCCCCCCTGTGGACTTTGCTTCCTATAGGTGAAAGCTTCCACATTCTTTGAATGAAGTTCAATCGGCCAATCCAGTGAGAAAAGTCCCTCTAAACCATCAGGTAAATCACTCTTGGGGACAGGGCCACTTCTCAACTTTGCCCTTTCAGTTATGTCATCATCTTCTCCACACACCCCTTCCCAAACCATGTTGATTCCCAACTTAATTCTGTCTGCACCGTCAATTCTTTGGAGATGGTCATTGCTCGACATTCATAAGTTTGAATGTTAGCTGCCGCTTGTCAGCCCAAGCCTGGATGTTGTCCAGGTCCTGCTGTAGGCTGGTATAGGATGCTTCAATATCTTAGACAAGGAGCTGCTATTCCCTGTAATCAGGGCCATTAGTTTACGAGTTACTGGAAGTCATATAATATTTCATTAGAAGATTCCAGAATTATCATCAATAGTTTGGGGATCATATTTGTGATTGTTTTTCCTCAATGAAAAAGAACAATCGGTGCCTGTTTGTGGGCAAACACAGGCCTGCACTCCTGTCCCACCACTCTGACATGCTGCATTGCTCCACCAATCCCCTGGCCTACCAAGGCCATGTGTCATCACACCAAAACACCCAATAAATTATTCCTGCCCTGAGGAAATGGATAGGTTACTTTGCACATACACAGGTAATCATCGTCACAAAGTTCCCTTTCTTCAGTGTAAACTTTTCTCTCTCTGTTTCTCAAACTGTATCTTCTGCTTTCAGTCTCTTTGGTTGTTTCTTCATTTGCTGACCCCAAGATCTTTCCAGTACAGACAACTGTGGAATAAATCAAAAAGATCATGAACAAAAATTGAACCAATTAATTGTAATATTCTTGCATGTAAGGTTTGTTTCTGGTTGAACAGGAGATACTGAAGACCTATGAAGTTAATTAATTCAGATGTAGCCCATGGTCAGGGACAGGACGGTGTGACTACCAGTGAGGCAGGTACGGGGATCCAGGAGGGAGAGCTGTAGGAGCCGCAGCCCTTGCTCTTGTCCAGCAGGTTCGAGGTTCTTACTCCCTGTGGGGACGGGAGCAGGGACTGCAGGGAGGATGAGCAACCTGGCCACAGCACCATAGAAAGGGGGGCCATTCAAGAGGGGGGAGTAACTAGAAATGTTGTAGTGGTAGGGGATAGTATTATTAGGGGGATAGATAGAGTTCTCTGCAGCCGAGAGCGAGAGTCCCGAAGGCTGTGTTGCCTACCCGGTGCCAGGGTTAAGGATATCTCCTCTGGGCTGGAAAGAAACTTGCAGTGGGGGGGGTGGATCCAGTTGTCGTGGTCCATGTTGGTACAAACGACGTAGATAGGACTAGGAAGCCGGTTCTGTTAAAGGAGTATGAGCAGCTAGGGGTCAAATTAAAAAACAGAACCTCAAGGGTAATAATCTCTGGATTATTACCTGAGCCACGAGCGAATTTGGCTAGGACAAATGAAATTAGAGAGTTAAATGCGTGGCTCAAAGACTGGTGTGGGAGAAATGGGTTTTGCTTCCTGGGACACTGGCACCAGTACTGGGGCAGGAGGGAGCTGTTCCGTTGGGACGGGCTTCACTTGGCCAGTGCTGGGACTAGAGTCCTGGTGGATCATATAACTAGGGCTGTAGAGAGGGCTTTAAACTAACTAGTGGGGGGAGGTTCCGAGAGAGCAAATAATAAAAATGACAACAGAGAAGGTCATAGACTTAGGTAGCAGTGGGGAAATTAAAAACCAGAGCATGTCAGGAAGGGGCAGAAGGTATGGAGTAAAAGGTAAAGTAATAAAAAGGGCAAAAGCAGGAACTAAGTGTTACAAAACATATTTGAAAGTTCTCTATCTGAATGCATGTAGCATTCGTAACAAAATAGACGAGTTAATGGCACAAATAACTACATATGGGTATGATCTTGTGGCCATGACAGAAACATGGCTGCAGGGTGACAATGCCTGGGAATTAAACATACCAGGTTATTTAACGATCAGGAAGGACAGGCAGGAAGGAAGGGGAGGTGGGGTGGCTATGTTAATAAAGGAAGGAATCACTGTAATACAGAGAAATGATATTGGGTCAAAAGATCAGGGTAATGAAACAGTTTGGGTGGAGGTAAGGAATAATAAGGGGAAAAAAACACTAGTGGGCGTAGTCTAGAGGCCTCCGAACAGTTGCAACTATGTTGGACGGAGTATCAATCAGGAAATAGTTGAGGCTTGTAATAAGGGAACATCTATAATTATGGGGGATTTTAACTATCATATTAATTGGACAAATCAAATTGGGCAGGGCTGCCTTGAGGATGAGTTCATTGACTGTATTAGGGATGGGTTTCTTGAGCAGTATGTAACTGAACCGACCAGGGGGCAAGCAACCTTAGATCTGGTCCTGTGTAACGAGACAGGATTAATTAAAAATGTCCTAGTAAAGGAGCCCCTTGGAATGAGTGACCGTAACATGGTTGAATTCCATATTCAATTAGAGGGTGAGAAGGTTGGATCTCAAACAAGCGTGCTAAGCTTGAATAAAGGAGACTATGAAGGTATGAGAGCGGAATTGAGTAGAGTGGATTGGGAAAATAGATTAAAGGGTAAGACGATACATGATCAGTGGTGTACATTTAAGGAGTTATTTTACAACTTCCAAAAAAAAAATATTGCACTGAGAAGAAAAGGGTGTAAAAGAAAAGACAGCCATCCGTGGCTAAGTAAAGAAATTAAGGATAGTATTCGACTAAAAACAAGGACATATAAGGTAGCCAAATCTAGTGGGAGGATAGAGGATTGGGAAAACTTTAAAAGACAGCAAAAAATAACAAAAAGATTGATTAAGAAAGGGAAGATAGATTATGAAAGTAAATTAGCAAAAAATATAAAAACAGATAGTAAGAGTTTTTATAGTTATATAAAAAGAAAAAGGGTGGCTAAAGTAAATGTTGGTCCCTTAGAGGATGAGACCGGGAAATTAATGGTGGGAAATATGGAGATGGCAAAAACACTGAATGAATATTTTGTATCAGTCTTTACAGTAGAAGACACTAAGAATATCCCAACACTGGACAAACAGGGGGCTATAGGCGGGGAGGAGCTAAACACGATCAAAATCACTAAGGAAGTGGTACTCGGTAAAATAATTGGACTCAAGGTGGATAAATCACCTGGACCTGATGGCTTACATCCTAGGGTCTTGAGGGAAGTGGCGGTAGGGATTGTGGATGCATTGTTAATAATTTTCCAAAACTCCCTGGACTCAGCAAAGGTCCCGGCAGACTGGAAAACTGCTAATGTAACACCCTTATTTAAAAAGGGCAGTAGACAGAAGGCTGGAAACTATAGACCGGTTAGCCTAACATCTGTGGTAGGTAAAATTTCGGAGTCCATTATTAAGGAGACAGTAACAGGACATTTGGATAAACATCATTTAATAGGACAAAGTCAGCATGGTTTTATGAAGGGGAAGTCATGTTTGACAAATTTGCTGGAGTTCTTTGAGGAAGTAACATATAGGGTGGATAAAGGGGAACCAGTGGACGTAGTGTATTTAGACTTCCAAAAGGCATTTGACAAGGTGCCACACAAAAGATTATTGCTTAAGATAAAAAATCACGGGATTGGGGGTAATATTCTGGCATGGATAGAGGATTGGCTATCTAACAGAGGCAGAGAGTTGGGATAAATGGTTCATTCTCAGAATGGCAATCAGTAACTAGTGGTGTTCCGCAGGGGTCGGTGCTGGGTCCCCAACTCTTTACAATCTATATTAATGATTTGGAGGAGGGGACCAAGTGTAACATATCAAAGTTTGCAGATGATACTAAGATGGGAGGGTAAGTAGTGAGTGAGGAGGACATAAAAAACCTGCAAGGGGACATAGACAGGCTAAGTAAGTGGGCAGAGAGTTGGCAGATGGAATACAATACTGGAAAGTGTGAGGTTATGCACTTTGGCAGGAAAAATCGTAGAGCAAGTTATTATCTTAATGGCAAGAAACTGGAAAGTACTGAAGTACAAAGGGATCTGGGGGTCCTGGTGCACGAAACTCAAAAGGTTAGTATGCAGGTGCAGCAAGTGATTAAGAAGGCCAATGGAATGTTGGCTTTCATTGCTAGGGGGATAGAATATAAAAATAGGGAGGTATTGCTTCAGTTATACAAGGTATTGGTGAGACCGCACCTGGAATACTGCATACAGTTTTGGTGTCCATACTTAAGAAAAGACATACTTGCTCTCGAGTCAGTACAAAGAAGGTTCACTCGGTTAATCCCGAGGATGAGGGGATGGACATATGAGGAGAGGTTGAGTAGATTGGGACTCTACTCATTGGAGTTCAGAAGAATGAGAGGCGATCTTATTGAAACATGTAAGATTGTGAAGGGGTTGGATCGGGTGGATGCGGGGAGGATGTTCCCGATGATGGGTGAAACTAGAACTAGGGGGCATAATCTTAGAATAAGGGGCTGCTCTTTCAAAACTGAGATGAGGAGGAACTACTTCACTCAGAGGGTGGTAGGTCCATGGAATATGCTGCCCCAAAAAGCTGTAGAAGCTACATCATTACGTAAATTTAAAACAGAAATAGACAGTTTCCTAGAAGTAAAGGGAATTAAGGGTTACGGGGAGCGGGCAGGAATTTGGACATGAGTCTAGGTTCGGATCGGACATGGCCCTGTGGGTAGCCTGATCCTGCTCCTATTTCGTGTGTCTAATTCTGTTAGATTCAGGAGATGGTTCTGTGATAGTAGATTGGCGGTTAGGATCCGATCAGCCATGATCTTATTAAATGGCGGAGCAGGCTCGAGGGGCCGATTGGCCTACTCCTGCTCCTATTTCTTATGTTCTTATTTAAGACTGAGATGAGGAGGAATTTCTTCACTAAGAGGTTTGTGAATCTTTGGAATTCTCTGCCCCAAAGGGCTGTGGATGCTCAGTCATTGAGTATATTCAAGGCTGAGATAGATAGACTTTTGGACTCTCGGGGACTCCAGGGATATGGGGCCCGGGCGGGAGAGTGGAGATGTGTCAAAGATCAGCCATGATCTTATTGAATGGCGGAGCAGGCTCGAAGGGCCATATGGCCGACTCCTGCTCCTAATTCTTATCTTCTTATGTAAGAAATATAAATACAAATAGAACCAAGTTGCCAGGGACCATGGGGCGCAAATTGGGAAGTCATGTAGCAAAATTAAAAAGAAAAATTGTTTTCTAGAAATGTGAGATAAAGACAGAAAATGCTGGGAGTGTGCAGCAGCTCAATTCGTGTCTGAAGGAGAAAGACTGGTTAATGTTTGGGTGGGAACCTGTATCGATATATCCTTCAGATGCTGACAGGCCTGCTGTGAATATCTAGCAGTTTGTTTCCATCTCGATTTATTAGTTTGATATGAATTTCTGTTCATTTTGAATTACCTTTCTGGTATTCTCGTTCTTAGTCTTCTTGGTACCTTCACTCTTAAAGAGAGGCTTAAAGGATCTCACCTCTTGAAAAGAAAGTAAGACATCAGTGCTGATTGAGATAATCTCAGATTTCAGTTTGTTTATGTTAACAACATGACGATTCTAAAAATATCTCGTTTATTTAGGCTCCGAAAAAAATCAATACATTATGCAGATAAAATTGGAAAAGAAAACTTACACAAGTAGAAGGGAAAATGTGATCAGACAATTTACTTAAATTTCCAGCTCTCCAAAACTTCAAAGTAACTGCCTCCTGACAAAAATATGTACTAGTTGCTGGACAAACTGGTTATATTCAGGGTGTTAAAAAAGCACATTTAATACTTTAACAAAGGAAACACATCCAATTTACTTGGTGGGTTTTTCACAAGAAGTTTAGGCGTCCACTCCTCATCCGAGTCACTAGAAACATACACACGGGGTTGGTGCCCACTGCTAGGTCTTGACATGAACGCTGGATTTGGTACATTCAATCCTGTGAAAATTAAAATATTCCACTCATCTACAGTTGATAATTGCCTGTATTTAATTTGACTTAACTTACTAACGTAAGGCATCTGTTGAATCGAACCATTTTAGAATAATATCAGGTAAGAGCCGCACAGAGGCTTTCCTTTCATCAATGGCATCTGGATTTAAATCCAGCCCAGACTGATCAGAGGAAAAGGAGCTTTTATGTTATGTTGGGGAGCTGGGGGCACAGCACTCAGGCCCATGCCCTCTAAGAGCCTTGTTCTCCCAGATATTTATGCCACTGATCCCTATTGGACCCATTGGAGAGTCCAAAGGAAGGTTTACATTTGTGACAGCTAACGGTCACTCTCAGTACCGAGGGAAAGGAAGGTCCTTGATGGCATCTGAGATGTAGAGCTTTCCTCCCTTATTCCAATATTTACTGCTTTTATTCTTCATTTAGTTTTAATGACATTCATTTAGTAGTTTTGTACAAAAAGTGGGGGGAAAGCCGCACAGGTACAACAGGAGGTGTTCTGATAGTCAGGTGAGATCAGGATCAGCTGCGCTGTCCCCATATCACAAGCCTACATACAGTCAGACAGGATTTTTTTCAAGGCAATGTAGTGATCAATAACATGTCATTCTGTGGTGGACACTAGGTGGAGCAGTAGAGCTGTATATAGCTGTATGTATAAAACGACACTACCCAGCTATACATACATTAAGACTACATTACCCATGAGGATAGGCTACCCAGAAGGCAACAGTCAAGATGGCAGCCTGCACACAGGAGCACACATGGAAGCCTCTACAGATACTGTACCTAGAGAACGTGTACTGAATAAATAACTAGCTAGAAGCTAGCTGTGTTCATAATAAGAATGTCTAGTTATTAATGAACATAACAGGCAAGTAAATTAATATTCAGTGAATCACAGGTTGGGGGTGCTGCATTTCCTGATATGTGTTCCTGATGTGTGCCAGGAGCGGTGAAATGGAAAATCCCAACCAAAATATCTAACCACATATGAGGAGAATATCCACTTGGGTGTAATATTGGAAGAATTGTATGTCAGTACGAATCAGAGTGTTCAGGAGAGGAAGGGATAAATGTTGAAAGTAAGAAAATAATTTATCTTGTAGAAACCTATTGCAAGCATGGTTTCATAGTTCTGCTGCACTTTCTTATAACGGATGTCGACCCATTCACTTAGCTCTGCCCAATCATCTTTGGAAAGATAAACGGCAATGTCTTTCAGCTTCTCTAGAATCTGGAGACATAAAATGAATGTAATTTCTGATACATCTAGGCATTTTATCTGTAATTTTCCCAAAGTAGAGCTCTACAAATGTAAGATTAGCTACCCTGTCAGATCTGCCAATCTTTAAAAGAATATCCTCCACACCACTTGAATGGGCTGGCACAGCCAGCCTTCATTGGGAGCCATCAATATCGTGGCAGCATGATGTTGAAATGTCTTGAAGGAAAGTTGTCTCAAGACCTTCTACAATCAGTGTTGGTGCTACCATGCTCCAGAGGATGTCTGGGAAGGCAAAACAAAACGGCTAAAAATGCTCCCACACATCATCCCCTTTTCTAAATTATTCTTCCTCACCTTCTTTATGCTCACATGCAACATTCCAGAGCCAATTGTACACAAAAACCTTACAGCAGGTTTTTCGGTACTGCTGTTTTTGTGCCAGTTGTTCAAGGACACCCAAAGTGAATGCCTCCGATTCCTCCCCCTCAGTGTGACATTATCCACAGTCACCCGAACGTCATAGTCGAGATCAGTCTGGTAACTTCAAGGAACACAGCAAAAGACGATTCAGCAAGCTTCACCATGTTGTTAACTATGTTAGATCTACTCTTTTAACCTCATTTTCCCCACTTTCTCCATTCAATTAATATCCATACAACCCACTTTTAAATACCTGAATTAAATCTGCATCAATGGCCTCCTGTGGTAGTGCATTTCACATTCCCACAATATTTTGCTTTAAGAATGTTTTCCTGGATTGAATTTTCAACAGCTTAGTTCTAATTTTAATTTGATGTCGCTTGATTACAGAATTCACTATTAGAAAAATCACTCTTGGAAATCATCTACCTTGTCAATTCCTTTTTTTATTTTTACTCAGGATGTGGTCAATGCTAACAAGAGCATCTTTAATGCCCATCCCTAGTTGCCTTGAGAAGATGGTGGTGGACCATCATTTTAAACACCTCGATCAGATCACTTCTCATGTTTTGGGAGGTTTGCTCAGTCTGTGATCAGACCTAAGGTGCTAACTGGAATAGGAAAGGCAAATCCACAGCAGTACTTTCAGTTAAATTGTAACTACAAGACTCGGATATACCTGGTAAAAGAGAAGTCCAAATCTAAAGACACAGAAGGAATTAACAGTGTCAATGAGGTAAGACGGGAGGAGGCTCGAGCGGAGCATAAATACGGCATGGGCTGGTTGGGCTGAATGGCCTGGTTCTGTGCTGTATATCCCATGTAATCCTCTGTTACAGAGTAAAGCTCTCATCAAATACCTCCAGTGCAGGTACAGTGGGTTAGATACAGAGTAAAGCTCCCTCTACACTGTCCCACCAAACACTCCCAGCGCAGGTACAGCCCGGGTTAGATACAGAGTAAAGCTCCCTCTACACTGTCCCTTCAAACACTCCCAGGACAGGTACAGCACAGGTTAGATACAGAGTAAAGCTCCCTCTACACTGTCCCTTCAAACACTCCCAGGGCAGGTACAGCACGGGTTAGATACAGAGTAAAGCTCCCTCTGCACTGTACCATCAAACACTCCCAGGGCAGCTACAGCACAGGTTAGATACAGAATAAAGCTCCCATTACGCTATACCATCAAACACTCCCAGGGCAGGTACAGCAGGGTTAGATACAGAATAAAGCTCCCTCTACACTGTCCCATCAAACACTCCCAGGGCAGGTACAGCACGGGTTAGGTACAGAGTAAAGCTCCCTCTACACTGTCCACCAAACACTCCCAGGGCAGGTACAGCACGGGTTAGATACAGAGTAGAGCTCCCTTTACACTGTCCACCAAACAGTCCCAGGGCTGGTACAGCACGGGTTAGGTACAGAGTAAAGCTCCCTCTAAACTGTCCCATCCTACACTCCCAGGGCAGGTACAGCAGGGTTAGATACAGAATAAAGCTCCCTCTACACTGTCCCATCCTACACTCCCAGGGCTGGTACAGCACGGGTTAGGTACAGAGTAAAGCTCCCTCTAAACTGTCCCATCCTACACTCCCAGGGCAGGTACAGCAGGGTTAGATACAGAGTAAAGCTCCCTCTACACTGTCCCATCCTACACTCCCAGGGCAGGTACAGCACGGGTTAGATGCAGAGTAAAGCTCCCTCTACACTGTCCCATCAAACACTCCCAGGGCAGGTACAGCACGGGTTAGATACAGAGTAAAGCTCCCTCCAATTTGGTTCATCAACACAACCAACTCAGATACAGCATGTGTTCAATGCAGCGTACAGCTCCCTTGACACTACCCAATGAAACACTCCCAGGGCAGGTACAGCACGGGGTGAATACAGAATAAAGATCCCTCTACATGTAAGTGTCAAACACTCCCGGGTGAGGTACGGGCAAGGTTTATCTCCGAATTAAGCTCCACTCAACTTGTCGCATCAAAGGCCGCGCCTGACGCCAGATGTTGATCAGCTCCCAGTATCTGGTTAGACTCTCACCTCGGCAAAATCCTGGACTGATGGGATTCTCAGTAAAGTTCCTCAGCTTTCCAATCATTGTTGAAGCTTCCTGTTTTATCCCGTCTGACACTGGGGGT
Source organism: Somniosus microcephalus (assembly GCF_052327205.1). Classification (NCBI taxonomy): domain Eukaryota; kingdom Metazoa; phylum Chordata; class Chondrichthyes; order Squaliformes; family Somniosidae; genus Somniosus; species Somniosus microcephalus. The sequence goes on from NC_140998.1 coordinate 191,714,819, forward strand.
TCTCGGTCCCACCAGATCGGCTCTGTGAACCCAGCGACATTTCTCCAGTCCCAGTGAGTGTGGCGATGATTCGACTTCTCTCTCTCCACCTTCCTGAGATATTGCTCTCTCCCAGAGACTGTCAATAGAGAAATTATTCATCTTAATCCCAGAATCTGTACCTGGAATACAATGGGACTGTATTTGTGACTGTGATTGTATCTAATTTCATTATATTTGCAATTAATGTGCGTTTGAATTACTTACTTTAATATTGAATTGTTCCTTTGAGCCCTTTGCCCTGTTTATTGGGACGAAACTCAGTCCCAGTGTCAGCTGTCACTCCAGCTCCTCCCACACTGACATCCCACTGATGGGCCGTAACCAGGGGCGGGGCCCTGTCTCCAGGTGACATCACACAGGAGCCAGGAGCCAATCACACAGCAGCAAGGAGCGATGTCACAAAGTGGTCGGAGCCCCTCCCACTCGAGGTGTCACAGGGTCACATTGACCAGGCTCTGCTCCTGGTGTGCAGTCTCACTGGGCATGAACACAGGGTGTACAATCAGTCCCGTCTCCAGGAATGAACCGGGATCCTACCCAACATCTCTCCCGAGTTTTATTTCCATCGGTTTTATTACTCCATCCCTCTCCCTAACATCTGTCTGAGGCTGAACCACACTGTTCACAACCTTGGTATAATATTTCACCCCGAAATGAGCTTCCGACCACATATCCGCAGTGTAACAAAGACCGCCTACTTCCACCTCCGTAACAACGCCCGTCTCCGCCCTTGCCTCATCTCATCCGCTGCTGAAACCCTGACCCATGCCTTTGTTACTTCTAGACTTGACTATTCCTGGCTGGCCTCCCACATTCCACCCTATGTAAACTGGAGGTCATCCAAAACTCGGCTGCTCGTGTCCTAACTCGTACCAAGCCCCGTTCGCCCATCTCCCCTGTGCTCACTGACCGACACTGGCTCCCGGTTAAGCAGCACCTCGATTTCAAAATTCTCATCCTTGTTTTCAAACCCCTCCATGGACTCGCCCCTTCTTATCTCTAATCTCCTTCAGCCCACAACTCCGCCCCCCCACCCCCCCGAGATATCTGCGCTCCTCTAATTCTGCCCTCTTGTGCATCCCTGATTATAATCGCTCAGCCATTGGTGGCCGTGCCTGCTGTTACCCAGGCCCTCAGCTCTGGAATTCCCTGCCTAAACCTCTCCGCCTCGCTCCCTCTCTTTCCTCCTTGAAGACGCTCATTAAAACCTCCCACTTTGACCAAGCTTTTAGTGGCCTGTCCGAATTTATCCTTATGTGGCTCGGTGTCAAAATTGTTTGTCTTAAAATACTCCTGTGAACCGCCTTGGGACATTTTACTATGTTAAAGGCGCTATTTAAATACAAGTTATTGTTGTTGTACATCTCTGGCTCTATAGAATCATAGAATGGTTAGAGCACAGAAGGAGGCCTTACGGCCCATCGAGCCCGTGCCAGCTCTCTGCAAGAGCGCTTCAGCAAGTCCCACTCCCCCACCCTTTCCCCAGAGCCCTTCAATTCTTCTTCCTTCAGGTACTTATCCAATTCCCTTCTGATATACCCCACACCCCTCACTGTAACACTGATATACCCCACACCCCTCACTGTAACACTGATATACCCCACACCCCTCACTGTAACACTGATATACCCCACACCCCTCACTGTAACACTGATATACCCCACACCCCTCACTGTAACACTGATATACCCCGCACCCCTCACTGTAACACTGATATAACCCACACCCCTCACTGTAACACTGATATACACCACACCCCTCACTGTAACACTCCGATATACCCCACACCCCTCACTGTAACACTGATATACCCCACACCCCTCACTGTAACACTGACATACCCCACACCCCTCACTGTAACACTGATATACCCCACACCCCTCACTGTAACACTGATATACCCCGCACCCCTCACTGTAACACTGATATACCCGACACCCCTCACTGTAACACTGATATACCCCACACCCCTCACTGTAACACTGATATACCCCACACCCCTCACTGTAACACTGATATACCCCACACCCCTCACTGTAACACTGATATACCCCACACCCCTCACTGTAACACTCCGATATACCCCACACCCCTCACTGTAACACTGATATACCCCACACCCCTCACTGTAACACTCCGATATACCCCACACCCCTCACTGTAACACTCCGATATACCCCACACCCCTCACTGTAACACTGATATACCCCACACCCCTCACTGTAACATTGATATACCCCACACCCCTCACTGTAACACTGATATACCCCACACCCCTCACTGTAACACTGATATACCCCACACCCCTCACTGTAACACTCCGATATACCCCACACCCCTCACTGTAACACTGATATACCCCACACCCCTCACTGTAACACTGATATACCCCACACCCCTCACTGTAACACTGATATACCCCACACCCCTCACTGTAACACTCCGATATACCCCACAACCCTCACTGTAACACTGATATACCCCACACCACTCACTGTAACACTGATATACCCCACACCCCTCACTGTAACACTGATATACCCCACACCCCTCACTGTAACACTGATATACTCCACACCCCTCACTGTAACACTGATATACCCCACACCCCTCACTGTAACACTGCGATATACCCCACACCACTCACTGTAACACTGATATAGCCCACACCCCTCTCTGTAACACTGATATAACCCACACCCCTCACTGTAACACTCCGATATACCCCACACCTCTCACTGTAACACTGATATACCCCACACCCCTCACTGTAACACTGATATACCCCACGCCCCTCACTGTAACACTGATATACCCCACACCACTCACTGTAACACTGATATACCCCACACCCCTCACTGTAACACTGATATACCCCACACCCCTCACTGTAACACTGATATACCCCACACCCCTCACTGTAACACTGCTTTACCCCACACCCCTCACTGTAACACTGATATACCCCACACCCCTCACTGTAACACTCCGATATAACACACACCCCTCACTGTAACACTGATATACCCCACACCTCACTGTAACACTCATATACCCCACACCCCTCACTGTAACACTGATATACCCCACACCCCTCACTGTAACACTGATATACCCCACACCCCTCACTGTAACACTCCGATATACCCCACACCCCTCACTGTAACACTTATATACCCCACACCCCTCACTGTAACATTGATATACCCCACACCCCTCACTGTAACACTCCGATATCCCCCACACCCCTCACTGTAACACTGATATACCCCACACCCCTCACTGTAACACTGGTATACCCCACACCCCTCACTGTAGCACTCCGATATACCCCACACCTCTCACTGTAACACTGATATACCCCACACCCCTCACTGTAACACTGATACACCCCACACCCTCACTGTAACACTCTGATATACCCCACACCCCTCACTGTAACACTGATATACCCCACACCCCTCACTGTAACACTGATATACCCCACACCCTCACTGTAACACTCCGATATACCCCACACCCCTCACTGTAACACTCCGATATACCCCACACCCCTCACTGTAACACTGATATACCCCACACCCCTCACTGTAACACTCCGATATACCCCACACCCCTCACTGTAACACTCCAATATACCCCACACCCCTCACTGTAACACTGATATACCCCACACCACTCACTGTAACACTGATATACCCCACACCCCTCACTGTAACACTCCGATATACCCCACACCCCTCACTGCAACACTGATATACCCCACACCCCTCACTGTAACACTGATATACCCCACACCCGTCACTGTAACACTCCGATATACCCCACACCCCTCACTGCAACACTGATATACCCCACACCCCTCACTGTAACACTGATATACCCCACACCCCTCACTGCAACACTGATATACCCCACACCCCTCACTGTAACACTGATATACCTCACACCCCTCACTTTCACACTGATATACCCCACACCTCTCACTGTAACACTGATATACCCCACACCCCTCACTGTAACACTGATATACCCCACACCCCTCACTGTAACACTCCGATATACCCCACACCCCTCACTGTAACACTGATATACCCCACACCCCTCATTGTAACACTGATATACCCCACACCCCTCACTGTAACACTGATATACCCCACACCCCTCACTGTAACACTGATATACCCCACACCCTTCACTGTAACAATCCGATATACCCCACACCTCTCACTGTAACACTGATATACCCCACACCCCTCACTGTAACACTGATATACCCCACACCCCTCACTGTAACACTGATATACCCCACACCCTCACTGTAACACTGATATACCCCACACCCCTCAGTGTAACACTGATATACCCCACACCCCTCACTGTAACACTGATATACCCCACACCCCTCACTGTAACACTGATATACCCCACACCCCTCACTGTAACACTGATATACCCCACACCCCTCACTGTAACACTGATATACCCCACACCGCTCACTGTAGCACTCCGATATACCCCACACCTCTCACTGTAACACTGATATACCCCACACCCCTCACTGTAACACTGATATACCCCACACCCCTCACTGTAACACTGATATACCCCACACCCCTCACTGTAACACTGATATACACCACACCCTTCACTGTAACACTCCGATATACCCCACACCCCTCACTGTAACACTCCGATATACCCCACACCCTTCACTGTAACACTGATATACCCCACACCCCTCACTGTAACACTGATATAACCCACACCCCTCATTGTGACACTCCGATATACCCCACACCTCTGACGGTAACACTGATATACCCAACACCCCTCACTGTAACACTGATATACGCCACACCCCTCACTGTAACACTGATATACCCCACACCCGTCACTGTAACACTCCGATATACCCCACACCCCTCACTGTAACACTGATATACCCCACGCACCTCACTGTAACACTGATATACCCCACACCCCTCACGGTAACACTGATATACCCGACACCCCTCACTGCAGCACTCCGATATACCCCACACCTCTCACTGTAACACTGATATACCCCACACCCTCACTGTAACACTCTGATATACCCCACACCCCTCACTGTAACACTGATATACCCCGCACCCTCACTGTAACACTCCGATATACTCCACACCCCTCACTGTAACACTGATATACCCCACACCCCTCACTGTAACACTCCGATATACCCCACACCCCTGACTGTAACACTCCAATATACCCCACACCCCTCACTGTAACACTGATATACCCCACACCCCTCACTGTAACACTGATATACCCCACACCCCTCACTGTAACACTCCGATATACCCCACACCCCTCACTGCAACACTGATATACCCCACACCCCTCAGTGTAACACTGATATACCCCACACCCCTCACTGTAACACTCCGATATACCCCACACCCCTCACTGTAACACTGATATACCGCACACCCCTCACTTTAACACTGATATACCCCATACCCCTCACTGTAACACTGATATACCCCACACGCCTCACTGTAACACTGATATACCCCACACCCGTCACCGTAACACTCCGATATACCCCACACCTCTCACTGTAACACTGATATACCCCACACCCCTCACTGTGACACTGATATACCTCACACCCCTCACTATAACACTGATATACCCCTCACCTCTCACTGTAACACTGATATACCCCACACCCCTCACTGTAACACTGATATACTCCACACCCCTCACTGTAACACTGATATACCCCACACCCCTCACTGTAACACTCCGATATACCCCACACCCCTCACTGCAACACTGATATACCCCACACCCCTCATTGTAACACTGATATACCCCACACCCCTCACTGTAACACTGATATACCCCACACCCCTCACTGTAACACTGATATACCCCACAACCCTCACTGTAACAATCCGATATACCCCACACCCCTCACTGTAACACTCCAATATACCCCACACCCCTCACTGTAACACTCCGATATACCCCACACCCCTCACTGTAACACTGATATACCCCACACACCTCACTGTAACACTGATATACCCCACACCCCTCACTGTAACACTGATATACCCCACACCCATCACTGTAACACTGATATACTCCACACCCCTCACTGTAACACTCCGATATGCCCCACACCCCTCATGGTAACACGGATATACCCCACACCCCTCACTGTAACACTGATATACCCCACACCCCTCACTGTAACACTCCGATATTCCCCACACCCCTCACTGTAACACTGATATACCCCAAACCCCTCACTGTAACACGGATATACCCCACACCCCTCACTGTAGCACTCCAATATACCCCACACCTCTCACTGTAACACTGATATACCCCACACCCCGCACTGTAACACTGATATACCCCACACCCTCACTGTAACACTCCGATATACCCCACACCCCTCACTGTAACACTGATATACCCCACACCCCTCACTGTAACACTGATATACCCCACACCCCTCACTGTAACACTGATATACCCCACACCGCTCACTGTAGCACTCCGATATACCCCACACCTCTCACTGTAACACTGATATACCCCTCACCCCTCACTGTAACACTGATATACCCCACACCCTCACTGTAACACTGATATACCCCACACCCCTCACTGTAACACTGATATACCCCACACCCATCACTGTAACACTGATATACTCCACACCCCTCACTGTAACACTCCGATATGCCCCACACCCCTCACGGTATCACGGATATACCCCACACCCCTCACTGTAACACTGATATACCCCGCACCCCTCACTGTAACACTCCGATATACCCCACACCCCTCACTGTAACACTGATATACCCCACACCCCTCACTGTAACACTGATATACCCCACACCCCTCACTGTAACACTGATATACCCCACACCCTCACTGTAACACTCTGATATACCCCACACCCCTTACTGTAGCACTGATATACCTCACACCCCTCACTGTAACACTGATATACCCCACACCCCTCACTGTAACACTGATATACCCCACACCCCTCTCTGTAACACTCCTATATACCCCACACCCCTCACTGTAACACTGATATACCCCACACACCTCATTGTAACACTGATATACCCCACACCCCTCACTGTAACACTGATATACCCCACACCCCTCAGTGTAACACTGATATACCCCACACCCCTCACTGTAGCACTCCGATATACCCCACACCCCTCACTGTAACACTGATATACCCCACACCCCTCATTGTAACACTGATATACCCCACACCCCTCACTGTAACACTGATATACCCCACACTCCTCACTGTAACACTGATATACCCCACACCCCTCACTGGAACAATCCGATATACCCCACACCCCTCACTGTAACACTGATATACCCCACACCCCTCACTGTAACACTGATATACCCCACACCGCTCACTGTAGCACTCCGATATACCCCACACCTCTCACTGTAACACTGATTTACCCCTCACCCCTCACTGTAACACTGATATACCCCACACCCTCACTGTAACACTGATATACCTCACACCCCTCACTGTAACACTGATATACCCCACACCCTCACTGTAACACTCCGATATACCCCACACCCCTCACTGTAACACTGATATACCCCACACCCCTCACTGTAACACTCCGATATACCCCACACCCCTCACTGTAACACTGATATACCCCACACCCCTCACTGTAACACTGATATACCCCACACCCCTCACTGTAACACTCCGATGTACCCCACACCCCTCACTGCAACACTGATATACCCCACACTCCTCACTGTAACACTGATATACCCCACACCCCTCACTGTAACACTCCGATATACCCCACACCCCTCACTGTAACACTGATATACCGCACACCCCTCACTGTAACACTGATATACCCCATACCCCTCACTGTAACACTGATATACCCCACACCTCTCACTGTAACACTGATATACCCCACACCCCTCACCGTAACAATCCGATATACCCCACACCTCTCACTGTAACACTGATATACCCCACACCCCTCACTGTAACACTGATATACCTCACACCCCTCACTATAACACTGATATGCCCCTCACCTCTCACTGTAACACTGATATACCCCACACCCCTCACTGTAACACTGATATACCCCACACCCCTCACTGTAACACTGATATACCCCACACCCCTCACTGTAACACTCCGATATACCCCACACCCCTCACTGTAACACTGATATACCCCACACCCCTCATTGTAACACTGATATACCCCACACCCCTCACTGTAACACTGATATATCCCACACCCCTCACTGTAACACTGATATACCCCACACCCCTCACTGTAACAATCCGATATACCCCACACCTCTCACTGTAACACTGATATACCCCACACCCCTCACTGTAACACTGATATACCCCACACCCCTCACTGTAACACTGATATACCCTACACTCCTCACTGTAACACTGATATACCCCACACCCCTCACTGTAACACTGATATACCCCACACCCCTCACTGTAACACTGATATACCCCACACCCCTCACTGTAACACTGACATACCCCACACCCCTCACTGTAACACTGATATACCCCACACCCCTCACTGTAACACTGATATACCCCACACCCCTCACTGTAACACTTATATACCCCACACCGCTCACTGCAGCACTCCGATATACCCCACACCTCTCACTGTAACACTGATATATCCGTCACCCCTCACTGTAACACTGATATACCCCACACCCTCACTGTAACACTCTGATACACCCCACACCCCTCACTGTAACACTGATATACCCCACACCCCTCACTGTAACACTGATATACACCACACCCTTCACTGTAACACTCCGATATACCCCACACCCCTCACTGTAACACTCCGATATACCCCACACCCCTCACTGTAACACTGATATACCCCACACCCCTCACTGTAACACTGATATAACCCACACCCCTCATTGTAACACTCCGATATGCCCCACACCTCTCACTGTAACACTGATATACCCCACACCCCTCACTGTAACACTGATATACCCCACACCCCTCACTGTAACACTGATATACCCCACACCACTCACTGTCCCACTGATATACCCCACACCCCTCACTGTAACACTGATATACCCCACACCCCTCACTGTAACACTGATATACCCCACACCCGTCACTGTAACACTGATATACCCCACACCCCTCACTGTAACACTCTGATATACCCCACACCCCTCACTGTAACACTGATATACCCCACACCCTCACTGTAACACTCTGATATACCCCACACCCCTTACTGTAACACTGATAAACCTCACACTCCTCACTGTAACACTGATATACTCCACACCCCTCACTGTAACACTGATATACCCCACACCCCTCACTGTAACACTCCGATATACCCCACACCCCTCACTGTAACACTGATATACCCCACACCCGTCATTGTAACACTGATATACCGCACACCCCTCACTGTAACACTGATATACCCCACACCCCTCAGTGTAACCCTGATATACCCCACACACCTCACTGGAACACTCCGATATACCCCACATCCCTCACTGTAACACTGATATACCCCACACCCCTCATTGTAACACTGATATACCCCACACCCCTCATTGTAACACTGATATACCCCACACCCCTCACTGTAACACTGATATACTCCACACCCCTCACTGTAACAATCCGATATACCCCACACCTCTCACTGTAACACTGATATACTCCACACACCTCACTGTAACACTGATATGCCCCACACCCCTCACTGTAACACTGATATACCCCACACCCCTCACTGTAACACTGATATACCCCACACCCATCAGTGTAACAGCGATATACCCCACACCCCTCATTGTAACACTGATATACCCCACACCCCTCACTGTAACACTGATATACCCCACACCCCTCACTGTAACACTGATATACCCCACACCCCTCACTGTAACACTGATATACCCCACACCCCTCACTGTAACACTGATATACCCCACACCGCTCACTGTAGCACTCATATATATCCCACACCTCTCACTGTAACACTGATATACCCCTCACCCCTCACTGTAACACTGATATACCCCACACCCTCACTGTAACACTGATATACCTCACACACCTCACTGTAACACTGATATACCCCACACCCTCACTGTAACACTCCGATATACCCCACACCCCTCACTGTAACACTGATATACCCCACACCCCTCACTGTAACACTTATATACACCACACCCCTCACTGTAACACTGATATACCCCACACCCCTCACTGTAACACTTATATACCCCACACCCCTCACTGTAACACTCCGATATACACCACACCCCTCACTGTAACACTGATATAACCCACACCCCTCATTGTAACACTCCGATATACCCCACACCTCTCACTGTAACACTGATATACCCCACACCCCTCACTGTAACAGTGATATACCCCACACCCCTCACTGTAACACTGATATACCCCACACCACTCACTGTACCACTGATATACCCCACACCCCTCACTGTAACACTGATATACCCCACACCCCTCACTGTAACACTGATATACCCCACACCCCTCACTGTAACACTGCTTTACCCCACACCCCTCACTGTAACACTGATATACCCCACACCCCTCACTGTAACACTCCGATATACCCCACACCCCTCACTATAACACTCCGATATACCCCACACCCCTCACTGTAACACTTCGATATAACCCACACCCCTCGCTGTAACACTGATATACCCCACACACCTCACTGTAACACTGATATACCCCACACCCCTCACTGTAACACTGATATACCCCACACCCATCACTGTAACACTGATATACTCCACACCCCTCACTGTAACACTCCGATATGCCCCACACCCCTCACGGTAACACGGATATACCCCACACCCCTCACTGTAACACTGATATACCCCACACCCCTCACTGTAACACTCCGATATACCCCACACCCCTCACTGTAACACTGATATACCCCACACACCTCACTGTAACACTGATATACCCCACACCCCTCACTGTAACACTCCGATATACCCCACACCCCTCACTGTAACACTGATATACCCCACACCCCTCACTGTAACACTGATATACCCCACACCCCTCACTGTAACACTGATATACCCCACACCCCTCACTGTAGCACTCCAATATACCCCACACCTCTCACTGTAACACTGATATACCCCACACCCCTCACTGTAACACTGATATACCCCACACCCTCACTGTAACACTCTGATATACCCCACACCCCTTACTGTAACACTGATATACCTCACACCCCGCACTGTAGCACTGATATACCCCACACCCCTCACTGTAACACTGATATACCCCACACCCCTCACTGTAACACTCCGATATACCACACACCCCTCACTGTAACACTGATATACCCCACACCCCTCACTGTAACACTGATATACCCCACACCCGTCACTGTAACACTGATATACCCCACACCCCTCACTGTAACAATCCGATATACCCCACGCCTCTCACTGTAACACTGATATACCCCACACCCCTCACTGTAACACTGACATACCCCACACCCCTCACTGTAACACTGATATACCCCACACCCCTCACTGTAACACTGATATACCCCACACCCCTCACTGTAACACTCCGATATACCCCACACCCCTCACTGTAACACTGATATACCCCACACCCCTCATTGTAACACTGATATACCCCACACCCCTCACTGTAACACTGATATATCCCACACCCCTCACTGTAACACTGATATACCCCACACCCCTCACTGTAACAATCCGATATACCCCACACCTCTCACTGTAACACTGATATACCCCACACCCCTCACTGTAACACTGATATACCCCACACCCCTCACTGTAACACTGATATACCCTACACTCCTCACTGTAACACTGATATACCCCACACCCCTCACTGTAACACTGATATACCCCACACCCCTCACTGTAACACTGATATACCCCACACCCCTCACTGTAACACTGACATACCCCACACCCCTCACTGTAACACTGATATACCCCACACCCCTCACTGTAACACTGATATACCCCACACCCCTCACTGTAACACTTATATACCCCACACCGCTCACTGCAGCACTCCGATATACCCCACACCTCTCACTGTAACACTGATATATCCGTCACCCCTCACTGTAACACTGATATACCCCACACCCTCACTGTAACACTCTGATACACCCCACACCCCTCACTGTAACACTGATATACCCCACACCCCTCACTGTAACACTGATATACACCACACCCTTCACTGTAACACTCCGATATACCCCACACCCCTCACTGTAACACTCCGATATACCCCACACCCCTCACTGTAACACTGATATACCTCACACACCTCACTGTAACACTGATATACCCCACACCCTCACTGTAACACTCCGATATACCCCACACCCCTCACTGTAACACTGATATACCCCACACCCCTCACTGTAACACTTATATACACCACACCCTTCACTGTAACACTCCGATATACCCCACACCCTTCACTGTAACACTCCGATATACCCCACACCCCTCACTGTAACACTCCGATATACACCACACCCCTCACTGTAACACTGATATAACCCACACCCCTCATTGTAACACTCCGATATACCCCACACCTCTCACTGTAACACTGATATACCCCACACCCCTCACTGTAACAGTGATATACCCCACACCCCTCACTGTAACACTGATATACCCCACACCACTCACTGTACCACTGATATACCCCACACCCCTCACTGTAACACTGATATACCCCACACCCCTCACTGTAACACTGATATACCCCACACCCCTCACTGTAACACTGCTTTACCCCACACCCCTCACTGTAACACTGATATACCCCACACCCCTCACTGTAACACTCCGATATACCCCACACCCCTCACTATAACACTCCGATATACCCCACACCCCTCACTGTAACACTTCGATATAACCCACACCCCTCGCTGTAACACTGATATACCCCACACACCTCACTGTAACACTGATATACCCCACACCCCTCACTGTAACACTGATATACCCCACACCCATCACTGTAACACTGATATACTCCACACCCCTCACTGTAACACTCCGATATGCCCCACACCCCTCACGGTAACACGGATATACCCCACACCCCTCACTGTAACACTGATATACCCCACACCCCTCACTGTAACACTCCGATATACCCCACACCCCTCACTGTAACACTGATATACCCCACACACCTCACTGTAACACTGATATACCCCACACCCCTCACTGTAACACTCCGATATACCCCACACCCCTCACTGTAACACTGATATACCCCACACCCCTCACTGTAACACTGATATACCCCACACCCCTCACTGTAACACTGATATACCCCACACCCCTCACTGTAGCACTCCAATATACCCCACACCTCTCACTGTAACACTGATATACCCCACACCCCTCACTGTAACACTCTGATATACCCCACACCCCTTACTGTAACACTGATATACCTCACACCCCGCACTGTAGCACTGATATACCCCACACCCGTCACTGTAACACTGATATACCCCACACCCCTCACTGTAACACTCCGATATACCACACACCCCTCACTGTAACACTGATATACCCCACACCCCTCACTGTAACACTGATATACCCCACACCCGTCACTGTAACACTGATATACCCCACACCCCTCACTGTAACAATCCGATATACCCCACGCCTCTCACTGTAACACTGATATACCCCACACCCCTCACTGTAACACTGACATACCCCACACCCCTCACTGTAACACTGATATACCCCACACCCCTCACTGTAACACTGATATACCCCACACCCCTCACTGTAACACTGATATACCCCACACCCATCAGTGTAACAGCGATATACCCCACACCCCTCATTGTAACACTGATATACCCCACACCCCTCACTGTAACACTGATATACCCCACACCCCTCACTGTAACACTGATATACCCCACACCCCTCACTGTAACACTGATATACCCCACACCCCTCACTGTAACACTGATATACCCCACACCGCTCACTGTAGCACTCATATATATCCCACACCTCTCACTGTAACACTGATATACCCCTCACCCCTCACTGTAACACTGATATACCCCACACCCTCACTGTAACACTGATATACCTCACACACCTCACTGTAACACTGATATACCCCACACCCTCACTGTAACACTCCGATATACCCCACACCCCTCACTGTAACACTGATATACCCCACACCCCTCACTGTAACACTTATATACACCACACCCTTCACTGTAACACTCCGATATACCCCACACCCTTCACTGTAACACTCCGATATACCCCACACCCCTCACTGTAACACTCCGATATACACCACACCCCTCACTGTAACACTGATATAACCCACACCCCTCATTGTAACACTCCGATATACCCCACACCTCTCACTGTAACACTGATATACCCCACACCCCTCACTGTAACAGTGATATACCCCACACCCCTCACTGTAACACTGATATACCCCACACCACTCACTGTACCACTGATATACCCCACACCCCTCACTGTAACACTGATATACCCCACACCCCTCACTGTAACACTGATATACCCCACACCCCTCACTGTAACACTGCTTTACCCCACACCCCTCACTGTAACACTGATATACCCCACACCCCTCACTGTAACACTCCGATATACCCCACACCCCTCACTATAACACTCCGATATACCCCACACCCCTCACTGTAACACTTCGATATAACCCACACCCCTCGCTGTAACACTGATATACCCCACACACCTCACTGTAACACTGATATACCCCACACCCCTCACTGTAACACTGATATACCCCACACCCATCACTGTAACACTGATATACTCCACACCCCTCACTGTAACACTCCGATATGCCCCACACCCCTCACGGTAACACGGATATACCCCACACCCCTCACTGTAACACTGATATACCCCACACCCCTCACTGTAACACTCCGATATACCCCACACCCCTCACTGTAACACTGATATACCCCACACACCTCACTGTAACACTGATATACCCCACACCCCTCACTGTAACACTCCGATATACCCCACACCCCTCACTGTAACACTGATATACCCCACACCCCTCACTGTAACACTGATATACCCCACACCCCTCACTGTAACACTGATATACCCCACACCCCTCACTGTAGCACTCCAATATACCCCACACCTCTCACTGTAACACTGATATACCCCACACCCCTCACTGTAACACTGATATACCCCACACCCTCACTGTAACACTCTGATATACCCCAC
Source organism: Somniosus microcephalus (assembly GCF_052327205.1). Taxonomy (NCBI): domain Eukaryota; kingdom Metazoa; phylum Chordata; class Chondrichthyes; order Squaliformes; family Somniosidae; genus Somniosus; species Somniosus microcephalus. Next base: position 191,730,325 of record NC_140998.1, read on the forward strand.
ACCCCTTACTGTAACACTGATATACCTCACACCCCGCACTGTAGCACTGATATACCCCACACCCCTCACTGTAACACTGATATACCCCACACCCCTCACTGTAACACTCCGATATACCACACACCCCTCACTGTAACACTGATATACCCCACACCCCTCACTGTAACACTGATATACCCCACACCCGTCACTGTAACACTGATATACCCCACACCCCTCACTGTAACAATCCGATATACCCCACGCCTCTCACTGTAACACTGATATACCCCACACCCCTCACTGTAACACTGACATACCCCACACCCCTCACTGTAACACTGATATACCCCACACCCCTCACTGTAACACTGATATACCCCACACCCCTCACTGTAACACTGATATACCCCACACCCCTCACTGTAACACTGATATACCCCACACCCCTCACTGTAACACTCCGATATACCCCACACCCCTCACTGTAACACTGATATACCCCACACCCCTCATTGTAACACTGATATACCCCACACCCCTCACTGTAACACTGATATATCCCACACCCCTCACTGTAACACTGATATACCCCACACCCCTCACTGTAACAATCCGATATACCCCACACCTCTCACTGTAACACTGATATACCCCACACCCCTCACTGTAACACTGATATACCCCACACCCCTCACTGTAACACTGATATACCCTACACTCCTCACTGTAACACTGATATACCCCACACCCCTCACTGTAACACTGATATACCCCACACCCCTCACTGTAACACTGATATACCCCACACCCCTCACTGTAACACTGACATACCCCACACCCCTCACTGTAACACTGATATACCCCACACCCCTCACTGTAACACTGATATACCCCACACCCCTCACTGTAACACTTATATACCCCACACCGCTCACTGCAGCACTCCGATATACCCCACACCTCTCACTGTAACACTGATATATCCGTCACCCCTCACTGTAACACTGATATACCCCACACCCTCACTGTAACACTCTGATACACCCCACACCCCTCACTGTAACACTGATATACCCCACACCCCTCACTGTAACACTGATATACACCACACCCTTCACTGTAACACTCCGATATACCCCACACCCCTCACTGTAACACTCCGATATACCCCACACCCCTCACTGTAACACTGATATACCTCACACACCTCACTGTAACACTGATATACCCCACACCCTCACTGTAACACTCCGATATACCCCACACCCCTCACTGTAACACTGATATACCCCACACCCCTCACTGTAACACTTATATACACCACACCCTTCACTGTAACACTCCGATATACCCCACACCCTTCACTGTAACACTCCGTTATACCCCACACCCCTCACTGTAACACTCCGATATACACCACACCCCTCACTGTAACACTGATATAACCCACACCCCTCATTGTAACACTCCGATATACCCCACACCTCTCACTGTAACACTGATATACCCCACACCCCTCACTGTAACAGTGATATACCCCACACCCCTCACTGTAACACTGATATACCCCACACCACTCACTGTACCACTGATATACCCCACACCCCTCACTGTAACACTGATATACCCCACACCCCTCACTGTAACACTGATATACCCCACACCCCTCACTGTAACACTGCTTTACCCCACACCCCTCACTGTAACACTGATATACCCCACACCCCTCACTGTAACACTCCGATATACCCCACACCCCTCACTATAACACTCCGATATACCCCACACCCCTCACTGTAACACTTCGATATAACCCACACCCCTCGCTGTAACACTGATATACCCCACACACCTCACTGTAACACTGATATACCCCACACCCCTCACTGTAACACTGATATACCCCACACCCATCACTGTAACACTGATATACTCCACACCCCTCACTGTAACACTCCGATATGCCCCACACCCCTCACGGTAACACGGATATACCCCACACCCCTCACTGTAACACTGATATACCCCACACCCCTCACTGTAACACTCCGATATACCCCACACCCCTCACTGTAACACTGATATACCCCACACACCTCACTGTAACACTGATATACCCCACACCCCTCACTGTAACACTCCGATATACCCCACACCCCTCACTGTAACACTGATATACCCCACACCCCTCACTGTAACACTGATATACCCCACACCCCTCACTGTAACACTGATATACCCCACACCCCTCACTGTAGCACTCCAATATACCCCACACCTCTCACTGTAACACTGATATACCCCACACCCCTCACTGTAACACTCTGATATACCCCACACCCCTTACTGTAACACTGATATACCTCACACCCCGCACTGTAGCACTGATATACCCCACACCCCTCACTGTAACACTGATATACCCCACACCCCTCACTGTAACACTCCGATATACCACACACCCCTCACTGTAACACTTATATACCCCACACCGCTCACTGCAGCACTCCGATATACCCCACACCTCTCACTGTAACACTGATATATCCGTCACCCCTCACTGTAACACTGATATACCCCACACCCTCACTGTAACACTCTGATACACCCCACACCCCTCACTGTAACACTGATATACCCCACACCCCTCACTGTAACACTGATATACACCACACCCTTCACTGTAACACTCCGATATACCCCACACCCCTCACTGTAACACTCCGATATACCCCACACCCCTCACTGTAACACTGATATACCTCACACACCTCACTGTAACACTGATATACCCCACACCCTCACTGTAACACTCCGATATACCCCACACCCCTCACTGTAACACTGATATACCCCACACCCCTCACTGTAACACTTATATACACCACACCCTTCACTGTAACACTCCGATATACCCCACACCCTTCACTGTAACACTCCGATATACCCCACACCCCTCACTGTAACACTCCGATATACACCACACCCCTCACTGTAACACTGATATAACCCACACCCCTCATTGTAACACTCCGATATACCCCACACCTCTCACTGTAACACTGATATACCCCACACCCCTCACTGTAACAGTGATATACCCCACACCCCTCACTGTAACACTGATATACCCCACACCACTCACTGTACCACTGATATACCCCACACCCCTCACTGTAACACTGATATACCCCACACCCCTCACTGTAACACTGATATACCCCACACCCCTCACTGTAACACTGCTTTACCCCACACCCCTCACTGTAACACTGATATACCCCACACCCCTCACTGTAACACTCCGATATACCCCACACCCCTCACTATAACACTCCGATATACCCCACACCCCTCACTGTAACACTTCGATATAACCCACACCCCTCGCTGTAACACTGATATACCCCACACACCTCACTGTAACACTGATATACCCCACACCCCTCACTGTAACACTGATATACCCCACACCCATCACTGTAACACTGATATACTCCACACCCCTCACTGTAACACTCCGATATGCCCCACACCCCTCACGGTAACACGGATATACCCCACACCCCTCACTGTAACACTGATATACCCCACACCCCTCACTGTAACACTCCGATATACCCCACACCCCTCACTGTAACACTGATATACCCCACACACCTCACTGTAACACTGATATACCCCACACCCCTCACTGTAACACTCCGATATACCCCACACCCCTCACTGTAACACTGATATACCCCACACCCCTCACTGTAACACTGATATACCCCACACCCCTCACTGTAACACTGATATACCCCACACCCCTCACTGTAGCACTCCAATATACCCCACACCTCTCACTGTAACACTGATATACCCCACACCCCTCACTGTAACACTCTGATATACCCCACACCCCTTACTGTAACACTGATATACCTCACACCCCGCACTGTAGCACTGATATACCCCACACCCCTCACTGTAACACTGATATACCCCACACCCCTCACTGTAACACTCCGATATACCACACACCCCTCACTGTAACACTGATATACCCCACACCCCTCACTGTAACACTGATATACCCCACACCCGTCACTGTAACACTGATATACCCCACACCCCTCACTGTAACAATCCGATATACCCCACGCCTCTCACTGTAACACTGATATACCCCACACCCCTCACTGTAACACTGACATACCCCACACCCCTCACTGTAACACTGATATACCCCACACCCCTCACTGTAACACTGATATACCCCACACCCCTCACTGTAACACTGATATACCCCACACCCCTCACTGTAACACTGATATACCCCACACCCCTCACTGTAACACTCCGATATACCCCACACCCCTCACTGTAACACTGATATACCCCACACCCCTCATTGTAACACTGATATACCCCACACCCCTCACTGTAACACTGATATATCCCACACCCCTCACTGTAACACTGATATACCCCACACCCCTCACTGTAACAATCCGATATACCCCACACCTCTCACTGTAACACTGATATACCCCACACCCCTCACTGTAACACTGATATACCCCACACCCCTCACTGTAACACTGATATACCCTACACTCCTCACTGTAACACTGATATACCCCACACCCCTCACTGTAACACTGATATACCCCACACCCCTCACTGTAACACTGATATACCCCACACCCCTCACTGTAACACTGACATACCCCACACCCCTCACTGTAACACTGATATACCCCACACCCCTCACTGTAACACTGATATACCCCACACCCCTCACTGTAACACTTATATACCCCACACCGCTCACTGCAGCACTCCGATATACCCCACACCTCTCACTGTAACACTGATATATCCGTCACCCCTCACTGTAACACTGATATACCCCACACCCTCACTGTAACACTCTGATACACCCCACACCCCTCACTGTAACACTGATATACCCCACACCCCTCACTGTAACACTGATATACACCACACCCTTCACTGTAACACTCCGATATACCCCACACCCCTCACTGTAACACTCCGATATACCCCACACCCCTCACTGTAACACTGATATACCCCACACCCCTCACTGTAACACTGATATAACCCACACCCCTCATTGTAACACTCCGATATGCCCCACACCTCTCACTGTAACACTGATATACCCCACACCCCTCACTGTAACACTGATATACCCCACACCCCTCACTGTAACACTGATATACCCCACACCACTCACTGTCCCACTGATATACCCCACACCCCTCACTGTAACACTGATATACCCCACACCCCTCACTGTAACACTGATATACCCCACACCCGTCACTGTAACACTGATATACCCCACACCCCTCACTGTAACACTCCGATATACCCCACACCCCTCACTGTAACACTGATATACCCCACACCCGTCATTGTAACACTGATATACCGCACACCCCTCACTGTAACACTGATATACCCCACACCCCTCAGTGTAACCCTGATATACCCCACACCCCTCATTGTAACACTGATATACCCCACACCCCTCATTGTAACACTGATATACCCCACACCCCTCACTGTAACACTGATATACTCCACACCCCTCACTGTAACAATCCGATATACCCCACACCTCTCACTGTAACACTGATATACCCCACACCCCTCACTGTAACACTGATATGCCCCACACCCCTCACTGTAACACTGATATACCCCACACCCCTCACTGTAACACTGATATACCCCACACCCATCAGTGTAACAGCGATATACCCCACACCCCTCATTGTAACACTGATATACCCCACACCCCTCACTGTAACACTGATATACCCCACACCCCTCACTGTAACACTGATATACCCCACACCCCTCACTGTAACACTGATATACCCCACACCCCTCACTTTAACACTGATATACCCCACACCGCTCACTGTAGCACTCATATATATCCCACACCTCTCACTGTAACACTGATATACCCCTCACCCCTCACTGTAACACTGATATACCCCACACCCTCACTGTAACACTGATATACCTCACACCCCTCACTGTAACACTGATATACCCCACACCCTCACTGTAACACTCCGATATACCCCACACCCCTCACTGTAACACTGATATACCCCACACCCCTCACTGTAACACTTATATACACCACACCCTTCACTGTAACACGCCGATATACCCCACACCCTTCACTGTAACACTCCGATATACCCCACACCCCTCACTGTAACACTCCGATATACACCACACCCCTCACTGTAACACTGATATAACCCACACCCCTCATTGTAACACTCCGATATACCCCACACCTCTCACTGTAACACTGATATACCCCACACCCCTCACTGTAACAGTGATATACCCCACACCCCCTCACTGTGACACTGATATACCCCACACCACTCACTGTACCACTGATATACCCCACACCCCTCACTGTAACACTGATATACCCCAAACCCCTCACTGTAACACTGATATACCCCACACCCCTCACTGTAACACTGCTTTACCCCACACCCCTCACTGTAACACTGATATACCCCACACCCCTCACTGTAACACTCCGATATACCCCACACCCCTCACTGTAACACTGATATACCCCACACCCGTCATTGTAACACTGATATACCGCACACCCCTCACTGTAACACTGATATACCCCACACCCCTCAGTGTAACCCTGATATACCCCACACACCTCACTGGAACACTCCGATATACCCCACACCCCTCACTGTAACACTGATATACCCCACACCCCTCATTGTAACACTGATATACCCCACACCCCTCATTGTAACACTGATATACCCCACACCCCTCACTGTAACACTGATATACTCCACACCCCTCACTGTAACAATCCGATATACCCCACACCTCTCACTGTAACACTGATATACCCCACACCCCTCACTGTAACACTGATATGCCCCACACCCCTCACTGTAACACTGATATACCCCACACCCCTCACTGTAACACTGATATAACCCACACCCATCAGTGTAACAGCGATATACCCCACACCCCTCATTGTAACACTGATATACCCCACACCCCTCACTGTAACACTGATATACCCCACACCCCTCACTGTAACACTGATATACCCCACACCCCTCACTGTAACACTGATATACCCCGACACCCCTCACTGTAACACTGATATACCCCACACCGCTCACTGTAGCACTCATATATATCCCACACCTCTCACTGTAACACTGATATACTCCACACCCTCACTGTAACACTGATATACCTCACACCCCTCACTGTAACACTGATATACCCCACACCCTCACTGTAACACTCCGATATACCCCACACCCCTCACTGTAACACTGATATACCCCACACCCCTCACTGTAACACTTATATACACCACACCCTTCACTGTAACACTCCGATATACCCCACACCCTTCACTGTAACACTCCGATATACCCCACACCCCTCACTGTAACACTCCGATATACACCACACCCCTCACTGTAACACTGATATAACCCACACCCCTCATTGTAACACTCCGATATACCCCACACCTCTCACTGTAACACTGATATACCCCACACCCCTCACTGTAACACTGCTTTACCCCACACCCCTCACTGTAACACTGATATACCCCACACCCCTCACTGTAACACTCCGATATACCCCACACCCCTCACTATAACACTCCGATATACCCCACACCCCTCACTGTAACACTTCGATATTACCCACACCCCTCGCTGTAACACTGATATACCCCACACACCTCACTGTAACACTGATATACCCCACACCCCTCACTGTAACACTGATATACCCCACACCCATCACTGTAACACTGATATACTCCACACCCCTCACTGTAACACTCCGATATGCCCCACACCCCTCACGGTAACACGGATATACCCCACACCCCTCACTGTAACACTGATATACCCCACACCCCTCACTGTAACACTCCGATATACCCCACACCCCTCACTGTAACACTGATATACCCCACACACCTCACTGTAACACTGATATACCCCACACCCCTCACTGTAACACTCCGATATACCCCACACCCCTCACTGTAACACTGATATACCCCACACCCCTCACTGTAACACTGATATACCCCACACCCCTCACTGTAACACTGATATACCCCACACCCCTTACTGTAACACTGATATACCCCACACCCCTCACTGTAGCACTCCAATATACCCCACACCTCTCACTGTAACACTGATATACCCCACACCCCTCACTGTAACACTGATATACCCCACACCCTCACTGTAACACTCTGATATACCCCACACCCCTTACTGTAACACTGATATACCTCACACCCCGCACTGTAGCACTGATATACCCCACACCCCTCACTGTAACACTGATATACCCCACACCCCTCACTGTAACACTCCGATATACCACACACCCCTCACTGTAACACTGATATACCCCACACCCCTCACTGTAACACTGATATACCCCACACCCGTCACTGTAACACTGATATACCCCACACCCCTCACTGTAACAATCCGATATACCCCACGCCTCTCACTGTAACACTGATATACCCCACACCCCTCACTGTAACACTGACATACCCCACACCCCTCACTGTAACACTGATATACCCCACACCCCTCACTGTAACACTGATATACCCCACACCTCTCACTGTAACACTGATATATCCGTCACCCCTCACTGTAACACTGATATACCCCACACCCTCACTGTAACACTCCGATATACCCCACACCCCTCACTGTAACACTGATATACCCCACACCCCTCACTGTAACACTGATATAACCCACACCCCTCATTGTAACACTCCGATATGCCCCACACCTCTCACTGTAACACTGATATACCCCACACCCCTCACTGTAACACTGATATACCCCACACCCCTCACTGTAACACTGATATACCCCACACCACTCACTGTCCCACTGATATACCCCACACCCCTCACTGTAAAACTGATATACCCCACACCCCTCACTGTAACACTGATATACCCCACACCCGTCACTGTAACACTGATATACCCCACACCCCTCATTGTAACACTCTGATATACCCCACACCCCTCACTGTAACACTGATATACCCCACACCCTCACTGTAACACTCTGATATACCCCACACCCCTTACTGTAACACTGATAAACCTCACACTCCTCACTGTAACACTGATATACCCCACACCCCTCACTGTAACACTGATATACCCCACACCCCTCACTGTAACACTCCGATATACCCCACACCCCTCACTGTAACACTGATATACCCCACACCCGTCATTGTAACACTGATATACCGCACACCCCTCACTGTAACACTGATATACCCCACACCCCTCAGTGTAACCCTGATATACCCCACACACCTCACTGGAACACTCCGATATACCCCACACCCCTCACTGTAACACTGATATACCCCACACCCCTCATTGTAACACTGATATACCCCACACCCCTCACTGTAACACTGATATACCCCACACCCCTCACTGTAACACTCCGATATACCCCACACCCCTCACTATAACACTCCGATATACCCCACACCCCTCACTGTAACACTCCGATATACCACACACCCCTCACTGTAACACTGATATACCCCACACCCCTCACTGTAACACTGATATACCCCACACCCGTCACTGTAACACTGATATACCCCACACCCCTCACTGTAACAATCCGATATACCCCACGCCTCTCACTGTAACACTGATATACCCCACACCCCTCAGTGTAACACTGATATACCCCACACCCCTCACTGTAACACTGATATACCCCACACCCCTCACTGTAACACTGATATACCCCACACCCCTCAGTGTAACACTGATATACCCCACACCCCTCACTGTAACACTCCGATATACCCCACAACCCTCACTGTAACACTGATATTCCCCACACCCCTCATTGTAACACTGATATACCCACACCCCTCACTGTAACACTGATATACCCCACACCCCTCACTGTAACACTGATATACCCCACACCCCTCACTGTAACAATCCGATATACCCCACACCTCTCACTGTAACACTGATATACCCCACACCCCTCACTGTAACACTGATATACCCCACACCCCTCACTGTAACACTGATATACCCCACACCCCTCACTGTAACACTGATATACCCCACACCCCTCACTGTAACACTGATATGCCCCACACCCCTCACTGTAACACTGATATACCCCACAACGCTCACTGTAGCACTCCGATATACCCCACACCTCTCACTGTAACACTGATATACCCCTCACCCCTCACTGTAACACTGATATACCCCACACCCTCACTGTAACACTCTGATATACCCCACACCCCTCACTGTAACACTGATATACCCCACACCCCTCACTGTAACACTGATATACACCACACCCTTCACTGTAACACTCCGATATACCTCACACCCCTCACTGTAACACTCCGATATACCCCACACCCCTCACTGTAACACTGATATACCCCACACCCCTCACTGTAACACTGATATACCCCACACCCCTCACTGTAACACTGATATACCCCACACCACTCACTGTACCACTGATATACCCCACACCCCTCACTGTAACACTGATATACCCCACACCCCTCACTGTAACACTGATATACCCCACACCCCTCACTGTTACACTGCTTTACCCCACACCCCTCACTGTAACACTGATATACCCCACACCCCTCACTGTAACACTCCGATATACCCCACACCCCTCACTGTAACACTCCGATATACCCCACACCCCTCACTGTAACACTCCGATATACCCCACACCCCTCACTGTAACACTGATATACCCCACACACCTCACTGTAACACTGATATACCCCACACCCCTCACTGTAACACTGATATACCCCACACCCCTCACTGTAACACTCCGATATACCCCACACCCCTCACTGTAACACTGATATACCCCACACCCCTAACTGTAACACTGATATACCCCACACCCCTCACTGTAACACTGATAAAACCCACACCCCTCACTGTAACACTGATATACCCCACACCCCTCACTGTAGCACTCCAATATACCCCACACCTCTCACTGTAACACTGATATACCCCACACCCCTCACTGTAACACTCTGATATACCCCACACCCCTCACTGTAACACTGATATACCTCACACCCCTCACTTTAACACTCCGATATACCCCACACCCCTCACTGTAAAACTGATATATCCCACACCCCTCACTGTAACACTGATATACCCCACACCCCTCACTGTAACACTGATATAACCCACACCCCTCATTGTAACACTCCGATATACCCCACACCTCTCACTGTAACACTGATATACCCCACACCCCTCACTGTAACACTGATATACCCCACACCCCTCACTGTAACACTGATATACCCCACACCACTCACTGTACCACTGATATACCCCACACCCCTCACTGTAACACTGATATACCCCACACCCCTCACTGTAACACTGATATACCCCACACCCTTCACTGTAACACTGCTTTACCCCACACCCCTCACTGTAACACTGATATACCCCACACCCCTCACTGTAACACTGATATACCCCACACCCTTCACTGTAACACTGCTTTACCCCACACCCCTCACTGTAACACTGATATACCCCACACACCTCACTGTAACACTGATATACCCCACACCCCTCACTGTAACACTGATATACCCCACACCCATCACTGTAACACTGATATACTCCACACCCCTCACTGTAACACTCCGATATGCCCCACACCCCTCACGGTATCACTGATATACCCTGCACCCCTGACTGTAACACTGATATACCCCGCACCCCTCACTGTAACACTCCGATATACCCCACACCCCTCACTGTAACATTGATATACCCCACACCCCTCACTGTAACACTGATATACCCCACACCCCTCACTGTAACACTGATATACCCCACACCCTCACTGTAACACTCTGATATACCCCACACCCCTTACTGTAACACTGATAAACCTCACTCCTCACTGTAACACTGATATACCCCACACCCCTCACTGTAACACTGATATACCCCACACCCCTCACTGTAACACTCCGATATACCCCACACCCCTCACTGTAACACTGATATACCCCACACCCGTCATTGTAACACTGATATACCCCACACCCCTCACTGTAACACTGATATACCCCACACCCCTCAGTGTAACCCTGATATACCCCACACCCCTCACTGTACAATACAATACAATACAAATCGCTTTATTGGCATGATAAGGTACATCTTATGTTGCCAAAGCATCAAAATACATTTATGGTTGAACACATAAACGCGGTTCCATTCATAGTGTATAAACAGGTATATCCCTGAGTTTATAAATATATTTTCGCCTTGTTTATATATACTCTTGTCTTAGTTTACTGGTTGTCCCTCTGTTCATGGCAGTGTACACTGTACACTGTAACACTGATATACCCCACACCCCTCACTGTAACACTGATATACTCCACACCCCTCACTGTAACAATCCGATATACCCCACACCTCTCACTGTAACACTGATATACCCCACACCCCTCACTGTAACACTGATATACCCCACACCCCTCACTGTAACACTGATATACCCCACACCCCTCACTGTAACACTGATATACCCCACACCCCTCACTGTAACACTGCTTTACCCCACACCTCTCACTGTAACACTGATATACCCCACACCCCTCACTGTAACACTCCGATATACCCCACACCCCTCACTGTAACACTCCGATATACCCCACACCCCTCACTGTAACACTCCGATATACCCCACACCCCTCACTGTAACACTGATATACCCCACACACCTCACTGTAACACTGATATACCCCACACCCATCACTGTAACACTGATATACTCCACACCCCTCACTGTAACACTCCGATATGCCCCACACCCCTCACGGTAACACGGATATACACCCCTCACTGTAACACTGATATACCCCACACCCCTCACTGTAACACTCCGATATACCCCACACCCCTCACTGTAACACTGATATACCCCACACCCCTAACTGTAACACTGATATACCCCACACCCCTCACTGTAACACTGATATACCCCACACCCCTCACTGTAACACTGATATACCCCACACCCCTCACTGTAGCACTCCAATATACCCCACACCTCTCACTGTAACACTGATATACCCCACACCCCTCACTGTAACACTCTGATATACCCCACACCCCTCACTGTAACACTGATATACCTCACACCCCTCACTTTAACACTCCGATATACCCCACACCCCTCACTGTAAAACTGATATATCCCACACCGCTCACTGTAACACTGATATACCCCACACCCCTCACTGTAACACTGATATAACCCACACCCCTCATTGTAACACTCCGATATACCCCACACCTCTCACTGTAACACTGATATACCCCACACCCCTCACTGTAACACTGATATACCCCACACCCCTCACTGTAACACTGATATACCCCACACCACTCACTGTACCACTGATATACCCCACACCCCTCACTGTAACACTGATATACCCCACACCCCTCACTGTAACACTGATATACCCCACACCCTTCACTGTAACACTGCTTTACCCCACACCCCTCACTGTAACACTGATATACCCCACACCCCTCACTGTAACACTGATATACCCCACACCCTTCACTGTAACACTGCTTTACCCCACACCCCTCACTGTAACACTGATATACCCCACACACCTCACTGTAACACTGATATACCCCACACCCCTCACTGTAACACTGATATACCCCACACCCATCACTGTAACACTGATATACTCCACACCCCTCACTGTAACACTCCGATATGCCCCACACCCCTCACGGTATCACGGATATACCCTGCACCCCTCACTGTAACACTGATATACCCCGCACCCCTCACTGTAACACTCCGATATACCCCACACTGTAACACTGATATACCCCACACCCCTCACTGTAACACTGATATACCCCACACCCCTCACTGTAACACTGATATACCCCGCACCCGTCATTGTAACACTGATATACCCCACACCCCTCACTGTAATACTGATATACCCCACACCCCTCACTGTAACACTCCGATATACCCCACACCCCTCACTGTAACACTGATATACCCCACACCCGTCATTGTAACACTGATATACCCCACACCCCTCACTGTAATACTGATATACCCCACACCCCTCAGTGTAACCCTGATATACCCCACACCCCTCACTGTAACACTCCGATATACCCCACACCCCTTACTGTAACACTGATATACCCCACACCCCTCATTGTAACACTGATATACCCCACACCCCTCACTGTACAATACAATACAATACAAATCGCTTTATTGGCATGATAAGGTACATCTTATGTTGCCAAAGCATCAAAATACATTTATGGTTGAACACATAAACGCGGTTCCATTCATACAGTGTATAAACAGGTATATCCCTGAGTTTATAAATATATTTTCGCCTTGTTTATATATACTCTTGTCTTAGTTTACTGGTTGTCCCTCTGTTCATGGCAGTGTACACTGTACACTGTAACACTGATATACCCCACACCCCTCACTGTAACACTGATATACCCCACACCCCTCACTGTAACACTGATATACCCCACACCCCTCACTGTAACAGATATACCCCACACCCTCACTGTAACACTCCGATATACCCCACACCCCTCACTGTAACACTGATATACCCCACACCCCTCACTGTAACATTGATATACCCCACACCCCTCACTGTAACACTCCGATATACACCACACCCCTCACTGTAACACTGATATAACCCACACCCCTCATTGTAACACTCCGATGTACCCCACACCTCTCACTGTAACACTGATATACCCCACACCCCTCACTGTAACACTGATATACCCCACACCCCTCACTGTAACACTGATATACCCCACACCACTCACTGTACCACTGATATACCCCACACCCCTCACTGTAACACTGATATACCCCACACCCCTCACTGTAACACTGATATACCGCACACCCCTCACTGTAACACTGCTTTACCCCACACCCCTCACTGTAACACTGATATACCCCACACCCCTCACTGTAACACTCCGATATACCCCACACCCCTCACTATAACACTCCGATATACCCCACACCCCTCACTGTAACACTTCGATATAACCCACACCCCTCACTGTAACACTGATATACCCCACACACCTCACTGTAACACTGATATACCCCACACCCCTCACTGTAACACTGATATACCCCACACCCATCACTGTAACACTGATATACTCCACACCCCTCACTGTAACATTCCGATATGCCCCACACCCCTCACGGTAACACGGATATACCCCACACCCCTCACTGTAACACTGATATACCCCACACCCCTCACTGTAACTGAGAATATAGAATGCAAAAATAAGGTAACAACTCGCTCCGCATGGCCAAGGACCCTGCCAACCTAAAATGGAGGACCCTGTTAGCTTAAAATGGTGGTGCAATGTCGACATCGCTGAGTCACTTGCATATTGTGAGAGATGATCATGTTAATTCAAGAAACTGAAGGCAGCAGGAAGTAAAATGCTAATATGGCTGGCACCCACGATGTCACACCTTGCTGGTGGAACAATGTAGGGTGGAGTGCAAAGGGTATACTGACAATAGGCGATCCGAAAACACATTACCATGCATTACCATAATGATTAGGTGATCGTGAAACCATTACCTGCATATTTTCTATATTATAAACCATTCAGTGAACTGTGACTTCTTTATTTCAAACTGCCAGGCCAGGAAATCACTTTAAACTGTGTACGTGCCTCGCTCGGGATTGGTGTAGAATGTACGATGTGTTAATGTCTTTTCAAAAGTAAAGTATAACAATGTGACCCACTGTATGAAAGATTGCTTGCTCTGGTGGAACCTGTCGAGACTCTGCTGGAGTCAGAACGGTGCTGTATCAGAGTAAGTCTCCTGGGACAACAGAATAAAACAACTGTTGAACTAAACCAGTATTCGACTCAGTGTTTGTACTGAACCAGATTGAGGACCAAAAAAATCCGTTTCAACATTTGGTGTCAGAAGTGGGATCTCAACGGACGATCACCGAGAATTCGCGAAATTAAGAGCCGAACTAGTTTTGGACGTGAGAGGAGGGAATGGGCCCCCGGAGTGAGTATGTTTAAATTTACCACTTCGGTTTTCCTCTGATCCGTAAGTCCGATAAAAGTTTTGCCACTCGCTAATTCTTGTGTGGTGTCCCGACGAGATCTGGGTCAATCTGGCGAATACTGTGTAAACTTAGGAAATAAGTATCCAAGTCGGGTAAAGCGCCGGCCTCGTATTTCACTTGGCCCGCTCAGGCTCCGATTGGACTAAAAAGTAGATAAGTGATTTTAAAGAAAGAGAAAAGGAATACTTGAAAGAAAGTAAAAAGAGAGAGTCGGGGACTCTAGAGCTATAGCAACTTGTACTCGGGGAGTGCAAGATAAGGGTCGTACGATTAGAATAATTAGGCTAAGAATACCTGTACCAGGTGGTGACAGAGGCTAAATTTACGATTTGAATAATTAGGCTAAGAATACCTGTACCAGGTGGTGACAGAGGCTAAGAATACCTGTACCAGGTGGTGACAGAGGCTAAGAATACCTGTGCCAGGCGGTGACAGAGGCTAAAATTACTATTTGACTATAGACGACTCACTGTGTTTTTGTTAAGTCTAAGTGTTGTACTGTGTTTTTGTTAAGTCTAAGTATTGTAGTGTTGCGTTTCATTTTGTGTGCCGGTATCCGTGAAATATATAAGACACGTGCAAAAAGTAACTCGAATCCTGAAAAAGAACCCTTAGTGTAAGAGAACCATGGGTAATTACCTAGATACCACAAGTGATGAGGGCAGTGCCTTACAAACCTTATGTGACCAATACCCGGACAAAGCCCAACAATTGAGACAACTCTCAGGGGGTTTAAATAAAAAGTTAGGCAGCGAACAATGGCCACTAGGGGGTCCCAAAAGCTTAGAAACGGTTAAACAAGCTCAAGAAGTGATTTGGAAAAAGAATATGGGAAGTAAGACTAAGAAACTAATTGGACTCTGGCGACAGTATTGCCAAGAAATTAAAGACAGTTCCCTATTAGCCAGCTGGCAAGAGAATGCTGTTAAGTTAGGAATAAAGTTAACCGAAGGAGGAAATCCTAAACCCATTGAAATACTTAAGAAAGAATGTGCACGAGAAAAGGTCAAAATCTGAAATGGCGCCAGATAAAAAGGATAAAAATGAACTACGTAGTTCAATGGTTGGCCTTAGGTTGACCGAGGGAGACGGAACAGATGAGGACTTAAACAATTGGACAATTAGAACTCCTACCGCGCCACCTCCTCAGCCACCCCAATATAATAACATTTATCCCGACCAACCTCTTACAAATCAGACTGGCTTGATCCCTATTACGTCCGTTACCAGTCCACCGACACCCTCCCTTACTGTCCCAAGTCACTCCCCAATCACGCCGATTTCTGATGTTTATATAGACCCTGTTGCTTGTCGAACCCGATCGAAAGATCCAACAAATCCCAAGAAAGACGTGAAACCGGGGAATACCCCTAGTCTGAATTGGCAGAAGAAGAAACGTAGACCCAGACAATTAGTACAACATAAACCAGCAAAAGCAGATGACACTGACTCATGTAGTGACCTTACTGATTCTGAAGACAACCTTTCACCCTTAAACAGTTCCGACTCAGAACCCGAAATTAGCCTTACTAAACCAAAACGAACGCCAAGAAATCTGCCGGTAAGAACAATGCCAAACCCGAATGCAGCGGCTGCCACAGCCAACCCCACCATAGATGTATTTTTCCCTTGGAAACCTAATGAGATAATGGCTATCCTAACCGGTATGCCAGACAGGAAAAAGGCGCCGGCTAGGTTTGTGGACTTTCTTCGAACCACGATACAGGTGTACAATGCAGACTCCCGAGATCTATGGGCTTTGATTCAACAAGTTTTAACTCCTTCCGAACACACTAGATTTTTGGAACACCTGACTCACCCCAATCATGCCGCTTTAGAGACCGCCCACGTCCTCACAGCCGACAGGGAGCGACACATGCTTGCAGCACTCAATGCTACACTCCAAAAACCTATCAATATATCTAATGTCCTAGATACTAAGCCAAAGAAAGATGAGGGACCTGAGGAATTTTTGGAGAGATTCTGTGAGGTTTATCAGGGACAGTCGGGGGACACCAATTATCAAGGAGGAGCCAATTCACCCCAATTCTGCGCCATTCTGATGAACTGTCTTCCGGCTGCTGTGGCGACAGCCATTAAAACCAATAATATGAACTGGGCAGAAAACAGCCCGACTCAAATGACTAGAGCTGCGAAATATTACTGGAAAGAAAGTAAGAGTGCAGAAAGTCAACCCCACGTTAAGGTCAAGGCGGAATATGTAATGAAGCGAGAGGACGTGCCCATACAGCCAAAAGTAGGGCCAGACCTAACAGGATATCAAACGGAACCCCAGTATTGTGTTCCAGGATGGGTAGACTCCCAAAACTATGGGTATTACAATCACCCAACTGGACCCGACGCTGCTGCTTATGGCCGGCCATATGCGCCCCCACAACAAAATTATGGGGGAGGAGGAAGGGGCAGAGGACAAGGACAAGGTCTATGCTTCAATTGTGGTCAGTCTGGCCACTGGAGTAAGGAGTGTCCGGCCAGACAACAAGGAAGGGGAGGTCAGACCCGAGGAAATAGAGGCGGTTGGCAAGGAGGTCGAGGAAGGGGAACATACACGGATTTCTCCCAAACCAATCCGTTTCCACATGTTACAACATGTTACAACCACATCGAGAACCCCTATTAATGCTTCAGATTCGAGATCAATGGTATCCCTTTTTGGTCGATACAGGGGCCGCTATGTCATCTGTTCAATCAGACCTTAATCTCCCCAAATCGAAAGAAACTCAAAGCTTATCCGGCTTTCAAGGACAAGTATCTCAGTATGCGATGACGGAAGCAGTCGGAGTAACATACAAAAAGGAATCCGTGATTATGTATACAGATGGCAGTTCTTCAATTGATGAGAAGGGAAAACGAATTTCTGGTTATGCAATTGTGAATCAGGAAGGTGTCACCTTAGAATCAGCAGCCTTTGAATCCCTTTTTTCTGAGAACTGTTTGCACTCATACGAGCTTGTACTTTGGGAGAAGGATTACGAATTAATGTACATACAGACTCTAGATATGCCTTTGGAGTAGTTCACGATTTTGGACAATTGTGGAAAAATAGAGGATTTCTAACCTCTTCGGGCAGTCCGATCTCACACCGTCAGTTAGTTTCAGACCTCCTGCAAGCCCTTTTACTCCCCAAACAGATAGCTGTGATTAAATGCTCTGCCCATACCACTGGCCAAAACCCAGTAGATATAGGAAACCGCCGCGCTGATGAGGCAGCCAAAATTGCTTCTAGGAGTCACCAAATGATTGTGCCCCGAATTATGAGGCAGACTAAAAATTCCAAAAAGAATCAGTCTACCTCGGAAAAACTAATGCCAACCATCCAAGAGGTGATTAAGTTGCAGGAGGACGCTCCTGATAGTGATAAGCATTTATGGAGAGAATCGGGATGTGTATATAACCCTTTATCAAAACTCTGGACTACTCCCGCGGAACAGACTTGCATGTCTGATGAGTTAGCTCTTTGGGTTATTGAATGTGTACACTTTGCAACTCATTGTGGTGCCAGGGCAGTGAGTGATGTGCTTCTAAGTACTTGGTGGCATCCAAGGCTTCAAGCAATAGCACAGAACATTAGCGATCGATGCCTGACTTGTCAACAACACAACCCTGGAAAGGGAGTGTCTTGCGAATGGGGAAAAACCCCTTTACCGGAGGGTCCCTTTGAGACCCTGCAAATGGACTACATTGAGTTGGAAAGATGTCAGTGTTACAAATACGTACTTGTCATTGTAGATGTATTTAGTAAATGGATCGAGGCATGTCCAACCACAGACAATAAAGCCTCTACTGTTGTTAAGGTATTGCTGAGAGAGATCATACCTCGGTATGGTATTCCAACTCGGTTAAGTTCTGACAACGGTCCTCACTTCACTGCCAAAGTGAACAAGGAACTTTGTAGCCAGTTGAACATTCATCAGCAATTGCATTGTGCTTATCGACCACAGGCTGCAGGACTTGTCGAAAGAACCAATCAGACTCTGAAGAACAAACTTGCTAAACTGGTAGCCGAAACCGGCTTAACCTGGTTGAAATTGCTTCCTGTGGCTCTCTTTCAGATCCGCACCACACCCGCGGGTAAAGCACGACTTACCCCCGCTGAGATTATCTATGGTAAACCACTCAAGACTCCCTGGAACCAAAATGCTGCTACAACGGTGCATTTTCACCATATGACTGAAGAAATGACGACCTATGTCTTGGCTCTTACTAAGGTTTTACGTGGGCTGCATTCACAAGTCCGTGCTGCATATGGTGAACTTCCTGACTTATCTGGTTCTCTAAAAATTGAACCAGGTTCGTATGTGATGGTTAAGAACTGGACTCGTAAAAGTCTAGATCCAAGGTGGGAAGGTCCATATCAGGTCTTACTAACAACCCCGACTGCAGCTAAGGTCGAGGGAAGAAGCGCATGGGTGCACTTCCACCATTGTAAATTGATTGGAGAAACCAATCAAAAGGGGGGGAGATAATCAGTAGATTTCAGTACAGTATAGAGTAGATTTTACGAACAATCATTAATTTTATTTTAATTGATAAGAGACTACAGAACTCACGCTCGGCCTTGATAAAGGTGACTGCAGTTTTACGAGGTCTGGTGTTGTGTTTGGATTGTTTTGGCCTGCCAAAATCCTACTTTTATTATACTTATTATACGATTTCTAATTTTTAATTTTTAAAATTTTAGCTTTAAGTTTTTAACTTTGGATCTTGTGTAAGCAGTTTGTTTTCCAGATTAATAACTAATAAGTCGCATTGATTGATCACGGAGGATCAAGATGAGGACCTTATTACTGCTTCTGAGCGTTATCCTGCTCGTGGGCGGGGCGTTCAATCGACTGAAGAAATGTGCCGAAGAGATATTCTCCAGTGCAAAGACAAGAATCTTAAAGCTTTCGGATCCTGGAACGTGACTAAATGGGACTTCTGTAATGGACTATTAAAAAAGGAAATCAGCATCAGAGGAAATTGAACTACCAAGTATAGAGGGTGAAGCGAGTGAGATGGTAAAGGAGCAAGTCGAGAAAGAATTAATGGAGGAGGAGTATAATAGACTCAATAAAGTAGAGATGAACCAGTAGGATGAAGCCCAGAATCCCAGGGTACCTTAGATGGTTATCATGGAATGATAAAAGGGGGGAATGAGAATATAGAATGCAAAAATAAGGTAACAACTCGCTCCGCATGGCCAAGGACCCTGCCAACCTAAAATGGAGGACCCTGTTAGCTTAAAATGGTGGTGCAATGTCGACATCGCTGAGTCACTTGCATATTGTGAGAGATGATCATGTTAATTCAAGAAACTGAAGGCAGCAGGAAGTAAAATGCTAATATGGCTGGCACCCACGATGTCACACCTTGCTGGTGGAACAATGTAGGGTGGAGTGCAAAGGGTATACTGACAATAGGCGATCCGAAAACACATTACCATGCATTACCATAATGATTAGGTGATCGTGAAACCATTACCTGCATATTTTCTATATTATAAACCATTCAGTGAACTGTGACTTCTTTATTTCAAACTGCCAGGCCAGGAAATCACTTTAAACTGTGTACGTGCCTCGCTCGGGATTGGTGTAGAATGTACGATGTGTTAATGTCTTTTCAAAAGTAAAGTATAACAATGTGACCCACTGTATGAAAGATTGCTTGCTCTGGTGGAACCTGTCGAGACTCTGCTGGAGTCAGAACGGTGCTGTATCAGAGTAAGTCTCCTGGGACAACAGAATAAAACAACTGTTGAACTAAACCAGTATTCGACTCAGTGTTTGTACTGAACCAGATTGAGGACCAAAAAAATCCGTTTCAACATAACACTCCGATATACCCCACACCCCTCACTGTAACACTCCGATATACCCCACACCCCTCACTGTAACACTGATATACCCCACACACCTCACTGTAACACTGATATACCCCACACCCCTCACTGTAACACTCCGATATACCCCACACCCCTCACTGTAACACTGATATACCCCACACCCCTCACTGTAACACTGATATACCCCACACCCCTCACTGTAACACTGATATACCCCACACCCCTCACTGTAACACTGATATACCCCACACCCCTCACTGTAGCACTCCAATATACCCCACACCTCTCACTGTAACACTGATATACCCCACACCCCTCACTGTAACACTGATATACCCCACACCCTCACTGTAACACTCTGATATACCCCACACCCCTTACTGTAACACTGATATACCTCACACCCCTCACTGTAGCACTGATATAACCCACACCCCTCATTGTAACACTGATATGCCCCACACCCCTCACTGTAACACTGATATACCCCACACCGCTCACTGTAGCACTCCGATATACCCCACACCTCTCACTGTAACACTGATATACCCCTCACCCCTCACTGTAACACTGATATACCCCACACCCTCACTGTAACACTCTGATATACCCCACACCCCTCACTGTAACACTGATATACCCCACACCCCTCACTGTAACACTGATATACACCACACCCTTCACTGTAACACTCCGATATACCCCACACCCCTCACTGTAACACTCCGATATACCCCACACCCCTCACTGTAACACTGATATACCCCACACCCCTCACTGTAACACTGATATACCCCACACCCCTCACTGTAACACTGATATACCCCACACCACTCACTGTACCACTGATATACCCCACACCCCTCACTGTAACACTGATATACCCCACACCCCTCACTGTAACACTGATATACCCCACATCCCTCACTGTAACACTGCTTTACCCCACACCCCTCACTGTAACACTGATATACCCCACACCCCTCACTGTAACACTCCGATATACCCCACACCCCTCACTGTAACACTCCAATATACCCCACACCCCTCACTGTAACACTCCGATATACCCCACACCCCTCACTGTAACACTGATATACCCCACACACCTCACTGTAACACTGATATACCCCACACCCATCACTGTAACACTGATATACTCCACACCCCTCACTGTAACACTCCGATATGCCCCACACCCCTCACGGTAACACGGATATAGCCCACACCACTCACTGTACCACTGATATACCCCACACCCCTCACTGTAACACTGATATACCCCACACCCTCACTGTAACACTCTGATATACCCCACACCCCTTACTGTAACACTGATAAACCTCACACTCCTCACTGTAACACTGATATACCCCACACCCCTCGCTGTAACACTGATATACCCCACACCCCTCACTGTAACACTCCGATATACCCCACACCCCTCACTGTAACACTCCGATATACCCCACACCCCTCACTGTAACACTGATATACCCCACACACCTCACTGTAACACTGATATACCCCACACCCATCACTGTAACACTGATATACCCCACACCCCTCACTGTAACACTCCGATATACCCCACACCCCTCACTGTAACACTGATATACCCCACACCCCTCACTGTAACACTGATATACCCCACACCCCTCACTGTAACACTGATATACCCCACACCCCTCACTGTAACACTGATATACCCCACACCCCTCACTGTAGCACTCCAATATACCCCACACCTCTCACTGTAACACTGATATACCCCACACCCCTCACTGTAACACTGATATACCCCACACCCTCACTGTAACACTCTGATATGCCCCACACCCCTTACTGTAACACTGATATACCTCACACCCCTCACTGTAGCACTGATATACCCCACACCCCTCACTGTAACACTGATATGCCCCACACCCCTCACTGTAACACTGATATACCCCACACCGCTCACTGTAGCACTCCGATATACCCCACACCTCTCACTGTAACACTGATATACCCCTCACCCCTCACTGTAACACTGATATACCCCACACCCTCACTGTAACACTCTGATATCCCCCACACCCCTCACTGTAACACTGATATACCCCACACCCCTCACTGTAACACTGATATACACCACACCCTTCACTGTAACACTCCGATATACCCCACACCCCTCACTGTAACACTCCGATATACCCCACACCCCTCACTGTAACACTGATATACCCCACATCCCTCACTGTAACACTGATATACCCCACACCCCTCACTGTAACACTGATATACCCCACACCACTCACTGTACCACTGATATACCCCACACCCCTCACTGTAACACTGATATACCCCACACCCCTCACTGTAACACTGATATACCCCACATCCCTCACTGTAACACTGCTTTACCCCACACCCCTCACTGTAACACTGATATACCCCACACCCCTCACTGTAACACTCCGATATACCCCACACCCCTCACTGTAACACTCCAATATACCCCACACCCCTCACTGTAACACTCCGATATACCCCACACCCCTCACTGTAACACTGATATACCCCACACACCTCACTGTAACACTGATATACCCCACACCCATCACTGTAACACTGATATACTCCACACCCCTCACTGTAACACTCCGATATGCCCCACACCCCTCACGGTAACACGGATATAGCCCACACCACTCACTGTACCACTGATATACCCCACACCCCTCACTGTAACACTGATATACCCCACACCCTCACTGTAACACTCTGATATACCCCACACCCCTTACTGTAACACTGATAAACCTCACACTCCTCACTGCAACACTGATATACCCCACACCCCTCGCTGTAACACTGATATACCCCACACCCCTCACTGTAACACTCCGATATACCCCACACCCCTCACTGTAACACTCCGATATACCCCACACGCCTCACTGTAACACTGATATACCCCACACACCTCACTGTAACACTGATATACCCCACACCCATCACTGTAACACTGATATACTCCACACCCCTCACTGTAACACTCCGATATGCCCCACACCCCTCACGGTAACACGGATATACCCCACACCCCTCACTGTAACACTGATATACCCCACACCCCTCACTGAAACACTCCGATATACCCCACACCCCTCACTGTAACACTGATATACCCCACACCCCTCACTGTAACACTGATATACCCCACACCCCTCACTGTAACACTGATATACCCCACACCCCTCACTGTAACACTGATATACCCCACACCCCTCACTGTAACACTGCTTTACCCCACACCCCTCACTGTAACACTGATATACCCCACACCCCTCACTGTAACACTCCGATATACCCCACACCCCTCACTATAACACTCCGATATACCCCACACCCCTCACTGTAACACTTCGATATAACCCACACCCCTCAGTGTAACACTGATATACCCCACACACCTCACTGTAACACTGATATACCCCACACCCCTCACTGTAACACTGATATACCCCACACCCATCACTGTAACACTGATATACTCCACACCCCTCACTGTAACACTCCGATATGCCCCACACCCCTCACGGTAACACGGATATACCGCACACCCCTCACTGTAACACTGATATACCCCACACCCCTCACTGTAACACTCCGATATACCCCACACCCCTCACTGTAACACTGATATACCCCACACACCTCACTGTAACACTGATATACCCCACACCCCTCACTGTAACACTCCGATATACCCCACACCCCTCACTGTAACACTGATATACCCCACACCCCTCACTGTAACACTGATATACCCCACACCCCTCACTGTAACACTCTGATATACCCCACACCCCTTACTGTAACACTGATATACCTCACACCCCTCACTGTAGCACTGATATACCCCACACCCTCACTGTAACACTCTGATATACCCCACACCCCTTACTGTAACACTGATATACCTCACACCCCTCACTGTAGCACTGATATACCCCACACCCCTCACTGTAACACTGATATGCCCCACACCCCTCACTGTAACACTGATATACCCCACACCGCTCACTGTAGCACTCCGATATACCCCACACCTCTCACTGTTACACTGATATACCCCTCACCCCTCACTGTAACACTGATATACCCCACACCCTCACTGTAACACTCTGATATACCCCACACCCCTCACTGTAACACTGATATACCCCACACCCCTCACTGTAACACTGATATACACCACACCCTTCACTGTAACACTCCGATATACCCCACACCCCTCACTGTAACACTCCGATATACCCCACACCCCTCACTGTAACACTGATATACCCCACACCCCTCACTGTAACACTGATATACCCCACACCCCTCACTGTAACACTGATATACCCCACACCACTCACTGTACCACTGATATACCCCACACCCCTCACTGTAACACTGATATACCCCACACCCCTCACTGTAACACTGATCTACGCCACACCCCTCACTGTAACACTGCTTTACCCCACACCCCTCACTGTAACACTCCGATATACCCCACACCCCTCACTGTAACACTCCAATATACCCCACACCCCTCACTGTAACACTCCGATATACCCCACACCCCTCACTGTAACACTGATATACCCCACACACCTCACTGTAACACTGATATACCCCACACCCATCACTGTAACACTGATATCCACACCCCTCACTGTAACACTCCGATATGCCCCACAACCCTCACGGTAACACGGATATACCCCACACCACTCACTGTACCACTGATATACCCCACACCCCTCACTGTAACACTGATATAACCCACACCCCTCATTGTAACACTCCGATATACCCCACACCTCTCACTGTAACACTGATATACCCCACACCCCTCACTGTAACACTGATATACCCCACACCCCTCACTGTAACACTGATATACCCCACACCACTCACTGTACCACTGATATACCCCACACCCCTCACTGTAACACTGATATACCCACACCCCTCACTGTAACACTGATATACCCCACACCCTTCACTGTAACACTGCTTTACCCCACACCCTCACTGTAACACTGATATACCCCACACCCCTCACTGTAACACTCCGATATACCCCACACCCCTCACTGTAACACTCCGATATACCCCACACCCCTCACTTTAACACTCCGATATACCCCACACCCCTCACTGTAACACTGATATACTCCACACCCCTCATTGTAACACTCCGATATGCCCCACACCCCTCACGGTATCACGGATATACCCACACCCCCTCACTGTAACACGGATATACCCCACACCCCTCACTGTAACACTGATATACCCCACACCCCTCACTGTAACACTGATATACACCACACCCTTCACTGTAACACTCCGATATACCCCACACCCCTCACTGTAACACTGATATACCCCACACCCCTCACTGTAACACTGATATACCCCACACCGCTCACTGTAACACTGATATACCCCACACCACTCACTGTACCACTGATATACCCCACACCCCTCACTGTAACACTGATATACCCCACACCCCTCACTGTAACACTGATATACCCCACACCCCTCACTGTAACACTCCGATATACCCCACACCCCTCACTGTAACACTCCGATATACCCCACACCTCACTGTAACACTCCGATATACCCCACACCCCTCACTGTAACACTGATATACCCCACACACCTCACTGTAACACTGATATACCCCACACCCATCACTGTAACACTGATATACTCCACACCCCTCATTGTAACACTCCGATATACCCCACACCCCTCACTGTAACACTGATATACCCCACACCCCTCACTGTAACACTGATATACCCCACACCCCTCACTGTAACACTGATATACCCCACACCCCTCACTGTAACACTGATATACCCCACACCCCTCACTGTAGCACTCCAATATACCCCACACCTCTCACTGTAACACTGATATACCCCACACCCCTCACTGTAACACTGATATACCCCACACCCTCACTGTAACACTCTGATATACCCCACACCCCTTACTGTAACACTGATATACCTCACACCCCTCACTGTAGCACTGATATAACCCACACCCCTCATTGTAACACTGATATGCCCCACACCCCTCACTGTAACACTGATATACCCCACACCGCTCACTGTAGCACTCCGATATACCCCACACCTCTCACTGTAACACTGATATACCCCTCACCCCTCACTGTAACACTGATATACCCCACACCCTCACTGTAACACTCTGATATACCCCACACCCCTCACTGTAACACTGATATACCCACACCCCTCACTGTAACACTGATATACACCACACCCTTCACTGTAACACTCCGATATACCCCACACCCCTCACTGTAACACTCCGATATACCCCACACCCCTCACTGTAACACTGATATACCCCACACCCCTCACTGTAACACTGATATACCCCACACCCCTCACTGTAACACTGATATACCCCACACCACTCACTGTACCACTGATATACCCCACACCCCTCACTGTAACACTGATATACCCCACACCCCTCACTGTAACACTGATATACCCCACATCCCTCACTGTAACACTGCTTTACCCCACACCCCTCACTGTAACACTGATATACCCCACACCCCCTCACTGTAACACTCCGATATACCCCACACCCCTCACTGTAACACTCCAATATACCCCACACCCCTCACTGTAACACTCCGATATACCCCACACCCCTCACTGTAACACTGATATACCCCACACCCATCACTGTAACACTGAATATACTCCACACCCCTCACTGTAACACTCCGATATGCCCCACACCCCTCACGGTAACACGGATATAGCCCACACCACTCACTGTACCACTGATATACCCCACACCCCTCACTGTAACACTGATATACCCCACACCCTCACTGTAACACTCTGATATACCCCACACCCCTTACTGTAACACTGATAAACCTCACACTCCTCACTGTAACACTGATATACCCCACACCCCTCGCTGTAACACTGATATACCCCACACCCCTCACTGTAACACTCCGATATACCCCACACCCCTCACTGTAACACTCCGATATACCCCACACCCCTCACTGTAACACTGATATACCCCACACACCTCACTGTAACACTGATATACCCCACACCCATCACTGTAACACTGATATACCCCACACCCCTCACTGTAACACTCCGATATACCCCACACCCCCTCACTGTAACACTGATATACCCCACACCCCTCACTGTAACACTGATATACCCCACACCCCTCACTGTAACACTGATATACCCCACACCCCTCACTGTAACACTGATATACCCCACACCCCTCACTGTAACACTGATATACCCCACACCCCTCACTGTAGCACTCCAATATACCCCACACCTCTCACTGTAACACTGATATACCCCACACCCCTCACTGTAACACTGATATACCCCACACCCTCACTGTAACACTCTGATATACCCCCACACCCCTTACTGTAACACTGATATACCTCCACACCCCTCACTGTAGCACTGATATAACCCACACCCCTCATTGTAACACTGATATGCCCCACACCCCTCACTGTAACACTGATATACCCCACACCGCTCACTGTAGCACTCCGATATACCCCACACCTCTCACTGTAACACTGATATACCCCTCACCCCTCACTGTAAACACTGATATACCCCACACCCTCACTGTAACACTCTGATATACCCCACACCCCTCACTGTAACACTGATATACCCCACACCCCTCACTGTAACACTGATATACACCACACCCTTCACTGTAACACTCCGATATACCCCACACCCCTCACTGTAACACTCCGATATACCCCACACCCCCTCACTGTAACACTGATATACCCCACACCCCTCACTGTAACACTGATATACCCCACACCCCTCACTGTAACACTGATATACCCCACACCACTCACTGTACCACTGATATACCCCACACCCCTCACTGTAACACTGATATACCCCACACCCCTCACTGTAACACTGATATACCCCACATCCCTCACTGTAACACTGCTTTACCCCCACACCCCTCACTGTAACACTGATATACCCCACACCCCTCACTGTAACACTCCGATATACCCCACACCCCTCACTGTAACACTCCAATATACCCCACACCCCTCACTGTAACACTCCGATATACCCCACACCCCTCACTGTAACACTGATATACCCCACACCCATCACTGTAACACTGATATACTCCACACCCTCACTGTAACACTCCGATATGCCCCACACCCCTCACGGTAACACGGATATAGCCCACACCACTCACTGTACCACTGATATACCCCACACCCCCTCACTGTAACACTGATATACCCCACACCCTCACTGTAACACTCTGATATACCCCACACCCCTTACTGTAACACTGATAAACCTCACACTCCTCACTGTAACACTGATATACCCCACACCCCTCGCTGTAACACTGATATACCCCACACCCCTCACTGTAACACTCCGATATACCCCACACCCCTCACTGTAACACTCCGATATACCCCACACCCCTCACTGTAACACTGATATACCCCACACACCTCACTGTAACACTGATATACCCCACACCCATCACTGTAACACTGATATACCCACACCCCTCACTGTAACACTCCCGATATACCCCACACCCCCTCACTGTAACACTGATATACCCCACACCCCTCACTGTAACACTGATATACCCCACACCCCTCACTGTAACACTGATATACCCCACACCCCTCACTGTAACACTGATATACCCCACACCCCTCACTGTAGCACTCCAATATACCCCACACCTCTCACTGTAACACTGATATACCCCACACCCCTCACTGTAACACTGATATACCCCACACCCTCACTGTAACACTCTGATATGCCCCACAACCCCTTACTGTAACACTGATATACCTCACACCCCTCACTGTAGCACTGATATACCCCACACCCCTCACTGTAACACTGATATGCCCCACACCCCCTCACTGTAACACTGATATACCCCACACCGCTCACTGTAGCACTCCCGATATACCCCACACCTCTCACTGTAACACTGATATACCCCTCACCCCTCACTGTAACACTGATATACCCCACACCCTCACTGTAACACTCTGATATCCCCCACACCCCTCACTGTAACACTGATATACCCCACACCCCTCACTGTAACACTGATATACACCCACACCCTTCACTGTAACACTCCGATATACCCCACACCCCTCACTGTAACACTCCGATATACCCCACACCCCCTCACTGTAACACTGATATACCCCACACCCCTCACTGTAACACTGATATACCCCACACCCCTCACTGTAACACTGATATACCCCACACCACTCACTGTACCACTGATATACCCCACACCCCTCACTGTAACACTGATATACCCACACCCCTCACTGTAACACTGATATACCCCAACATCCCTCACTGTAACACTGCTTTACCCCACACCCCTCACTGTAACACTGATATACCCCACACCCCTCACTGTAACACTCCGATATACCCCACACCCCTCACTGTAACACTCCAATATACCCCACACCCCTCACTGTAACACTCCGATATACCCCACACCCCTCACTGTAACACTGATATACCCCACACACCTCACTGTAACACTGATATACCCCACACCCATCACTGTAACACTGATATACTCCACACCCCTCACTGTAACACTCCGATATGCCCCCACACCCCTCACGGTAACACGGATATAGCCCACAACCACTCACTGTACCACTGATATACCCCACACCCCTCACTGTAACACTGATATACCCCACACCCTCACTGTAACACTCTGATATACCCCACACCCCTTACTGTAACACTGATAAACCTCACACTCCTCACTGCAACACTGATATACCCCACACCCCTCGCTGTAACACTGATATACCCCACACCCCTCACTGTAACACTCCGATATACCCCACACCCCTCACTGTAACACTCCGATATACCCCACACGCATCACTGTAACACTGATATACCCCACACACCTCACTGTAACACTGATATACCCCACACCCCATCACTGTAACACTGATATACTCCACACCCCTCACTGTAACACTCCGATATGCCCCACACCCCTCACGGTAACACGGATATACCCCACACCCCTCACTGTAACACTGATATACCCCACACCCCCTCACTGAAACACTCCGATATACCCCACACCCCTCACTGTAACACTGATATACCCCACACCCCTCACTGTAACACTGATATACCCCACACCCCTCACTGTAACACTGATATACCCCACACCCCTCACTGTAACACTGATATACCCCACACCCCTCACTGTAACACTGCTTTACCCCACACCCCTCACTGTAACACTGATATACCCCACACCCCTCACTGTAACACTCCGATATACCCCACACCCCTCACTATAACACTCCGATATACCCCACACCCCCTCACTGTAACACTTCGATATAACCCACACCCCTCAACTGATATACCCCACACACCTCACTGTAACACTGATATACCCCACACCCCTCACTGTAACACTGATATACCCCACACCCATCACTGTAACACTGATATACTCCACACCCCTCACTGTAACACTCCGATATGCCCCACACCCCTCACGGTAACACGGATATACCGCACACCCCTCACTGTAACACTGATATACCCCACACCCCTCACTGTAACACTCCGATATACCCCACACCCCTCACTGTAACACTGATATACCCCACACACCTCACTGTAACACTGATATACCCCACACCCCTCACTGTAACACTCCGATATACCCCACACCCCTCACTGTAACACTGATATACCCCACACCCCTCACTGTAACACTGATATACCCCACACCCCTCACTGTAACACTCTGATATACCCCACACCCCTTACTGTAACACTGATATACCTCACACCCCTCACTGTAGCACTGATATACCCCACACCCTCACTGTAACACTCTGATATACCCCACACCCCTTACTGTAACACTGATATACCTCACACCCCTCACTGTAGCACTGATATACCCCACACCCCTCACTGTAACACTGATATGCCCCACACCCCTCACTGTAACACTGATATACCCCACACCGCTCACTGTAGCACTCCGATATACCCCACACCTCTCACTGTTACACTGATATACCCCTCACCCCTCACTGTAACACTGATATACCCCACACCCTCACTGTAACACTCTGATATACCCCACACCCCTCACTGTAACACTGATATACCCCACACCCCTCACTGTAACACTGATATACACCACACCCTTCACTGTAACACTCCGATATACCCCACACCCCTCACTGTAACACTCCGATATACCCCACACCCCTCACTGTAACACTGATATACCCCACACCCCTCACTGTAACACTGATATACCCCACACCCCTCACTGTAACACTGATATACCCCACACCACTCACTGTACCACTGATATACCCCACACCCCTCACTGTAACACTGATATACCCCACACCCCTCACTGTAACACTGATCTACGCCACACCCCTCACTGTAACACTGCTTTACCCCACACCCCTCACTGTAACACTCCGATATACCCCACACCCCTCACTGTAACACTCCAATATACCCCACACCCCTCACTGTAACACTCCGATATACCCCACACCCCTCACTGTAACACTGATATACCCCACACACCTCACTGTAACACTGATATACCCCACACCCATCACTGTAACACTGATATACTCCACACCCCTCACTGTAACACTCCGATATGCCCCACAACCCTCACGGTAACACGGATATACCCCACACCACTCACTGTACCACTGATATACCCCACACCCCCTCACTGTAACACTGATATAACCCACACCCCTCATTGTAACACTCCGATATACCCCACACCTCTCACTGTAACACTGATATACCCCACACCCCTCACTGTAACACTGATATACCCCACACCCCTCACTGTAACACTGATATACCCCACACCACTCACTGTACCACTGATATACCCCACACCCCTCACTGTAACACTGATATACCCCACACCCCTCACTGTAACACTGATATACCCCACACCCTTCACTGTAACACTGCTTTACCCCACACCCCTCACTGTAACACTGATATACCCCACACCCCTCACTGTAACACTCCGATATACCCCACACCCCTCACTGTAACACTCCGATATACCCCACACCCCTCACTTTAACACTCCGATATACCCCACACCCCTCACTGTAACACTGATATACTCCACACCCCTCATTGTAACACTCCGATATGCCCCACACCCCTCACGGTATCACGATATACCCCCTCACTGTAACACGGATATACCCCACACCCCTCACTGTAACACTGATATACCCCACACCCCTCACTGTAACACTGATATACACCACACCCTTCACTGTAACACTCCGATATACCCCACACCCCTCACTGTAACACTGATATACCCCACACCCCTCACTGTAACACTGATATACCCCACACCGCTCACTGTAACACTGATATACCCCACACCACTCACTGTACCACTGATATACCCCACACCCCTCACTGTAACACTGATATACCCCACACCCCTCACTGTAACACTGATATACCCCACACCCCTCACTGTAACACTCCGATATACCCCACACCCCTCACTGTAACACTCCGATATACCCCACACCTCACTGTAACACTCCGATATACCCCACACCCCTCACTGTAACACTGATATACCCCACACACCTCACTGTAACACTGATATACCCCACACCCATCACTGTAACACTGATATACTCCACACCCCTCATTGTAACACTCCGATATGCCCCACACCCCTCACGGTAACACGGATATACCCCACACCCCTCAGTGTAACACTGATATAACCCACACCCCTCACTGTAACACTCCGATATACCCCACACACCTCACTGTAACACTGATATACCCCACACCCCTCACTGTAACACTGATATACCCCACACCCCTCACTGTAACACTGATATACCGCACACCCCTCACTGTAACACTGATATACCCCACACCCCTCACTGTAGCACTCCAATATACCCCACACTTCTCACTGTAACACTGATATACCCCACACCCCTCACTGTAACACTTATATACCCCACACCCTCACTGTAACACTCTGATATACCCCACACCCCTTACTGTAACACTGATATACCTCACACCCCTCACTGTAACACTGATATACCCCACACCCCTCACTGTAACACTGATATACCCCACACCCCTCACTGTAACACTCCGATATACCCCACACCCCTCACTGTAACACTGATATACCCACACCCCTAATTGTGACACTGATATACCCCACACCCCTCACTGTAACACTGATATACCCCACACACATCACTGGAACACTGATATACCCCACACCCCTCACTGTAACACTGATATACACCACACCCTTCACTGTAACACTCCGATATACCCCACACCCCTCACTGTAACACTCCGATATACCCCACACCCCTCACTGTAACACTGATATACCCCACACCCCTCACTGTAACATTGATATACCCCACACCCCTCACTGTAACACTGATATACCCCACACCCCTCACTGTAACACTGATATACCCCACACCCCTCACTGTAACACTGATATACCCCACACCCCTCACTGTAACACTGATATACCCCACACCCCTCACTGTTGCACTCCGATATACCCCACACCTCTCACTGTAACACTGATATACCCCACACCCCTCACTGTAACACTGATATACCCCACACCCTCACTGTAACACTGATATACCCCACACCCCTCACTGTAACACTGCGATATACCCCACACCCCTCACTGTAACA
This sequence comes from Somniosus microcephalus, assembly GCF_052327205.1. NCBI lineage: Eukaryota > Metazoa > Chordata > Chondrichthyes > Squaliformes > Somniosidae > Somniosus > Somniosus microcephalus. The sequence goes on from NC_140998.1 coordinate 191,766,454, forward strand.
CTGATATACCCCACACCCCTCACTGTAACACTGATATACCCCACACCCCTCACTGTAACACTGATATACCCCACACCCTCACTGTAACACTGATATACCCCACACCCTCACTGTAACACTGATATACCCCACACCCCTCACTGTAACACTGCGATATACCCCACACCCCTCACTGTAACACTGATATACCCCACACCCCTCACTGTAACACTGATATACCCCACACCCCTCACTGTAACACTGATACACCCCACACCCCTCACTGTAACACTGATATACCCCACACCCCTCACTGTAACACTGATATACCCCACACCGCTCACTGTAGCACTCCGATATACCCCACACCTCTCACTGTAACACTGATATACCCCACACCCCTCACTGTAACACTGATATACCCCACACCGCTCACTGTAACACTGATATAACCCACACCCCTCATTGTAACACTCCGATATACCCCACACCTCTCACTGTAACACTGATATACCCCACACCCCTCACTGTAACACTGATATACCCCACACCCCTCACTGTAACACTGATATACCCCACACCCCTCCCTGTAACACTGCTTTACCCCACACCCCTCACTGTAACACTGATATACCCCACACCCCTCACTGTAACACTCCGATATACCCCACACCCCTCACTGTAACACTCCCATATACCCCACACCCCTCAATTTAACACTCCGATATACCCCACACCCCTCACTGTAACACTGATATACCCCACACACCTCACTCTAACACTGATATACCCCACTCCCGTCACTGTAACACTGATATACCCCACACCACTCACTGTACCACTGATATACCCCACACCCCTCACTGTAACACTGATATACCCCACACCCCTCACTGTAACACTGATATCCGCCACACCCCTCACTGTAACACTGCTTTACCCCACACCCCTCACTGTAACACTGATGTACCCCACACCCCACTGTAACACTCCGATATACCCCACACCCCTCACTGTAACACTCCGATATACCCCACACCCCTCACTGTAACACTCCGATATACCCCACACCCCTCACTGTAACACTGATATACCCCACACCCCTCATTGTAACACTGATATACCCCACACCCCTCACTGTAACACTGATATACCCCACAACCCTCACTGTAACACTGATATACCCCACACCCCTCACTGTAACACTGATATACCCCACACCCCTCACTGTAACACTGATATACCCCACACCCCTCACTGTAACACTGATATACCCCACACCCCTCACTGTAACACTGATATACCCCACACCCCTCACTGTAACACTGATATACCCCACACCCCTCACTGTAACACTGATATACCCCACACCGCTCACTGTAGCACTCCGATATACCCCACACCTCTCACTGTAACACTGATATACCCCACACCCCTCACTGTAACACTGATATACCCCACACCCTCACTGTAACACTCTGATATACCCCACACCCCTCACTGTAACACTGATATACCCCACACCCCTCACTGGAACACTGATGTACACCACACCCCTCACTGTAACACTCCGATATACCCCACACCCCTCACTGTAACACTCCGATATACTCCACACCCCTCACTGTAACAGTGATATAACCCACACCCCTCGCTGTAACACTCCGATATACCCCACACCTCTCACTGTAACACTGATATACCCCACACCCCTCACTGTAACACTGATATACCCCACACCCCTCACTGTAACACTGATATACCCCACACCACTCACTGTAACACTGATATACCCCACACCCCTCACTGTAACACTGATATACCCCACACCCCTCACTGTAACACTGATATACCCCACACCCCTCACTGTAACACTGATATAACCCACACCCCTCACTGTAACACTCCGATATACCCCACACCCCTCACTGTAACACTCCGATATACCCCACACCCCTCACTGTAACACTGATATACCCCACACCTCACTGTAACACTGATATACCCCACACCCCCCACTGTAACACTCTGATATACCCCACACCCCTCACTGTAACACTGATATACCCCACACCCCTCACTGTAACACTGATATACCCCACACCCCTCTCTGTAACACTGATATACCCCACACCCCTCACTGTAACACTGATATACCCCACACCTCACTGTAACACTGATATACCCCACACCCCTCACTGTAACACTGATATACCCCACACCCCTCACTGTAACATTGATATACCCCACACCATTCACTGTAACACTCCGATATACCCCACACCCCTCACTGTAACACTGATATACCCCACACCCCTCACTGCAACACTGGTATACGCCACACCCCTCACTGTAGCACTCCGATATACCCCACACCTCTCACTGTAACACTGATATACCCCACACCCCTCACTGTAACACTGATATACCCCACACCCCTCACTGTAACACTGATATACCCCACACCCTCACTGTAACACTCCGATATACCCCACACCCCTCACTGTAACACTCCGATATACCCCACACCCCTCACTGTAACACTGATATACCCCACACCCCTCAGTGTAACACTGATATACCCCACACCCCTCACTGTAACACTGATATACCCCACACCCCTCACTGTAACACTGATATACCCCACACCCCTCACTGTAACACTGATATACCCCACACCCCTCACTGTAACACTGATATACCCCACACCCCTCACTGTAACACTGGTATACCCCACACCCCTCACTGTAGCACTGCGATATACCCCACACCCCTCACTGTAACACTGATATACCCCACATCCCTCATTGTAACACTCTGATATACCCCACACCCCTCACTGTAACACTGATATACCCCACACCCCTCACTGTAACACTGATGTACACCACACCCCTCACTGTAACACTCCGATATACCCCACACCCCTCACTGTAACACTCCGATATACTCCACACCCCTCACTGTAACAGTGATATAACCCACACCCCTCGCTGTAACACTCCGATATACCCCACACCTCTCACTGTAACACTGATATACCCCACACCCCTCACTGTAACACTGATATACCCCACACCCCTCACTGTAACACTGATATACCCCACACCACTCACTGTAACACTGATATACCCCACACCCCTCACTGTAACACTGATATACCCCACACCCCTCACTGTAACACTGATATACCCCACACCCCTCACTGTAACACTGATATACCCCACACCCCTCACTGTAACACTCCGATATACCCCACACCCCTCACTGTAACACTCCGATATACCCCACACCCCTCACTGTAACACTCCGATATACCGCACACCCCTCACTGTAACACTGATATACCCCACACACCTCACTGTAACACTGATATACCCCACACCCCTCACTGTAACACTGATATACCCCACACCCCTCAGTGTAACACTGATATACCCCACACCCCTCACTGTAACACTGATATACCCCACACCCCTCACTGTAACACTGATATACCCCACACCCCTCACTGTAACACTGATATACCCCACACCCCTGACTGTAACACTGATATACCCCACACCCCTCACTGTAACACTGATATACCCACACCCCTCACTGTAACTCTGATATACCCCACACCCCTCACTGTAACACTGATATACCACACACCCCTCACTGAAACACAGATATACCCCACACCCCTCACTGTAACACTGATATACCCCACACCCCTCACTGTAACACTGATATACCCCACACCCCTCACTGTAACACTGATATACCCCACACCCATCACTGTAACACTGATATACCCCACACCCCTCACTGTAACACTGATATACCCGACAATCCTCACTGTAACACTGATATACCCCACACCCCTCACTGTAACACTCTGATGTACCCCACACCCCTCAATGTAACACTGATATACCCCACACCCCTCACTGTAACACTCCGATATACCCCACACCCCTCACGGTAACACTCCGATATACCCCACACCCCTCACTGTAACACTCTGATATACCCCACACCCCTCACTGTAACACTGATATACCCCACACCCCTCACTGTAACACTGATATACCCCACACCCCTCAGTGTAACACTGATATACCCCACAGCCCTCACTTTAACACTGATATACCCCACACCCCTCACTGTAACACTGATATACCCCACACCCCTCACTGTGACACTGGTATACCCCAAACCCCTCACTGAAACACTGATATAACCGACACCCCTCACTGTAACACTGATATACCCCACAACTCTCACTGTAACACTGATATACCCCACACCCCTCACTGTAACACTGATATACCCCATCACCCCTCACTGTAACACTGATATACCCCACACCCCTCACTGTAATACTGATATACCCCACAACCCTCACTGTAGCACTGATATACCCCACACCCCTCAATGTAACACTGATATACCCCACATCCCCCACTGTAACACTGATATACCCCACACCCCTCACTGTAACACTCCGATATACCCCACTCCCCTCAATGTAACACTGATATACCCCACACCCCTCACTGTAACACTCCGATATACCCCACACCCCTCACTGTAAGACTCCGATATACCCCACACCCCTCACTGTAACACTGATATACCCCACACCCCTCACTGTCACACTCCGATATACCCCACACCCTCACTGTAACACTCCGATATGCCCCACACCCCTCACTATAACACTGATATACCCCACACCCCTCACTGTAACACAGTCCGATATACCCCACACCCCTCACTGTAACACTGATATACCCCACACCCCTCACTGTAACACTGATATACCCCACACCCCTCACTGTAACCCTGATATACCCCACACCACTCGCTGTAACATTCCGATATGCCCCACTCACTGTAACACTGATGTACCCCACAACCCTCACTGTAACACTGATATACCCCACCCCTCACTGTAACACTGATATACCCCACACCCCTCACTGTAACACTGATATACCCCACACCCCTCACTGTAACACTGATATTTCCCACACCCCTCACTGTAACACTGATATACCCCACACCCCTCACTGTAACACTGATATACCTCACACCCCTCACCGTAACACTGATATACCCCACACCCCTCACTGTAAAACACTCATATACCCCACAGCCCTCACTGTAACAATCCGATATACCCCACACCCCTCACTGTAACACTGATATACCCCACACCCCTCACTGTAACACTCCGATATACCCCACACCCCTCATTGTAACACTGATATACCCCACACCCCTCACTGTAACACTGATATACCCCACACCCCTCACTGTAACACTGATATACCGCACACCCCTCACTGTAACACTGATATACCCCACACCCCTCACTGTAACACTCCGATATACCCACACCCCTCACTGTCACACTGATATACCCCACACCCCTCACTGTAACACTCCGATATACCCCACACCCCTCACTGTAACACTGATATACCCCACACCCCTCACTGTAACACTGATATACCTCACACCCCTCACCGTAACACTGATATACCCCACACCCCTCACTGTAAAACACTCATATACCCCACAGCCCTCACTGTAACAATCCGATATACCCCACACCCCTCACTGTATCACTGATATACCCCACACCCCTCACTGTAACACTGATATACCCACACCCCTCACTGTAACACTCCGATATACCCCACACCCCTCATTGTAACACTGATATACCCCACACCCCTCACTGTAACACTCCGATATACCCCACCCCCCTCACTGTAACACTGATATACCCCACACCCCTCACTGTAACACTGATATACCCCACACCCCTCACTGTAACACTCCGATATACCCACACCCCTCACTGTAACACTCCGATATACCCACACCCCTCACTGTAACACTGATATACCCCACACCCCTCACTGTAACACTGGTATACCCCACACCCCTCACTGTAACACTCCGATATACCCCACACCCCTCACTGTAACACTCCGATATTGCCCACACCCTAACTTAATCCCTAGTTATTCTCTCTTAATATTGATATAATTCTATATGTCAACCAGTATATTCTATTTAATAATCTATACACACCAATACTTACAAGAACTTTTATAAGGTTTGCTTTCAGAGTGAATTCCCTGGTATTTCAACAGACTGAATGACCTTGTGAATCCCTTCACACGCGGAGCAGGTGAACGGATTCGCTCCAGTGTGAACATGCTGGTGTTCAATGAGGTGGGACGACTGAATGTCTTCCCACAGTGAAAGCAACTGAACAGTCTCTCGTCAGTGTGAACTCACTGGTGTTTCAGCAGGATGGATGACCGACTGAATCCCATCCCTCATACGGAGCAGGTGAACAGTCTCTCCCCAGTGTGTCTGCGCTGATGAATTTGCATCTCAGACGGATAATTGAATCCCTTCTATCAGTCCCCACATTCCCACGGTTTCTCCATGGTCCGTCTGTCTCTCCTGGTTGGACGATCGGTTGAAGCCTTGTCCACACACAGAACACGTGTACGGTTTCTTCCCGCTGTGAATGGTGTGAAGGTTTTTCAGGCTGTGTAGCTGGTTAAAGCTCTTTAAACAGTCTGTGCAGTGGAACATTCTCGCTCAAGTGTGAATGGGTCTCGGTGCTTTCCCAGTCACAATAATGTTTAAAATCCTTTCCCGCACACAAGAACTGGGAAAGATTTCTCCTTCCGCATTGAAAGGCCGATGATATTCAGGTCCTGATGAATCGAGTGACTGTCAGATCTTGGCATGATGTTTGGTTGGAGTTTCTTGTCTGCAATTCCGCCCCTTCTAATACCCTGAAAAAGGAGATTACAAAAGTCATCACTGTAAGTACAGGACAGAAATTCAGAACAGACAATTCTAGTTCCTATGGAACAATCTTTCCTCTCGTGTTTCCCCCAAAAGCTGCATATTCCTGTGCCACACACACACTCTCTCTCCTGAAATCCTTACCCATTGCACCATATCGTTGCCCCTCTCCCACTCTCTAAGTCCCTCTGCTCTCCAGTTCTACAGCCCTTGTGTGCGAGGAGTGTGATGGAATACTCTTCACTTGCCTTTTTTGAATAGTGGGGTAAAATTAGCTACCCTCCAATCCATGGGTACTGTTCCAGTCTATCGAATTTTGGAAGATGACCAGCAATGCATCTACTATTTCAAGGGCCACTTCCTTAAGTACCCTAGGATGTAGATTATCAGGCCCTGGGGATTTATCGGCCTTCAATCCCGTCAATTTCCCTAACACCATTTCCCTACAAACACTGATTTCTTTCAGTTCCTCCCTTTCATTAGACCCTATGTTCCCCGACATCTCTGGGAGGTTATTTGTGTCCTCCTTTGTGAAGACAGAATCAAAGTATGTATTTAATTGGTCAGTCATTTCTTTGTTCCCCATTATAAATTCCCCTGATTCTGACTGCAAGGGTTACTCTTGACTTCACCAATCTTTTTCTCTTCACATATCAAAAAAGCTTTTACAGTCAGTTTTTATGTTCCCTGCAAGCTTACTCTCATACTCTATTTTCCCCCTCTTAATTAATCCCTTTGTCCTCCTTTGTTGAATCCTAAACTGCTCCCAATCCTCAGGTTTACTGCTTTTTCTGGCCAATTTATATGACATTTCCTTGGATCTTGTGCTATCCCTAATTTCCCTTGTTAGCCACGGTTGAATCACCTTTTTTGTTTTATTTTTATGCCAAACTGGGATGAACAAATTCTGTAGTTCATCCATGCGATCTTTGAATGTTTGCCATTGCCTATCCACCGTCAACCCTTTGAGTGACATTCCCCAAACAATCCTACCCAACTCGCGCCTCATACCATCGTAGTTTCCTTTATTTAAATTCAGGACCCTAGTCTCTGAGTCAACTACTTCACTCTCCATCTTAATGAAGAATTCTATCATACTATGATCGCTCGACCCAAGGGGCCTCGCACAACAAGATTGCTAATTAATCCTTTCTCATTACATAATACCCAGTCTCAGATGGCCTGATTTCTAGTTGGTTCCTTGACATATTGGTCCAGGAAACCATCCCATATACACTCCAGGAATTCCTCCTCCACAGTATTGTTACTAATTTGGTTAGCCCAATCTATATGTAGATTAAAGTCACCCATGATAACTGTTGTGCCCTTATTGCACGCTTCTCTAATATCCCTTTAAATGCCATCCCCAACCTCCGCATTACTGTTTGGTGGTCTATATACCATTCCCACTAACGTTTTCTGCCCCTTGGTATTTCTCAGTTCTACCCATACAGATTCCACATCATCAGAGCTAATATCCTTCCTTACAATTGTGTTAATCCCCTCTTTAACCAGCAATGCTACCCCACCTCCTTTTCGCCTATCTTTCCTTAATATTGAATACCCCTGGATGTTGAGTTCCCAGCCTTGGCCACCCTGGAGCCATGTTTCCGTAATCCCAATCATATCATATTCGTTTACCTCTATTTGCGCAGCTAATTCATCCACCTTATTACGAATGCTCCTCGCATTAAGACACAAAGGGCTAGAAATTCGGTTGGTAGCGCCACCGATTAGTGCCTAAAGAGGCCAAAAAGTGGGGCGCTAACCAATTTCCGGGCGGGCGCAGGGCGCCTAGTGCCTCGCCCCATATTGAGCATGCATTTAGCGCCGGCGCTAAATCTTAGCGCCCGCTCATGGGCGCAGGCAGATTATGATGTCATTTGAGTGTTCAATGCCTTTTGGGCGCCCCGGACCGGAAATCCAGTGGCGCCCCCCTCCGTAGCGCCTGGTGCTAATAGTGACAGCTTACCTGGAGCCTTACCAAGTCACTCTCGGGCTGGAGGAGCGTTATTTAAAGGGGACTGGTGTGGTTTAAAAGCGACAGCCATATTTGGAGCACAACTTCCTCGAGAGCTACAAAGAGTTGCTGAGCTGCACACTGAGAGCCATTTGACCACTGAGCCAGCGCAGGCAGATGAACTTCAGCCTTCTGACCATCACCTTGCTGTTGGTGAGCCTTAACAACGGGGAACCTTCCTGTGGGCACTTATTATGGGGGCTGCATTGGAGGGGAACATCCTGCTGCTGAATCATCTGGAAAGGGCACTGAGACGCTGGGAGAGGGGGGCGGGCCAACAGACGTCGCCACAGCAGACTTTACGCTGGCAGGGTTTTCCGACAGCAGCTTTCCGACATGAACATGTCGGAGGAGCAGTGTGTCAGAAGGCTGCGATTTAGAAAGGAGGTGGTGACTGAGCTGTGCCAGCTGCTTCAGCCAGATCTGCAGCCTCAGATAAGGTGCAGGACATCTCTGTCGGTGGCTGAGAAGATGCCTGCTGGCCTGAACTTCTACGCGAGCGGCTCTTCTCAGGCTGCGCGTCAGAGGCTGATCAGAAGTAGCTTCTGGGCCCCTCTCACGGAATGCTTGCTGCCATTCCAAGAACAGGAATGGAACCGGTCTGATACCCCCAAGCCTGTGAAGGGCAAGATGCATGTAAATAGCAGACATGGCCATTGTAAATGAAGAAAGTGTTTCATTACACAAAATGTGGTTCCTTCAAACATGAGAAAGCTATGGCAACAGAAAGCAAAACTAATACACTGACAAATAACTGCCTCTCACACCCGGGAGACTGTCCAAAACATAAATCACATTCCGACCATCTTCCTTGGCCTTGATTCCACTGCGCCAATCAAAGCATCCAATGCCCCATCAGTGAGGCGTTCCGCCCTCTGCCTCACCCTTTCCATGTCTTGCTAGGCTGGTGCGCCACAGGTAGGCTCCCACCGATTTGAAGGCCTACAAGGCAGTGAGTGTGTCTGGTGATGCCAATTGACCTGCCCCTTTAAGAGCTGGCCGGCGCCAGTGTGTCTCAGGGAAAGTGATTATTGACAGCACCTGTGCTGCGCCACGCCGCCGTGAAATTGGGTTGCGCCGCCGGGTTAGCGCCTTAGGAGTCCTGTGCAGCGCCTGATTTAGCGCTGCAATCACCTTCAGGGGCGCTGCAACCCAATATCGCGCCAGGTGGCGCTAAATTGCGCCTGGCGCTAAACTTTGCGCTTCGCCAGGACTAGCGCCCCGAACGGGGCGATACCGAATTTCTAGCCCAAAGCCTTCAGGCTTGTTTTTTTAACGCTCTTAGACCTTTTAGAATGTTTACTTACTGTGGCCATGTTTGATTTAAACCCTTGATTTCTCTGACTGCCACTTTTGTTTTTCTCCTTCCTGTCATTTGCTTTTGTCCTCGTTTCCCTTTCCTCTGTCTCCCTGCTCAGGTTCCCATCCCCCTGCCATTTTAGTTTAAACCCTCCCCCAGAGCACTAGCAAACACTCCCCCTAGGACATCGGTCCCGGCCCTGCCCAGGTGCAAACCATCCGGATTTTACTCATCCCACCTCCCCCAGAACCGGTTCCAATGTCCCAGGAACTTGAATCCCTCCCCCTTGCACCATTCCTCTAGCCACGTATGCATCTGAAATATCCTTCTATTTCTACTCTGACTAGCACGTGGCACTGGTAGCAATCCTGAGATTACTACCTTTGAGGTCCTATTTTTTAATTTACCTCCTAACTCCCTATATTCAGCTTTTAGGACCTCATCCCATTTTTTACCTATATCGTTGGTACCTATATGCACCACGACAACTGGCTGCTCACCCTCCCCTTCCAAAATGTTCTGCAGCCGCTGTGAGACATCCTCGACCCTTGCACCAGGGAGGCAACACACCATCCTGGAGTCTCATTTGCGGCCGCAGAAACGCCTATCTATTCCCCTTACAATAGAATCACCTATCACTATAGCTCTCCCACTCTTTTTCCTCCCGTCCTGTGCGGCAGAACCACCCCTGGTGCCAGGAAGTTGGCTGCTGCTGCTTTCCCCTGATAAGCCATCCCCCTCAACGGTATCCAAAGTGGTATATCTGTTTGAAAGGGGGATGGCCACAGGGGACTCCTGCTCTACCTGCCTGCGCCTACTACTCTGCCTGGCGGTCACCCATTCCCTTCCTGCCTGTGCTACCTTCACCTGCGGTGTGACCAACTCATTAAACGTGCTTGCCACAATGTCCTCAGCATTGCGAATGCTCCAGTATGTATCCAATCGCAGCTCCAGCGCCGCAATGTGGTCTGCCAGTAGCTGCAGCTGGATACACTTCCGGCATACATGGTCGTCAGGGACACAGTAAGTGTCCCTGATTTCCCACATATCGCAGGAGGAGCATACCATGGGGCCGGGCTCTCCTGCCATGACTTACCCTTTAATTAATTCAAATGAAATTAAATCAAATCAATCCGACCAATTACACTGCAGTTAAATGATATACTTAAGAGCCCTTGTTTAACAGCAGTCCCCGCTACACCACAGAGACCTTAGAAACGATAAACCACAGAAATTAAGTTTGGAAAAAAGGGAGAGAGAAATACTCACCAACCAATCACTTACCTGCTTTCTGGTGACATCACACTTCGATTACTTTTTAATTCTCTCTGTCCTGTTGAGATTGGTAAACCTACCGGCTCCTTGCCGCCTCTTAAACTCACCTCGCTCCACCCAGGTCCGCCACCGCTGTGGGACCTACCGGCTCCTCGCCGCCGCCTCACTCCACCCAGGTCCGCCACCGCTGTGGGACCCACCGGCTCCTGCCGCCTCTTAAACTCACCGCCTCACTCCACCCAGGTCCGCCGTCGCTGTGGGACCTACCGGCTCCTTGCCGCCTCTTAAACTCACCTCGCTCCACCCAGGTCCGCCACCGCTGTGGGACCTACTGGCTCCTCGCCGCCTCTTAAACTCACCGCTGCCTCACTCCACCCAGGTCCACCACCGCTGTGGGACCTACTGGCTCCTGCTGCCTATTAAACTCACCACCTCACTCCACCCAGGTCCGCCGTCGCTGTGGGACCTACCGGCTCCTCGCCACCTCTTAAACTCACCGCTGCTCCACCCAGGTCCGCCGCCGCGGTGGGGCCTACCTGCTGCTGCCGCCTCGGTTTTCTTAGCTCCGCCGCCTCACTCCACCCAGGTCCGCCACCGCTGTGGGGCCTACCTGCTGCCGCCTCGGTTTTCTTAGCACTGCCGCTCCTTCGGCAGCACCTCCCAAACCGGCGACCTCTCCCACCTAGCAGGACAAGGGTAGCAGGAGCATGGGAACACCACCACCTCCAAGTTACGCCCCCAGTCACACACCATCCTGACTTGGAAATACATCGGCCGATCCTTCATCGTCGCTGGGTCAAAATCCTGGATCTCCCTCCCTAACAGCGCTGTGGGAGCACCTTCACCACACGGGCTGCAGCGGTTCAAGAATGCAGCTCACAACCTTCTCAAGGGTAGTTAGGGATGGGCAATAAATGCCGGCGTCGCCAGCGACCCTCACATCCCATAAACCAAAACAAAATGTGCTTCTGCTGCAGTGGCACTCGGAGAGGGCCGCGCATGCGCCCTGACTACGCCCTGTCCAAGATGGCGGCGCGGGGGCAAGTCCCGCCTTCCTTCACCAAGATGGCGGCGCGGGGACGAGTCCCGCCTTCCTTCACCAAGATGGCGGCGCGGGGACGAGTCCCGCCGTCCTTCACCAAGATGGCGGCGCGGGGACGAGTCCCGCCGTCCTTCACCAAGATGGCGGCGCGGGGACGAGTCCCGCCGTCCTTCACCAAGATGGCGGCGCGGGGACGAGTCCCGCCGTCCTTCACCAAGATGGCGGCGCGGGGACGAGTCCCGCCTTCCTTCACCAAGATGGCGGCGCGGGGACGAGTCCCGCCGTCCTTCACCAAGATGGCGGCGCGGGGACGAGTCCCGCCTTCCTTCACCAAGATGGCGGCGCGGGGACGAGTCCCGTCTTCCTTCACCAAGATGGCACCGCAGTGGGGGGGGTCAAGCCCCGCATTCCTTCACCAAGATGGCGGCGTGGGGGGTAAGTCCCGCCTTCCTTCACTAAGATGGCGGCCGGTTGCTGGGGAAACCGGGGCCTGTCGCCGGGGAGAAATCCTTCAGCAAGATGGCGGACAGTCGCCCCGCTCACCCGGGCGGTCGAGCCGGGCCGGGCGCTGCGACGCAAACACGAGGCCCCGCGGGGTCTTATTCCCGCCCTTTGTCTTTGGGCCTTGGTTCAAAGGGCGCGCGCTCGGCCTCCCTGGGCGCGTGAGGTGGGCTGTCTCCTCACGCCGGCGCTCGCGCCCTGCTCAACCCTTGGCCGCAGCGCTCTGATTGGCCGCAGCGCCGCTCACGTGTCGCCCTTCTGTCGGCCCCGCCCCCGGGGGGAGGCGGGGCTATAAATAGAGGCGGCGTCGCCGGGCAACCGGCAGAAAGCGGGAGGCTGCAGGTGGTGGTGGCGGCTGCGCCAGCAAAGGAAAACCCAGGAGCTGGCAGGGCTACGTTTAGTCAGAAAGAGACTCAGGTCGTGTTAGTCTGAGGGAAAGTTAGAAGAAAAGACCGCTTCAGATATTAGTGCCACATAAACTAAACACTGCCGCTGACAGAAAAGTCTTTCACTCAGATTGGGCTTCATTTTAGCCCCGTGAGGGGACAGAAAAAAGGAAGAAATAATCGTCCCGGGGGCAAAACCATTGAAAAGACTGAGGGATCGAGAAGGGCACAAAAATCCGAGGGAAAAGTTGAGTAAATAAGGTGGCCAACCTCAGGAAGGGATGGGCAAAACTCAGAGTGACAGGGAAGATACTGAAGAGGGCAAGGCCATGTCTGAGAAGAGCAAATCGGAGGTGAGATGAGGGCAGATTTCAAATGGAAAGCAGAAAGAAAATGCTGGAGAAATGTGTTGTTTGCAACTTGAGATGGGGAAGATTCAGCTGCTCAGTCCCAAAAGATACCAATCACATTAATACTGTCAGTAGGGAGTGGCTGAGTTCCCCAGTGTTTAGATTGGATCACTAACATTAATATTGAGCAGTGAGACCATTTGGCCCATCGAACTTATCCTTCCAGTAGAAACTTAAGATTCCCTTATCACAATATCTAACTCTAATAATATTCATTTTAGTGTTTTTGCCTCTACTACCCTCCCCAGGTGACCATTTCAGGTACTGATAATTCCTGCTGTGACCTGAGTTCTCAACTTCTCTTTTACCAGGTTTATCTTAGTCTTGTCGTTACAATTTAACTGAAAGTACTGCTGTGAATTTGCCTTTTCTATTCCATTTAGTACCTTGGGTCTGATCAGAGACTGAGCAAACCTCCCAAAACATGAGGAGTGATCTGATCGAGGTGTTTAAAAAGAAGGTCCACCACCATCTTCTCAAGGCAACTGGGGATGGGCATTAAAGATGGCCTTGTTAGCACAGACCACATCCTGAGTAAAAATAAAAAAGGGAATTGTCAAGATAGCTGATTTCCAAGTGTCATTTTTCCAATTGTCAAATCTGTAATAAAGGGACATCTATTTAAAACTAAAACTAAGCTATTGAAAAGTTAATCCAGGAGAAAATTATTAATAGAAAATATTGTGGGAATGTGAAGTGCACGACAACAGGAGGCCATTGATGCAGAATTTATTCAGGTATTTAAAAGGGGATAGATACTTGGGTTGTATGGATATTAATTGAATGGAGAATTATGGGGAAAATGAGGTTAAAAGAGTAGATCTGCCATAGTTAACAACATGGCGAAGCTTGCTGAATGGTCTTTTGCTGTGTACCTTGAAGTTACCAGACTGATCTCGACTATGCTGTTCGGGTGAGTGTGGATAAAGTCACACTGAGGGGGAGGAATCTGAGGCATTCACTATGGGCGTCCTTGAACAACTGGCTCAAAAACAGCAGTACCAAAAAACCTGTTGTAAGGTTTTTGTCTACAATTGGCTCTGGAATGTTGCATGTGAGCATAAAGGTGAGGAAGAATAATTTAGAAAAGGGGATGGTGTGTGGGAGCAGTTTTTGCCATTTTGTTTTGCCTTTCCAGACATCCTCTGGAGCATGGTAGCACCAACACTGATTGTAGAAGGTCTTGAGACAACTTTCCTTCAAGACATTTCAACATCATGCTGCCACGATATTGATGGCTTCCAATAAAGGCTGGCTGTGCCGGCACATTCAAGTGGTGTGGAGGATATTCTTTTAAAGATTGGCAGATCTGACAGGGTAGCTAATCTTACAATTGTAATTTGTGAAGATTACAGATAAAATACCTAGATGTATCAGAAATTACATTCATTTTATGTCTCCAGATTCTAGAGAAGCTGAAAGACATTGCCGTTTATCTTTCCAAAGACGATTGGGCAGTGCTAAGTGAATGGGCCGACATCCGTTATAAGAAAGTGCAGCAGAACTATGAAACCATGCTTGCAATAGGTTTGTACAAGATAAATTATTATCTTGCTTTCAACATTTCTCTCTTCCTCTTGTAAGATTCGAAATTTTCCGTAATTTAATCGCGCAACAAAACAGGGTTAATAAGACAGTTTATTGACCAAGAGAAAGCTTGTACAGAAAACCCTTTGATAAAAAGGGGCATACAAAATGGCCGCCGGACCTCGTGATCAGTTTCTGGGACCATTTGATTTCTGTTACTGCAAGCCAGACAGGCTTATGGATTGAGGACAGTAAGCCCGCGAAAGCCAGTATCGGGAAACCGAAACTCAGGGAACTGAGCATACATATTAATTGGATTCTAAGTACAAGACAGTTTCAGGTAACAGGATGGGGCCCATCAAGATATGGGCAGACATTTGAATGAACACTTAAACCCATTTACTGTACAAAGGAAAGACCGTTTAACAGCCATCAAGGGCAATCTCCAGACCGATCAATATGCGAACCGAGTTACGGTGACAAAGTAAAAGACATTATCGGCCAGGAAGGCCAGTTAAGCTATCACCGGCTCCCGTTACAAGACAAAGCACCCCTGCAGAGAATTCTGCCCGCCAAAAATATTACAAAGACCGGACTACGATCTGGCGGGAGATAAGACTGTCCCAAAAGAGTATAACTATGGATTTGAAAAGTCCATCAGAAAATTGCGAATTTTCGTAAGGACACAGGCTGGACGCCATTTTCTGTAAGGGGTTTTCCTCGAGAGGTTTCCCTGAGGTTTCTCTCTCTAGAGGCCTCTCTCTCTTGCACAGTAAAACTTTGAGTGGTTCGACCCCTTAGATTCTATAATCTGTACTTAGGTGCAGGAACTGCAATGCAGAGAAGACTCTTGTAGACCAAGTTTGATGAATAAAAATGAAATTTTATTGCAAATGGAAAAATATCAAATCAAATGCAACAAAGACAAGAGTACGGTACATGGGAGGGAAAAACAAAAATCATAACGACATTATACTAACTAAGGCAAATATAGGCATCTTATACTCTACAAAGATCATCATGAAATAAAGAAACACATGGAACATCGAGGGACAACAACTCATGTTAATTGTACCCTTAAATCCACCCCCTTATTAAACCTAACTAGATCTGATTGTGAAGGGCCAGAAACATGCTCACCAATCCCACTAGGAAGTGCAAGGTTTTGAAAACGAGGCTTGGGGCTGCAACAACTGTCCGATTTTAAACTGTCCTTTTTCTCCGCTCTCTTTGTGACTGTCCGAGCTTGTTGATTCAAGCTTCCTCCAACGTCTTCTCCCAAGCTGTGTCTTCCTCCTCAAGCTGCGTTCCGGGGTGCTGCATCCTGGTCCTGTGTCTCAACTCGTCCAAGTTGTCCCTGGGGTCGTTGCCCCTGTCGAGTCGTGTCCCACTGCCGTGTCCTCCAAGCTGCTTGTTCAGCTTGCCTCGAGTGTCGCTTCCAACCCGGTGCTTCTGCTTGTCTCAACTGCTGAAAAGTCTCTTCAGTTATACCTTTCTTCCTGAGGCTTCACTTCCCGCCCAAAATCAGGTGAGTCTTTGTTTTAACTTTTGGTGGCTTTGAGCACAGCGGGGCAGTTATTATATTTTAAATCATTTTAAGCGGCTGGTAACAGGCCCATCTCTGGTTTGAAATGGCTTTCATTGTTTTTAATTTCGTGCGAATCCTGTTACCGAGCCCTTGGTGTTGTCCTCATGAATAAGTTATTGTCTCTTTCATCTGGGTCAACATTTAGATGGCCTCTGTCTCCAGCCAGATCTTGAGTGGATCTGCATCTAATCCATATGCATGCCTGTGGGTCTGGCTTTGTTCTCTCAGAAACAGCTTCCAGAACTTGCTATGGGTTCAATCCACATAGTTGTCTGAGGTTGTGCAGGAACCATTTTAAAGTGTCCCAATAAGCTGGTCACATGATACAGTGGCCATTTTGTATGCCCCTTTTTCTGGGCTTCTTTTAAAACAGTCTTTAAAATCATGGCCTCTTCTGCCCATTGATCCTTATTAATATGAAATCCAATTTTGCGAATCCTAGTGCAGTATCAAAGAAGGGAATCTGATGTGTGTGGCTTAGCACTACACTGGGGAGCAACTGCATTTCCCCAGTTGGGTAATTGGGAAGCTCTATTTATTAAATATCCTACAATAACTAATGGAGAGGAACAACAGACAACTGCTTTGACTTGTAATACAGGGAGTCCTGAGGCAGCTATTGTCTACTTTAGGTGCTGTGAGGTACATTTTCACTCTCACATTCTGCATTTCAGAACCAAAAAACCCCGTCACAGATTGTGTCCCATTTCGAAGTGGCTGAAGATGAAGTTTTCCGAGGCTTCACTGAGGAAACTGCTTCAGCTAAGGAAGAGACTGTTTCAGTTCAAAAGATCAGAATAGAAACGAGCACCTTGGTTTGTGAAAGTGAAGCTCGTAGTGAATCCAGTGAAGGTATGTGTCCTGGAATAAAGGATTTCAGTAAAGTATTTCTATTTTGAATAATTGAGGGTATTTTAATGAGCAAGAGATGTTCTATGTTAATAATGCCACCACAACAGTAGTCATTCAAATCAGATTAACGCAATATCTTGCTTATTTATATAAAGAAAGAAAGACTTGCATTTATATAGCGCCTTTCACGACCACTGGACGTCTCAAAGTGCTTCACAGCCAATGAAGTACTTTTTGAAGTGTAGTCACTGTTGTAATGTAGGAAACGTGGCAGCCAATTTGCGTACAGCAAGCTCCCACAAATAGCAATGTGATAATGACCTGATAGTCTGTTTTTTTTATGTTGATTAAGGGATAAATATTGGGCAGGGACACCGGGGATTTCTCCCCTGCTCTTCTTCGAAATAGTGCCATGGGATCTTTTATGTCCACCTGAGAGAGCAGACGAGGCCTCGAATTAACATCTCATCTGAAAGACGGCACCTCCGACAGTGCGGCACTGCCTCAGTACTGCACTGGAGTGTCTGCCTTGATTTTTGTGCTTAAGTCCCTGATGTGGTACTTGAACCCACAACCTTGTGACTCAGAGTGAGAGTACAACCCACGGAGCCACATATCTTCAGCATATCCTGTTCAACAAAAAACAAGCTTTACATGCAAGAATATTAATAATAATAATTCAATAATTCAACTTTATTGTCATTGCACAAGTACATGAACAACGAAATGTGATCTTGCAAGCTCCCATGACTGGGAGAAGCAAAGCCGCTGCGTCAGTGCGCACCGCCATTCCATTGGTTCAATTTTTGATCATGTTTTTCTGGATTTATTCCACAGTTGTCTATACTGGAAAGATCTTGGGGTCAGCAAATGAGGAAACCACCAAAGAGACTGAAAGCAGAAGATACTGTTTGAGAAACAGAGAGAGAAAAGTTTACACTGAAGAAAGGGAACTTTGTGATGATGATTACCTGTGTATGTGCAAAGTAACCTATCCATTTCCTCAGGGCAGGAATAATTATTGGGCATTTTGGTGTGATGACACAGGGGCCTTGGTAGGCCAGGGGATTGGTGGAGCAATACAGCATGTCAGAGTGGTGGGACAGGAGTGCAGGCCTGTGTTTGCCCACAAACAGGCACCGATTGTTCTTTATCATTGAGGAAAAACAATCACAAATATGATCCCCAAACTATTGATAATAATTCTGGAATTCTCTCATGAAATATTATATGAATTTCAATAACCATAAACTAATGGCCCCTGATTACAGGGAATAGCAGCCCTTTGTCTAAGATATTGAAGCATCCTATACCAGCCTACAGCAGGACCTGGACAACATCCAGGCTTGGGCTGATAAGCGGCAGCTAACATTCAAACTTATGAATGGCAAGCAGTGACCATCTCCAAAGAATTGATGATGCAGCCAGAATTAAGTTGGGTGTCAACATGGTTTGAAAAGAGGTGTGGGGCTAAGATGCTGGCATAACTGAAAGGGCAAATTTGAGAAGTGGCACTGTCCCCAAGCGTGATTTGCCTGATGGTTTAGAGGGACTTTTGTTACTGGATATGCAGGTTGAAACTCATTCAAAGAATGAGGAAGCTATAACCTATAGGAAGTAATTCAGCCTCCTTGTGCAAAATTCCCTTCCTGCCCACTCCTAATCTTATCTGGTGCGGCACAGCCTGGAGATACTGTTGACAGTTTTTGCATTGCTGTTGTGAATTGAGGTCAGTACTGCCTTCTTGGAGTAAAGAACCGAACATGTCGCCCAGAACAAGCCCTTGTATACAACAGTGGGGGAAGATCTGACTGGCACTGGGTGTAATTTTCATAGAGAGAAGATGCCCCAAGTGTTTTTCCCAGCTGATAGATCACAGAAATATCATACTTGTGTGTGCAGACTGAATAGCAATCAAACAATGAGGAAGATCAAATCTACGATAGGTAATCTATCCTTTCTCAGTACTATCCCCCTTCACCTTCATGAACACTGAATAATGAACTGAGATCCTGATCCATCTTTAATTTGTATTTTATGTTTTAGTTTGTGAAGACTGCGAGACATTTTTTATTGAAGAATGCCCTGTGCATGGTCCTCCAGTGTTCATAAAGGACACGGTGGTCGAATTCAGTCAGCCAGACAGAGCACGTTTAACCCTTCCGGAGGGTCTCAGCATAGCGACTTCAAAAATTCGAAAAGCTGGTCTTGGTGTATGGAATGAAGGGCAGGTTATTCCCAAAGGCGTTCACTTTGGACCCTATGAAGGAGTAGTATCAAATGAAGAAGCAGAGGCTGTCAGTGGGTATTCATGGGCGGTAAGTGACTACTGTCGTTATCAAGTTCCTTATTTTTAAATTTTTTTTAAATTCAGGACTTATTTGAATTTATTTTCTATAACTTATCTAAGGTTCCCATTCCTAGTTGCTACTCAGTGAGTCCTATTGGTAAGTGGACAGCGAGTGAAGACAGAATTAGTCTTTGCTGTGATCAAGAAGGCCAATGGAATGTTGGCTTTTATTGCCAGGGGGATAGAATATAAAAACAGGGAGGTATTGCTGCAGTTGTACAAGGTATTGGTGAGACCGCACCTGGAATACTGCGTACAGTTTTGGTGTCCATACTTAAGAAAAGACGTACTTGCTCTCGAGTCAGTACAAAGAAGGTTCACTCGGTTAATCCCGGGGATGAGGGGGTGGTCATATGAGGAGAGATTGAGTAGATTGGGACTCTACTCATTGGAGTTCAGAAGAATGAGAGGCGATCTTATTGAAACATATAAGATTGTGAAGGGGCTTGATCGGGTGGATGCGGGGAGGATGTTCCCAATGATGGGTGAAACTAGAACTAGGGGGCATAATCTTAGAATAAGGGGCTGCTCTTTCAAAACTGAGATGAGGAGAAACTTCTTCACTCAGAGGGTGGTAGGTTTGTGGAATTTGATGCCCCAGAAAGCTGTGGAAGCTACATCATTAAATAAATTTAAAACAGAACTAGATAGTTTCCTAGAAGTAAAGGGAATTAAGGGTTACGGGGAGCGGGCAGGAAATTGGACATGAGTCTAGGTTCGGAATGGTCATGGCCCTGTGGGTAGGGGAGCGGGCCCAGGGGCCGTGTAGCCTGGTTCTGCTCCTACTGTGTTCTAATTCTGTGTTAGATTTCAGGAGATGGTTTTATTCCTGTTCCTGGCTGGGGTGGAGATCGCCTTTACAGAAGGTAAGTACTGTAGAAAATATAGGGACAGAGTGATCTCCTGGATGAGTTTCGATCGCCTAGATGGGTCGGAGAGGAATTTCCCAGATTTGTTTCTCCCAAATTGGCCATTGGGTTTTTTATCTGGTTCTTCGCCTCTCCCGGGAGATCACATGGGTTCGGATGGATGGAGAGTGATAGAAGATTTGAGGTTAAGATCAGATCAGCCATGATCTTATTGAATGGTGGAGCAGGCTCGAGGGGCCGATTGGCCTACTCCTGCTCCTATTTCTTATGTTCTTATGAGGCCTCTTGTGTTCAACTAGCCTGTCAACACATGGAAATGTTCACAAATGAAGAATGGATTACTGGGTGTGTTTATTGTAGGGCTGGGAGCAGCCATGGAACTACCCGAACATGACTCACCACCATCAGGAAGTGAGAAAGCAAACATGCCTCTATCTGACTGAAACCCACCAAACACCACCACAGAGGAAACAGTTGTAATTCACCCCACTGAGACCAAAGGTGTATCAAAGTTCACAGCACCTTCCCCACAGCTGATAGTGTCAGTGCTGAGAGAAAAATCACTCTCTCCACACAGACAAAAATCCTCTCACGGCACTGAGGCAAAGTCAGACTCACAACTATTTATAAAACTCTGCCACCTGCCCCGCCTCCAGCTGAGGCAGCATTCTTACACTCGGAAACGAAATCCCTCGCTAGAATTCCTCCCCCCCGCCGCCCGCCAGCTGAGGCAATTATTGAATTCCGTGGCCGCGAATTTTGAAGTTTTAGTGCTCGCCGTTCAGGCCGGTTTTGCTTAAAAATGGTGGCCGCCTTGCTTTTGGCGGGTCGTGCGATGGCCGCCATTTTGGGAGGTCGGAAGTGCTGCCGATGCCTGCGCGCGCCCCAGGTAGTTAGATGAGGCAGATCATGATGTCAATGAGTGTGGAATGCTGGTTGGACGCAATATCTGCCATTTTCGACATTGCTGCTCCATTTTGCATCCTCTCCCAATCGCGACCAGCTGACCATACATTCAGCAGCAGGAAGGACCTCCCAGCACCACTATTTAAAGGGATCATCAACAACATACAGCTGACTTGCTTTTTGATCTGTCCTGGCTCTGTCACAGTTTGTGCGACTGTTTGGAGCTTTCTACAGTTATTTAATGTTGCTGAGGTGACAGAAAGCCTTGCTACTCATTTAAAGGCTTCTGCTCACACCACTTGCTCCCAGTCATGGAGTCTCTACTTGCAGTTCCCCTCGCACTCAAGTATGACGGAGATGGAGTGGAGGCAGCGAAGAAGAAGACAAGGTGCTCGCAGAGGGAGGACGAGGAGGGACAGGAGATCTTGCCCACCCAGGGTCTTCCAAGAGCACTTCTACCTGCGCTTAAGCCAGGAGCAGTGTATTAGGAGGCTCCGATTCACCAAGGAGGCAGTCATAGAACTCTGCCACCTCCTGCAGCCAAACATGCAGCCTCAGAGCAGAGTGGCTCTCCCAGTGGCCCTGAAGTCACCGTGGCCCTGAATTTTTTCGCCAGTCTAGACCGGGAGATATAGCTAACATCTCCCAGTTTGCTGGGTCATTGACATAAGAACATAAGAAAATAAGAAATAGGAGCAGGAGTAGGCCAATCGGGCCCTCGAGCCTGCTCCGCCATTCAATAAGATCATGGCTGATCTAATCCTAACCGCCAATCCACTATCACAGAACCATCTCCTGAATCTAACAGAATTAGACACACGAAATAGGAGCAGGATCAGGCTACACGGCCCCTGGGCCCGCTCCGCTACCCACAGGGCCATGACCGATCCGAACCTAGACTCATGTCCAAATTCCTGCCCGCTCCCCGTAACCCTTAATTCCCTTTACTTCTAGGAAACTGTCTATTTCTGTTTTAAATTTATGTATTGATGTAGCTTCTACAGCTTTTTGGGGCAGCATATTCCATGGACCTACCACCCTCTG
The DNA here is from genome assembly GCF_052327205.1 of Somniosus microcephalus. Classification (NCBI taxonomy): domain Eukaryota; kingdom Metazoa; phylum Chordata; class Chondrichthyes; order Squaliformes; family Somniosidae; genus Somniosus; species Somniosus microcephalus. The sequence goes on from NC_140998.1 coordinate 191,789,328, forward strand.
AGTGAAGTAGTTCCTCCTCATCTCAGTTTTGAACGAGCAGCCCCTTATTCTAAGACTATGCCCCCTAGTTCTAGTTTCACCCATCATCGGGAACATCTTCCCCGCATCCACCCGATCCAACCCCTTCACAATCTTATATGTTTCAATAAGATCGCCTCTCATTCTTCTGAACTCCAATGAGTAGAGTCCCAATCTACTCAACCTCTCCTCATATGTCCATCCCCTCATCCCCGGGATTAACCGAGTGAACCTTCTTTGTACTGACTCGAGAGCAAGTATGTCCTTTCTTAAGTATGGACACCAAAACTGTACGCAGTATTCCAGGTGCGGTCTCACCAATACCTTGTACAACTGAAGCAATACCTCCCTATTTTTATATTCTATCCCCCTAGCAATGAAAGCCAACATTCCATTGGCCTTCTTAATCACTTGCTGCACCTGCATACTAACCTTTTGAGTTTCGTGCACCAGGACCCCCAGATCCCTTTGTACTTCAGTACTTTCCAGTTTCTTGCCATTAAGATAATAACTTGCTCCACGATTTTTCCTGCCAAAGTGCATAACCTCACACTTTCCAGTATTGTATTCCATCTGCCAAATCTCTGCCCACTTACTTAGCCTGTCGATGTCCCCTTGCTGGTTTTTTATGTCCTCCTCACTCACTACTTTCCCTCCCATCTTAGTATCATCTGCAAACTTTGATATATTACACTCGGTCCCCTCCTCCAAATCGTTAATATAGATTGTAAAGAGTTGGGGACCCAGCACTGACCCCTGCAGAACACCACTAGTTACTGATTGCCAGTCTGAGAATGAACCATTTATCCCAACTCTCTGCCTCCTGTTAGATAGCCAATCCTCTATCCATGCCAGAATATTACCCCCAATCCTGTGATTTTTTATCTTAAGCAATAATCTTTTGTGTGGCACCTTGTCAAATGCCTTTTGGAAGTCTAAATACACTACGTCCACTGGTTCCCCTTTATCCACCCTATACGTTACTTCCTCAAAGAACTCCAGCAAATTTGTCAAACATGACTTCCCCTTCATAAAACCATGCTGACTTTGTCCTATTAAATTATGATTATCCAAATGTCCTGTTACTGTCTCCTTAATAATGGACTCCAAAATTTTACCTACCACAACTGTTAGGCTAACCGGTCTATAGTTTCCAGCCTTCTGTCTACTGCCCTTTTTAAATAAGGGTGTTACATTAGCAGTTTTCCAGTCTACCGGGACCTTTGCCGAGTCCAGAGAGTTTTGGAAAATTATTACCAATGCATCCACAATCCCTACCGCCACTTCCCTCAAGACCCTAGGATGTAAGCCATCAGGTCCAGGTGATTTATCCGCCTTGAGTCCCATTATTTTACCGAGTACCATTTCCTTAGTGATTTTGATCGTGTTTAGCTCCTCCCCCCCCCTTCAGCCCCCTGTTTGTCCAGTGTTGGGATATTCTTAGTGTCTTCTACTGTAAAGACTGATGTAAAATATTCATTCAGTGTTTTTGCCATCTCCATATTTCCCACCATTAATTTCCCGGTCTCATCCTCTAAGGGACCAACATTTACTTTAGCCACCCTTTTTCTTTTTATATAACTATAAAAACTCTTACTATCTGTTTTTATATTTTTTGCTAATTTACTTTCATAATCTATCTTCCCTTTCTTAATCAATCTTTTTGTTATTTTTTGCTGTCTTTTAAAGTTTTCCCAATCCTCTATCCTCCCACTAGATTTGGCTACCTTATATGCCCTTGTTTTTAGTCAAATACTATCCTTAATTTCTTTACTTAGCCACGGATGGCTGTCTTTTCTTTTACAACCTTTTCTTCTCAGTGGAATATATTTTTTTTGGAAGTTGTAAAATAACTCCTTAAATGTACACCACTGATCATGTATCGTCTTACCCTTTAATCTATTTTCCCAATCCACTCTACTCAATTCCGCTCTCATACCTTCATAGTCTCCTTTATTCAAGCTTAGCACGCTTGTTTGAGATCCAACCTTCTCACCCTCTAATTGAATATGGAATTCAACCATGTTATGGTCACTCATTCCAAGGGGATCCTTTACTAGGACATTTTTAATTAATCCCATCTCGTTACACAGGACCAGATCTAAGGTTGCTTGCCCCCTGGTCGGTTCAGTTACATACTGCTCAAGAAACCCATCCCTAATACACTCAATGAACTCATCCTCAAGGCTGCCCTGCCCAATTTGATTTGTCCAATTAATATGATAGTTAAAATCCCCCATAATTATAGATGTTCCCTTATTACAAGCCTCAACTATTTCCTGATTGATACTCCGTCCAACAGAGTTGCCACTGTTCGGAGGCCTATAGATTACGCCCACTAGTGTTTTTTTCCCCTTATTATTCCTTACCTCCACCCAAACTGTTTCATTATCCTGATCTTTTGACCCAATATCATTTCTCTGTATTACAGTGATTCCTTCCTTTATTAATATAGCCACCCCACCTCCCCTTCCTTCCTGCCTGTCCTTCCTGATCGTTAAATAACCTGGTATGTTTAATTCCCAGGCATTGTCACCCTGCAGCCATGTTTCTGTAATGGCCACAAGATCATACCCATATGTAGTTATTTGTGCCATTAACTCGTCTATTTTGTTACGAATGCTACGTGCATTCAGATAGAGAACTTTCAAAGATGTTTTGTGACACTTAGTTCCTGCTTTTGCCCTTTTTATTACTTTACCTTTTACTCCATACCTTCTGCCCCTTCCTGACACGCTCTGGTTTTTAATTTCCCCGCTGCTACCTAAGTCTATGACCTTCTCTGTTGTCATTTTTATTATTAGCTCTCTAGGAACCTCCCCCCCACTAGTTAGTTTAAAGCCCTCTCTACAGCCCTAGTTATATGATCCGCCAGGACTCTAGTCCCAGCACTGGCCAAGTGAAGCCCGTCCCAACGGAACAACTCCCTTCTGCCCCAGTACTGGTGCCAGTGTCCCAGGAAGCAAAACCCATTTCTCCCACACCAGTCTTTGAGCCACGCATTTAACTCTCTAATTTTATTTGTCCCAGCCAAATTCGCTCGTGGCTCAGGTAATAATCCAGACCCTTGTGGTTCTGCTTTTTAATTTGGCCCCTAGCTGCTCAAACTCCCTCAGCAGAACCTCCTTCCTTGTCCTATCTATGTTGTTGGTACCAACATGGACCACGACAACTGGATCCTCCCCCTCCCACTCCAAGTTTCTCTCCAGTCCAGAGGAGATGTCCTTAACCCTGGCACCGGGCAGGCAACACAGCCTTCGGGACTCTCGCTCTCGGCTGCAAAGAACTCTATCTATCCCCCTAACGATACTATCCCCTACCACTACAACATTTCTTTCAACTCCCCCCAGTTGAATGGCCCCCTGCTCCACGGTGCTGTGGCCAGGTTGCTCATCCTCCCTGCAGTCCCTGCTCTTGTCCCCACAGGGAGTAAGAGCCTCGAACCTGTTGGACAAGTGCAAGGGCTGCGGCTCCTCCAACACTACCTCCTGGATCCCCGTACCTGCCTCACTTCTAGTCACACCATCCTGACCCTGGCCACGGACTACATCTGAATTAATTAATCTAATTGGTGTGACTACCTCGTGATACACAGAGTCCAGGTAACTCTCCCCCTCCCTGATGTGTCTCAGTGTTTGAAGCTCGGACGCCAGCTCTTCAACACGGAGCCGGAGTTCCTCGAGCAGCCAACACTTACTGCAAATGTGATCACCGTGAGCATCAATGGTGTTCACCAGCTCCCACATATTGCAGCAGCAACACATCACCTGATCTCCCATTCTATGTAATTAATTCAATTTATTAATATTATTCTTAAATATCCTCTGCCCCGATTCTAGATGGTGAATATCACACCTTAGAACTATAAACCAAAGAGATTTAAGCTTAAAAGGGAGAAATACTCACCAACCAATCACTTACCCGCTTTCTGGTGACGTCACACTTGGATTACTTTTTACCTCTCTCCTTCCAGACTGGAGACTGGTACGCCTTACCTGGTCTCTGGGGACTTTTATACCCCGCTCTGCCGCTCAGGTTTCCCACCGACGCTGTGAGGCCTTACCTGGGTCTCTGGGGACTTTTATACCCCGCACTGCCGCTCAGGTTTCCCGCCGACGCTGTGAGGCCTTACCTGCTCTCAGGGGACTTTTATACCCCGCTCTGCCGCTCAGGTTTCCCGCCAACGTTTGACCTGAAACGTTAACTCTGTTTCTCTACAGATGCTGCTTGACCTGCTGAGATATGAGACTCCCAAAACAAGCGCTCTACTCGGAGCTCCGACACAGCAAGAGAGCCCCAGGTGGGCAGCGGAAACACTTCAAGGACACCCTCAAAGCCTCCTTGAATAAGTGCAACAACCCCACCAACACATGGGAAATCCTGGCCCAAGACCGCACAAAATGGAGGAGAAGCATCCGGGAAGGCGCCGAACACCTGGAGCAAGCAGAAGCCAAGTGCAAGGAGCGCACGTCAACCCAAGCACACCACCCACCCACCCCTTCAACCACCGTCTGCCCCACCTGTGACAGAGACTGTAGGTCCCGCATTGGACTCATCAGTTACCTGAGAACTCATATATAATGTGGAAGCAAATCATCCTCGATTCCTAGGGACTGCCTAAGAAGAAGAAGAATTTCCAGCATTTTCTGTTTTTATCCCAGTTTGCTGCCCATCACTGCAACCAGGAAGTCACAGAGGCTCCCTATTCCAGGAGAAGGGACTTCATTGTCTTCTCTCTGAACAGAGAGAAGTAGGAGGAGCACGCATGTGGCTAGAGGGCTTCCTCATGGTGCAGTGTGCCATCGACTGCACACGTGGCTTTGCGGGCACCGCATACCAATCCTGAGATGTTCTGTAACTGCACAGGCTACCACTCACTTAATGTGCACTTCTTGTGCGACCACGCCCGGTGCATCATGATGGTGAATGCCCGGTATCCTGGCAGCAGTCATGATGCCTTCAACCTGCACCAGTCCGGTGTGCCAGCAGTCTTTGAACCACCACGTCAAACCCGAGGGTGGCTGCTTGGAAACGAGGGCTGTCCACTCTGCCCCTGGCTGATGAGTTCCCTCCACAATCACACCACTCATGGCAAGCACTCATATAACGACAGCCATGCTGCCATGAGGAGTCTCATCGAGCAGACCATTGAGGTTCTCAAGCAAAAGTTCCACTGCCTTGACCGCTCAGGAGGAGCCCTCCAGTATAGGCCGGAGCGGGTTTCCCATTTCGTGGTGGTGTGCTGCACGTTCCACAACTTGGCCACATGAGGGCACAGCCCATGCCACCATGGGTCCATCAAGCCTGTCCCAAAACAATTGTGATACCTTGTGTATCAGAATATACACACTCCACCCCACCCAAAACCATAAAATACCAAGGCCAATTTGGGAAAGAAAAATCTGGGAAATTCCTTTCTGACCTAATTAGGCGATCGAAACTACTCCAGGAGATCACTCTGGTCCTGAATTCCCTGCAGTATCTACCTTCTGTAAGAGGTGATCTCTGCCCCAGCCAGAAACAGGTCCAGCTCTCGCTTGAAAGAATTCAGCGAGTCCGTGTCCACCACACGAGACGGCAGCCTGTTCCCGAGATCCACTATTCTATGGGAAAAGAACCTCGTCCTGACAGCTAACCTAGATCTAGACTTGTACAACTTAAATTTGTGACCCCTAGTCCTTCCTAACCTATTTAATTGAAACAAACTATCAGCTGGAACACAATCATTCCCTTCACCCCTTCATTATCTTCTGAACCTCAATCAAATCCCCCTTAAGTCTACGCCTCCCTAAAGTGTAGAGTCCCAACTCTTTTAGCCTATCTTGATAACAAAGATGCTATCCTGATAAATAAGAGAGGAGGAGGAGGAAGTGAGCAGGCAGGCAGCACATCCCCGATCCAGATGGGCTGTCCATGAGCGCCTCAACAGACTCTGGTTGCAGTGAGTGAAACCCCAGATCCCCGTTGCCCACCACTTCCCCATCTTACCATCCCTCTGTCACAGAACATCACAGCGTCCTCCTGGGCACAAAGCTGAAATGAGAGCCACCACAAAACACATTTCAAACATAATTTATAAATTTATCAAATTCAAATCAAAAGAACAAAGTCAGCTAATCACCCTTGTGCATTCCCATAGTGTCTGTCTTAAGTGTGCCTTTTCCTACTCTAGTGCTCCTACGAAGTGCTCCCCCAGTGGCTGCAGCATAGCTGGTGGAAAGCTGCTGACTTTCAGTGGGGAGACTATAGATGGGCCTGCAGGATGACCTCGAGCAGCTCTGGCCCTAGAAAGCCCGGCTGTAGACTGCGCCACCTTGGTATGTGCGGCAGAAGTCTGGGCTGGCTGGTGCAAGTGCACTGGCAGAGTGGCAGTGGTGGGAGTACGAATGCTGTCTTCTTGAGAGAGGACAGCAGGTTCTTGCTCCACGGGGCCACTGCCACTCCCTCGGGATGGGGCCTCAGCACTATTAGCCACCTGTTGGAGCACAGATTGCTGGACTGCTGTGAAAACCAGCAAGCATTTTTCCACACTCGTAAACCCAGCCACAATGGCATCAGTCTGAGCTTGCGGGGCAACAAGTTGAGATTGCAGGAGAGCAGTCTGCGCTTCCACTGCAGCAGTGAGACATTAGGTCGCTTCCGTTGTGTTGCAATGGAAATGCGAGTTTGCCCATCACACCCAGCATCATGGTTGGGTCCACCAGTTCTCTAATGGAGTTGCCCATTATTTCCACCCTGGAAATCATGGGCTCCAAGCCCAGCGCAAAACCCCATAATATTGGAGCCAGACTCCTCCATGCTGCTTGACACTGACCAGAGGCTCTCTGGCAGGCTTGCCATTACACCAAGCATTTCTGTGTGCATGCCCATCACCCTTCTTCTGAAGGCTACCCCATCGAGAACAACATCTGAGTCCTGTGCAGCAGAACTCGTGCGTAATCTCGCCCTGCGGTGAGCTGGCACCCGAGCTACACTTTCCCCCTGGCTTGGCTGCAGCTCACTCATGCCTGGTGATTCACCACGTGCAGATCCTGCCTCTATACTACCCTCTAAAGTACGGGCAGTGCCATTTGCTGAGCTGGTGTCTGCGAGTGTCAGTTCCAGTGCCGCTGTGTCTTCTTCTCCTCTATCACTGTCCCCCTCCAGAACTTCAGAGACAGGCTGGGCTGCTGGCAGTGCTTGGGTATCTGAAAGGAGAAATGCACAAGTGTCGGGTTGTGTTGAGGTAGGAGGGAAAGCCAGATATCCATGCATACACCATCAACAGCGTGCAAGTGAAAAGGGATTGTGGGATGAGGGATAGTGGGCTATGAGAAGAAGGATTAGGTATAAGCATACCGTCAACATCAGCAATGTTTTTCACTTCCCCGCTCACCACGGACTCTGTCACTGCCCCAACAATTATTGCGAGCACTATTTCCTTCAAGTCCATGAGGTTCTCAATTCTGACTTACCCTTCTTCTTACTTCTTAGGCAGTCCCTCGGAACCGAGGATGACTTGCTTCTACATTAAACATGAGTTCTCAGGTGACTGATGATTCCAATGCAGGACCTACAGTCTCTGTCACAGGTTGGGTAGACGGTGCTTGCAGGGGCGGGTGGGTGGGGCGCTTGGGTTGACGTGCGCTCCTTGTGCTGTTTGCGCTTAGCTTCTGCTTGCTCCCGGCGAAGAGACTATGTGTTCAGTGCCTTACCGGATGCTTCTCCTCCATTTTGTGTGGGCTTGGGCCAGGGATACCCAGGTGTCGGTGGGGATGTTGCACTTTTTCAAGGAGGCTTTGAGGGTGTCCTTGAAACATTTCCTCTGCCCACCTGGGGCTCTCTTGCCATGTCGGAGCTCCGAATAGAGTGCATGTTTTGGGTGTCTTGTATCGGGCATTTGGACGATGTGACCTGTCCATCGGAGCTAATCGAGCGTGGTCAAAGCTTCGATGCTGGGGATGTTGGCCTGAGCGAGAACACTGATGCTGGTGCGCCTATCCTGCCAATGGATTTGCAGGATCTTGCGGAGGCAGCGTTGGTGGTACCTCTCCAGTGCTTTGAGGTGCCTGCTGTAAATGGTCCACGTCTCTGAGGCATACAGGAGGGCGGGTATCACTACTGCTCTGTAGACCATGAGCTTGGTGCCGGGTTTGAGGTCCTGGTCTTCAAACACTCTCTTCCTGAGGCGACCGAAGGCTGCAGTGGACACTGAAGGCGGTGCTGGACTTCGTCATCGCCGTTTGCCCTTGTTGACAGTACTGCCACCCGATGACCCTTCACTCATCTGCTGGTGCTCCCGGAGGTTGTGCAACAACTTGGCCTGCAAGAGAAAGGGAAGTGTCAGTGAGTGTGGTACAATATGTTTGGGTGATGTGCCTGCCATGGTTGAATAGCTGGCAATTTGTGCAAGGTGTGAGATGTGGGTGTACGTCTTGCAGCAGTGGTAAGTGTGAGGTATGCGTGGTGCTGGCTGGAGATTGTTGGTAGGTGACTGATGGGGTGTGGTGCATTGAACAGTGTTTGCGATTCATGGCACAGATAGTGGGATATGGTATTTGAAGATGCATTTACTCACCGTGACCAGTCGTGTGAGGTCACTAAACATTTTGCAGCACTGGATCCAGGTTCTGCGGACAACACTCATCGTACTGACGGCTTCAGCAGTCTCCACCCACAGCCTTCTTGTGTCCGCGGGCCTCCTGCCCCCTGTTGGTAGAGGACCTGAGGATGTCATAGAACCTCCAGGATCAAGGCCTCCAGTGCCACATCAGAAAATCTCCTTGCCCTTTTTCTTGGCTATTGGGCCATGGTTTTCTCCACAATGACAATGAGGTGTTTGTGCAAAAAAGCACTTCCCCTGTATTAGAGCCTTGAACAAACTTTATTGGCCACTAGACTCCACCCAATATTGGCCCCCCGAATCAGCACTAAGACAATCAGCAGCACATTTCAGCGCTACAATCATTATAATGAGCAGGCAGCATGAATTTTATGTGCTGCCTGCACTACTTTGAACGGGTGTGGGCACATCGTGCTGCCCGCGCCTGTTTTTGGGACTTATCCAATTTCTAGGCCTCTGTCTATTGCATTCTTAGCTTGATTCCCCACTCCTGTGTTTGAGGAATAGAGCCTGTTGGTATTGGATGGCCTTGTAGCTGTTATCATTTTAATCCAATGGCTTTGTGCTGAGCCAAGGTCAACTGAGAATGAGCCTACATTCCAGTCCCTTGTACTTTGTTCATCTTCTGATTAATTTAGTGCTGCTGCTCTAATTCAGGTATTATCCTATTAAAGCAGTTCCAGGAGATTCCCAGAGCCTGCTGTCATTGTATTTATGAACAAAGGTGAGTCAGGCATCACCTCAACCAACTCTCATCATTCCTAGTTTCAGAATGCATTGAACAGCAGTTGCCAAATCCTGGGCGCTCTGACAATACAGTAATTCAGGGACCTTTCCTGACTTTACAAAGCTTCCTGAAACTGTTCAGCACCATTATACTATTTTTCGAGCTCCTATGCTACATCATTTCAGTCCCAGCCATCGTGTTGAACTGGGCACTTGGATGAAAATGTATAATCACAGAACACAGGTAAGAGGAAGGTCAATTTTTACTCAAAGACGTGAGAGGCGATGTAATAGAATCTTGCAATACGTGTTAAGCCTTATGACAGTATAATATAAAGATAAAGTTGCTTTTAACATTTTTATTAATCTATTATCAAAATACCTTTCTGCAGATCAGCAAATCCAACAAGGATTTTGAATACATTGATGTGAAGGATGAATCTACATCAAATTGGATGAGGTGAGGGAAGACTGATACCATATTGTGAGGATCACAAGATAGTAATGGATGAAGAAGATCATTTGTCCCATTTCATTTGATCCATCCAGTACAATATCCCACCCAACAGCCAGTCAGCCTTTCATTCTGGGTGGCTGTGGCTGGAAAAACGAGCCAATTTTTTTAATCAGCTCTCGGCATTAAATTCAGCAGGAACTCCGGGAAACCTGTATTTCTGGATCGCTGCACCTCTCCCACCCCCCGTCAGACACTCCCTCCTTAGAAATATTGGGGCCATTATCTTTCGTATCTACACTGAAGTGATTGGTCCCCACTGAGTGTCCTCTCCTGACAGTATGTTTGAAATTGAAATTTGTCCATGGCTGGGGGCATGTTCTCTCATTCTAACTCGCGAAACATTCTGTATTCATTTAACAATATTAACTTATTTTTGGACACTTAAATATTTGTATGTTATGTTCCAGGTTTGTTAACTGTGCCAGAAAGGAGGAGGAGCAGAACCTGGTAGCCTTTCAGCACTGTGGCAAAATTTATTACAGGACCTGCAAGCCTGTTCCTCCTCGGTGCGAGCTGCTGGTCTGGTATGGTGATGAATATGCCAAGGAACTCGGTATCAAATGGACCACAATGTCGGTGTCAAAACAAGAACCAAAATGTAAGGATTCTGACCAAAATTGGGACTGTAGCCAAAGTATCATTTGTTTTCTGTTAGTCTCAAAGGTGTTTGATAAAGTGTGACGCAATAAACTTGTTAGCAAAATTGAAGCCCATGGGATCAAAGGGGGAATGTTAGCGTTGATTCAAAAATGGCCATGAGACAGAAATCAAAGATTAGTGCTGAATGGTTGTTTATGAGACTGGAGGGAAGTATACAGTGGTATCCCCCAGGGGTCAGTATTAGGACACCTGCTCTTTCTGATCCATATTTATGATCTGGACTTTGACTATTGATGGCATAATTTCAATGTTTGCAGATGACATAAAGCTTGGAAACGTAGTAAACAGTGAAAGGGATAGTAGAAGTTTTCAGGAAGATGTAGATAGACTAAAGAAATGGGAAGTCACATGGCAGATGAAATTTAAGCAGAACAGTGTGAAGTGATGCATTTTGGAAGGAAAACTGAGGAGAGGCAACATAAATTAAATGATAACATTTTAAAGTGGGTGCAGGAACAGACACCTTGGTATTAACATACTCAAATCTTTGAAGGTGGCAGGGCACATTGTTAAGGCTATTAATAAATCATTTGGGACCCTAGGCTTTATCAATAGCGGCATGGAGTACCAACGCAAGGAAATTATGGTAAACCTTTATAAATCACTGTTTAGGCCTCAGTTAGAGTATTTTGTCCAAATCTGTGCACTACATTTTAGAAGGAATGTCAAAGCCTTAGAGAAGTTGCAAAGGAGATTTACCAGAATCATACCAGGGATGGGAGACTTCAGTTATCTCATAGTAAAGGATCCTCTGGGAAAGAGTGATCATAATGTGATAGAATATCACATTGGGCTTGAGAGTGCAATACTTATGTCTGAACTAGAGCCTTAAACTTAAATAAAGCCAATTACACAGATATGAGTGGTGTGTTGGCTATGGTAGATTGGGAAATTAGATTAGAAGATCGGATGGTAGATAAGCAGTGGCAAACATTTAAAAACATATTCCATTATTCTCAGTGAAAATACATTCCTTTGAGAATTGAAAACTCCTGTTGAAAACTGATCCATCCTTGGCTAACTGAAGAAGTTAAGGATAGTATTGGATTAAAAGAGGCTTATAATGTTGCAAAGAATAGGAATAAGCTTTAGAGACCATCAAAGAATGACCAAAACATTGATAAAAAGGGACAAAATAGAATAGGAGAGTAAAGTAGCAAGAAATATAAGAACAGATTGTAAGAGTATCTACAAGTATGTAGAACGGAAGAAAGTAGCAAAAGTAAGCATTGATCCCTTAGGAGCTGAGACAGGAGAAATTATAATGGGGAATAAGGAAATGGCAGAGACCTTAAACAAATATTTTGCATCTGTTTTCACAGTAGAAGACACAAAAAACATACCAAAAATAGTGGGGCACCAAGGGGCAAATGAAAGGAAGGGAAATGATTAAGAACAGTAGAGAAAAAAGGTACTTGAGAAAATAATGGGACTGAAAGCCAACTCATCCCCTGGACCCCTACATCCTCGGGTTCTACAAGAGATAACTGCAGAGATAGTGGGTGCATTGGTTGTGATTTTCCACAATTCCCTAGATTCTAGAACAGTCCCAGCGGATTGGAAGGTAGCAAATGTAACACCGCTATTCAAGAAAGGAGGGAGAGAGAAAACATCGAACTACCGTCCAATTAGCTTGACATCAATTGTCGAGAAAATGCTGGAATCCATTATTAAGGAAGTGGTAACAGGGCATTTAGAAAATCGTAATATCATTAGGCAGAGTCAACATGGTTTTATGAAGGAGAAATCGTGTTTAACAAATTTATTAGAGTTTTTTGAGGATGTAACTCGCAGGGTAGATTGTAAATTTGGATTTCCAAAAGGCATTCGATAAGGTGCCACATAAAAGGTTGTTATGCAAGATAAGGGCTCATGCGGTTGAGGGTAATTTATCAGCATGGATAGAGGATTGTTTGACGGACAGAAAACAGAGAGTAGGGATAAACGCATCATTTTCGGGTTGGCAGGCTGTAACTAGTGGGGTGCCGCAAGGATCAGTACTTGGGCCTCAGTTATTCACAATTTATATTAATAACTTAGATGAAGGGACCGAGTGAAATGTATCCAGGTTTGCTGACGTTACAAAACTAGGTGGGAAAGTAAGCTGTGAGGAGGGCACAAAGAGCCTGCAAAGGGGTATAGACAGGTTAAGTGAGTGGGCAATAAGGTGGCAGATGGAGTATAATGTGAGGAAATCTGAGGTTATTCAGTTTGGTAGGAAGAATAGAAAAACAGAATATTTTTTAAATGGTGAGAAACTATTAAATGTTGGTGTTCAGAAAGATTTAGGTGTCCTCATACCGGAAGCACAGAGTTAGCAAGCAGGTACAGCAAGCCATTAGGATGGCAAATGGCAAGACGGTCTTTATTGTAAGGGGGCTGTAGGACAAGATTAAGGAAGTCTCTCTACAATTGTGCAGGGCTTTGGTGAGACCACACCTGGAGTACTGTGCACAGTTTTGGTCACCTTATCTGAGGAAGGATATACTTGCCTTAGAGGCGGTGCAACAAAGGTTCACTGGATTGATTCCTGGGATGAGCGGGTTATCCTATGAGGAGAGATTGAGTAGATTGAGCCAAACACTGGAGTTTAGAAGAATGAGGGGTGATCTCATTGAAACATATAAGATTCTGAGGGCGATTGTAGGGTAGACTGAGAGGCTGCTTCCCCTGGCTGGTCAGTCGAGAACTAGGGGGCATAGTCTCAGGATAAGGGGTCGGCCATTTAAGACTGAGATGAGGAGGAATTTCTTCACTCAGGGGAGTTGTGAATCTTTAGAATTCTCTGCCCCAAAGGGCTATGGATGCTGAGTCATTGAGTATATTCAAGTATTTATCCAATTCTCTTTTGAAAGTTACTATTGAATCTGCTTCCACCGCCCTTTCAGGCAGCGCATTCCAGATCACAACAACTCGCTGCGTAAAAAAATAATCTCATCTCCCCTCTGGTTCTTTTGCCAATTATCTTAACTCTGTGTCCTCTGGTTACCGACCCTCCTGTCAGTGGAAACAGTTTCTCCTCATTTACTCGATCAAAATCCCTCATGATTTTGAACGCCGCTCTTTACCAGAATGGTTCCAGGGATGAGTGACTTCAGTTATGTGGAGAGACTGGAGGAGCTGGGATTGTTCTCCTTAGAGCAGAGAAGGTTAAGGGGAAGATTGTGTTCAAAATCATAAATGGTTTTGAGAGTAAATGAGGAGAAACTGTTTCCAGTGGTAGAAGGGTCGGTAACCAGAGGACACAGATTGAAGGTGATTGGTTAAAGAACCAGAGGGGAGGTGAGGAGATTATTTTTACACAGCGAGTTGTTGTGATCTGGAATGCGCTGCCCGAAAGGCCGGTGGAAGCAGATTCAATAATAACTTTCAAAAGGGAATTGGATAAATACTTGAAAAGGAAACATTTTCCGGGCTCTGGGAAAGGGCAGGGGAGTGGGTCCAAAGAGCCAGCACAGGCACGGTGGGCCGAATGACCTCCTCCTGCGCTGTATCATTCTATGATTCTGTTAAATCTGCCCTAAACCTTCTCTGCTCGAAGAACAATCCCAGCTTCTCCAATCCTCCGCGTGACTGAAGCCATAGGGAGGAGGTTGAGGCCGAGACCATGGCCTCTGTGAAAGGGGGAATTTGGGATCAATATTTGTCGATGGAGAGAGTGGGGCAGTGGGATGGGTTTGGGGATTGCTCGCGTACAGAAGGAGGGCAGGCTGGAGGGGCCGACTGGCCTCTGTCTGTGCTGGGAAGGAGCCTGCGGGTTTGACTGATCGGCCCTTGCTTTCCAGCTGGCGGATTACGCCAAGCGAGGGGACACGGACGAGAAAGCCATGAAGATGGCCGACTTCTGGCTGACGGTCAGTATCTCTGGGGCGTGGGGGGGGGGCCGCGGGGTCTTCGGGGTCGGCCTGTGTCGCGAACGTCACTCCGCCACGCCCGCGATCTTGCCGCGCTGGCCATCGCAAAGGGCCTTGGCTACTTGCATTTCTATAGCGCCTTTCACTACCTCAGGACGTCCCACAGCACCTTACAGCCAATGAAGTACTTTTTTTTTGAAGTGTAGTCACTGTTGTAATGTAGGAAATCCGGCAGCCAATTTGTGCAGAGCAAGCTCCCACATACAAGTGTGATCATCACCAGATGTTGGTTGAGGGATAAATATTGGTCACAGGACAGCGGGGAGAACTCCCCTGCTCCTCTTCAAAATAGTGGCTGTGGGATCTTTTGCATTCACTTGAGAGGGCAGACGGAGCCTCATGTTTAACCTCTCATCTGAAAGGTGACACCTCTGACAGTGAATCGCTCTGACAGTGTGGCACTCCCTCAGTACTGCCCCTCCGACAGTGTGGCGCTCCCTCAGTACTGCCCCTCCGACAGTGCGGCGCTCCCTCAGTACTGCCCCTCCGACAGTGCGGCACTCACTCAGCACTACCCCTCCGACAGTGCGGCACTCCCTCAGTACTGCCCCTCCGACAATGCGGCGCTCCCTCAGTACGGCCCCTCCGACAGTGCGGCGCTCCCTCAGCACTGCCCCTCCGACAGTGCGGCGCTCCCTCAGTGCTGCCCCTCTGACAGTGTAGCGCTCCCTCAGCACTGCCCCTCCGACAGTGCGGCGCTCCCTCAGCACTCCCCACCCGACAATGCGGCGCTCCCTCAGTACGGCCCCTCCGATAGTGCGGCGCTCCCTCAGCACTGCCCCTCCGACAGTGCAGCGCTCCCTCAGTGCTGCCCCTCTGACAGTGTAGCGCTCCCTCAGCACTGCCCCTCCGACAGTGCGGCGCTCCCTCAGCACTGCTCCTCCGACAGTGCGGCACTCCCTCAGTACTGCCCCTCCGACAATGCGGCGCTCCCTCAGTACGGCCCCTCCGACAGTGCAGCGCTCCCTCAGTGCTGCCCCTCTGACAGTGTGGCGCTCCCTCAGCACTGCCCCTCCGACAGTGCGGCGCTCCCTCAGCACTACTCCTCCGACAGTGCGGCACTCCCTCAGTACTGCCCCTCCGACAATGCGGCGCTCCCTCAGTACGGCCCCTCCGACAGTGCGGCGCTCCCTCAGCACTGCCCCTCCGACAGTGTGATGCTCCCTCAGTATTGCCCCGCCGACAGTGCGGCGCTCCCTCAGCACAGCCTCTCCGACAGTGCGGTGCTCCCTCAGTACTGCCCCTCCGACAGTGCGGCGCTCCCTCAGTACTGCCCTTCCGACAGTGCGATGCTCCCTCTGCACTGCCCCTCTGACAGTGCAGCACTCCCTCAGTACTGCCCCTCTGACAGTGCGATGCTTCCTCAGCACTGCCCCTCCGGCAGTGCAATGCTCCCTCAGCACTCCCCATCCGACAATGCGGCGCTCCCTCAGTACGGCCCCTCCGATAGTGCGGCGCTCCCTCAGCACTGCCCCTCCGACAGTGCAGCGCTCCCTCAGTGCTGCCCCTCTGACAGTGTAGCGCTCCCTCAGCACTGCCCCTCCGACAGTGCGGCGCTCCCTCAGCACTGCTCCTCCGACAGTGCGGCACTCCCTCAGTACTGCCCCTCCGACAATGCGGCGCTCCCTCAGTACGGCCCCTCCGACAGTGCGGCGCTCCCTCAGCACTGCCCCTCCGACAGTGCGATGCTCCCTCAGTATTGCCCCGCCGACAGTGCGGTGCTCCCTCAGTACTGCCCCTCCGACAGTGCGGCGCTCCCTCAGTACTGCCCTTCCGACAGTGCGATGCTCCCTCTGCACTGCCCCTCTGACAGTGCAGCACTCCCTCAGTACTGCCCCTCTGACAGTGCGATGCTTCCTCAGCACTGCCCCTCCGGCAGTACAATGCTCCCTCAGCACTCCCCATCCGACAATGCGGCGCTCCCTCAGTACGGCCCCTCCGATAGTGCGGCGCTCCCTCAGTACTGCCCCTCCGACAGTGCGATGCTCCCTCAGTACTGCCCCTCCGACAGTGCGGCGCTCCCTCAGTACTGCCCCTCCGACAGAGCAATGCTCCCTCAGTACAGCCCCTCCGACAGTACGGCGCTCCCTCAGTACAGTCACTCCGACAGTGCGGCGCTCCCTCAGTACTGCACTGGGAGTGTCGGCCTGGTTTATGGGCTCAAGTCTCTGGAGTGGGGCTCGAACCCATGACCATCTGACTAGGAGGCGAGAGTGAGCCGTAACTGAGAAGGGAGAGTTCTTATTGGGCCCGGTTGAGGGGAGGGCAGAGTGGAATATTTCTGGGAATAAACCTCTTGTTCTGTTTCTGTCAGGAGAAAGATCTCATCCCGAAGCTCTTCAAGGACCTGGCTCCGCGATTCCAGGACCACTGGGGGAGTTCCGTGTGGATGATGCAGATTCCCACCCGGGAGAACTTCGACCAGGCCAAGATGGCGGTCATCGAGTACCGGTGCAACCCGCTGCCGCCCCTTCTCGCGCGGCGGCAAGGGGCCAACGAGAAGACCCTGCTCAACCAGCTGCTGAAGGGGTACAGGGAGGAGGGGGCCTGGGGCAGGGCCTGGGGCTCAGGCGAGTCCCAGGCTTCGAGTGCGGCCTAGCTGGGAGCTTGACCGGCGGAGAGCAAGGAAGCGACATGTGATCCATCACCCGCCCCTCACCCTCCCACCCCCGGGGGACGACCTTCTGCTATTGGCCCGCCTGGGAACAAATCTGGGGGCGGATTCCCGGAGTCACACTGGAATGACGGCCTCCTGGGAATCGCCGACAGCCTCGGGCCTGAATCTGCGCAGCCTGACATCTTTTCCATCAACATATTATCCATCCAATTACATAGGTTATAAGCATTAATGTTATTAGTACTATACATCCGTTAAGCAGGTCTTTCTCCCAAGCCTTCGCTCGTTCGTAGTAATAGTCTGTCTGCTCGATGGGAATCTGCCCAGGAGGTTTCTGTAACAATTACCACTGAACAGCATACATTACTACTTTATCAAGGTCATGTACATTTCTTCCATTTCCTTTTTTGTTTTCTACAGGCGGCACATGCTGCTATTCCCATTCCTATCGCCAAAACCAATTGTACTATAACTAGTATGTGAGACGTAATGCTGTCCCATGGGTGGATGTTGACATTCATCCCCCAATCCCACAGCTTCTTATACCATGGCTTCTTTTAACTGGTTTATGGTCATTCACCTGGCCAGCAGCCTTTGCCTCTGAGCTCTGACCAATTCCAACCTTTTACCTGGTTTACGGTAATTCACCTGGTCAGCAGCCTTTTGCTGCTGCACTCTAAACCAATTTACAAACAGCGGTTTCGATTCGCTACCCCTCCTTCAGTTCTGAGTGGAGGAACTTATAATTAATGATTTAAAACAGACAAGTGGTTTGGATGAGAGAAAAATCAAGTTTTATTACCTAAATAAACTACAATCAAAAGAATAAACGATACCACACGAACACAGTAATTACAGTAAAACTATATAACCGGGGGTTGCAGACGGCGAAAACGAGGGATACAAGGGCTACAATGCTATTTAAACAATCTTAGCAATTCCCTTAAATCACCACCCCTAACTCCTGCTAGGTTGCCTTGTTGAGGAGTCAGAACACCCTGCTCACCTGTGGTCCAGCGAAGTAAAGAGAGTGATAGCTTCTCAGCAGCTATCTTTTATACCTGGTGAGGTCCTGCCGTTCTGCCCTGCAAGGGCTGTGTGCAAAATTCCCCACCCAAAGGGTCCAATACACAAGAGAAAGCTGTGATTGGCTAACTCAAAGTGGTTGGACTGGGTTAGAGTCTGCACTGTGGGGCCGAAATGATCTCGCCCACATCCGGAGTTCACCTGGGCTAAAACAAAAGAGAATGCAACAGCCCTATTGTCCAGTGCTGGGTGATTTAAAAACCCATTCAGTTCTTAAACGGTTCCCATTCAAGATACAAAAGTCTCTTCTGCCGTTTAGATGTATCCACTCGATATACAAACAAATGCTAATAGCATTCAATTGCTTTGTAAACAAAGCATTGTCCGTTGTCTTCGGCCATGTGGTGACAGCCATTTTTATCCCTGGAAATTTAAAAGCACAACGCCCAGGGATTCTTTAATCAAAAAAATTAATCTTCAGAACTGTAAATTATTGCGAATTCTTACAGTCCGCCCTTGGATACTTCCAGCTTGCTTGTAGTATCCTCTTGAAGAAATGAGCAAGAATTTCTGACCCCTCACAAACAACCATCCCCTGTATTTACCTAATAGCTATCTGCCACTGATCCCCGTCCCGTCTATTCCCCTTAAATTCAAGAAAAAAATCCATGGTACGGTAGGCATCTTACAGATACTTCAGTTTTCAATAAGGGGTCTCATACCCCTACACGCTTGTAAAATTATACAATGTAAACCAAATTTACAATCACCTTTTTTACATCATAACTTATTACAAAATGTTGCAATCTTAGTTACACAATGTAATCAAAATGATCCCAAGCACGGAGAGGGTCCTACGCCTCTGCTCAACTTGGAGTTGTCACAAAATGGTCCCAAGCACGGAGAGGATCCTACGCCTCTGCTCAACTTGGGGCTGCAACACAAAATACAAAAAATCATTAAACATTTGAAACAACATGCTTAAATAAACCCCGATCATCACGTGCCGATGATGGGTCGCGAAATTCGAGTGGTATTGCTCCTCCCACTCGGGCAGTAAAAGTACCTTCCACCCCCCTTTAATCGTCTTAAACTTTAAAACAGGCAGAATGGATTTACAGACCAGCCTGCTCCACCAGCCCCGAGCCGTTCCCTTGTCCTATTGTGGAGGCGGGGTACCCCTCGTTTAAAATATATCTTAGCACAGACTGAGACCGGGGAGCATGGGATCTCGACTCCCAGTCTTTCCCCCTCCCGTCTACCCTCGACTGGCTGTAGAAAATGATGGGTGCCTGTGTGGCGGCTCTCCCTGGCCCCACACTCATCCGGCCACCCACTCATCCTTCCCAGCCACACTTATCCTCTTTGCCCGTGGGTCCCCGGGTGAGTTCCTCCCTCCCCCGACCGCACCCACGCGACTCTTGGGTCTCCCCCTCCCTATACAATCTTTCCCGGGCCATCACCACCCACCCCCGGGGAACGCGTCCCTATCACAAGGCGCCCGCACTTCCCCATCATGACTCCTCAACAGCGAGGTCTCCGCAAGTGAACTTCGGTCAGGATAGCGCTGCGTTGGGGGCTGTGCCCCACCCAGCTGGGGCCATCTCCTCCCCGTAGGAGAAGTAGGCAAGTTCCTCCGGACCCTGTCTGGTTTTTCCCGAAGATCGCTGCGGGGTCTCCTGGATTCGTCCAGTGGCGAGGTGATCCCCAACATTCTGTCTCCATATCTTCATTCGATGCCCAGCTCGGGCTGGGCGAACATGGCTGCTTCATTTTCCAATCTCCTGCAAAAACCTAAAAGGACATGCAGCCAGGTCTCACTGACCTGCTGCCTTAGGTGGAGACATGGTCGGGTCCCTTGACCTCGGACCAAAATACAAACATTCGGCACACATGTAAACTTAAACTCTTTAAACTTAATCTTAAGACTAGTTATATGAAACTAAAATTTACACCTTAAAGCAAGCTATATACACACACATAGCTATAATACAAATGCCGCCCGTCTCCGGGCGGCCAGGCTAATCTCTGGCCCCGTCGCAGATTGCTGCTGGCTGCAGCGAAGCTGGACTGCCTCCTGTCTCTGGTCCCTCGCAGCTTATGGCTGTTGAGTGGCGGCCTCTGTTCTCTGGCTTCTCCCTGGCTCGGGAGACCGCCCTACTCCACTGTAAAGTGGGTAACCATGCTTTCTTAGGCTGGGGCACCCGCTGAGACCTTCTGAGGGGTATCTCTATGGGGGAAACTTTGACTGGTGGACCCTGAGCTTGGGTCACAGCCCCAGCTGGCTGGGAACCTTCTCCCCCATGTCCAAATAGCCCGCACTGTATAATGTACCTGGCAGCCTGCTGGTGCAAATCTCTCTCTGGGTTTGTCTGCTCTTCCCTGCCCACTCCTGTGCTGGGGGCAGGTATACTCTCACCACCCGCTGCTGGTGGCTGGAAATTTTCCTCCCCAGGTTTAAAACCTGGTGTCAGCTCCCTCCCTATGTCTCCTGCAAGAGGGATTGCTATCCCTGCCCCCCCAGGGTCCCACATCATGGGGGGGACCACTCTGGAAGCGGGCTGGGAAGCTGGTCCCTTTAAACAGGCCACTGCACCTACATGAATCTGCTGTTCGGAAGACTGGGGGATTCCTGTCTCCAGACCAGCGCCTGCGCAGGCAGTTTCAGTGAATGAATGGGCAGCAGCCTGCTGATTTCTAATGCCAGGCTGCTGTTTCTTTGTTTCTGAGCCACCTAACTTGCTCAAATTTAAACTTTGGTTCGAATTTAAGCTTTTGCCAAAATTTAGGTCCCACTGGGGTGGGGAAGTGTTCCAATTTGTGGGCAGGCCAACCTGTCCCTGGAAGCAAGCCACATTGCCTGTCTTTGTAGGCTGTGAACTTGAACTTGCATGGACAGCAAACTCATGTTCCCTCACCCAGGTGGCTTTAAATGGGGAATTTTGGACCTGCCTTTCGTCTGGGACCAAAACTATCCCCTGTGTGCCTCCCTTGTCCCGGATTTCTGCTACTGGACCTGCTCTACAGGGGTCCCAGAACTCTCCTTCCCTGTTCCCTGGCTTAAACAGCTTACTCTGAACATGAATGGCTCCTCCCCCCACACAAGCCACAGTGCTTTCCTGTGAACTCGAACTTGCTGTGGGCTGAGGATTCCTATTCTCAGGCTCACTCCTCACGGGTAGACCGTACCTCCATTGTTGGAGGGGGTACACTGGTCCTCGCCTGCCTAGCGGGACCTGCTGGTGTTCTCCTACCACCCCATTGTCCACCCCTCCTCGCTGCCAGAGCTCCTCAAGACTCGGAGCTGTGGGCTGCGGTCTTGGGGTCTCTAATTCCCAATCCAGCACCGTTCTGGGTGCTGCCTGTGGGATGGTTCTACTTGGGCTGCCAGTAAAGTCCAGCTGACCTGCCTTCGGGCTGATCAGACAAATCATCCCCTTTGATGCATTTAAAGCCATGTTAAGGCTTTCAATCTCTGCCCTACAGGGGCCATGATCTGCTTCCTCAAACCTTAGGGCGCAGGCCAGCTTATAAGCTGCCTTTACTTCCCTAAACTTCTCCTCCTGCTCTTTTACTTCTGAGCTGAGGTGGGCATTCTCTTCCCGCAGTCTCATCTCACTTTTCCTGGTCTCAGTGACTTCCTGCACCAGGCGCTCCACAAATGCCTGGCATTTTTCAAACTGGGACTCCCAATTCTTGGCCGCATTAACCGCCTCCTGCCCCCTCATCTCATCCTTCCTAAACCAGCCACCTATACCCTGATAGGTCAGCCTACACACTGCCGCTAACATCCGCAGGGCTACCCACATACTGAAAACGAGAGAAACAAGAGCTGATGCTTTCTCCAGATCCAGACCACTTATTAAATCAAAAACTGCCTCCACTCCAACCTGGCTCGCCATTTGTAAGGGGGGGCTTCTTTTAACTGGTTTATGGTAATTCACCTGGCCAGCAGCCTTTGCCTCTGAGCTCTGACCAATTCCAACCTTTTACCTGGTTTACGGTAATTCACTTGGTCAGCAGCCTTTGCTGCTGCACTCTAAACCAATTTACAAACAGCGGTTTCGAATCGCTACCCCTCCTTCAGTTCTGAGTGGAGGAACTTATAATTAATGATTTAAAACGGACAAGTGGTTTGGATGAGAGAAAAATCAAGTTTTATTACCTAAATAAACTACAATCAAAAGATTAAACGATACCACACAAACACAGTAATTACAGTAAAACTATATAACCGGGGGTTGCAGACGGCGAAAACGAGGGATACAATGGCTACAATGTTATTTAAACAATCTTAGCAATTACCCTCAAATCACCACCCCAAACTCCTGCTAGGTTGCCTTGTTGAGGAATCAACACCCTGCTCACTTGTGGTCCAGTGAAGTAAAAGAGAGAGTGATAGCTTCTCAGCTGCTATCTTTTTATACCTGGTGAGGTCCTGCCGTTCTGCCCTGCAAGGGCTGTGTGCAAAATTCCCCACCCAAAGGGTCCAATACACAAGAGAGAGCTGTGATTGGCTAACTCAAAGTGGTTGGACTGGGTTAGAGTCTGCACTGTGGGGCCGAAATGATCTCGCCCACATCCGGAGTTCACCTGGGCTAAAACAAAAGAGAATGCAACAGCCCTATTGTCCAGTGCTGGGTGATTTAAAAACCCATTCAGTTCTTAAACGGTTCCCATTCAAGATACAAAAGTCTCTTCTGCAGTTTAGATGTATCCACTCGATATACAAACAAATGCTAATAGCATTCAATTGCTTTGTAAACAAAGCATTGTCCTTTGTCTTCGGCCATGTGGTGATAGCCATTTTTATCCCTGGAAATTTAAAAGCACAACGCCCAGGGATTCTTTAATCAAAAAAATTAATCTTCAGAACTGTAAATTATTGCGAATTCTTACAATGGGACCTCCTGTAGTTCTACTTCTATGTCCCTTTCTAGTTCCCCAAGGTTCCTTTGCAACATTACGTATTGTTTCACCATTTTACTTAAGCCCTTTTTTATCTCTTGCAGATCCTCTTGCAGGCGGGGTATCGGAGCCCCCACCGGATCTTCATAATTGACCAATTCGTCCCTTAAACTATCTGTCTCATTTAGTTTCATTTCCTCCCTTGAGTATACATACACCAATCTGGTGTGTCCAATTGTCACAGGGATCTTTGGTGTAAAGCAGAAGTTAGGCATTGTGATTACACATACAAGGTTACTATATTGGTACTCAGTCTCTGTGGTGGCTATACAATACTCCCCTCTGTCTCTATATCCCGAGCGGGTGTGATGGTAATTGACGTGATAATTCCAACATGCACCCCTCTGTCTTATTATAGCCACACTCATCCTTAGTGCCTTCTCCTACCGGATGTGGGCATATCTTAAGCGTACCTTTCCCATGGCATCCGTTTAGGGAGACTCCTCTTATAGTATCATTCTTCCTGATGGCATAGGTACCAATTGGATAGTTTTGGAGGTATGTCTCACCCCTCACTATGCCTATGTTTGTTACCTGGTACTATGGGTATGGAGTCGTGTTTAGTCTCACCACTGGTATCATGAGTACCATGCCTATCATTGCTGTCACTTCTGCTTTGCATTTTTGTATCACTGGATATACTCTGGTC
Organism: Somniosus microcephalus; assembly: GCF_052327205.1. Lineage (NCBI taxonomy): Eukaryota > Metazoa > Chordata > Chondrichthyes > Squaliformes > Somniosidae > Somniosus > Somniosus microcephalus. The sequence goes on from NC_140998.1 coordinate 191,813,025, forward strand.
ATCCCCTTGAGGGTACAAGCACTCAGAGGGCCTGGATTCTGGCTCAGGGCATAGAGCTGTGTGCTGTTAATCCAGTCTGGTACCTCACCTCGTTGTATCTGTGCCAGATTGTGTTTTAACTATCCGGTGGTCCATTGGCCATAGGTATGTCACAAGTTTCTCCCTACCCCATCTTTTGCCTGTTCCTCATCTCTATGGTTTAGTTTGTGGATAGTGCTAGCATGGTCTTCTATAACTTTGATTCCCTCGAGTAATTTCCTTATCGTATGTTCTCCCAACTCTGACTCTTGTTGAACCAAACCAATTTCTTTCTCTAAAATCTGTTGTATTACCCTTTGTAATTGTTCCACACTACTCTGGACTCCTTTGTATATCTAGGGCATTAATGAATGACGTCCCTGTTATGTTCATTAATAACTAGTCGTTTTTATTAAGAACAGCTGGCTTTTGCTAGACACTTTATTGAGCACATGTGGACTAGGTACAGTATCTGTAGAGGCCTCCATCTTGACTGCTGCCTTGTGGGTAGCCTAGTGCATCATGGGTAGCCCACTCTTATATACATACAGCACCACCTAGTGTACCATTCCAGAATGACAGGTTACTGATCATTACATCCCCCTTTCTTTGAGGTTAAACAAAATCAGTATCAATCAATAACAACATAAACATCTTCAACAGTCAATACATTTTCAATGTAGTTTTCTTTGTACTCAAAGATTAATTCTATCAGGCTTTTTTACTTCACGTGTGGATCTTCTCAGCACAGGTAAGTCTGATGTGTTTTCATGAGAGCCTGTATGTGTATTTGTGTTAGATCGTTCTGGTGGTGAGTGACAAGATTCAGTTGCGGCATTGTCATCGATTTGCTCTTCGATAGTCTCTTGTGTTTTTAGGAGGGAACGGCGGTTCCTCCTGAGAATCTGTCCTTCCTCAGTTCTAACAGTGTATGACCTTGGTCCTACTTCCTCAAGAACTGTAGCTTTCCTGTTCCATGCATCTGGATCCTCAATCCTGACAACATCATCCCTTGTCAATGGTTTCAGAGTTTTGGATGACTTGTCATAGTATGATTTCTGTTTCAGCTTTAACAGTTGAAGTCTCTGGCCTAGAAATTGGGTTTTGGCGCAGCAACGGCTTTAGCGCCGGAAGTTAGTGCCGGAGCTAAGTCGCGCTGGTCGGGCCAAAAATTCACTACTTCTGCGCCCAAACGGCTGCCGGCGCTGCTGAAAGCTGTTAGCGCCTGAAAACTGGCGCTATGCGCTGAATTTCGGCGCTATTCCGGCGCTGCGGTGCCCGCTGCGGTGCGGCAGGTTCGGGAAGTGCAGGCCTCCTCCTTCCCTTAAGGAGGACCTGCCTGCACCCGGCCGTGGCCCGCGATAATCTTATTAAAAATGAGCCCGGCACCTCGGACAAGTGCCGGGCTTGCTTCTGTTCCGGGGGGGGGGGGGGGAAGTCCGGGGAGGGAGCTGCGGCCAGGCGGGCGGCGGGAAAGCGGCCGGCCGCCACGGGGCCTTTAATGCGCCGGCGCAAACTTGTGCAAGGCACCTCTGCCAGAACGTTGCTTGCGGCTGCCACGGGCGAGGCGGCCGCAAGTCAATTTCCCAGTTCGGGCGGGTTACCATGGCAACCGGGACGCTGCGCACACCGATGACGTCATCGGTGCCGGCGCAGCGCTACCGGTCTACCGCGGCGGAAGGGCCCCAGGCAATTTAGGCGCCGGCGCCAATTGCAGCGCTAGGCCCTCTAGCGCCGCAAAATCGGCGCTAAGGGCACTGAATTTCTAGGCCTCTGTCTCAGTTCCTTACTGTGCTTTTCTTTTGCACAGCAGGGTAGCCTGGTATGCAACTTGCGACCCATTAGGAGTTCAGCAGGTGAAGAACCAGAGTCTAAAGGTGAGGCTCGGTAGCTCAGCAGGGCGAGATAAGGATCAGACTTGCTTTCTGTCGCTTTCTTCAGTAGCTGCTTGAGAACTTGAACACCTTTCTCTGCCTTACCATTTGACTGAGCATACAAAGGACTGGATGTGATGTGTTGAAAGTCATAATGTGCTGCAAACTGTTGCCACTCCTTACAGTTGAAGCACGGACCATTGTCACTAACGGCAATCCTGGGAATTCCATGTCTGGCGAAGATGGATTTCACATGCTTTATGACACTGCTTGCTGTGGTGCTTGAGAGCAGCACCATCTCAGGATAGTTAGAATAGTAGTCAATCACTATTAGGTAGTCTTTACCATTTAAATGAAAAAGGTCCATACCAACCTTTTGCCATGGTGCTGTTGGTATGTCAGCTACTATCATTGGTTCCTTTGCTTGTTTGTTTTGGTGTTTCTGACATGTCTCACATTTGCCTATCATGTTCTCAATGTCCTTATTTATGCCAGGCCAATAAACAGTGTCTCTTGCTCTCCTTTTGCATTTTTCAATTCCGAGGTGTCCCTCATGAGTCCTTTGAGCATGTCTTGACGTAGAGCCTGTGGAATGACTATTCTGTTCTGTTTTAGTAATAGTCCACGTGCGACACTCAATTCTGACCTTATGTGAAAATATTTTGGACAGGAACCTTTTGGCCAACCATGATGAATGTTCTCTATTACTGTTTGTAATACTGTATCTTTTACTGTTTCTTCTGCTATTTGCTTTGATTTTATGTCTGACACGGGCAGCGCAGCAGTGACCATACTCACATGAACATCCACGTCTTCTTCAGTAGAGCTCACATGACTCATTGTGGGTGCTCGGGATAGTGCATCTGCTAACACTATGTATTTGCCTGGTGTGTAGATCAGTTCAAAGTCATATCTTTGCAGCTTCATCATGAGTCGTTGAATCCTTGGAGACATCTCATTCAGGTTCTTTTTTATGATGGCAACCAGTGGGCTGTGGTCTGTCTCAACTGTGAAGGTGGGAAGTCCATATATGTAGCCATGAAACTTTTCTAGTCCAACTACCAAGCCTAGACATCCCTTTTCAATCTGGGCGTATCGACACTCAGTATCAGTCATAGACCTGGAGGCATAGGCAACAGGCTTCCAATCTTCACCCTCTGCTTGTAGCAAGACCGCACCTAGGCCATCTTTTGATGCATCCGTTGACACTTTGATTCTTTTTGTTGGGTCAAAGAAGGTGAGTACAGGTGTGGTTGTCAGCACTGTTTTGAGGTTTATCCACTCTTGTTCATGTCTTTCTGTCCATGCGAACTCATTTGTTTTACGTAGCAGGTCTCGCAGACAGGTTGTCTTGGCTGACAAGTTAGGAATGAACTTTCCAATGAAGTTTATCATCCCCATGATGCGTAGCACTCCTTTTTTGTCAGTGGGTTGGGGCATTTTGAGGATGGCGTTTACTTTTTCCATATCTGGCTCTATTCCTTTACCAGATAGATTATCTCCTAGGAAAGTGACTTCCTGGACGCCAAACTGACACTTGGCTTTGTTGAGCTTCAGTCCATTCCGGCGTATGCTCTGTAGCACTTTAGTCAGTCTCTCATTGTGTTCTTTCAGTGTGGAGCCCCAGATGATGATGTCATCAACATAGACCCGAACTCCTTCCAGAGCTTGAATTATGTGTTCCATCGCTCTGAAAGATTTCAGATGCAGATATTATCCCGAAAGGCATTCTGAGGAAACAATACCTGCCAAATGGTGTGTTGAAGGTACAGTATTTGGTGCTCTCTTCATCCAGTTTTAGTTGCCAAAATCCTTGTGAGGCATCGAGCTTTGTGAAGTATCTGGCACCTGACATTTCACTGGTGATTTCTTCTCGCTTGGGAATCTGGTAGTGTTCACGTTTTATGTTTGCATTTAAGTCCTTTGGATCCATGCATATTTTTAGATCATTGTTCTTTTTCTTTACACATACCATGGAGTTAACCCAGTCTGTTGGCTCTTCGACTTTCCTGATGACTCCTAGTGTGGTCATTCTGTCCAGTTCATTCTTGAGCCGGTCACGCAGGGGTGCTGGAACTCTTCGTGGAGCATGTACCACTGGCTGAGCATCCTCCTTTAGCTGGATCTTGTAAGTGAATGGTGGAACTCCAAATCCTTTGAACACATCCTGGAAATTATTTACTACAGAATCCACTGAGTCATCTGGTCTACTTATGGCACAGTTTATACGGTAGACTCTCTTGACCAATTCTAAGTCCTCACAAGCTTTGTCACCCAGTAGTGAATCAAGTCCTTCAGCCACAACAGAAAACATGAGATGATGCACTTTGTCTTTGACTGTCACTTTAAGTCTGCATACACCTAAGCTATCTATTTTCTGTCCATTATAGTCCTTCAGTAGTACTGACTTTTTCTGTATTTTGGGCTTTTCTTTCATATTTTTAATGTCACTCATACTGATTAAGTTTGCTTTTGCCCCAGTGTCTAGTTTCAATGTAACTAATGCTCCATTCACCTGCAGTGGGATCATCCATTTGTCCTCTTTTACTGCATTAATTTTATGTTCAGCATTGTCCATATCTGAGGGCTGCACATTTTCTGTATCATTTTTGACATTGTCACATGACACCATTCGTACAAAAAATGTCTCACTTAAATCAGTGTCCTCAACCACATTAACTTGTTGCCTTTTCTTTGTTTTTACTTTTGAAAAGCATTGTTTGGCAAAGTGATTCTTTCCATTACACTTTGTGCACATTTTTCCAAACGCTGGGCATTGTCTTAACTGGTGTTTGTAACCACAGCGTTTACAATTAAAAATTTCATCCTCCGATTGCTTTTCATTTCTGTTCTGCCCACGTTTCTTCCCCTTGTAGGACACAGCACCGACAGCAGCATTATCACTCATTACAATCGCATCATTATTGATTTCACTGAAAGTCTTCGCGGGCTTTCGAGCTAGCTTGCTGGCTTGGCATATTTTCACAGCAATTTCCAATGTTAGTTCGGGTTCTCTCAACAGACGTTCCCTGACTTTTTTATCATGAATACCAAACACAATCTGGTCACGAATCATGGATGCTTTCAGCTCAGAGAAATTACATGTCTGTGCTTTCAGTTTCAGATCCGTTATAAAGCTATCAAAAGTCTCATTTTGCTGCTGTGTCCGAGAACAGAAGATGTACCTCTCATAGGTTTCATTCTTTTTGGGAGAACAATGTGTATCAAACTTCTTTAGCACATCGTCTAATTTTCCTCTGTTCTCGTCTGGATTAAATACAAATGTATTAAATACCTCTATCGCCTGTAGGCCTGCAACTGTGAGCAGCAATGTTATTTTCCTTGCGTCTGGCTTCGTACCGTACCCGATGGCAGCAATGTAGAGTTCGAATTGTTGTTTAAAAGTCTGCCAATTGTAGTCGATATTTCCTGTGAGTTTCAAACGCTCTGGTGGCTTCAAATTCTCCATGTTGCATTGCACAATATTCAGCAGATCTTACCAATCCTGGTACCATGTTATGTTCATTAATAACTAGTCGTTTTTATTAAGAACAGCTAGCTTTTGCTAGACACTTTATTGAGCACATGTGGACTAGGTACAGTATCTGTAGAGGCCTCCATCTTGACTGCTGCCTTGTGGGTAGCCTAGTGCGTCGTGGGTAGCCCACTCTTATATACATACAGCACCACCTAGTGTACCATTCCAGAATGACAAGTTACTGATCATTACAGTCCCCGTATTTATTCCCGTGAGTACATCGTTTCCTAAGCCCCTCTTAATTCTTTGGTGGAATGCAGCATGTCCCCTGAAACTAGTAGCCCCTGTTGCATCAGCAGCTTGGTTAATTACATTCCTTATCATATATGCATACAACGCTCTAGTTTTAGTAAATCTTTCACAATATCCTGGCCATTGTAGCATGGTTAAGTTCATTAGTACCGGTACAATTTCATGTCTCACATTATCATACAATTGTTCTCCCTCGGTAAATAACACCAGTCCATTTTCGGGCCCAGGCGTCCATTTCGGACACCTTCGTTCTTCAGGTATCGTTGTGATTGGGGGGTGTTGTTGGTTCTAGGGTTACTCCTTGTGGTGTGATCCTTGTTGGTTGAGGTGTTGTAATGCCATGTACAATAGTCCATCTTATGATATTGTCCTTGCAGCTCAGGATATATCCTCCCCCTACTTGACCCAACACCTGCCAGTGTCTATTACATCTTACCATATTGCTGGTATCTGTCATTCTACAGGGTCCGCATGGTCATTGATCCAAGTTCACCCAGATATCGTTACACCTGTAACATCCTTTTCCTGTATTTCACACTCGTAACTGTGTGATATAATGAAGTTCCTCGTGGAGTCTCCACTAGGGGATCTTAACTTGCAGTCCATTTCTTTCAGCCCGGTTTTGGGCTTATAAGTGTTGTCATCAGAGTAGTTATAATAATCCATCTCACTGGATCCATGTTTATCAGTAATTTAAACAGAGGTCTGGTCGTCTTCTGAGCTCTTTCCCCTAGAGGAGAGGGTAGAATGGGGGTCTTTAGTGTTAAATGGTTTCACCTGGGTCCAGTGCTTCCATCACATACCCGTCGGTTCCTGTAGACAAACACATGTATCACTGGTCATTAATTCAGTATATGGCCCCATCCAACGGGGTTCCATTCCCTTTCTTCCGATAACTTGCGTCATTACTTGTTGACCTATTCTGGGCAACTCGTCTGGTTTAAGTCCAGCATTCTGCCTTTCTAGATCTTTAATCTGTTGTTGGTTCCTTCTTTATTTAGCGCTTGTACCTCCTGATTTAGTTGTACTTAATCTATCTTGTACTGGTCCTGGTTCTCTCACCCCTCCAGCCAAATCCTCTGGTAGTCTCATAGCTCGTCCTGTCATTAGTTCATAGGGGGTCAGTCCGGTCTTTCGTCCTGGGGTGGCTCGCAGCCTCATTAGTATGCTGGGTAATAATTCCGACCATTCCTTCCCTGTTTCTTGGATGGCTTTTGTCAGTGCATTTTTCAGTGTCCTATTCATTCTTTCTACCATCCCCGAGCTCTGGGGGTGATATGGTATGTGATATTTTTGTGTTACGTGTAACAGCTTACAAGTTTCTCTCATTATTTTACCGGTGAAATGAGTGCCGTTGTCTGAGTCAATTTGCAGAGGCACTCCTCAACGGGGTATAACCTCGGTAGCCAATATTAGTGCAACCATTTTTGCAGAGCAATCTCGGGTGGCAAAAGCTTCCACCCACCTGGTAAATTGGTCAATTATTACCAGGCAATATTTTTTCCCCCGGTCCTGCTGGTAAAGTCAATTTGTAAGTTTTCCCAGGGTCCTTGGGGCCTGGGTTGGTTTGCTACTCTAACTCTACATCTCTGTCCTACATTATTCTTAGCGCATATTATACAGCGGTGACAATATTCCGCTACTTCCCGACCCATCTTTGGCCCCCACCAGTACTGTGTCAGTAGGTGCAACATGTTACTTCTGCCAGTATGTGTTACACCATGGTATAGCGCCATCAGTTGTTGTCTGCAACATTCTGGTGCCACCACCTGGTTACGGGGGCCCCATTTCCAGATTCCATCCTGTAGTCGAGCACCCGCTTGTCTCGATCTCTCTTTTTCCTCTTTACTAGTATTTTCTTGGACCTCCATTATATTCACTTCCTGTACCCCACTGACTCATGACCATATTTATTTCGTTTTTGAACGCGTCCTCTGGTTGCATTTCTTCCGCAGCTAATTTGGCGGCTAGATCTGCATACCTATTCCCTATAGGGGCCTGGTCCTGGGGTACCTGTGAGTCCATATCCTCTATCTTTGTGTGGGCTTTTATTTTAATTACCGCTGCCTCTAAAGGTGCCTGTGCAGCCTTAACTAACCTTTCTATTAGTATTCCATGTTTTACTACCTCTGCCGTAGAGGTCATGTACCCTCTTCTGGCCCATAGTGTCATATAATCACGCACCACTCCGAAGGCATATCGGCTGTCGGTATAAACCTTTATCCGTTTGTTTTTTGCTATTTCCAACGCTTTATTAAAGGCACTAGTTCCGCTACCTGTGCTGACTTATCCCCATAAAGGGCTCCTTTTAACAGGGTCTTTCCTTCTTGATTTACTACTGCCCACCCGCTTCTGGGTTCTCCGTTGATATATTTTCAGGATCCATTGACATAGATTATCATATCGGGATTTTCTAGTGGGTCTTCCTTTACTCCACTACCTATTTCTTCCTCCATTTTCATCTGACAAGTGTGCTCTTCTCCTTCCGTTAATATGCCCGTGGCTGGATTAACCCCGGTATGTTTTTGTATTATCACAGTTCCATCCCTGGGGAGTAATATAGTTTCCCATTTAGCTTTCCTGCTATCCGATATCGTCCACAATTTTCCTGTGTTGAGTAGTTCCACTAATGTATGTTGAGTATGCAAAATTACCTTTCCCATCATCACTATTGGTTCGCTTACTCGCACCGCCCAGGTGGCGCAATCTATTGCAGCCACACATCGTGGCATCGCCTTCACTACTGGGTCTTTTTTTGCAGAGTAATACGCAATGGGTCTCTGTTTCCCTCCGTGATCTTGCATTACCACAGCTGAATCACTCTCATGATCTAAATCACAATATAGGTGGAAGGGTCGAGTGGGATCTGATAATCCTAGGGCAGGGGCTGTTATTAATTCCTGTTTAAGGGCCCTATATGTTTCCTCCTGCTCCGGCTCCCATTCTGTCTTATCGGTGGCGGGTCTCCCCCTTTAACTAACCGTTGAATCGGCTCTGCTTTCCCTGCAAAGTCTGATCTAAAATTCCTGCAGTAATTAAATAGTCCCAACACTTTCCTCACTCCCCGGACGGTCATTGGCCTTGGCATGTCTTTTATGGCTGCCTTTTGTTCCTGCGGGAGTGCCTTATACCCCTGGCTAATTTCGTGTCCTAGATACTTTACTTTGGACAGTCCAACCTGTGCCTTTTGGGCTCAATGTAAAGCCAGCTTTGTTAAATGTCTGGAGGGTGGCTAGTAATGCTCCCATGTGTCCTTTGGCATCCTCTGATGCAATCATTATATCATCGACATATTGGAGTAGGGCGCTCTGGTACTTTGATAGGTCTAACTCATCTGAGGCTTGACTCAGTACACGGTGGAATATATTTGGACTATTGTGGAACCCCTGTGGGACCCTGGTCCATGTATATTGCCTATCCCTGATGGTAAAGGCGAATTTCCCTTGCGATTCCTCTGCCAATGGTATGGACCAGAACCTGTTCGCTATATCCAAGACTGTAAATATTTTAAGGGCTGGTTTCAGACCATTAAATATCTTATTCAGTACGGTTTACACAAATTTACACCAACCAGAATTTCACCGTGGCCACAATGAAAGCCTGGTTTTAATAGGTTAATTAACCTCATAACTCCAATTCAATCCAGATCAATTTTTTTTAAACTAACCAGTATCACTTGGAAAAGAAAGAAACCATAGTCACATTAACAAGGAAACAATTACCCACGCCTTGTAAACATTCAAATTCATTTTCTTCCAGGCAAATTGGCAACTGTAACTTCAAGACTGAAGCTTCTCTTTTGTAAAACAGTTAACAAACTTAAAACAACACACGCTTGTCCATCCTTCAAGACAAGTCTTCAACGGGTTAAACAGCTTTTAGCTCTCTGTACCAAAGAGTGGGTGGAGTTAAAACACACAACAGACATTTTTTTAAAGACAGGCTTTCAGACAAACGGAACACTGTAACTTCTTAAACATCCATAGTCAGGAAAACTTTCACACACTTTCACACAAACTGAGATCCCAGTATTTTTTAAGGTTCCTTTCACTCAGCAATCTTGTGTTTTATTTGTTTCAGCACAGACGTTAATAACTTCCGTGTTGGTAAAACTTTAGGTTTCTCTTTCTAAATCCTCCCAATCAATCTCCTATCATCCCTTCCACTATGCACTGACCTTGTCTTCATTACAGCGGCACACTTGGTGCCTACCTTTTTAAACTGTTCCACTAACTCCTCTTTTTCCCTCTCCCGTGTGGCCCCAATCTTACACATTTTTCAGGTGGCCCTGACAAAGAACCACTACAGTTTTCTCCTCCTTATTCTTGCTCTCCTTACTCCACCATTCTTTCTGTCGGTCGGGAACCCATTCAGGATCCCACCTTCCTTTCCCATTCTTTTTATTACCTTGTCATCATATCCCTTTTTTTTTACCATCTTTTCCTTAACTTTCTCATACTTATCGTGCACAAATTCATACGGCAAGTTACGTTACGCCGTTCTGTTTGTCCGTCGATTTCTTTCCCAGCCATTTTCTAGCCGCTCGGGAATTTCCGTGAGGTTTTCTCACTTCCCCGGGGTCTTTTTACCCTACCCATATCAGAATTTCCGTTATCCGATACTATCGCGTACAAATTCATACGGCAAGTTACCTTATGCTCTACTGTTGTCCGTCGATACCTATCGCATACAAATTCATACGGGAGTTTAGATCTTTTGGCGTCCTTTTTGTTCGCCATCCTTTTAGGGTGGATTTGCTAGTTTCCCCCCTCGTTTCCTACCTCCGGGACTCCCCCGGACCTTCAGGGACCTTTCCCTGCTTACGCGGTTTTAACGCCGCCTAGATTGGATTGTCCCTATATCCAATCCTATATAACCCGAGCTCCTCAACTTATTCAGACATTATCATTTCTATAATGTCCTAGCATGCACCCAAGTTGCTTTACTCATGTATCCTGACTCCGCCTCTGATTTGTTGGATCTCCGGCCCTGAGCTTCGATGCGAGGAGACAATGTCTCTACTCAGCCCATCCGGTAGATCCTGCCGACTACGCCAAGTTGTAAGGGTAAACCGGGAGAGCTTCTTCTCCCCTAGACGGACGGACCCTGTGATATAAAGGGTCGATGTCCACCTTATTCCTAATCAGTCACTCGGAGTCCGGAAGTGCATTCAGTAAAACAACTTTATTAACAAGTCGACAGGGAAGACACCCATCCTGGGATGAATGTTCCCGATCGTTAAAAATCTCCTGCCTTATATACAGGTTTTGTTCTGAGTCGTGGCTACTGTTTGCAATTAGGTGCATTACACGTATACATTTCTTTCATCATACAGTTGGCTTCGGGTGCAAATTCTTGTGACCTGTGTGCATTGGTCTTGTGACCCCATACGTTATCTCTCAATACATTCCTCAGTTAGTGATTCACGGTTTGTGCACTTTGGCCACGACTACACCAGACTTTCCTTCTGGACATTGTTCATACCAATTCCTTATATGGTTGGAGATATGCTCTGTTCCTTAATCCCCTCATCTTAGCCCTTTTTTAACCCTTTCATAGCCTCTCTCCTGTGTGGATCCGTTGGTGTGTATGGAGGATCCCTGACACTGTGTGAAACTCTCTCCACATGCAGTACATTTATACGGCCTCTCTCCTGTGTGGATCCACTGGTGTGTATGGAGGTTCCCTGCCTGTGTGAAACTCTCTCCACATTCAGTACATTTATACGGCCTCTCTCCTGTGTGGATCCGCTGGTGTCTCTGGAGGTTCCCTGCCTCTGTGAAACTCTCTCCACATTCAGTATATTTATACAGCCTCTCTCCAGTGTGGATCCGCTGGCGTAGGTGAAGATCACCTGATTTTATAAATTCTCTCCTCTGGACAGAGAGTGTGAATGATCCCTGCCCACTTTCGCGTTGTAAGAGATATTTTGTGCTGGGAGGCGAAGATTGTCCTGCTGAAATTTGTCCACAGGATTCAGGATGTCTTCTGATGTGCTTCTGAAGAAACTCTGCAGTGGTAAAAGCAACATTGCAATGAGGGCAAGGATGAGACTCATCTTGGTGCACTTGGTGAGCTGCTGGAGAAGGAAGAAAGAAAAATTGTCAGTGTAATGAAAGATCTGGAAGTTTCTTTTGGAAGTACAATTCGTGGTTATATCAATGTTAACGCAGGGGTCTTGGGGCGCTACCGGTGAATTTCGGCCGCGGGGCGCGACTCAATTTTCCCCCTTGGACTTTGCTTCCTCTCGGTGAAAGCTTCCTCATTCTTTGAATGAAGGTCAATCAGCCAATCCAGTTAGAAAAGTCCCTCTAAACCATCAGGCAAATCACTCTCGGGGACACTGCCACTTCTCAACTTTGCCCTTTCAGTTATGTCATCATCTTCTCCACACAACCCTTCCCAAACCATGCTGATTCCCAACTTAATTCTGTCTGCACCGTCAATTCTTTGGAGATGGTCACTGCTTGCCATTCATAAGTTTGAATGTTAGCTGCCGCTTGTCAGCCCAAGCCTGGATGTTGTCCAGGTCCTGCTGTAGGCTGGTATAGGATGCTTCAATATCTTAGACAAGGGGCTGCTATTCCCTGTAATTAGGGGCCATTAGTTGATGATTATTGAAAGTCCTATAATATTTCATTACAAGATTCCAGAATTATTATCAATAGTTTGGGGATCATATTTGTGATTGTTTTTCCTCAATGATAAAGAACAATCAGTGCCTGTTTGTGGGCAAACACAGGCCTGCACTCCTGTCCCACCATTCTGACATGCTGCATTGCTGCACCAATCCCCTGGCCTACCAAGGCCCCTGTGTCATCACACCAAAACGCCCAATAAATTATTCCTGCCCTGAGGAAGTGGATAGGTTACTTTGCACATACACAGGTAATCACCGTCACAAAGTTCCCTTTCTTCAGTGTAAACTTTTCTCTCTCTCTTTCTCAAACTGTATCTTCTGCTTTCAGTCTCTTTGGTTGTTTTTTCATTTGCTGACCCCAAGATCTTTCCAGTACAGACAACTGTGGAATAAATCAAAAAGATTATGAACAAAAATTGAACCAATTAATTGTAATATTCTTGCATGTAAGGTTTGTTTCTGGTTGAACAGGAGATGCTGAAGACATTTACATAATAATGCAAGACATTGTGTTAATCTGATTTCAATGACTACGGTAGTGGTCATATTATCAACATAGAGCATCACTTGCTCATTAAAACACCCTCAATTATTCAAAATAGAAATACTTTACTGAAAACCCTTTATTCCAGGACAAATACCTTTATTGAATTCACTACGAGCTTCACTTTCACAAACCAAGGTACTCGTTTCTCTGTTGATGTTTTCAACTGAAACTTTCTCTTCCATCGCTGAGGCAGTGTCTTCGGTGAAGCCCCTGAAAACTTCATCTTTATCCTCTTCTGAATGGGACGCCATCTGTGATGGGGCTTTTTGGTTCTGAAATGCAGAATGTGACAGTAAAACTGTACCTCACCGCTCCTGAACTAAAGAATAGCTGCCTCAAGACTGCCTGTAATACTAAAGAGATTGTGTACAAGTCAAAGTATTTGTCTATTTTTCCTCTCCATTAGTTGTTGTAGCATATTTAATAAACAAACCTACCCAACTACACGTTGGATAAATGCTGTCGCTCCCCAGTGTAGTCCTGAGCCACACAGGTCAGAACGTTCCCATGTTTGATTCTGTACTCCTGTGTTCAGTTTGGTGTTCTCAGCAAATGCGGTAAAATTAATACAATTAACCTCAGCACCCTTTTGCAAGGGAATAAAATTAACCAGGATTTCCACTGATTGCTACCTAATCATCACTTCTGGAAAGGGTATGTGCGTGTATACGAAACCAGATTCGACTTTCTCCGACAATGAAGAGCCGAACACATGAAGAACAGCCATTTAGCAATTGCCAAAAGGGCTGCAAAATAAGTCAGCACAGACTAGGAAACATATCTACTCATAAATCATGCCTTCAGGAAAATGGGACAGGAGCAGATTTGACGCATAGTTTTACTACTTCACCTTTGGTCTTCCCAAACTACGCGCGATCGCTAAAAGAGAGGTAATTTTTGTCAATGCCTAAAAACTAACATTATATTCCACCTGATGTACACAAGCAACTGGTATCAAATACCTTCATTCTGTGGAACATGGAGTTTATGGTATCCATTATTAAGGAAGTGGTACAGGGCAATTAGAAAATCACAATATGATTGAGCAGAGTCAACATGGTTTTATGAAAGGGAAATAGTGTTTCACAAATCCGAGTTTGTTGAGGATGTAACTAACAGGGTAGATAAAGGGGAACCAGCGGATGTAGTATATTAGGATTTTCAAAAGGCTTTCGATAAGGTGCCACATGTAAGCTTGTTCTAGAAGATAAGGGCTCATGGGGTTCGGGGTAAGGGTACTCTTTTATTTGGACCCCAAAAAAACCCCAATTGGACTGTAAATAAACAAAAGTTCAACTAAAACTTAACAATCAAATTAAAATTTGGTTTTCCGGGTTGATAATGCACTCCAGTCCCCGCGACGCCCACCGGTCGTCGGGGTAAGGGTAAGGTTGGACAGAGGATTGGTTTAAAGGACAGAAAACAGTGAGTAGGAATAAAGGGGTAAGTTTCAAGTTGGCAGGCTGTTACTAATGGGGTGCCACAAGGATCAGTGCTGGGGCCTCTGCTATTTCCAATCTATATTAATGACTTAGATTAAGGGACCGAGTGTAATGTATCCAGGTTTGCTGACGATACAAAGCTAGGTGAGAAAGTAAGTTGTGAGGATGACATGGCGGCCGGAATATTGCTTACCTCGGTGGGTCCGGGGTGGGCGATGTCAGTGGCTAGCTCCATCCCGCTCTGGAAAATGAATTTACATTGATGGGGCTTGTTAAGCCCACCCAGCGTGTTTCCCGGGCCAATTAGAGGAAGCGGGTCTAGTGACATCATTCATGATGTGTCATCAGCCGGTTTCCTTAAAGGGACCATGGCCAACTTTCTTTTGACATTTGTGCTGTCAGTGTTCTGCAGCATTGAAGTGCTGCAAACACTGACAATCACTGCACAGAGGGGCAGGGCTGCACCCAGGCTCTCCCATGTCTCCCTCCATATACTTATGGAGTCAGAGCATGCAGGGAGGTCCTCTTCCCTTCGGATGGGCGGAAGACACCTCCCCAGGAGAACAAAACAGCCTGGTTGCACATTGCACAGGAGGGCAGAAGCAGGGATGTGGTCAGGAGGACCTGGGTGCTGTGGCGCAAACATTTCAATGATCTCATTAGATCATGAAACGTTAGTACAAAACCACTCTCAACTTCATCCCGCTGTACCTCTCAACACATCCCCATCACTCTGCCTTCCCTACCCTACTCCTGCACATCCTTACTCACACCAATTTACCTTGCACCTCCACCCATCCCTCTCTATCTACATTATCACTTCCCCATCTCACTAGCCACCCCTCACACTCACCCTCATCCTAGTGCAATCATACCAACTAACAACACACAAGGGTAGCCACTTGGGTGTTGTATCCAATGTTCATGTAAAGTTCCTGTTAATGTGCTGTCAAACATTGAAACATTTATTTTCAACACTTTCCGTTCTTGGACAGATTTGTGTGCATCTTTGGAAGTGTCTGAGTGAGTTCCAGTGAATAGTGGGACATAACGGTCACCAAAATGAAGTTGGATCTTTCTGCAGCCCTGCGTCACCGGATATGTTGCCCCTCAAATTTAGTTCCCAACATGAGAAATGCAACTCTTGACTATAACCGCAGGAAAAACTAGGAACCTTCAGATGTTAGTACAGCAGCAGTGACCAAGGGGTTTTGCCTTCATGGACCAGCTAGATCCATATTATGGAGCCTCATGAGCAACATATAAAATTTATGAAATAACAACAGAAAATGCTGGAAAAACTCAGCAGGCCAGGCAACATCCGTGGAGAGAAATTAGAGTCGACGTTTCGGGTCTAACCCTTTTTCAAAACTGGAAAGGAAATGAAATCGATCAAAAGGCAGGGCTGGGAGAGAACAAAAGAAGTGAAGAGACATTGGGCCAGTAATTCCGGTCCCAACGCGTGAGTACGGACGGGGTACTCACGCGTGGACCTGTTGGAAGTGCCGGATTTCAGCATGCACAGCGCATGCGCGGGAAACCGGCATTTCCTCCAAGGGGTTCAGAGGTCCAACGCGCACGCGTTGAACTTCCTTTTTGACAGGTTTGCCCATGTGCAAGGGCCTGAACTTTTTAGACATATAAAAAGGAGGCGTAAGGACTTGATTCTTGAAGGTAAGTGGTCTATTATTTAAAATTATTACATTTTTTCCACAGCTTCATTGTTTTTAAGGGCTTTACAGTAAGGTAAGTTTATTTTTAGACCCGATATCTTAAAAAATTATTATTTTCAAAAATTTGATTAATTGTTTAAAATAGTTTTTTAAAGTTATTTATAGTTTATTTAATTATTGGGATGTTTTTTAAATTTTATTTAAAGTTAAACTAGTCTTTTGGGCACCCGTACTTTTCATGAGTTTGACAGTTCTTACTATCAAACTCATGAATGAAGTTTCCCCTCCCCTGATTGGCTGCACAGTGCTCACGTGATCCCAGCCGGCACATCGCACTAACTACGCCGCTGGATCAGGCAAGCACATCGCGCCGACATCGGAACCGGGCCAGTGACAGGAAATGCAAGCAGGCCCGGGCTTCAGATGTCGGCGCGCCGGCTGAGTGCACATCGGGGGCTTGCATGCGCGGCAAGCCCCCGATCCTAATTTCTGGCCCGTTAAGAGGTATTCAAAACCTCCCAGCCCTGCCTTTCGATCTATTTCATTTCCTTTCCAGTTTTGAAAAAGGGTTAGCCCCGAAACGTCGACTCTAATTTCTCTCCACGGATGTTGCCTGGCCTGCTGAGTTTTTCCAGCATTTTCTGTTGTTACTTCGGATTTCCAGCATCTGCAGTATTTTGCTATAATATAAAATTTATGCCCATGTTTCGATTAATTTGCAGATATTTCAAGCTGCTGATATTCACAGCTTTTGGGATGCTGGTGGAGGATTTATCCACCAACAGCGCTAAAAGGCCTTTCCAAATCTCCTGGCCATGAATTTCAAGGACAAGTAAGCAACCTGGAGAACTGTGCACAGTTTGGGTCTCCTTATCTGAGGAAGGACATTCTTGCCTTAGAGGCGGTGCAACGAAGGTTCACTAGATTGATCCCTGGGATGAGAGGGTTGTCCTGTGAGGAGAGATTGAGGAGATTGGGCTGATACTCTGGAGTTTAGAAGAATGAGAGGTGATCTCATTGAAACATATAAGATTCTGATGGGGATTGACAGGGTAAGTGCTGAGAGATTGTTTCCCATGGCTGGAGAGTCTAGAACTAGGGAGCATAGTCTCAGTATAAGCGGTCAGCCATTTAAGACTGAGATGAGGAGGAATTTCTTCACTAAGATGTTTGTGAATCTTTGGAATTCTCTACCCCAAAGGGCTGTGGATGCTCAGTCGTTGAGTATATTCAAGGCTGAGCTAGATAGACTTTTGGACTCATGGGGAACCAAGGGATATGGGGCCCGGGCGGGAGAGTGGAGATGTGTCAAAGATCAGCCATGATCTTATTGAATGGCGGAGCAGGCTCGAAGGGCCATATGGCCGACTCCTGCTCCTAATTCTTATCTTCTTATGTAAGAAATATAAATACAAATAGAACCAAATTGCCAGGGACCATGGGATGCAAATTGGGAAGTCATGTAGCAAAATTAAAAAGAAAAATTGATTTCTACAAATCTGAGATAAAGACAGAAAATGCTGGAAGTGTGTAGCAGCTCAATTCGTGTTTGAAGGAGAAAGACTGGTTAATGTTTGGGTGGGAACTTGTATCGGTATATCCTTCAGATGCTGACAGGCCTGCTGTGAATATCTAGCAGTTTGTTTCCATTTCGATTTATTAGTTTGATATGAATTTCTGTTCACTTTGAATTACCTTTCTGGTATTCTCTTTCTTAGTCTTCTTGGTATCTTCATTCTTAAAGAGAGGCTTAAAGAATCTCACCTCTTGGAAAGAAAGTAAGACATCAGTGCAGATTGAGATAATCTCAGAATTCAGTTTGTTTATGTTAACAGCATGACGATTCTAAAAATATCTAGTTTATTTAGGTTCTGAAAAAAATCAATACATTATGCAGATAAAAAGTAGAAAAGGAAACTTACACAAGTATAAGGGAAAATGTGATCAGACAATTTACTTATCTCTCCAGCTCTCCAAAACTTCAAAGTAACTGCCTGCTGACAAAAAATATGTACTAGCTGCTGGACAAACTGGTTATAATCAATATTTATCCCTCAATCAACATAAAAAACCAGATTATCAGGTCATTATCACATTGCTATTTGTGGGAGCTTGATGTACACAAGTTGGCTGCCGTGTTTCCTACATTACAACAGCGATTACACTTCAAAAAGTACTTCATTGGCTGTAAAGCACTTTGAGACGTCTGGTGGTCGTGAAAGATGCTATATAAATGCAAGTCTTTCTTTCTTTACATAAATAAGCAAGATATTGCGTTAATCTGATTTGAATGACTACTGTTGTGGTGGCATTATCAACATAGTGCATCTCTTGCTCATTAAAATACCCTCAATTATTCAAAATAGAAATACTTTACTGAAACCCTTTATTCCAGGACACATACCTCTACTGGATTCACTACGAGCTTCACTTTCACAAACCAAGGTGCTCGTTTCTATTCTGATCTTTTGAACTGAAACTGTCTCTTCCTTAGCTGAAGCAGTTTCCTCAGTGAAGCCTCGGAAAACTTTATCTTCAGCCACTCCGAAATGGGACACAATCTGTGATGGGGTTTTTTGGTTCTGAAATGCAGAATGTGAGAGTGAAAATGTACCTCACAGTACCTGAAGTAGACAATAGCTGCCTCAGGACTCCCTGCATTTCAAGTCAAAGCAGTTGTCTGTTGTTCCTCTCCATTAGTTATTGTAGGATATTTAATAAACAGAGCTACCCAATTACCCAACTGGGGAAATACAGTTGCTCCCCAGTGTAGTGCTAAGCCACACACATTAGATTCCCTTCTTTGATACTGCACTGTACTGATCTCAGCAAATATGGTAAACCTATTACATAAACCTCAGCACCCTTTTGCAAGGGAGGGAATAAAATTAGCCAGGATTCAAAATTGAATTTGTCTGGGCTTGTCGTACCACACATGGAGAAAAGTACTTTAGATTCAAACCACTTTACACACAGAACATTCTTCTTGAAGTAAAAGCTAATTGCTCGTTCATGAAGCATCGTAGCTACAGACGGTTAGTCAGAGACAAGAGCCCGCGAGAGGAAATCAATGGAGGATCTAGAAGCAGATACAATTTCATTTAAAGTATCTGCCATGCTTGTCACCAAAATTAAGGCCGGATGTTTCTTCAGCCCTGTGTCACTGGACATTGTGTTTCTCATATCTAGTTCCCAACATGAGAATTGCAATTCTTGATTACAACAACAGGAAGAGAAACCTTGAGATGTTAGTACAGCAGCAGTGACCAAGGAGTTTTGTCTTCATGAACCAGCTAGATCCATATTATGGAGCCTCATGGGCAACATATCAAATTCATACCATTAATTTGCAGATATTTCAAGCTGCTGATTTTCACAGATTTTGGGATGCTGGTGGAGGATTTATCCACCAACAGCGCTAAGAGACCTTTCCAACTCTCCGGGCCATGAATTTCAAGGACAAGTAACCAAGAATGAAATAGAAATAGAAATAGGACCAAGTTGCCGGGCACCATGGACTGTAAATGGGCTCTCGTGCAGCAGAATGAAAAAGAAAAATTGTTTGCTAGAAATCTGAGATAAAGACAGAAAATGCTGGAAGTGTGTAGCAGCTCAATTCATGTCTGAAGGAGAAAGACTGGTTAATGTTTGGGTGGGAACTTGTATCGATATATCCTTCAGATGCTGACAGGCCTGCCGTGATTATCTAGCAGATTATTTTCATCTTGAACTATTAGTCTGTAAGAATTTCTGTTCACTTTGAATTACCTTTCTGGTATTCTCATTCTTAGTCTTCTTGGTATCTTCATTCTTAAGGAGAGGCTTAAAGAATCTCAACTCTTAAAAAAAGAAAGACATCAGTGTGATTGAGATAATCTCAGCTCTCAGTTTATTTATATTAACAGCATGAAGATTCTAAAAATATCTTGTTTATTCAGGCCCAAAAAAGAATCAACATATTATGCAGATAAAAAGTAAAGAAAACTTACACAAGTATAAGGGAAAATGTGATCAGACAATTTACTTATATTTCCAGCTCTCCAAAACTTCAAAGTAACTGCCTGCTGACAAAAAATATGTACTAGCTGCTGGACAAACTGGTTATATTCAGGGTGTTAAAAAAGCACATTTAATACTTTAACAAAGAAAACACATCCAATTTACTTGGTGGGTTTTTCACAAGAAGTTTAGGCGTCCACTCCTCATCCGAGTCACTAGAAACATACACACGGGGTTGGTGCCCACTGCTAGGTCTTGACATGAACGCTGGATCTGGTACATTCAATCCTGTGAAAATTAAAATATTCCAATCATCTACAGTTGATAATTGCCTGTATTTAATTTGCCTTAACTTACTAACGTAAGGCATCTGTTGAGTCGAACCATTTTAGAATAGTTTCAGGTAAGAGCAGCACAGAGGCTTTCCTTTCATCAATGGCATCTGGATTTAAATCCAGCCCAGACTGATCAGAGGAAAAGGAGCTTTTATGTTATGTTGGGGAGCTGGGAGCACAGCACTCAGGCCCATGCCCTCTAAGAGCCTTGTTCTCCCAGATTTTTATGCCACTGATCCCTATTGGACCCATTGGAGAGTCCAAAGGAAGATTTGCATTTGTGGCAGCTGACGGTCACTCTCAGTACCGAGGGAAAGGAAGGTCCTTGATGGCATCTGAGATGTAGAGCTTTCCTCCCTTATTCCAATATTTACTGCTTTTATCCTTCATTTAGTTTTAATGACAATCATTTCGTAGTTTTGTACAAAAAGTGGGGGAAAAGCCGCACAGGTACAACAGGCGGTGTTCTGATAGTCAGGTGAGATCAGGATCAGCTGCGCTGTCCCCCATATCACAAGCCTACATACAGTCAGACAGGATTTTTTCAAGGCAAGTAAATTAATATTCAGTGAATCACAGGATGGGGGTGCTGCATTTCCTGATATGTGTTCCTGATGTGTGCCAGCAGTTGTGAGATGGAAAATTCCAGCCAAAATATCTAACCACATATGAGGAGAACATCCACTTGGGTGTAATATTGGAAGAGTTGTATGGCAGTACGAATGAGAGTGTTCAGGAGAGGAAAAGAGAAATGTTGAAAGCAAGAAAATAATTGATATTGTACAAACCTATTGCAAGCATGGTTTCATAGTTCTGTTGCACTTTCTTATAACGGATGTCGACCCATTCACTTAGCTCTGCCCAATCGTCTTTGGAAAGATAAACGGCAATGTCTTTCAGCTTCTCTAGAATCTGGAGACATAAAATGAATGTAATTTCTGATACATCTAGGCATTTTATCTGTAATCTTCACAAACTACAATTGTAAGATTAGCTACCTTGTCAGATCTGCCAATCTTTAAAAGAATATCCTCCACATCACTTGAATGGGCCGGCACAGCCAGCCTTTATTGGAAGCCATCAATACCGTGGCAGCATGATGTTGAAATGTCTTGAAGGAAAGCTGTCTCAAGACCTTCTACAATCAGTGTTGGTGCTACCATGCTCCAGAGAATGTCTGGAAAGGCAAAACAAAATGGCTAAAAATGATCCCACACACCATCCCTTTTCTAAATTATTCTTGCTCACCTTCTTTATGCTCACATGCAACATTCCAGAGCCAATTGTAGACAAAAACCTTACAGCAGGTTTTTTGGTACTGCTGTTTTTGAGCCAGTTGTTCAAGGACACCCATAGTGAATGCCTCCAATTCCTCCCCCTCAGTGTGACATTATCCACAGTCACCCGAACAGCATAGTCGAGATCAATCTGGTAACTTCAAGGTACACAGCAAAAGACCTTTCAGCAAGCTTCACCATGTTGTTAACTATGGTAGATCTACTCTTTTAACCTCATTTTCCCCATAATTCTCCATTCAATTAATATCCATACAACCCAAGTATCTATCCCCTTTTAAATACCTGAATAAATTCTGCATCAATGGCCTCCTGTTGTAGTGCACTCCACATTCCCACAATATTTCCTATTAATAATTTTCTCCTGGATTAACTTTTCAAAAGCTTAGTTTTAATTTTAAATAGATGTCCTTTTATTACAGATTTGCCGATTGGAAAAATGACTCTTGGAAATCAGCTATCTTGTCATTTCCCTTTTTTATTTTTACTCAGGATGTGGTCCGTGCTAACAAGACCATCTTTAATGCCCATCCCCAGCTGCTTTGAGAAGACGATGGTGGACCTTCTTTTTAAACACCTCGATCAGATCACTCCTCATGTTTTGGGAGGTTTGCTCAGTCTCTGATCAGACCCAAGGTACTAAATGGAATAGAAAAGGCAAATCCACAGCAGTACTTTCAGTTAAATTGTAACTACAAGACTCGGATAAACCTGGTAAAAGAGAAGTCCAGAACTCAGGTCACAGCAAGAATTATCAGTACCTGAAATGGTCACCTGGGCAGAGTAGTAGAGGCAAAAAACAAAAATGAATTAATTTAAGCAGTTAGATATTGTGATAAAGAAATCTTAAGTTTCTACTGGAAGGATAAGTTCGATGGGCCAAATGGTTTCACTGCTCAATACTAATGTTAGTGATCCAATCTAAACACTGGGGAACTCAGCCACTCCCTACTGACAGTATTAATGTGATTGGTATCTTTTGGGACTGAGCAGCTGAACCTTCCCCATCTCAAGTTGCAAACAATACATTTCTCCAGCATTTTCTTTCTGGTTTCCATTTGAAATCTCCCATCATCTCACCTCCGATTTGCTCTTCTCAGACATGGCCTAATTTAAGATTTGCAAAATTTCTGCATTTCCCCGAAGGCTGTTATTAATAAACGGGACCCTGCATGGACTTTTTTAAGTAAAAAAGGTACCCTAGATGGCCTCCGTGCCTCGTGGCAGAAAGCCTGTGGAATTTTTTTATGGATTCTGCAACGCAGACAGCTTGGGAGAAATCGAAACTAAGGCTGCAGGCTTTTCTGTGAAGAGAAGCATTTGTGTTTTGGAACCAGACAGGACTCTGAATTATGCATTAGACCGAATTGGAGACAAAATTTAAATTCAGTTAGGCCTATAGTCAAGGCCATCAACAGTTTGCATATATTATCGGAAACAGATTAACACAGCCATCGAGGCTGGACAGGCCCATCAAGGAACTTTCAGGACAATACAAGTCAATTATCGGGCCGATAGATGCGATTACCGGCCACCTAAAAACCGGCTAGCATGAATTGCTACCATTATTTTAAACTAGCCCGCCAAAATTAAAACAAAGAACTAACCTGATTTGGCGCGCAGATAAGGGTTTTCGACGAAGGTATAATTGAAGGCCCTCAGGTAGCAATCTCGCGCTCGCTCTCTGTGTGTGCTGGTGCTCTTCTCCCTCTGCCTGCCCTAATGGCTGCCGCTCTTTCCCCGTCCCGCGCTTACCCCCTGGCCTTTGCCCGTGCCTGTTGCCATTCCATCGGCCCCGGCGTTACATCGAGCGGACACGGACAAATTCAGGCCAGGCGAGGCGGGACGCGACGAGGGGAGGAGGGAAGACCAACCAAGGAAGACCAACTGAGGGGAGGCTTCAAATCATCGGGCCTTCAGCCTCAGCCAACCTGCGACTATCTTCATGCAAACTCCAGCTGTCGGCTGTCGACGAAGGACCATCCCTGCAAGGTAAAGTACCCAAGCAGAGACTTTAACTTTGGGGTAATCGAACCTGGACAATGCCCTTGCAGTGCCCGGAGACCACGTGACGACGGCAGGCTCCAGAGAGCACCAAGAGCGAACCACGAACCCAACCGGTTTTGAGTTTAACAAACCCTTTTGATTGGTGAGCATGAATTCTGACCCCTCATAGCTTAACCTAGTTAGGTACAGGGGGTGGGATAAGGATAAGGGGATTGTTAAGATAGTTGTTTTCCCTCGATGTGCCGTGTGTTCCCCATTCCCTGTATAAGTATTATTATGATTCTCTTGTAATTTTTTTTGCCTGTAGAAGTGTACACTAGTAATTTTTCCATAAGATTGTGTCAAGTTTTCCTCTTCAATAAAATCTTGGTTTTGTCTGCATCCAACCACCTGTCTACCCGAGTCTTCTCTGTACCGCCGCCTTGTACCCAAGTCCAGTGTCTAGAGCCCAGGGGCGTGGGAACGATTCGAACCGCTCACAGAACAGTCAGAGGCATAACTGACTGGGCGCACGCACACGCCAGGCGACACCGCCACCCCCCTACACTCACCCTCTTCAGTATCTTCCCTGTCACTCTGAGTTTTGCCCATCCCTTCCTGAGGTTGGCCACCTTATTTACTCAACTTTTCCCTCGGATTTTTGTGCCCTTCTCGACCCCTCAGTCTTTTCAATGGTTTTGCCCCCGGGACGATTATTTCTTCCTTTTTTCTGTCACTTCACGGGGCTAAAATGAAGCCCAATCTGAGTGAAAGACTTTCCTGTCAGCAGCAGTGTTTAGTTTATGTGGCACTAATATCTGAAGCGGTCTTTTCTTCTGACTTTCCCTCAGACTAACACGACCTGAGTCTCTTTCTGACTAAAACTAACCCTCCCAGCTCCTGGTTTTTCCTCAGGATATTTTTGTTCATTTTCTTGAGAAATAATTTGTGATCCGATTTTTTTTTTAGCTGCAATTCCTCAGCATTTGCTCTAAAAGTGTGAAGTGAGTGAGAATGTGCTTTCCCCGCCTGCCCGCCCTGTGAAAGGCCCGCCCAGCCGCACACCTCCTCCTGCAGCCTCCTGCTTTCTGCCTGTTGCCCGGCGACGCCGCCTCTATTTATAACCCCGCCTCCCCCGGGGGCGGGGCCGACAGAAGGGCGACACGTGAGCGGCGCTGCGGCCAATCAGAGCGCTGCGGCTGAGGGTTGAGCAGGGCGCGAGAGCTGGCATGAGGAGACAGCCCGCCTCACGCGCCCAGGGAGGCCCAAAGAAAAAGGGTGGGAATAAGACCCAGACCCCGCGGGGCCTCGTGTTTGCGTCGCAGCGCCAGGCCCGGCCTGGCCGCCCGGGTGACTGGGGCAACTGTCCGCCACCTTGCTGAAGGATTTCCCACCGGCAACAGGCCCGGGCTACCCCGGCAACCCGCCGCCATCTTGGTGAAGGAATGTGGGACTTGTCCCCGCGCCGCCATCTTGGTTCAAAAGGCGCGCTCGGCCTCCCTGGGCGCGTGAGGTGGGCTGTCTCCTCACGCCGGCGCTCGCGCCCTGCTCAACCCTCAGCCGCAGCGCTCTGATTGGCCGCAGCGCCGCTCACGTGTCGCCTTTCTGTCGGCCCCGCCCCCGGGGGGAGGCGGGGCTATATATAGAGGCGGCGTCGCCGGGCAACGGACAGAAAACGGGAGGCTGCAGGAGGGGGAGGAGGTGTGTGGCTGGCCGGGCCTTTCACAGGGCGGGGAAAGCACATTCTCACTCACTTCACACTTTTAGAGCAAATGCTGAGGAATTGCAGCTAAAAAAAAAATCGGATCACAAATTATTTCTCAAGAAAATGAGCAAAAATAGCCTGAGGAAAAACCAGGATCTGGGAGGGTTACTTTTAGTCAGAAAGAGACTCAGGTCGTGTTAGTCTGAGGGAAAGTCAGAAGAAAAGACCGCTTCAGATATTAGTGCCACATAAACTAAACACTGCTGCTGACAGGAAAGCCTTTCACTCACATTGAGCTTCATTTTAGCCCCGTGAGGTGACAGAAAAAAGGAAGAAATAATCGACCCGGGGGCAAAACCATTGAAAAGACTGAGGGGTCGAGAAGGGCACAAAAATCCGAGGGAAAAGTTGAGTAAATAAGGTGGCCAACCTCAGGAAGGGATGGGCAAAACTCAGAGTGACAGGGAGGATAGTGAAGAGGGCAAGGCCATGTCTGAGAAGAGCAAATCGGAGGTGAGATGAGGGCAGATTTCAAATGGAAACCAGAAAGAAAATGCTGGAGAAATGTATTGTTTACAACTTGAGATGGGGAAGATTCAGCTGCTCAGTCCCAAAAGATACCAATCACATTAATACTGTCAGTAGGGAGTGGCTGAGTTACCCAGTGTTTAGATTGGATCACTAACATTAGTATTGAGCAGTGAGACCATTTGGCCCATCGAACTTACCCTTCCAGTAGAAGCTTAAGATTTCTTTATCACAATATCTAACTGCTTAAATTAATTCATTTTTGTTTTTTGCCTCTACTACCTTCCCCAGGCGACCATTTCAGGTACTGATAATTCCTGCTGTGACCGTCGTTCTGAACTTCTCTTTTACCAGGTTTATCCTAGTCTTGTAGTTACAATTTAACTGAAAGTACTGCTGTGGATTTGTCTTTCCTGTTCTATTTACTACCTTGGGTCTGATCAGAGACTGAGCAAATCTTCCGAAACACGAGGAGTGATCTGATCGAGGTGTTTCAAAAGAAGGTCCACCACCAGCTCCTCAAGGCAACTGGGGATGGGGATTAAAGATGGTCTTGTTAGCACTGACCACATCCTGAGTAAAAATAAAAAAGGGAATTGACAAGATAGCTGATTTCCAAGCGTTATTTTTCCAATCGACAAATCTGTAATAAAGGTTCATCTATTTAAAATTAAAACTTAGCTTTTGAAAAGTTAATCCAGGAGAAAATTATTAATAGGAAATATTGTGGGAATGTGAAGTGCACTACAACAGGAGGCCATTGATGCAGAATTTATTCAGGTATTTAAAAGGGGATAGATACTTAGGTTGTATGGATATTAATTGAATGGAGAATTATGGGAAAAATGAGGTTAAAAGAGTAGATCTACCATAGTTAACAACATGGTGAAGCTTGCTGAAAGGTCCTTTGCTGTGTTCCTTGAAGTTACCAGACTGATCTCAACTATGACGTTCGGGTGACTGTGGATAATGTCACACTGAGGGGGAGGAATCGGAGGCTTTCACTATGGGTGCCCTTGAACAACTGGCTCAAAAACAGCAGTCCCGAAAATCCTGCTGTAAGGTTTTTGTGTACAATTGGCTCTGGAATGTTGCATGTGAGCATAAAGAAGGTGAGGAAGAATAATTTAGAAAAGGGGATGGTGTGTGGTATCATTTTTAGCCATTTTGTTTTGCCTTTCCAGACATTCTCTGGAGCATGGTAGTACCAACACTGATTGTAGGAGGTCTTGAGACAACTTTCCTTCAAGACATTTCAACATCATGCTGCCACGATATTGATGGTTTCCAATAAAGGCTGGCTGTGCCGGCCCATTCAAGTGGTGTGGAGGATATTATTTTAAAGATTGGCAGATCTGACAGGATAGCTAATCTTACAATTGTAGTTTGTGAAGATTACAGATAAAATGCCTAGATGTATCAGAAATTACATTCATTTTATGTCTCCAGATTCTAGAGAAGCTGAAAGACATTGCCGTTTATCTTTCCAAAGACGATTGGGCAGAGCTAAGTGAATGGGTCGACATCCGTTATAAGAAAGTGCAGCAGAACTATGAAACCATGCTTGCAATAGGATTGTACAAGATAAATTATTTTCTTGCTTTCAACATTTCTCTTTTCCTCTCCTGAACACTCTGATTCGTACTGCCATACAATTCTTCCAATATTACACCCAAGTGGATGTTCTCCTCGTATGTGGTTAGACATTTTGGCTGGAATTTTCCATCTCACAACTGCTGGCACACATCAGGAACACATATCAGGAAATGCAGCACCCCCATCCTGTGATTCACTGAATATTAATTTACTTGCCTTGAAAAAATCCTGTCTGAGTGTATGTGGGCTTGTGATATGGGGACAGCGCAGCTGATCCTGATCTCACCTGACTATCAGAACACCTCCTGTTGTACCTGTGCGGCTTTTCCCCCACTTTTTGTACAAAACTACTAAATGATTGTCATTAAAACTAAATGAAGGATAAAAACAGTAAATATTGGAATAAGGGAGGAAAGCTCTACATCTCAGATGCCATCAAGGACCTTCCTTTCCCTCGGTGCTGAGAGTGACCGCCACAAATGTACATCTTCCTTTGGACTCTCCAATGGGTCCAATAGGGATCAGTGGCATAAAAATCTGGGAGAACAAGGCTCTTAGAGGGCATGGGCCTGAGTGCTGTGCTCCCAGCTCCCCAACATAACATAAAAGCTCCTTTTCCTCTGATCAGTCTGGGCTGGATTTAAATCCAGATGCCATTGATGAAAGGAAAGCCTCTGTGCTGCTCTTACCTGATATTATTCTAAAATGGTTCGATTCAACAGATGCCTTATGTTAGTAAGTTAAGTCAAATTAAATACAGGCAATTATCAACTGTAGATGATTGGAATATTTTAATTTTCACAGGATTGAATGTACCAGATCCAGCGTTCATGTCAAGACCTAGCAGTGGGCACCAACCCCGTGTGTATGTTTCTAGTGACTCGGATGAGGAGTGGACGCCTAAACTTCTTGTGAAAAACCCACCAAGTAAATTGGATGTGTTTTCTTTGTTAAAGTATTAAATGTGCTTTTTTAACACCATGAATATAACCAGTTTGTCCAGCAACTACTACATATTTTTTGTCAGCAGGCAGTTACTTTGAAGTTTTGGAGAGCTGGAAATATAAGTAAATTGTCTGATCACATTTTCCCTTATACTTGTGTAAGTTTTCTTTACTTCTTATCTGCATAATATGTTGATTCTTTTTTGGGCCTGAATAAACAAGATATTTTTAGAATCTTCATGCTGTTAACATAAATAAACTGAGAGCTGAGATTATCTCAATCACACTGATGTCTTTCTTTTTTTAAGAGTTAAGGTTCTTTAATCCTCTCCTTAAGAATGAAGCTACCAAGAAGACTAAGAACGAGAATACCAGAAAGGTAATTCAAAGTGAACAGAAATTCTTACAGACTAATAGTTCAAGATGAAAATAATCTGCTAGATAATCACGGCAGGCCTGTCAGCATCTGAAGGATATATCGATACAAGTTCCCACCCAAACATTAACCAGTCTTTCTCCTTCAGACACGAATTGAGCTGCTACACACTTCCAGCATTTTCTGTCTTTATCTCAGATTTCTAGCAAACAATTTTTCTTCTTCATTCTGCTGCATGAGAGCCCAATTTACAGTCCATGGTGCCTGGCAACTTGGTCCTATTTCTATTTCTATTTCATTCTTGGTTACTTGTCCTTGAAATTCATGGCCCGGAGAGTTGGAAAGGTCTCTTAGCGCTGTTGGTGAATAAATCCTCCACCAGCATCCCAAAATCTGTGAAAATCAGCAGCTTGAAATATCTGCAAATTAATGGTATGAATTTGATATGTTGCCCATGAGGCTCCATAATATGGATCTAGCTGGTTCCTGAAGACAAAACTCCTTGGTCACTGCTGCTGTACTAACATCTCAAGGTTTCTCTTCCTGTTGTTGTAATCAAGAATTGCAATTCTCATGTTGGGAACTAGATATGAGAAACACAATGTCCAGTGACACAGGGCTGAAGAAACATCCGGCCTTCATTTTGGTGACAAGCATGGCAGATATTTTAAATGAAATTGTATCTGCTTCTAGATCCTCCATTGATTTCCTCTCGCGGGCTCTTGTCTCTGACTAACCTTCTGTAGCTACGATGCTTCATGAACGAGCAATTAGCTTTTACTTCAAGAAGAATGTTCTGTGTGCAAAGTGGTTTGAATCTAAAGTACTTTTCTCCATGTGTGGTACGACAAGCCCAGACAAATTCAATTTTGAATCCTGGCTAATTTTATTCCCTCCCTTGCAAAAGGGTGCTGAGGTTTATGTAATAGGTTTACCATATTTGCTGAGATCAGTACAGTGCAGTATCAAAGAAGGGAATCTGATGTGTGTGGCTTAGCACTACACTGGGGAGCAACTGCATTTCCCCAGTTGGGTAATTGGGAAGCTCTGTTTATTAAATATCCTACAATAACTAATGGAGAGGAACAACAGACAACTGCTTTGACTTGTAATGCAGGGAGTCCTGAGGCAGCTATTGTCTACTTCAGGTGCTGTGAGGTACATTTTCACTCTCACATTCTGCATTTCAGAACCAAAAAACCCCGCCACAGATTGTGTCCCATTTCGAAGTGGCTGAAGATAAAGTTTTCCGAGGCTTCACTGAGGAAACTGCTTCAGCTAAGGAAGAGACTGTTTCAGTTCAAAAGGTCAGAATAGAAACGAGCACCTTGGTTTGTGAAAGTGAAGCTCGTAGTGAATCCAGTGAAGGTATTTGTCCTGGAATAAAGGATTTCAGTAAAGTATTTCTATTTTGAATAATTGAGGGTATTTTAATGAGCAAGAGATGCACTATGTTGATAATGCCACCACAACAGTAGTCATTCAAATCAGATTAACGCAATATCTTGCTTATTTATGTAAAGAAAGAAAGACTTGCATTTATATAGCATCTTTCATGACCACTGGACGTCTGAAAGTGCTTTACAGCCAATGAAGTACTTTTTGAAGTGTAGTCACTGTTGTAATGTAGGAAACGCGGCAGCCAATTTGCGTACATCAAGCTCCCACAAACAGCAATGTGATAATGACCTGATAATCTGGTTTTTTATGTTGATTGAGGGATAAATATTGGGCAGGGACACCGGGGATTTCTCCCCTGCTCTTCTTTGAAATAGTGCCATGGGATCTTTTATGTCCACCTGAGAGAGCAGACGAGGCCTCGAATTAACGTCTCATCTGAAAGACGGCACCTCCGACAGTGCGGCACTGCCTCAGCACTGCACTGGAGTGTCTGCCTTGATTTTTGTGCTTAAGTCCCTGATACGTGAACCCACAACCTTGTGACTCAGAGGTGAGAGTGCTACCCACGGAGCCACATATCTTCAGCAACTCCTGTTCAACAAAAAACAAGCTTTACATGCAAGAATATTAAAACTAATTGGTTCAATTTTTGATCCTGATTATCTGGATTTATTCCACAGTTGTCTGTACTGGAAAGATCTTGGGGTCAGCAAATGAGGAAACCACCAAAGAGACTGAAAGCAGAAGATACAGTTTGAGAAACAGAGAGAGAAAAGTTTACACTGAAGAAAGGGAACTTTGTGACGATGATTACCTGTGTATGTGCAAAGCAACCTATCCATTTCCTCAGGGCAGGAATAATTATTGGGTGTTTTGGTGTGATGACACAGGGGCCTTGGTAGGCCAGGGGATTGGTGGAGCAATGCAGCATGTCAGAGTGGTGGGACAGGAGTGCAGGCCTCTGTTTGCCCACAAACAGGCACCGATTTTCCTTTTTCATGAAGGAATAACAATCACAAATATGATCCCCAAAATATTGATAATAATTCTGGAATTCGCTCATGAAATATATGAATTTCAATAACCATAAACTAATGGCCCTGATTACAGGGAATAGCAGCTCCTTGTCTAAGATATTGAAGCATCCTATACCAGCCTACAGCAGGACCTGGACAACATCCAGGCTTGGGCTGACAAGCGGCAGCTAACATTCAAACTTATGAATGGCAAGCAGTGACCATCTCCAAAGAATTGATGATGCAGCCAGAATTAAGTTGGGTGTCAACATGGTTTGAAAAGAGGTGTGGGGCTAAGATGATGGCATAACTGAAAGGGCAAATTTGAGAAGTGGCACTTTCCCCTAGCGTGATTTGCCTGATGGTTTAGAGGGACTTTTGTTACTGGATATGCAGGTTGAAATTCATTCAAAGAATGAGAAAGCTATAACCTATAGGAAGTAATTAAGCCTCCTTGTGCAAAATTCTCTTCCTGCCCACTCCTAATCTTATCTGGTGTGGCACAGCTTGGAGATACTGTTGACAGTTTTTGCATTGCTGTTGTTAATTGTGGTCAGTACTGCCTTATTAGAGTTAAGAACCGAACATGTCGCCCAGAACAAGCCCTTGTATACAACAGAGTGGGGGAAGATCTGACTGGCACTGGGTGTAATTTTCATAGAGGGAAGATGCCCCAAGTGTTTTCCCCAGCTGATAGATCACAGAAATATCATACTTGTGTGTGCAGACTGAATTGCAATCAAACAATGAGGAAGATCAAATCTACGATAGATAATCTATCCTTTCTCAGTACTAACCCCCTTCACCTTCATGAACACTGAATAATGAATTGAAATCCTGATCCACCTTTAATTTGTATTTTATGTGTTAGTTTGTGAAGACTGCGAGACATTTTTTATTGAAGAATGCCCTGTGCATGGTCCTCCAGTGTTCTTAAAGGACACGGTGGTGGAATTCAGTCAGCCAGACAGAACACGTTCAATCCTTCCGGAGGGTCTCAGCATAGCGACTTCAAAAATTCGAAAAGCTGGACTTGGTGTATGGAATGAAGGGCAGGTTATTCCCAAAGGCGTTCACTTTGGACCTTATGAAGGAGTAGTATCAAATGAAGAAGCAGAGGCTGTCAGTGGGTATTCATGGGTGGTAAGTGACTACTGTCGTTATCAAGTTCCTTATTTTATTTTTTAAAAATTCAGGACTTATTTGAATTTATTTTCTATAAATTATCCAAGGTTCCCATTCCTAGTTGCTACTCAGAGTCCTACTGGTAAGTAGACAGCGAGTGAAGACAGAATTAGTCTTTGCTGTGAGGCCTCTTGTGTTCACTTAGCCTGTCAACACATGGAAATGTTCACAAATGAAGAATGGATTACTGGGTGTGTTTATTGTAGGGCTGGGAGCAGCCACGGAACTACCCGAACATGACTCACCACCATCAGGAAGCGAGAAAGCAAACATGCCTCAATCTGACTGAAACCCACCAAACACCACCACAGAGGAAACAATTGCAATTCACCCCACTGAGACCAAAGGTGTATCAAAGTTCACAGCACCTTCCCCACAGCTGATAGTGTCAGTGTTGAGAGAAAAATCCTCTCCCCACACAGACAAAGACCCTCTCACACCACTGAGGCAAAGTCAGACTCCCAACTATTTATAAAAACTCTGCCACCTGCCTCGCCTCCAGCTGAGGCAGCATGTTCACACTCAGAAACAAAATCCCTCACTAGAATTCCTCCCCCCTCCCCGCCCGCCTGTTGAGGCAATTATTGAATTCCGTGGCCGCGAATTTTGAAGTTTTAGCGCTCTCCGTTCAGGCCGGTTTTGCTTAAAAATGGTGGCCGTGTGGCGTACCGATCACAGAAAGGACACAATCCGCTTTCCGGTCCGTGGACTTTTAATCAGGCGTCATGCCTTTAAGAAGGATCACACCTTTAAGAAACTCGACCTGCAACATAGTTAAGCCCAGAGCGGGGGAGGAGCAGTCGAATCTGTGCACTGATGAAAGGCAGTCGTACTTTGTGTAGTCTCTGACTCCATTTTGTGTTCAGCATGCAGCCTCAACAATTAAACCTTTTCTGTTGAACCTCTCCGAGTTCAGTATTTTTTGCTAGGAGTACGTAGACTCCTACATTGGTGACCCCGATGCTCAGGACGACTCCTAAGCGTAACCATGGCTGACACTGTTAAGTCTGTGTGTTCCAGTTGTATTAAGATTAATTACTGACACAGACTACAAGAATAAAGTTCAACAGGTCTTTACTAGTTGGAGGTCAGGACTATATTAAATACAATATCACTACACAGTACTTATATACCGGTGGTCACCACCGGTATTACGTATACAGCAGCCAGAGAAAGTAGTACATCTCTTAAGGTGGAACAGGCTTAAGTTCTCTTAAGGTGGAACAGGTTACATACACCACAATCCTCCCTTTTTAGCTTAACAGTCATATCCCCATTTAACATAACATAATAACATATATACATATATAACTTCAGGTATAAACAGTTCAAAGGTTCAGTCTCTCAGGAGGCCTTCTGATTCGGTTTGGATAACACCTTTCAGTGGTCTCTGATTCTTGTTGCTGAGGTGACTCTTCTTGTTGGTTTCCTATGTATTGGACGTCATCATCAGTGCGATCGGAGGTGCATTTTGCACTTTTTGGCACCCAGCGCAGCTTTTTGTCAACTCCTCTATCTGTTGGTCAATGCCCGGCCACCATACATAAGCCCTAGCAAGACTTTTCATCTTAACTCCCCCCAGATGACCTTCATGCAGTTCCTTTAGAACTCTTTCCCGTAACTTGGGAGGAATAATCACTCTTGTCCCGTACATCAAAGTACCATGGCAGACGGACAGCTGGTCTCGCCTTGCCGAGAATGCCGGTAACAGAGGATCACCACGTGTTGGCCATCCCTTCACTGTCACCTCGTAAACTCGGGACAGTGTCGGGTCGTTCCTGGTTTCTCTTTCAATACTTGCATTGGTGACTGGTAAACACTCGATGATGGTCGAATGAAATAACTCAACAGGGTCAACTTTCATCATCTCTTCTGCTTCAGGTAGTGGCAGGCACGACAGCCCATCAGCATTGCCATGCTGCTTTGTACCTTTGAATTCTATTTGATATTGATGTGCCCCTAGGAAAAGGGACCATCTCTGGAGTCGCTGTGCTGTCATCACCGAAACACCCTTCTTAGGGTTAAAAATGGATACCAACGGCTGATGGTCTGTCAGAAGTGTGAATTTTTGGCCCTGCAGGTAATGATTAAACTTCTTCACTCCCCATACAAGACTGAGAGCCTCCCTATCGATCTGCGCATAGTTGCGCTCAGCGGAGGTCAACGATCTGGATGCAAACGCGACTGGCCTTTCCGTGCCATTTGGCAACTTGTGTGAGAGTACTGCCCCAATACCATATGGAGAAGCATCACAAGCCAACCGAATAGGCAGTGTCGGGTTGAAGTGAGCCAACACTCCCTCTGAGGTGATCAATTCTTTGCTTTTGCGAAATGCCTTCTTACAGTTTTCGCTCCATTCCCATGGTACCCCCTTCTGTAAAAGAGCGTTCAGCGGGTGCAGTACCGTGGATAGATTCGGTAGAAACTTATGGTAATAGTTAATCAATCCCAGAAACGACCTCAACTGAGAGACATTATCCGGAGCGGGAGCCTTTACAACTGCCTCTATCTTGTCAGGAGACTTATGAAGCCCCTCCCGGTCAATGACATGACCACAGTACGAGATCCGCTTCTGAAAGAACTCACATATCTGCCGATTAACTCTAAGTCCATACTCTTTCAGTCTGTTGAGCACCAGTTCCAAGTTTGCGAGGTGTTCTTCATCACCATCACCTGTAATCAGAATATCGTCCAGGTAACATTGTGTGCCTGGAATTCCCTGTAATACCTGCTCCATGGCCCTCTGCCAAATTGCCGGAGCCGATGCCACTCCAAAAACCAGCCTATTATACCGGTACAAACCTCTATGCGTGTTGATCGTGAGGTACTGGCGTGACTCTTCTTCAACCTCCATCTGCAAGTACGCCTGTGCCAGGTCTATCTTGGTGAAGTGTTTCCCGCCAGACAACGAAGCAAAAATATCCTCAATCCGCGGAAGCGGATACTGCACCGTGTGAAGCACCGGATTAACGGTGATCTTGAAATCTCCACAGATGCGAACCTTCCCTGGTTCTCCTGGCTTGTTGCTCGAAGGACGTTTCATAACGGGAACAATGGGCGTAGCCCACTCACTCCAATCTACCTTAGACAGTACACCTGAACGTTCTAGCGCTTCCAGTTCCGCTTCTACAGTAGGTCGTATTGCATAGGGTACCGGTCTGGCTTTGAAAAATTTTGGTTGTGCATGTTCATCAATCTTGATGTTTGCCGTAATTCCTTTCAGTGTTCCCAGTCCTTGCTGGAACACCTCTTTAGCATCATCCAATATTTTGGACAATCGTTTAGCTTTGACATCTGTTTCCCCGGAATCTACCGTTAGTGCTTTTAAGGAGTGCCAGTCCATATTCATTTTCCTAATCCACTCCCGTCCCAGTAGTGGTGGACCTCCTTCAGGTAGCACATATAAGTCCATTACTTGGCTTTCTTCGCCCTTGTGGACCACTTTTACCTCTATCTTTCCGATGGGGTACACTCTTTGCCCCGTGTATGTTTTCAATATAATCTCCGTATCCCGTAGGGGAATATGTTGGAATAACCTTTTGTAATCTTTCTTATTCATGACCGTCAATGCCGATCCAGTGTCCAATTCCATCTTTACTTGGACTCCTGCTATCTGAAGAGTGACCCAAATTGTCTGGAGATCTGCATCCTTACCAACGTTGTGTACTCTTAAGCTACCCAGTTCATCACTGCTAGCGTCTGAATCTGACTTCTGTTCATTCGAACTGGTCTTTGTCACCTTGTGCACCTTTATGTATTTTCCTTGCGGTGACTTTTTGTTGCTGGTCTTCTTTCCTGACCGGCATACTTTAGCTATGTGGCCAAGCCTGCCACACGTTCTGCATTCTTGGTTTTTAAACCAACACTGGTTCTGATCGTGTGTTGTCTTTCCACAACGATAACATTTTACAGTACTCAAACCCAATTTATTTGTACTGAGTTCCGGTGACCGTAGCTGCATTACTGCCGTGCCTCTCGCTGCGGCTTCGTGTGCTGCTGCCATAGTGACCGCTTTCTCAAGCGTCAGCTCATTCTCCTCGAGCAGTCGCTTTTGTGTATCTTCTTTTAATAATCCACACACAAATTTATCTCTTAGTGCGTCTGTTAGTCCCGTTCCAAACTGACAGTACTTTGCTAGCTTACGCAATTCCATTAAATATTCAGCATTGCTTTCATCCTTCAGCTGCCTTCTGCTGTAAAAGTTAAATCGTTCCGCTAGCATCAGCGGCGTGGGGTTTAGATGATTTTTCAGGACAGTAACAATCTCCTCGAACGTCTTATCCGCCGGTTCATCTGGTGATAAAAGGTGTTTCAATTGCCCGTATGTCTTCGCACCCATTAAGTTTAATAAAGTTAGTGCTTTCTTTGCATCTGGGATTTTATTTGCTTTACAATAATTTTGTATGCGTTCTACATACATGGCCCAATCTTCGATGTCGCTATCAAAGGTATTAATGTTCCCATGTTTAGGCATCGTTGCAATTTATTT
Source organism: Somniosus microcephalus (assembly GCF_052327205.1). Taxonomy (NCBI): domain Eukaryota; kingdom Metazoa; phylum Chordata; class Chondrichthyes; order Squaliformes; family Somniosidae; genus Somniosus; species Somniosus microcephalus. The sequence continues at coordinate 191,849,864 of NC_140998.1, forward strand.
TATCCCAAGATGGCGGCTTCCCGCTCTTGTCTTCGTCCTCCGCCTACAAAATGGCGGTTTTCCCACGCTTGGCGGTCTTCACCCACTGGCTGCAATGGCGTTTGGCGTGCCGCTGCTGCCCCCCTTTCCCAGCGGTTAGTAACTCCCCCGACGCTGTCTCCGCTTCACCGCGGCTCCCTCGGGCATTCGCGCTTCCCCGATGTCGCGCCTCGCAGCCCTTCTTGCAGCCCGGTTATTAACACCGGCTGCGTTCGCCTTCACCGCGGCTCTCGCGCCTTCAGTCGCCCCAGACGCTGCGCCTTTTTGGCCCGAAAGCGGCCCGGCCCTTATCACCAGCCGCGATCAATGTCCCCGCGCTGCGCCTTTCGGCCCGAATGCGGCCCGGCCCTTATCTCCGGTCGCGATCGATCTCACCGCCCTTATTCCTCCATCTTCCTCCCCCCGTCTGTACAGCCAACGCGGCCGACTTTCTGCTCGCGTCGCTGACCGGCTTACCTACCACCGAGGTAGAAAGAAGATAGCTGACTGCCGCTGATGGAGGCTTCGAGTTCAGGATGTCTTCTGCACTCCGGGTTCTCGATGCCTGCCGCGCGACGTGTCTTCCAGCAGGGTGATGAGGGTGGATGCCTCTCTTTGACGCCCGTTCTGTGGACGAAGCTGCTGTGGATATAAACTGCCGCAGGGTAAGAATCGGACTCGTCGCCACTGTTAAGTCTGTGTGTTCCAGTTGTATTAAGATTAATTACTGACACAGACTACAAGAATAAAGTTCAACAGGTCTTTACTAGTTGGAGGTCAGGACTATACCAAATACAATATCACTACACAGCACTTATATACCGGTGGTCACCACTGGTATTACGTATACAGCAGCCAGAGAAAGCAGTACATCTCTTAAGGTGGAACAGGCTTAAGTTCTCTTAAGGTGGAACAGGTTACATACACCACAGACACAAACGCAGTTTCTGTGAAGCTGCCGGAGTTCTGGAAGAACCTAGCCACCGCCTGATTCCTTCAAGCCGAATCGCAATTCCGACTCCGCGGCATCACCGCCGAGGCAACGATGTATGACTACCTCCTCGCCTCCCTGGGCAGCTCCACAATCACGAAAGTCTGGACAACACTACAAAACCCTCCGGAGGAAGGCAAGTACGCACATCTCAAGGCCGCGCTCCTTAAAAAATTCACAGCCTCCCAATTCTTGCGCAACTGCCACCTCCTCGACCTCTCGGGCCTCGGTGACTCCACGCCATCAGACTTGCTCTCACACATGCTTGCTCTGACCGACGAGAAGCCACCCGGCTCCCTCTTCCGCACGCTCTTTATCCACCAACTACCTCCCAGCATCCGCCCGGCGATCATGGCGTCCAGCCTCACGGACCTCGAGGCCCTGGCTGACGAAGCCGATAAGCTCCTGTCCGCCAGCTCCAACCACGCCGTCACCCCCGACCTGGCCTCCGCAGCATCGGCGCACGCTCCACCCTCTATCGCGCGGCCACACAGCTCGGCCACGAGGCCCCCCAGGCCCCCACATCCCCCAAGCCCTCCGACCCAGGGCTACTGCTACTTCCATACCCGGTTCGGCGCACGGGCATGCCGCTGCAGCCATCCCTGCACGTTTCCAACCGCCCCCACACCGGCCTACACGATGGCCGTGGGGCAAGCAGGCGCGCTGCTGTACGTTACGGACAGCGCCTCCGGATGCTGTTTCCTATGCGACACGGGCGCGCAGCGCAGCATCATCCCCGCGTCCGCCCTCGAGATCCAGCGAGGCGGCCGCGGCCCTGCGCTGGCTGCCACCAACGGCACCGACATCCGGACGTACGGCACCCGCACCATCGACCTCGCAGGCCGCCACTACCACTGGGAGTTTATCACCGCCAAGGTGCTCTCCCGCTCCTCGGTGCAGATTTCCTGTGCGCCCACGGCCTGTTGGTCGACATGCCTCGGCGCCGCCTCGTGGACATGAACACCATGTCACCTATCCCGGGCGCCATGGCCCCCCCCCAACCCACCGAAATGGCGTGGCAGTGCCGCGCCCGCTCAACGGACGACTACTCAGCACTCCTGGCTGAGTTCCCAGCCCTCACCAACCCGACCTTCTCCGCGAAGGTTGCTAAGCACGGGGTAGAACACTTCATCCCCACCACAGGCCCACCGGTGTATGCCCACGCCCGCAGGCTGGACCCGGCCAAGCTGGAGATCGCGCGGGCCGAGTTCGCCACAATGGAACAGCTCGGCATCATCCGCCACTCCAACAGCCCCTGGGCCTCCCCACTCCACATCGTCACCAAACCCGACGGGGGATGGCACCCCTGCGGGGACTACCGGCGCCTAAACGACGCCACCACGCCAGATCGGTACCCCATACTGCACATTCAAGACTTCTCGGCTAGACTGGCCGGCCGCTCAGTCTTCTCCAAAGTCGACCTGGTGTGCGGTTACTATCAGGTGCCAGTCCACCCCACGGACATTCCCAAGACGGCCATTATCACACCTTTTGGGATAGTCGAGTTCCTCCGAATGCCCTTCGGCCTCAAAAACGCGGCCCAGGCCTTCCAGCGGCTCATGGACTCGGTCCTCCGGGACCTGAAGTTCCTCTTTGTCTACCTGGATGACATCCTGGTAGCTAGTTCCTCCAAGCAGGAACACATCAAGCACCTCCGCACCCTGTTCCAGTGGCTCAGTGAGCACGGGCTCATCATCAGCCCAGCCAAGTGCCAATTCGGCCTCAGCAGGATCGAATTCCTCAGCCACCACATCACACAGGACGGAGCCATTCCCCTGCCCGCCAAGGTGCAAGCCGTCCAGCAGTTCCCCCGGCCTACCACCATCAAAGGCCTCCAGGAGTTCTTGGGGATGATCAACTTTTACAACCGCTTCATTCCCGGAGCGGCCTCCCTCATGCGGCCCCTATACGAAGCCCTCCGGGGTAAGAAAGACAGAATGGCGATCGAGTGGTCGGTGGACATGTTGACCGCTTTCGACTCGACCAAAAAGGTGCTCGCCAACGCCACCATGCTCGCTCACCCACAGCCCAACGCCATGGTGGCCCTCACCACGGACGCCTCCGACCACGCGGTCGGCGCCGTGTACGAACAGTGGGTCGACGGGGCCTGGCAACCGCTGGCCTTTTTCAGCCGCCAACTGCGCCCCCCGGAGGCCAAATACAGCGCCTTTGACCGCGAGCTCCTCGCACTGTACCTGGCAGTCCGCCATTTTAGATTTCTTCTGGAGGGCCGTCCCTTCACCGCGTTTGTCGACCACAAACCCCTGACATTCACGATGGCGAAATCTGCGGACCCATGGTCAGCCAGGCAACAACGCCAGCTCGCCGCGGTGTCCGAATTCACCACGGACATCCGGCACATCTCTGGTCAAGACAACGTGGTGGCCGACTGCCTATCCCGCCCCGCCGTCCATGGCGCCCACCTGGCAGTGGACTATGCTCAACTGGCAGCGGAGCAACGCACCGACCCCGATCTGCTCTCCACGCCCACAACCCTCCCAGGGCTGCGACTGACCGACGTCGCCTGCGGCCCATCCACCGTCACAGTCAAATGCAACACCTCCTTGGCGCAACCCCGCCCCGTAGTCCCGGCGTCCTGGCGAAAACGGGCGTTCGACATTGTCCACGGCCTCTCACACCCCAGCACCCGCGCGTCCATTAGACTGGTGGCCAACCGATTTGTCTGGCGCGGCCTGCGCAAAGATGTGCGCGTCTGGTCCAGATCCTGCATAGCTTGCCAGCGTGCCAAAATCCACCAGCACGTCAAAGCCCCACTCGAGGAGTTCACCGTGCCAGAAAGAAGGTTCGACCACGCCCACATCGACCTCGTCGGCCCCCTGCCGCCATCACAAGGTCACATGCACCTGCTGACAATCGTGGACCGTACCACCCGCTGGCCCGAGGCCATTCCACTGACGTCCACCACCACCGCCGACATCGCGAGGGCGTTCATCGGTACCTGGGTCGCTCGGTTCGGCGTCCCCTCCGACATGACATCGGATAGAGGCCCGCAGTTCACCTCTGATCTGTGGGCCGCCATCGCCCGAAACCTCGGGGTGGCCGTTCACCGCACCACGGCTTACCACCCCCAAGCCAACGGACTGTGCGAGCGATTCCACAGGTCCATGAAGGCATCCCTCCGCGCCAGCCTCGAGGACGAGGCTTGGATCGACCACCTCCCGTGGGTGCTACTTGGCCTATGCTCCGCGGTCAATGAAGACCGGCAAGCCTCGGCGGCAGAACTCGTGTACGGCCAGCCACTGCGTGTACCCGGAGAGTTCCTGCCCACTGCCACGACCCCCTGGTCGGCTGACCAGCAACGCCGCGCTTTCGCCAACCGAGCACAACAGTTCGCTCCGGTACCCACCGGCCGGCACGGCGAACCAGCAACCCGCGTACCACCTAGCCTGCACATGGCCAAATTTGTTTTCGTGCGCCATGACGCCCACCGAGGACCTCTGCGGCCCCCATATGACGGACCCTACAAGGTACTCCAGACGGGGAACAAGTTCTTCCTCCTCGAAGTGGGCGGCAGAACTGACAAGGTGTCGGTCGACCGGCTCAAGCTGGCGCACCTAGAGCCCGATGAACCCGTTCAAGTGGGCCAAACCCCACCGCGGGGCAGACCGCCTAAGAGCCCGACGCGTCCGACCGCCCCGCTCCCGACACCAACCGCCAAGAGCCATTCCGGCCGTGCCATCAAGCCGCCACGCCGGTTCGTACACTCCCTACTAGCGGATTCTGGGGGGAGCTGAGTGGCGTACCGATCACAGAAAGGACACAATCCGCTTTCCGGTCCGTGGACTATAAATCAGGCGTCATGCCCTTAAGAAGGATCACACCTTTAAGAAACTCGATCTGCAACATAGTTAAGCCCTGAGCGGGGGAGGAGCAGTCGAAGCTGTGCACTGATGAAAGGCAGTCGTACTTTGTGTAGTCTCTGACTCCATTTTGTGTTCAGCATGCAGCCTCAACAATTAAACCTTTTCTGTTGAACCTCTCCGAGTTCAGTATTTTTTGCTCGGAGTACGTAGACTCCTACAGCCGTCTCGCTTTTGGCGGGTCCTGCGATGGCCGCCATTTTGGGAGGTCGGTACTGCTGCCGATGCCTGCACGCACTCCAGATATTTAGATGAGGCAGATCGTGACGTCAATGAGTGTGGAATGTTCGTTTGACACAATATCTGCCATTTTCGACATTGCAGCTCCATTTGACGCCCTCCCCCAATCGCGACCAGCTGACCATACGTTCAGCAGCAGGAAGGACCCCCCAGCACCGCTATTTAAAGGGATCATCAACAACTTACAGCTGACTTGCTTTTTGATCTGTCCTGGCTCTGTCACAGTTTGTGCGACTGTTTGGAGCTTTCTACAGTTATTTAATGTTGCTGAGGTGACAGAAATCCTTGCTACTCGTTTAAAGGCTTCTGCTCCCACCACTTGCTCCCAGTCATGGGGTCTCTACTTGCAGTTCCCCTCGCACTCAAGTATGATGGAGATGGAGTGGAGGCAGCGAAGAAGAAGACAAGATGCTCGCAGAGGGAGGATGAGGAGGGGCAGGAGATCTTGCCCACCCAGGGTCTTCCAAGAGCACTTCTACCTGCGCTTAAGCCAGGGGCAGTGTATTAGGAGGCTCCGATTCACCAAGGAGGCAGTCACAGAACTCTGCCACCTCCTGCAGCCAAACATGCAGCCTCAGAGCAGAGTGGCTCTCCCAGTGGCCCTGAAGTCACCGTGGCCCTGAATTTTTTCACCAGTTTGGACCGGGAGATATAGCTAACATCTCCCAGTTTGCTAGGTCATTGACCTGAAACGTTAACTCTGTTTCTTTACAGATGCTGCTTGACCTGCTGAGATATGAGACTCCCAAAACAAGCGCTCTACTCGGAGCTCCGACACGGCCAGAGAGCCCCAGGTGGGCAGAGGAAACACTTCAAGGACACCCTCAAAGCCTCCTTGAAAAAGTGCAACATCCCCACCAACACATGGGAATTCCTGGCCCAAGACCGCACAAAATCGAGGAGAAGCATCCGGGAAGACACCGAACACCTGGAGCAAGCAGAAGCCAAGTGCAAGGAGCGCACGTCAACCCAAGCACCCCACCCACCCACCCCTTCAACCACCGTCTGCCCCACCTGTGACAGAGACTGTAGGTCCCACATTGGACTCATTGGTCACCTGAGAACTCATATGTAATGTGGAAGCAAATCATCCTCGATTCCTAGGAACTGCCTAAGAAGAAGAAGAATTTCCAGGGCTTTCTGTTTTTATCCCAGTTTGCTGCCCATCGCTGCAACCAGGAAGTCACAGAGGCTCCCTATTCCAGGAGAAGGGACTTCATTGTCTTCTCTCCGAACAGAGAGAAGTAGGAGGAGCACGCATGTGGCTTTGCCAGGCTAGAGGGCTTCCTCATGGTGCAGTGTGCCATCAACTGCACACATGTGGCTTTGCGGGCACCGCATACCAATCCTGAGATGTTCCGTAACTGCACAGGCTACCACTCACTTAATGTGCACTTCTTGTATGACGACGCCCGGTGCATCATGATGGTGAATGCCCGGTATCCTGGCAGCAGTCATGATGCCTTCAACCTGCACCAGTCCGGTGTGCCAGCAGTCTTTGAACCACCATGTCAAACCCAAGGGTGGCTGCTTGGAAACAAGAGCTATCCACTCTGCCCCTGGCTGATGAGTTCCCTCCACAACCTCACCACTTGTGGCCAGCACTGATATAACGACTGCCATGAGGAGTCTCATCGAGCAGACCACTGAGGTTCTCAAGCAACAGTTCCACTGTCTTGACCGCTCAGGAGGAACCCTCCAGTACAGGCCGGAGCAGGTTTCCCATTTCGTGGTGGTGTGCTGCATGTTCCACAACTTGGCCACATGAGGGCACAGCCCATGCCACCACGGGTCCATCAAGCCTGTCCCAAAACAATTGTGATACCTTGTGTATCACAATATATACACTCCATCCCACCCAAAACCATAAAATACCAAAGCTAATTTGGGAAAGAAAAATCTGGGAAATTCCTTTCCGACCTAACTAGGCGATCGAAACTAGTCCAGGAGATCACTCTGGTCCTGAATTCCCTGCAGTCCCTACCTTCTGTAAGAGCTGATCTCTGCCCCAGCCAGAAACAGGTCCAGCTCTCACTTGAAAGAATTCAGCGAGTCCGTGTCCACTACACGAGACGGCAGCCTGTTCCTGAGGTCCACTATCCTATGGGAAAAGAACCTTGTCCTGACATCTAACCTAGATCTAGACTTGTCCAACTTAAATTTGTGACCCCTGGTCCTTCCTAACCTATTTAATTGAAACAAACTATCAGCTGGAACACAATCATTCCCTTCACCCCTTCATTATCTTCTGAACCTCAATCAAATCCCCCTTAAGTCTACGCTTCCCTAAAATGTACAGTCCCAACACTTTTAGCCTATCTTGATAACAAAGATGCTATCCTGATAAATAAGAGAGGAGGAGGAGGAGGAAGTGAGCAGGCAGGCAGCACATCCCCGATCCAGATGGGCTGTCCATGAGCACCTCATCAGACTCTGGTTGCAGTGAGTGAAACCCCAGATCCCCGTTGCTCACCACTTCCCCATCTTACCATCCCTCTGTCACAGAACATCACAGCGTCCTCCTGGGCACAAAGCTGACATGAGAGCCACCGCAAAACACATCTCAAACATAATTTATAAATTTATCAAAATCAAATCAAAAGAACAAAGTCAGCTAATCACCCTTGTGCATTCCCTTAGTGTCTGTCTTAAGTGTGCCTTTTCCGACTCTAATGCTCCTACGAAGTGCTCCCCCAATGGCTGCAGCATGGCTGGTGGAAAGCTGCTGACTTTCAGTGGGGAGACTACAAATGGGCCTGCAGGATGACCTCGAGCAGCTCTGGCCCTAGAAAGCCCGGCTGTAGACCGCGCCACCTTGGTATGGGCGGCAGAAGCCTGGGCTGGCTGGTGCAAGCGCACTGGCAGGGTGGCAGTGGTGGGATTACGAATGCTGTCTTCTTGAGAGAGGACAGCAGGTTCTTGCTCCACGGGGCCACTGCCACTCCCTCCGGATGGGGCCTCAGCACTATTAGCCACCTGTTGGAGCACAGATTGCTGGACTGCTGTGACAATCTGCAAGCACTTTTCCACACTCGTAAACCCAGCCACAATGGCATCAGTCTGAGCTTGCGGGGCAACAAGTTGAGATTGCAGGAGAGCAGTCTGCGCTTCCACTGCAGCAGTGAGACGTTGGGTCGCTTCCGTTGTGTTGCAATGGAAATGCGAGTTTGCCCATCACACCCAGCATCATGGTTGGGTCCACAAGTTCTCTAATGGAGTTGCCCATTATTTCCACCCTGGAAATCATGGGCTCCAAGCCCAACGCAAAAACCCATAATATTGAAACCGGACTCCTCCATGCTGCTTGACACTGACCAGAGGCTCTCTGGCAGGCTTGCCATTACACCAAGCATTTCTGTGTGCAGGCCCATCACCCTTCTTCTGAAGGCTGCCCCATCGAGAATATCATCTGAGTCCTGTGCAGCAGAACTCGTGCGTAATCTCGCCCTGCGGGGAGCTGGCACCCGAGCTACACTTTCCCCCTGGCTTGGCTGCAGCCCACTCATGCCTGGTGATTCACCACGTGCAGATCCTGCCTCGATACTACCCTCTAAAGTACGGGCAGTGCCAGTTGCTGAGCTGGTGTCTGTGAGTGTCAGTTCCAGTGTCGCTGTGTCTTCTTCTCCTCCATCACTCTCCTCCTCCAAAACTTCAGGAACAGGCTGGGCTGCTGACAGTGCTTGGGTATCTGAAAGGAAAAATGCACAAGGGCTGGGTTGTGTTGAGGTAGGAGGGAAAGCCAGATATCCATGCATACACCATCAGCAGTGTGCAAGTGAAAAGAGATTGTGGGATGAGGGATAGTGGGCTGTGAGAAGAAGGATTAGGTATAAGCATACCGTCATCATCAGCAATGTTTTTCGCTTCCCCGGTCACCACGTACTCTGTCACTGCCCCAACAATTATTACGAGCACTACTTCCTTCAAGTCCATGTGGTTCTCAAATCTGACTTACCCTTCTTCTTACTTCTTAGGCAGCCCCTGGGAACCGAGGATGACTTGCTTCTACATTAAACATGAGTTCTCAGGTGACTGATGAGTCCACTGCAGGACCTACAGTCTCTGTCACAGGTGGGACAGACAGTGCTTGCAGGGGAGGGTGGGTGGGGTGCTTGGGTTGACGTGCACTCCTTGCGTTGCTAGCGCTTGGCTGCCGCTTGCTCCCGGCGAAGAGATTGTAGGTGTTCAGCGCCTTCCCGGATGCTTCTCCTCCATTTTGTGCGGTCTTGGGCCAGGGATTCCCAGGTGTCAGTGGGGACGTTGCACTTTTTCAAGGAGGCTTTGAGGGTGTCCTTGAAGCATTTCCTCTGCCCACCTGGGGCTCTCTTGCCACGTTGGAGCTCCGAGTAGAGTGCTTGTTTTGGGAGTCTCGTATCGGGCATGTGGACGATGTGACCTGTCCATTGGAGCTAATCGAGCGTGGTCAAAGCTTCGATGTTGGGAATGTTGGCCTGAGCATGATCTTGCGGAGGCAGCATTGGTGGTACCTCTCCAGTGCTTTGAGGTGCCTGCTGTACATGGTCCACGTCTCTGAGGCATACAGGAGGGCGGGTATCACTACTGCTCTGTAGACCATGAGCTTGGTGCCGGGTTTGAGGTCCTGGTCTTCAAACACTCTCTTCCTGAGGCGATCGAAGGCTGCACTGGACACTGAAGGCAGTGCTGGACTTCGTCATCACCATTTGCCCTTGTTGACAGTACTGCCACCCATGACCCTTCACCCATCTGCTGGTGCTCCCGGAGGTTGTGCGCCAACTTGGCCTGCAAGAGAAAGGGAAGTGTCAGTGAGTGTGGTACAATATGTTTGGGTGATGTGCCTGCCATGGTTGAATAGCTGGCAATTTGTGCAAGGTGTGAGATGTGGCTGTAAGTCTTGCAGCAGTGGTAAGTGTGTGAGGTATGAGTGGTGCTGGCTGGAGATTGTTGGTAGGTGACTGATGGGGGTGTGGTGCATTGAACAGTGTGTGCGATTCATGGCACAGATAGTGGGCTATGGTATTTGAAGACGCATTTACTCACCTTGACCAGTCGTGTGAGGTCACTAAACATTTTGCAGCACTGGATCCAGGTTCTGTGGAAAACACTCATCATACTGACTGTAATGATATCAGCAAATAGTGATGATATTTGTCTGTGTTTGATTACTTATGCCTTACAGCATGTTTGTCTGTGTTTGATTGCTTGTGCCTGAGCAGCAGAGGTCATGTGACACAGACAAGCAGGCTGAGCTTTTTAGTTTCACTTTAGCTGCAGCTCAAGCATGGTGTGTCTTGTAAAAGCTGTATACAGAGCTGTACAAGCTTTAGATTAAAAGTTATTCCTTTTTATAAATGTCTCATCATTGAACCCACAAGGAAATCAATACATGGTGTCAGAAGTGGCTGAAAGAGATGAAGTTAAATCAGCTCTCCACAGATTAGCAAGCCAGAAGAGAAAATCATTACTTACCTTGGAGAATAGCTAACGAAGTGAAAAATGGAAGGTTTACTCCCACCGGCGACGCTTCAGTTGTCAGGTAATGTGGCTGAAAATTGGAGAAGGTTCAAACAACGTTTAGAGTTGTATTTAGCGGCAACCGGAGCTGACGAGAAAAGTGATAAACAGAAATCGTCCGTGTTCTTACATGTAGTGGGTGATGCAGCGCTGGAGGTATATAATAATTTCATATTTGCTGTTGATGGAGACAAAATGAAGCTAGATAAAATAATGGAACAGTTTGAGGCCTACTGCATACCTAAATGCAACGTGACCTTTGAGAGGCACAAATCTTTCACATGTGTACAGAAAATCGGCGAGACTATTGATCAGTATGTGACTGAACTGAGAAACCGAAGCAAATCGTGTGAATTTGGGGGACTCACAGACTCGCTGATAAAAGACAGACTGGTGTGTGGTATTCCAGATAATGGTCTAAGGGAAAGACTGCAAAGAGAGCAAGATCTAGACCTGGGAAAAGCCATAGCACTGTGTAGGGCTACAGAGACTGTGAAGTTGCAGGCAAAGGAGCTGTTCAGTGACAGTAGCTGCAACATGGATGCAGTGAGAAAGAACGGATACAAACCGTTTAACAAAGAGAGCGCCAATGTGAAAAAAGAGACGTGGCCAGCAAACGAAAATGAAAGGGACAATCGGAAGTCATGTAGTCGATGCGGTACACAGCATCCACCAAGAAAGTGTCCAGCATATGGTAAAACATGCAATAGATGCAACAAAAACAACCATTATGCCCGTTGCTGTAAGAACCAAACGCAACAAAGCAAGGTCCATACAGTAGATGAAAGCGAGATAGAGGAATTCTATGTAGATGTGGTGTCTGAAAACAAAAAAGAAGAAAGAGACTGGATGTTGACACTAAAAGTGAACGACATACACATTCCATTTAAATTGGATACTGGAGCACAAGTTAATGTGATATCAGAGACTGATTTTAAGAGAATTAGACCCAGACCAAAGTTACATGGAATACAAGTGAAAGTGACCGGATACTCAGGTACTGATATACCAGTGAAAGGAAAATGCATTGTCAAAGTAACACACAAGGACAGAGAGCACACGCTAGCATTAATCGTGGTGCCAAAGGATGTGCAAGCCATACTAGGTTTAAAAGTCTGTGAGAGACTGAACCTGGTAAAGAGAGTCCTCGTTGTGGAAAGCGAAGGAGAGACAGTCTATGATGAACTCATGAAAGAGTACAAAGACCTATTTAAGGGTCTAGGCTGCATTCCAGGAGAACACACGATCAGAGTAGATAAAAGTATGACACCGGTCATACATCCATGCAGAAAAGTCCCGTTTGCTCTTCAAAAGCAACTGAAGGCAGAGTTGGACAGGATGGAAAGCCTGAACATGATTCAGAAGATAGATGAGCCAACTGAGTGGGTGAGTTCCCTCATCGTAGTGGACAAAAAGAATGGAAAGCTCAGAATTTGCCTGGATCCAAGAGATCTAAACAGAGCAATAAAGAGAGAGCACTTCAAGCTTCCTACACGTGAGGAAATCATGGCACAGTTTGCAAATGCAAAATATTTCAGCGAGTTAGATGCATCCTCAGGATTTTGGCAGATGAAGCTGGACGAAGCAAGTTCAAGACTGTGCACGTTCAACACTCTATATGGCAGATACAGATTCCTAAGGTTACCATTTGGCATTGCCTCAGCTCCTGAAGTGTATCACAAGACTATCCATATGATCTATGAGCACCTGGAGGGAGTTGATACATCAATGGATGACATCATAGTATGGGGAACCACGAGAACTGAGCATGACGAGAGACTGAAAAAAGTGCTGGAAGCAACAAGGAAAATAAACCTGATGCTGAATAGAGAGAAATGCCAGCTCGGGGTGACAGAACTGACATTCGTGGGAGATATCCTTAGCAGTGAGGGCATCAGACCAGATCCCAGAAAGGTGTCCGCCATTGAGAATGTGCCAAGGCCACAATGCAAAAAGGACGTGCAGAGGTTTAATGGAATGATCAACTACATGGGTAAATTCATACCCAACCTCTCAGAAAAAATAGCACCACTGAGAAGACTAACTGAAAAGAACATAGAATGGGAATGGAGTCATGAGCATGAGAAGTCATGGAGCGATCTAAAGAAACTGCTCACAGAGGAACCAGTTCTGAGGTTTTATGACCCAGCGAGACCCATCAAGATATCATCAGATGCATCACAGAGTGGGCTCGGTGCCATTCTTCTGCAACAATATGACTACTGGCAACCTATTGCATATGCATCGCGCTCAATGACAGACGCGGAGACGCGATATGCTCAAATAGAAAAGGAGCTGCTCAGCATCACATACGCCTGTGAAAGATTTCACCAGTTTGTGGCAGGACAAGCAATCAGTGTAGAGACTGACCATAAGCCCTTGATTGCATTGTTCCAAAAGCCACTAAATAGCTGTCCGCTTAGAATACAAAGAATGATGATCAGGCTGCAACGCAATACACTGAATGTTGCGTACACACCGGGTAAGCTGATGTATACAGCAGACATGTTGTCCAGAGCTGTTGACCCAAGTGAGCCCGCAAACACCACAATGGATGAAAAAGTGAACACCTACGTGGACATGATCACAAGTGCACTGCCCATAGCAGATGCAAAAATGGAGCTCATAAAGACTGAGACAAACAAAGATGAAACAATGAGACGACTGAAGAAAAGCACCTTGGGTGGATGGCCCAACATGAAGCAAGATTGCTCACCTGACATAGTTCCACCCTGCAGTTCCAGTACTCTGCTATCAGTGGTCGAAGACATCATCTACAAAGGAAGTAAAATAGTTATCCCAAAGAGCCTGAGAAAAGAGATGCTAAAAAAGATCCATGGAGGACATCTGGGAATCGAAAAGTGTAAGAAAAGAGCACGAGAGGTGATGTACTGGCCACGAATGAACCAAGATGTGACAAATGAGGTGTCAAACTGCACAATATGCCTGAAATATCGAGCAAGCAATCCGGTAGAACCACTAAAGCCACACCCAGCACCAGACAGACCTTACCAGAAGGTAGGCGCTGACCTATTCGTATGTCAAGGGAAGGACTATCTTGTCGTCACAGACTATTACTCCCTGTATCCAGAGGTTTGTAGACTGTACACCACCACCGCAGAAGCTGTGATAAGAAGTATGAAAGCCATATTCTCCAGACATGGCGTGGCAAGCGAGGTCTTCACAGACAACGGACCCCAGTTTAACAATGCAAATTTCCGACACTTTGCCAAAGAGTGGGACTTTGTCCACACAACGTCAAGTCCTCACTATCCACAGTCCAATGGACTAGTGGAAAAATCGGTCCAGACAGTGAAAAGACTGATGTACAAGGCAAAAGACAGTGGAACTGACTTCTACCAAAGCATGCTTGTATACCGCACAACGCCGCTCGAGTGTGGTATGTCACCAGCCCAACTCCTGATGGGACGTCGGCTAAGGTCAAACCTACCCATCCCGGAGAACCTCCTGAAATCAAAAGAGGGGGAGAAAGTGAGGAAGTTCAAAGAACAACAGAAAGAAAAGCAAAGGTACTATTATGACAGAGGAACACAAAACCTACCTGAACTCCACAGTGGTGACCAAGTAAGGTTCAAAGACAAAACAAACACATGGACGGAGAAGGGAACTGTCCTGAGTGAAGTTCAACCAAGATCATACACCATTCAGACAGATGAAGGTGCTGTTCTGAGAAGAAATCGTCGAGATCTTCTCATGGAACCAGCCACAGCAGGTCAAGAGACTGATACTGTTGAACAACCTGATCACACAGCTGAGAACCAATCATCTGAGGCAACGACTCAGATTCAAGGACAATCAATCAGAAAATCCTCAAGACACGTGAAGCCTCCTGAGAGACTCATTGAGCAAATTTAAGGACTATTGTTATAGAAGGAAGTAATGTTATCTTATTCTTTCTTCAAGTTCTAGTGTATTGACATGTTTCATGTGAACACACAAAGCAAGGGTAACAAACTTTGATCATGATAATGATAATGTAAGTTCATTAAATGTTACAGTTAAAATGCAGATTAATACAAAGAAAACATGTTGTTAGTTAAAAGTAAAATACTTTTGTTTTAATGATATCAGCAAATAGTGATGATATTTGTCTGTGTTTGATTACTTATGCCTTACAGCATGTTTGTCTGTGTTTGATTGCTTGTGCCTGAGCAGCAGAGGTCATGTGACACAGACAAGCAGGCTGAGCTTTTTAGTTTCACTTTAGCTGCAGCTCAAGCATGGTGTGTCTTGTAAAAGCTGTATACAGAGCCGTACAAGCTTTAGATTAAAAGTTATTCCTTTTTATAAATGTCTCATCATTTAACCCACAAGGAAATCAATACACTGACGGCTTCAGCAGTCTCCACCCACAGCCTTCTTGTGTCCGCGGGCCTCCTGCCCCCTGTTGGTAGAGGACCTGAGGATGTCATAGAACCTCCAGGATCAAGGCCTCCAGTGCCACATCAGAAAATCTCCTTGCCCTTTTTCTTGGCTATTGGGCCATGGTTTTCTCCACAATGACAATGAGGTGTTTGTGCAAAAAAACACTTCCCCTGTATTAGAGCCTTGAACAAACTTTAGTGGCCACAAGACTCCACCCAATATTGGCCCCCGAATCAGCACTAAGACAGTCAGCAGCACATTTCAGCGCTACAATCATTATAATGAGCAGGCAGCATGAATTTTATGTGCTGCCTGCACTACTTTGAACGGGCGTGGGCACATCGTGCTGCCCGCACCTGTTTTTGGGCCTTATCCAATTTCTAGGCCTGTCTATTGGATTCTTAGCTTGATTCCCCACTCCTGTTTTTGAGGAATAGAGCCTGTTGGTATTGGGTGACCTTGTAGCTGTTATCATTTTAATCCAATGTCTTTGTACTGGAGCCAAGGTCAACTAAGAATGAGCCTACATTCCAGTCCCTTGTACTTTGTTCATCTTCTGATTAATTTAGTGCTGCTGCTCTAATTCAGGTATTATCCTATTAAAGCAGTTCCAGGAGATTCCCAGAGCCTGCTGTCATTGTATTTATGGACAGAGGTGAGTCAGGCATCACCTCAACCAACTCTCATCATTCCTAGTTTTAGAATGCATTGAACAGCAGTTGCCAAATCCTGTGCGCTCTGACAATACAGTAATTCAGGGACCTTTCCTGACTTTACAAAGCTTCCTGAAACTGTTCAGCACCATTATACTATTTTTCGAGCTCCTATGCTACATCATTTCAGTCCCAGCCATCGTGCTGATCTGGGCACTCGGATGAAAAGGTATAATCACAGAACGCAGGTAAGAGGAAAGTCAATTTTTACTCAAAGACGTGGGAGGCGATGTAATAGAATCTTGCAATATGTGTTAAGCCTTATGACAGTCTAATATACAGATAAAGTTGCTTTTAAAATTTTTATTAATCCATTATCAAAATACCTTTCTGCAGATCAGCAAATCCAACAAGGATTTTGAATACATTAATGCGAAGGATGAATCTACATCAAATTGGATGAGGTGAGGGAAGACTGATACCATATTGTGAGGATCACAAGATAGTAACGGATGAAGAAGATCATTTGTCCCATTTTATATGATCCATCCAGTACAATATCCCACCCAACAGCCAGTCAGCCTTTCATTCTAGGTGGCTGTGGCTGGGAAAACGAGCCAATTTTTAAAATCAGCTCTAGGCATTAAATTCAGCAGGGACTCCGGGAAACCTGTATTTCTGGATCACTGCACCTCCCCCACCCCCCCGTCAGACACTCCCTCCTTAGAAATATTGGGGCCATTATCTTTCGTATCTACACTGAAGTGATTGGTCCCCACTGAGTGTCCTCTCCTGACAGTATGTTTGAAATTGAAATTTGTCCATGACTGGGGACATGTTCTCTCATTCTAACTCGCGAAACATTCTGTATTCATTTAACAATATTAACTTATTTTTGGACACTTAAATATTTGTATGTTATCTTCCAGGTTTGTTAACTGTGCCAGAAAGGAGGAGGAGCAGAACCTTGTAGCCTTTCAGCACTGCGGCAAAATTTATTACAGGACCTGCAAGCCTGTTCCTCCTCGGTGCGAGCTGCTGGTCTGGTATGGTGATGAATATGCCAAGGAACTCGGTATCAAATGGACCACAATGTCGGTGTCAAAACAAGAACCAAATGTAAGGATTCTGACCAAAATTGGGAACTGTAGCCAAAGTATCATTTGTTTTCTGTTACAGTCTCAAAGGTGTTTGATAAAGTGCGATGTAGTAGACTTATTAGCAAAATTGAAGCCCATGGGATCAAAGGGGGAATGCTAGCGTTGATTCAAAATTGGCCATGAGACAGAAAGCAAAGAGTAGTGCTGAATGGTTGTTTGAGACTAGAGGGAAGTATACAGTGGTATCCCCCAGGGGTCAGTATTAGGACCCCTGCTCTTTCTCATATATATTTATGATCTGGACTTTGACAATTGGGGGCATAATTTCAATGTTTGCAGATGACATAAAGCTTGGAAAAGTAGTAAACAGTGAAAAGGATAGTAGAAGTTTTCAGGAAGATGTAGATAGAGTAATGAAATGCGAAGGCACATGGCAGATGAAATTTAATGCAGAACAGTGTGAAGTGATGCATTTTGGAAGGAAAACTGAGGAGAGGCAACATAAATTAAATGATAACATTTTAAAGTGGGTGCAGGAACAGACACCTTGAGATTCACATACTCAAATCTTTGAAGGTCGCAGGGCATATTGTTAAGGCTACTAATAAATCATTTGGGACCCTAGGCTTTATCAATAGCGGCATGGAGTACCAACGCAAGGAAATTATGGTGAACCTTTATAAATCACTATTTAGGCCTCAGCTAGAGTATTTTGTCCAAATCTGTGCACTACACTTCAGAAGGAATGTCAAAGCCTTAGAGAAGTTGCAAAGGAGATTTACCAGAATCATACCAGGGATGGGAGACTTCAGTTATCTCATAGTAAAGGATCCTCTGGGAAAGAGTGATCATAATATGATAGAATATCACATTGGGCTTGAGAGTGAAATACTTATGTCTGAACTAGTGTCTTAAACTTAAATAGAACCAATTACACTGATATGAGTGGTGTGTTGGCTATGGTAGATTGGGAAATTAGATTAGAAGATCTGATGGTAGATAAGCAGTGGCAAACATTTAAAAACTTATTCCAATATTCTCAGTGAATATACATTCCATTGAGAATTAAAAACTCCTGTTGAAAACTGATCCATCCTTGGCTAACTGAAGAAGTTAAGGATAGTATTGGATTAAAAGAGGCTTATAATGTTGCAAAGAATAGTAATAAGCTTTAGAGACCATCAAAGAATGACCAAAACATTGATAAAAAGGGACAAAATAGAATAGGAGAGTAAAGTAGCAAGAAATATAAGAACAGATTGTAAGAGTATCTACAAGTATGTAGAACGGAAGAGAGTAGCAAAAGTAAGCATTGATCCCTTAGGAGCTGAGACAGGAGAAATTATAATGGGGAATAAGGAAATGGCAGAGACCTTAAACAAATATTTTGTATCTGATTTCACAGTAGAAGACACAAAAAACATACCAAAAATAGTGGGGCACCAAGGGGCAAATGAAAGGAAGGGAAATGATTAAGAACAGTAGAGAAAAAGTACTTGAGAAAATAATGGGACTAAAAGCCAACACATCCCCTGGACCCCTACATCCTCGGGTTCTACAAGAGATAACTGCAGAGATAGTGGGTGCATTGGTTGTGATTTTCCAAAATTCCCTTGATTCTAGAACAGTCCCAGCGGATTGGAAGGTAGCAAATGTAACACCGCTATTCAAGAAAGGAGGGAGAGAGAAAACATAGAACTACCGTCCAATTAGCTTGACATCAATTGTCGAGAAAATGCTGGAATCAATTATTAAGGAAGTGGCAACAGGGCATTTAGAAAATCGTGATATCATTAGGCAGAGTCAACATGGTTTTATGAAAGAGAAATTGTGTTTAACAAATTTATTAGAGTTTTTTGAGGATGTAACTCGCAGGGTAGATAGTAAATTTGGATTTCCAAAAGGCATTCGATAAGGTGCCACATAAAAGGTTGTTCTGCAAGATAAGGGCTCATGCGGTTGAGGGTAATTTATCAGCATGGATAGAGGATTGGTTGACGGACAGAAAACAGAGAGTAGGGATAAACGCATCATTTTTGGGTTGGCGGGCTGTAACTAGTGGGGTGCCGCAAGGATCAGCACTTGGGCCTCAGTTATTCACAATTTATATTAATAACTTAGATGAAGGGACCGAGTGTAATGTATCCAGGTTTGCTGACGTTACAAAACTAGGTGGGAAAGTAAGCTGTGAGGAGGGCACAAAGAGCCTGCAAAGGGGTATCAACAGGTTAAGTGAGTGGGCAATAAGGTGGCAGATGGAGTATAATGTGAGGAAATCTGAGGTTATTCAGTTTGGTAGGAAGAATAGAAAAACAGAATATGTTTTAAATGGTGAGAAACTATTAAATGTTGGTGTTCAGAGAGATTTAGGTGTCCTCATACAGGAAGCACAGAGTTAGCAAGCAGGTACAGCAAGCCATTAGGATGGCAAATGGCAAGACGGTCTTTATTGCAAGGGGGCTGTAGGACAAGATTAAGGAAGTCTCTCTACAATTGTGCAGGGCTTTGGTGAGACCACACCTGGAGTACTGTGCACAGTTTTGGTCAACTTATCTGAGGAAGGATATACTTGCCTTAGAGGCGGTGCAACAAAGGTTCACTGGATTGATTCCTGGGATGAGCGGGTTATCCTATGAGGAGAGATTGAGTAGATTGAGCCCATACACTGGAGTTTAGAAGAATGAGGGGTGATCTCATTGAAACATATAAGATTCTGAGGGTGATTGTAGGGTAGACTGAGAGGCTGCTTCCCCTGGCTGGACAGTCGAGAACTAGGGGGCATAGTCTCAGCATAAGGGGTCGGCCATTTAAGACTGAGATGAGGAGCAATTTCTTCACTCAGGGAGTTGTGAATCTTTAGAATTCTCTGCCCCAAAGGGCTATGGATGCTGAGTCATTGAGTATATTCAATGCTGAGATAGATAGATTTTTGGAATCATGGGGAATCAAGGGATATGGAGATCGGGCGGGAAAGTGGAGTTGAGGTCGAAGATCAGTCATGATCTTATTGAATGGTGGAGAAGGCTCAAGGGGCCGTATGGCCGACTCCTGCTCCTAATTCTTATGTCTTATATAATATAACATAAAAACAGAAAATGCTGGCAATACCCAGCAGGTCAGACAGCATCTGTGGAGAGAGAAACAGAGTTAACGTTTCAGGTCGATGACCCTTCGTCAGAACTCTTATGTCCTTATGTTATGTATAGAGAATAAAGAAGCTCTGATTGGTTCCCTTGGATGACAAGTCCTGATTGCTGATTGGTCCCCTTGGAGGACAAGACACACCCAGCAGTTTCTCTGGAATGTGTAATTAGATCCTCCAAGCCGACGTAATCAGTTACTTTGCAAAGTGTAATTCGAGCCATTCTGACTGCGTACTCCAGACAGAACAGAGCTCACTTGGAACAGACAGGGCTCACCATCGCGGGTTAAGACCATCTCCCACCCCCCAAACAACTTCCTGACCTCCTCCCCACCGTCACGTCACGTCAGAATGTGAATTCTCAGTGTAAGGATGTGCCGAAATGCTGTAGTTGCATTTTACAGCCAGTTAGTCGTGTTTCAATGTCCCAGCGTCCTGTATCACTGTATCCACTGACACTACGTGAGCAACACCATGGGGGTGGGGTGGGGTGTGTGCTGGGGGTGGGGTGGGGTGTGTGCTGGGGTGGGGTGTGCGCTGGGGGTGGGGTGGGGTGTGTGCTGGGGGTGGAGGGTGTGTACTGGGGTGGGTGGGGTGTGTGCTGGGGGGTGGGGTGGCGTGTGCTGGGGGGTGGGGTGTGTGCTGGGGTGGGGTGGGGTGTGTGCTGGCGGTGGGGGGGGTGTGTGCTGGGGGTGGGGTGTGCGGTGGGGTGTGTGCTAGGGGTGGGGGGGCTGTGTGCTGGGGGTGGGGTGGGGTGGGGTGTGTGCTGGGGGGTGGGGTGTGTGCTGGGGGGCTGGGGTGTGTGCTGGGGGTGGTGTGGGGTTTGTGCTGGGGGGCTGGGGTGTGTGCTGGGGGAGTGGGGTGTGTGCTGGGGGGTGGGGTGTGTGCTGGGGGGTGGGGTGGGGTGTGTGCTGGGGGTGGTGGGGTGTGTGCTGGGTGGGGGTGGGGTGTGTGCTGGGGGCTGGGGTGGGGTGTGTGCTGGGTGGGTGGGGTGTGTGCTGGGGGGGTGGGATGTGTGCTGGGTGGGGGTGGGGTGTGTGCTGGGGGGTGGGGTGTGTGCTGGCGGGGTGGGGTGTGTGCTGGGGGGTGGGGTTGGGTGTGTGCTGGCGGGGTGGGGGGGTGCTGGGGGGGTTGTGCTGGGGGGGTGTGCTGGGGGGGTGTGCTGGGGGTGGGGTGGGGTGTGTGCTGGGGGTGGGGGTGTGTGCTGGGGGGGTGAGCTGGGGGGGTGAGGTGGGGGGATGGGGGGATGCTGGGGGGTGGGGTGGAGTGTGTGCTGGGGGGTTGGGGGGGTGTGCTGGGGGGTGTGGTGGAGTGTGTGCTGAGGGGGTGGGTTCTGTGTGCTGGGGGTGGGGTGGAGTGTGTGCTCGGGGGGTGGGTGGTGTGTGCTGGGGGTGGGGGGGGTGTGTGCTGGGGGGGTGGGGGGTGTGTGCTGGGGGTGGGGGTGTGTGTGCTGGGGGTGGTGTGGGGTGTGCTGGTGTGTGCTGGGGGAGTGCTTGGGGTGGGGTGGGGTGTGCTGTTGTGTGCTGGGGGGTGTGGTGGGGTGTGTGCTGGGGGGTGGGGTGTGTGCTGGCGGGGTGGGGTGTGTGCTGGGGGGTGGGGTTGGGTGTGTGCTGGCGGGGTGGGGGGGTGCTGGGGGGGTTGTGCTGGGGGGGTGTGCTGGGGGGGTGTGCTGGGGGTGGGGTGGGGTGTGTGCTGGGGGTGGGGGTGTGTGCTGGGGGGGGTGTGCTGGGGGGGTGAGGTGGGGGGATGGGGGGACGCTGGGGGGTGGGGTGGGGTGTGTGCTGGGGGGGTGGGTTCTGTGTGCTGGGGGTGGGGTGGAGTGTGTGCTCGGGGGGTGGGTGGTGTGTGCTGGGGGTGGGGGGGGGTGTGTGCTGGGGGTGTGGTGGGGTGTGTGCTGGGGGGTGGGGGGTGTGCTGAGGGGTGTGGGGGGGTGTGTGCTGGGGGTGTGGTGGGGTGTGTGCTGGGGGGTGGGGGGTGTGCTGAGGGGTGTGGGGGGGTGTGTGCTGGGGGGTGGGGGGGGTGTGTGCTGGGGGTGGGGGTGGTGCTGAGGGGTGTGGGGGGGTGTGTGCTGGGGGGTGTGGTGGGGTGTGTGCTGGGGGGTGGGGAGTGTGCTGAGGGGTGTGGGGGGGTGTGTGCTGGGGGGTGTGGTGGGGTGTGTGCTGGGGGGTGGGGGGTGTGCTGGGGGGGATGCTGGGGGTGTGCTGGGGTGGGGTGGGGGGGTTTGCAGAGACGGCTAATATTGGAAGTCCTTATGCTTACACTAAATATTGCAACTTTCATATGCATCATCGGAAATTTACACAGTCATGTTTAATTTGAACTGCAGTCTCTTTCTGATCAAATGCTCTGCTTTACAGATTGTAGCAGTGAAGGATGAAATAAGGCTCGTGCTTAAAGCTTATCTCCAGGGATTCCGCCAGTTTTGATGTGTGTTTTTACAGACTGACTTTGGATGAAAACTTGTTCAAAACAAATGAGATTTTCCCCACTCTTCCCCAGTAGAATAGTGTGTCATTGTGGAAGGGTTCGTCGGCGGCGGATTATGGGTCTGACAGGCCGCCAAGTGTCTATTCTTTCCATGGCCGTAAACATCTTTATTCCAGTCGATGAGGCCGGAGAGTCTTATGGGTCTGACGCCCACACCCAGCTGAAAAGAGTATTTTGCTGGAATCAACCTAGAATTGTGAGTCAGATCTCAAATTTCCACTCTCCAGTATTGTTGGAAACTGGGCTCGAAACCGACTCCTTTGGGCTCAGAGGCCACAATGCTACCAGTAAGTCAAGGCTCACTCGGGCAAACTGGTGCCAATCCATTGGTAGTTAAAAAAAAGCATAAGATTATAGTGTTTATTTCTAACCTCCACTTCACCCCTGCTCCGGCCTCTAGGGGGCGCGCTATTGTTGAATTTCCCTCCTTTTCTGCATACTTCATTTCTAACAAACTTCCTTCAGGACGGTACGTGAATGCAAATCTTGGTTGAATGCAAATCATGTTAGACTTTTCACCCATCTTTCCCCAGGTGTAATTGACTGCCAGATGGTAACAAACAATCTCCAGATTACTACCAGTGCCACGTGCTAGTGAGTACAGATATAGGAAGATAGAGCAGATGAATGCGGGCTGGAGAGATGGTGTCAGAGGGGGGGCTTTAGATTCCTGAGGAATTGGAACCGTTTCTGGGGGAGGTGGGACCTCCACAAGCCAGACAGGTAGAACCTCAACGGGAAAGGGCCCAATATCCTCGCGGGGGATTTTGCTAGTGCTGTTGGGGAGGGTTTAAACTAGCTTGGCAGGGGGATGGGAACCTGAGGGTACAAGCAGAAGGGAGAAAAGCTAAGCTGGAAACAGATGATAGGGGTTCAGGTGAAGGGGTATTTAGGAAGGCAAATAGAAAGGAGAAGGCAATAGTGCAGGGCAACGACAGGGGTAATGATAACCAGAATGCATCAGGAAGGCGCAGAGCGTACATGCGTAAGAGTGCACCAGAAAATAGAGTCAGAGTAAGGGAAAATGGTAAGATAAAATTAAAGGCTCTTGTTATGAATGCTGCGTGCATTGAGATAAAGATAGATGAGTTGACGATACAAATAGAAATAAATGGGTATGATCTGATAGCCATTACAGAGATGTGGTTGCAAGGTGACCAAGGCTGGGAACTGAATATTCAGGGGTATTTAACATTTCGGAAGGACAGGCAGAAAGGAAAAGGAGGTGGGGTAGCTCTGTTAATAAAGGATGAGATCACTGCAGTGGTGAGGAATTATATTGGCTCAGAAGCTCAACATGTAGAGTCAGTTTGGGTGGAGGTAAGAAATATCAAGGGTAAGAAGTCATTGGTGGAAGTAGTCTATAGGCCCCCTAACAGTAGCTATACTGTAGGACAGAGTATAAATCAAGAAATAATGGGGGCTTGTAAGAAAGGTACTGAAATAATCATGGGTGATTTTAATCATCATATAGATTGGACAAATCAAATTGGCAAGGATAGCCTTGAGGATGAGTTCATAGAGTGTATTCGGGATGGTTTCTTAGAGCAATACGTTGAGGAACCAACCAGGGAGAAGGCTATTTTAGATCTGGTAATGTGTAATGAGACAAGATTAATTAATGATCTCATAGTAAAGGATCCCCTAGGAAAGAGTGATCATAGCATGGTAGAATTTCAAATTCAGTTTGAAGGTGAGAAACTTGGGACTGAAACAAGTGTTCTAAAGTTAAATAAAGGCAATTACAATGGTATGAGGACAGAGTTGGCTAAAGTGGACTGGGAAAATTGATTAAAGGGTAAGATGGTAGATCAGCAGTGACAGACATTTAAGGAGATATTTCATAAATCACAGCAAAGGTGTATTCCAGTGAGAAAGAAAGACTCCACAAGAAGGATGTACCAACCGTGGCTAACTAAGGGAGTTAAGGATGTTATCAAATTGAAAGAAAAGGCATACAATGTTGCGAAGATTAGTGGTAGGCCAGAGGCTAAAAAAAATTAAGTGGGAGAAGTTAGAGTACGAGATTAAACTACCAAATAATATAAAAACAGATAGTAAGAGCTTATACAGGTATATAAAAAGGAATAGAGTAGCTAAAGTAAACGTTGGTCCATTCGAGGAGGAGACTGGGGAATTAATTAATAATGGGAAATAGAGAAATGGCAGAGACTTTAAACAATTATTTAGGCTCGGTCTTCACGGTAGAAGACACTAAAAACATCCCAATAAGAATAGATAATCAAGGGGCTATAGAGAGAGAGGAACTTAAACAATCTCTATCACTAGAGAAAAAGTACTAGGCAAACTAATGGTGCTAATGGTCGACAAGTCCCCTGGACCTGATGGCCTGCATCCTAGGGTCTTAAAGAAGTGGCTGCAGAGATAGTGAATGTGTTGGTTGTAATCTATCAAAATTCCCTGGACTCTGGAGAGGTCCCAGCGGATTGGAAAACTGCAAATGTAATGCTCCTATTCAAGAAAGGAGGGAGACAGAAAGCAGGAAACTATAGGCCAGTTAGCCTAACTTCTGTCATTGGGAAAATGCTGGAATCCATTATTAAGGAGGTAATAGCAGGACATTTAGAAAATCATAAGACAATCAAGAAAAGTCAGCATAGTTTTATGAAAGGGAAATCGTGTTTGACAAATTTGCTAGAGTTCTTTGAGGATGTAAAAAACAGGGTGGATAAAGGGGAACCAGTAGATGTCGTGTATTTGGATTTCCAGAAGGCATTTGATAAGGTGCCACATAAAAGGTTACTGCACAAGATAAGAGTGCACGGGTTGGGGATAATATATTAGCATGGTTAGGGGATTGGCTAACTAACAGAAAACAGAGAGTCGGGATAAATGGGTCATTTTCCAGTTGGCAATCAGTAACTAGTGGGGTGCCACAGGGATCAGTGCTGGGGCCTCAACTATTTACAATCTATATTAATGACTTGGATGAAGAGGCCGAGTGTACTGTAGCCAAATTTACTGATGGTACAAAGATAGGTGGGTGAGCAAGTCTTGAGGAGGACACAAGGAGTCTGGAAAGGGGTATAGAGAGGTTAAGTGAGTGGGCAAACATTTGGCAGATGGAGTATAATGTGGGAAAATGTGAGGTTTTCCACTTTGGAAGGAAAAATGAAAAAGCAAATTATTATTTAAATGGAGCGAGACTACAAAATGCTGCGGTACAAAGGGATCTGGGGGTCCTAGTACATGAAACACATAACGTTAGCATGCAGGTACAGCAGGTAATTAGGAAGGCTAATGGAATGTTGGCCTTTATTGCAAGGGGTATGGAGTATAAAAAGGTTGAGGGAAGGTTGATGTAACTTCACAGGGCGCTAGTGAGACTGCACCTGGAGCACTGCGTACAGTTTTGGTCTCCATATTTAAGGAAGGATATACTTGCACTGGAGGTTCATGAGGTTGGTTCCTGGGATGAAGGGGTTGACGTATGATGAAAGGTTGAGCAGGCTGGGCCTATACTCATTGGAGTTTAGAAGAATGAGAAGTGATCTTATTGAAACGTATAAAATTCTGAGGGGGATTGACAGGGTGGATGCTGAGAGGATGTTTCCCCTAGTGGGGGTATCTAGAACTAGGGGGGCACAGTTTCAGGATAAGGGGTCGCCCATTTAAGACGGAGATGAGGAGGAATTTCTTCTCTCAGAGGGTCGTGAATCTTTGGAATTCTCGACCCTGGAGAGCTGTGGAGGCGGAGTCATTGAACATATTCAAGGCGGAGATTGACAGACATTTGAACTACAAGGGAGTCGAGGGGTACGGGGAGTGGGCGGGGAAGTGGTGTTGAGGCCAAGATTGGATCAGCCAAGATCTTATTGAATGGCGGAGCAGGCTTGAGGGGCTGATTGGCCGACTCCTGCTCCTGTTTCTTATGTAAACAAACAGTAACCGTGGAGTTCATGAGATTAAAGTTTCACCTGATGTTGCTGTCAGTGGATTATCTGTAGCGAGAGAAGTAGGTGCAGTTCCTACAGAAAATGACAACAAATTAACATAAATAAAGGAATTTGATCAAAATAGATACTGAGGCTGAAAATTATCGATGAAGGTCGTTGCAAAAACGACCCCAATGGTTGACTCATGTCCTTCGGGGAGGGACCTGGGCTACAGGGGACTCCCGTCCCACACTACTTGGCTCAATCTTACTGCCCTGAAGCAACCACGGATGGACAATAAACACGGTCTTACCAACGTCATTTGCAGCTTAAGAACAAACTGAACAATTAGGTGTTTCTGGAGGTAGTGATTGGGGTTCAATGCATGTGAAGATTTGGTAGGAAATTTCCAATAGGTTCTGGATAGATTTTGAAATGTGCTCAGGGTTATACTAACACTGAAAAAGCTTCAACATAAAACAGCCATGTTAAAGTGCGGGTGGAAAACTCATTAATTGTCATTACCCTGTCCAATAATATCACGGAGATGTTTCGACCTGCTCAAACGGCAATTAAAGTACTGGACATAGCAATGTCTTACAAAGAAGGTAAATGTCATTGGGATAAACATGACACATTCACTCCCTGCTTTCAAATACCTGCTTGGAGCGAAGTTCAGCAAGATTATGTATGGACAAGGATCTCCCCAAGTATAAGTCAGGTACTGTCAGTGTGTAAATGGATTCTGTAGAAACAGTCTCCCACCCACTGCTACTTTACACAGAGCATTTGGGTTTATTGCTAACAGATTTGGAACATTGCACAATACCCGCAATCAACTGTTGCCCATTTGTTGAAAGGATCCATAATTCTGGTACAAATTTCACTGTATTTACAGGTCACCGACCCCCGCCTCACACATACATACCAACATTGAATGGTTTACAATGTCTCATCTCCTGATTCATTCCTGCAGTTACTAGACTTTGGTCGGAGCGTTCCCACCTCTGAGCCAGAAGTGGTATGGGATTGAACAATGCGAGAGGATCACTAGTTTGACATCCAGTAGGATACACGGGTCCGGTGGGTGTGAGTGACCTCCATTAGGAAGCCCATAAGAGTTCGCCCTCTGGAACTAACCTCCCTATTGGCTGGTGTAAGGATGGTTACAGCCATGGAAGGAATGTTCAGGTGATGGCCTATCAGACTGTTAATCTGCCTGCGAATCCTTCCACTGCTGCACACTGTTCTCCAAGGGAAGTGTATGAAGGTACAAAAACCCACATTGACCATGTGCTGCTGCACTGTCAATCTTCAGGATGCAACATTCTATTGAGAATAACATCAAATCCTCATAGAAAAAAAATCTAATGTCAATGGGAGTCAGGTGTAACACTCTACTGAGTGGGTTTTGGATGACACACAGGAAGATGGCAGCTGGTGTCGAGGCCAATCATCACAGCATTAGGACTTCACATCTGGGGTAACTCAGGCAGGCATCCTTGGCCCAACCACCATCCAGATGTTCTGTCAGTAACATTTTCTCTGTCATAAGATCGGGAGTGGGGTTATTCGCTGACCATTCTGCCGTGGCCAGCTCCTTTCACACTTACAGCAGGACAATGGCTGGTACGATTGATACCACAGGAGTGCCTGTCGACGACCATCTCAAGCAACAGAAAGACCACCGCCTCCCCATGACCTTCAGCAGCGCTGCAACTTCCGAACCAACTAATAGAATCCTGGCCAGAAACTTAAACAGAGCACTCTGGATCCAGGAGGACGGCAGAGGCTGGTTACTGTGCGGTGATTTGGATCACCTCCTGACTGTTTGAAGCCTTT
This sequence comes from Somniosus microcephalus, assembly GCF_052327205.1. Lineage (NCBI taxonomy): Eukaryota > Metazoa > Chordata > Chondrichthyes > Squaliformes > Somniosidae > Somniosus > Somniosus microcephalus. The sequence continues at coordinate 191,877,993 of NC_140998.1, forward strand.
TCACTGCCTTCATTGCTCAAGTCGAGAGTTCAATGAAAGACTCACCAGCCGACCGGCTGTGTGCAGTCACAACAGCACTCGGGCAGCTCAGCACCAAGCAGGACAGAGCAGCCTGCCAACTCCACTTTCTACAAGTGATACTGGCGAGATATTGACATCAATCATGTGGGCAAATGGAAGTATAGTTTGAGATGCGGGCTAACCTGATATCTCCAAGAGACGGCTATAAGAGCAAATCTTTCCATTCTTCAATCTTACAGTATATGTGTAGCATCCCGCATCGGGGAGTTGAAAATTATTGATGATTAAACTTCTGAAATCGAACTTGTGCCGCTTGTCTTTATGAATCAGCGCATTGTTCAGTTTCCACAGGATTTCAATCCCTTTCCAAGTTACTTGGGTATTTTCAATGCTCCAATCGATACTGTTGAAATAGGACAGCCCGGGCATCTCACAGGTCAGAGTTACGGAGCTTCCCAGGGGAATCGGGCCGGCTGGGATCACAGACACTGTGGGAAGAGGATAACTGGTTAAACTGACAAAAGACACCATAGATTAAATTATGGCCTCGAACTGCATTCGCGGCCGAATACTTGCGCACAGGGTCAGGCGCACATGCTGCACACGTCATGTCACATAGTCCCAGACACCACCTTAAATTCCTGCTTGAAACTCATTAAAATGATACACGTGCCGCCAGCCCTTCCCCCACTGTTCAGTGGCATTTTTCCTGTTTCGGGTTAGGTCCGGAAATCGGGTGTGTCTCCCGACCCTTAACGGGAGACAGCAACTCTTAAAGGGGAGGTGCACTCTGTCTACAGGCAGCGGGAAACGTTGTCAGAGGGATAACGTTGCTGCAAAAGATCCAATTAGGGCCCCAAGTTTCTTCATTGTCACGTTGGTGGCATTAATGCAGACAGTGGACGGGAGGAGGGACATCCTGTTCCCGAAACACCTCCACTGCCAGTGAGGAGAGCAAGGCAAGGAACGTTTATCCCAGCACATGGCTGCCACACTGAAAGACGTTCAATGACCTCAGGAGAGTTGTCAAGGTAGCGATACTGCTCTTTCTCCCTGCTCACAACTCTACCACTAACAAGATCATTATTCAAAATACTCACAATACAACCACCCCGCTTCCCTTCATTCTCCGCAAATCAATGCAGCAAACCACTTTGGCTCCTTCTCCTCAAACTCACCACTATTACACAGTGCAGAATCACTATTCTATCAAGAAAGGCACAGCCTCAAAACAGGTAGGCCTATCGGGCCTTGGGCCTCATTAATGTCAGACCAATGTGCTGCAGGCACATGCTGGGCGTCCAGAGGCAGCTCGCCGGTGAAGACCAGGTTCAGGAATCCCTGCCTTGGTCGGGCTTCAGGGGTCGGTGCCTGGGTCGGGGATGAGACTGGGGTCTCGGGTCGGAGCTGGGGACGGGATTCAGCGTTCGGTGAACATGGCCTGTTTCAAGTGTCGGAGATTGGGGCCGGACTCAAGAATCGGGGATGGGGGCATGTGTCGGGGATCGGGTTCACAGCCATGGTTGGGGGTTGATGATAGATGTCTGAGCCAGGGATCAGAGATTGAGCCGAGTCAGGGATCAGGGCCTGGATCAGGATTTGCGGGGTTCAATGTTGGGATCCCGGGATCAGCAGGTTGTGTTTGGAGCGATGGGGAGGGGGTGTTGGGAGGTACAATGGGGCCCTTTAATATGTGATCTTACATTAGTTTGCTTCTTTGTAGCAGGCAATCCCTAGAGCTGGTTTCCAAGAGTGCATCTGGAGAGGGGCCTGGCCGCCTCATGATAAACCAATCTTACAGAATTGGCCTCAAATTAGCAAATGCAAAGAGCCTAACACCTGTTTCAGGCATTGGCAAAGGATGCCCCTCGCCTGTTCTCACCCAATATGTCAGGAGGCGCACTTTCAGTCGCAAATGTACACATTTCCTGCCCGCCATATTGGGACCTTACTAGTCCGAGCCTGTGGGCTGGAAATTCATTTTAACCGACAGTGTAGAACGTGTGGTCATGTATTGTCCGCCTGTTACACCCGCCGCCCGATATTCAGCTCCACTGAAGTCAGTTTCTACCTCAATGAGATTTGAGCAGAAGTGCTGAGGGAATTTTCCAGAAATGGATCTGATCTTTACCGGTTGAGACTTTACTGCGGGATTTCCCATAGTTTTCACAATAAAGATAAATAAATTGCTGAGAATTTACATTTACTGAACAAGAAAGTGTTTCCGAGGCCTACAATAACCTGCCCAGCAAGAAAGCAACACTGTTTTAATGCTGCGTTTTTCCACATCACAAATTGTCAAGATGTTGGCATTTAAAGACACGGAATTTAACAGAACATTGGCGAATATACGGAAAATGGTGAAACAATTTGTGTGAGACTATCATACACATATAACTACACCATAAACTGCTTTCAGTAACTCACCATTGATCACTATGAGGCGGATTAACATCTTCTTCTCCTTGTGTCCAGAATACAGCAAACAGTCGTAATTTCCGGCATCTTCCATTGTCGCCGTGAACAAAAGAGAATAATTCCCCGTCCTGAAACCCTCAGTCTCAGCCAGTGTTATATGTGGGAACCGCGGGGAGCTGCACTCAGTGTTGTTCTTATCAATTGCACAAAGTGCCATCCCTTTGTCTCCTGAGGCAGGTTGAAATGTCCACTGAATCGCATCAATTTGAGTCGGAGACCGGGAGAAACAAGGCAGCAAAACCGGGCTGGACCCGTTCGAAAGAACCAGTTCCGGAATACCTCCATCATCTCCATCCCCCGCGGTACCTGCACAGGGAGCAAAGTGTGATATTAAACCGGACTGTATGAGATTGGATAAATATCCACCTTTACCCACAAACTCTGTTCCCTGGGCACCAACACCATCCCTCTCCCTGGCCACTGCCCGATAAATATCCACCTTTACCCACAAACTCTGTTCCCTGGGCACCAACACCATCCCTCTCCTTGGCCACTGCCCGAGTCTGAAGCTGATTTTTCACAACCTTGGCGTCCTATTGGACCCTGAGCTGAGTTTCCCGCCCCATATTCTCACCATCGCCAAGGCCGCCAACACCCACCTCTGTAACCTTATTCGACTCCGCCCTGCCTCACCTCACCTGCTGCTGAAACCGTCAGCCAGGCCTTTGTTACCTCCAAACCCATTTATTCCACTGCCCCCCCAGCCGACCTCTAACTCGCAGAAAACTGAATATGCTATAGTAGAGGCACTCAGCTCATCGATGTGACATTACTGTGTCCAATAATTAAACCGAGCCTTTCCACCAATAAAAAAACAAGGAGAAAAAGGGATCAATGTTCAGTTAAAATAGTGGATGCATTAACGCCAAACAAACAGGTAAACGTGACGGTGTTAAACTTGACGCAATAATTTCCTGCTTTCAAATTTCCCGCTGCTTTCCCAGCCCCGGCCCTGCCTTCCAGAGGGGCCTTTGTTTTGTTGCTCTCACATATTTGGAGCAATGCGCCGCCCCGCCGGTGAAGTGCTGCCCCTTTGATGGAAGGATCCAAATTCCCGGGCAAATTTTGACTTGTTTGCACCGCCCCTCCCCCCGCCACTATCCCCCCTCCCCCCGCCACCACACCCCCTCCCCACACTCGCATCGAGCGGATCCCAGTGTCTCCTCATCCGGTTTATTTCTTTAGTCGTTGCTCATTCAACCATCTGTTACACTTTGTGCTTCACTGCGAGCCTTTCAGCTGCAGAGAGCTGTGTCCTGTGTGGTCAGAGGAGGCGGAACTAAGGGGCTGACAGTCACTTGGTGTCAGCTCCCCTCCCCCAGCCCTGGCCATTATGTTACCCCGGTGCTATCTTACAATTAATGTTGATGTGTTATCACATAATGCGATTCCACTCGCGTGAGAATAACAGGTCTCGGCTCGAACCAGGAAGCAGGACTATTGGCTGAAAATGTTACATAGAATTACATAGAATGTACAGCAGAGAAACAGGCCATTCGGCCCAACCAGACCATCCCGGCGGTTATGCTTCACTTGAGCCTTCTCCCATCCTTCCTCATCTAAGTGTATCAGCATAACCCTCTATTCTGTTCTCCCTCATATTCTTATCTAGCCTCCCCTTAAATGCATCTAGACTCAATCACTCCCTGTGGTAGCGAGTTCCACATGCTCACCACTCTCTGGGTAAAGAAGTTACTTCCTTAAATCCATCTCGACGCCATTTTTCCCTTTTTTCAGTAAATATTGCGGAGTCTCCCGGACTCAGATCACTTTGCACAATGTGCAGCCTTGTCCAACGTGAAGTGAAACTTTTCAGATCATTCTATCTATGTCAATATTTAAATTATAAATTGCCCCCGCATTTCACTGAACAGAGCCCGGAACCACAGTGACCCGATACAGCGATTGCACACTGAAGACAGCAGTATCACAGGAGCTCTGAAACTGTGTCTTAACATAAGAACATAAGAAATAGGAGCAGGAGTCGGCCATTTGGCCCCTAAAGCCTGCTCCGCAACTTAATGAGATCATGGCTGATCTGATCTTGGGCTCAGCTCCACTTCCCTGCCCGCTCCCCATAACCCTTCACTCCCTTATTGTTCAAAAATCTGTCTCTCTCCACCTTAAATATATTCAATGACCCAGCCTCCACAGCTCTCTGGGGCAGAGAATTCCACAGATTCACGACCCTCTGAGAGAAGAAATACCTCCTCACCTCAGTTTTAAATGGGTGACCCCTTATTCTGAAACTATGCCCCCTAGTTCTAGATTCCCCCATGAGGGGAAACACCTTCTCTGCATCTACCTTGTCGAGCCCCCTCAGTATTTTATATGTTTCAATAAGATCACCTCTCATTCTTCTAAACTCCAATGAGTATAGGCTCAACCTAACTGGTCTACAGTTTCCTGCTTTCTGTCTCCCACCCTTCTTAAATAGGGACGTCACATTTGCGGTTTTCCAATCCGCTGGGACCTCTCCAGAATTCAGGGAATTTTGGTAGATTGCAACCAAAGCATCCACTTTCTCTGCAGCCACTTCTTTTAAGACCCTAGGATGTAGGCCGTCAGGTCCAGGGGACTTGTCCACCTTTAGTCCCATTATTTTACCGAGTACTTTTTCTTTAGTGATAATTGTTTTAAGTTCCCCCTCCCTATAGCCCCTTGATTATGTGTTATTGGGATGGTTTTAGTGTCTTCTTCCGTGAAGACTGATACAAAATATTTGTTCAAAGTCTCTGCCATTTCCCTGTTCCCCATTATTAATTCCCCCGTCTCATCCTCTAAGGGACCAACATTTACTTTAGCTATTCTCTTCCTTTTTATATACCTGTAGAAGCTCTTACTATCTGTTTATATTTTTTTGCTAGTTTACTCTCATAATCCAGCTTCTCTCTCTTTATTACTTTTTTAGTCATCCTTTGCTGTTTTTTAAAAATGTCCCAATCCTCTGGCCTTCCACTAATCTCGGCAACATTGTATGCCTTTGTTTTCAATTTGATACCATCCTTTACTTCCTTAGTTAGCCACAAGTGATTCTCCCTTCTCTTAAAGTCTTTCCTTCTCACTGGAATATATTTTTGTTGAGAGTTATGAAATATCTCCTTAAATGTCTACCATTGCTTATCAACCATCTTACCCTTTAATTTATTTTCCCAGTCCACTTTAGCCAGTTCTGCCCTCATGCCATTGTAATTGCCTTTATTTAAGATCAGGACACTGGTTTGAGACCCAACTTTCTCACCCTCCAATTGAATTTGAAATTCAACCATGCTATGATCACTCTTTCCTAAAGGATCCTTTACTATGAGATAATTTATTAATCCTGTCTCATTACACAGTAGCAGATCTAAGATAGGCTGCTCCCTGGTTGGTTCCACAACGTATTGTTCTAGGAAACCATCTCGGATACACTCTATGAACTCTTCCTTGAGGCTGCCTTGGCCAATTTGATTTGTCCAATCAATAGGAAGATTAAAATCACCCATGATTGTCGCTGTACCTTTCTTACAAGCCTCCATTATTTCTTGACTTATACTCTGTCCAACAGTATAGCTGCTGTTAGGGGGCCTATAGATTAGGCCCACCAGTGACTTCTTTCCCTTATTATTTCTTATCTCCACCCAAACTGATTCTACATCTTGCTCTTCTGAGCCACTTTCATTTCTCACTACTGCACTGATCTCATCCTTTATTAACAGCCACCCACCTCCTTTTCCCTTCTGTCTATCCATCCGAAATGTCAAATACCCCTGAATATTCAGTTCCCAGCCTTGGTCACCTTGCAACCACGTCTCTGTAATGGCAATCAGGTCATAGAAACATAGAAGATAGGAGCAGGAGTAGGCCATTCAGCCCTTCGAACCTGCTCCGCCATTCAACGAGATCATGGCTGATCATCCAAACCCTAGCACCCGGTCCCTACACCGACAGCCATCCCACCCAAGCCCTATCCCCGTAACCCCACATATTTAATCCCCCCTAACACTAAGTGCCAATTTTTATCATGGCCAATCAACCTAACCCACACATCTTTGGACTGTGGGAGGAAACCGGAGCACCCGGAGAAAACCCACGCAAACATGGGGAGAATGTGCAAACTCCACACAGACAGTCACCCGAGGCCAGATTTGAACCCGGGTCCCTGGCGCTGTGAGGCAACAGTGCTAACCACTATGCCACGTGCTGCCCACTATATCATACCCATACGGTCATACCCATGTATATCTATTTGTGCCGTCAACTCATCTATCTTGTTACGAATGCTGTCCATTCAGATAAAGAGCTTTTAATTTTGTCTTTTTACTATTTTTCTGTGCTTTGACCCCACTTTCTGATGCACTCTTATGTTTATACATTCTGTCCCTTCCTGTCACACTCTGGCCACCATTACCCCATCAATACCCGGCTCTATTGCCTTCTCCTTTCTCTTTGAATTTTTAAATTCCCGCTCACCTGATCCTCCCCCCCAGTATTTAGTTTAAAGCCCTCTCTACAGTCTTGTCTTTTGTCAAATACTGTTGCTCATTCTCGTGTTTCAACAGCAGATGATCACCCAGCGGGAGCAAGTGAATCTAACATGGAGACTGATGGCCATTTCTGTGCATAATTTACGGTAGTTTGAATTGCTGATCCATTATTAACGATGGTGTTGTTTTAGTAAACTTAGCGAATAAGGAAAATGGTGGGGTCATGAACTGATTGTGCCTCGCGCTGTTTCAAATGTCGCTTCTACACAGATCCTCAGTCTTAGCAAGCAAGTGATGTCGCCGGTCATTGTTACATTCAAAATAACTTCGTGATTAATTTGATAATTCTTGCTACGCGTTTGCCAATACCGCACGGAATATAAGCAAAGTCCACTTTGAAATGCAGCTACCGTTTGGAGACCCCAACGTGGAAGCATTAGACCGATGGGGACAGATATATCCACACAAGCAACAGTGTTAGAGACTATGATTGTCAATACTCGACTGAAGGGGAAAGGTAAAGAATAAAGTTCGTGTAGAGTAGAGTTGAATGACGGGGGCTCGGTTCTATACAGACAATGGTCAAGGAGAGCAGGGTGCAACTGTCGGAGGGGTGGTACTGAGGGAGCGCCGCACTGTCGGAGGGGCAGTACTGAGCGAGCGACGTACAGTCGGAGGGGCACTATTGAGGGAGCGCCGCACTGTCGGAGGGGCAGTACTAAGGGAGCGCCGCACTGTCAGAGGGGCAGTACTGAGGGAGCGTCGCACTGTTGGAGGGTGAGTACTGAGGGAGCGCCGCACTGTCGGAGGGTCAGTACTGAGGGAGCGCCGCATTGTCGGAGGTGTCATCTTTCAGATGAGAGGTTAAACCCGAGGCCCCATCTGCCCTCTCAGGTGGATATAAAAGATCCCGCAGCCACTATTTCAAAGAGGAGCAGGGCAGTTCTCCCAGCTGTCGTAAGGCCAATATTTATCCCTCAACCAACATCTGGTCATGATCACATTTCTGTTTGTGGGAGCTTGCTGTGCACAAACTGGCTGCCGGGTTTCCTACATTATAACAGTGACTACACTTCAAAAAAAAGTATTCATTGGCTGTAAGGAGCTGTGGGACGTCCTGAGGTAGTGAAAGGCGCTATAGAAATGCAAGTCTTTCTTTCTTCAATCAAAGGCTCCCTCGGGGTGAGTTGGATCAGTGACTTGCTGTGCAGTGGATTGAAAGATCGCGGTCTGTGCGGAGCTGCCCGATTGGTCAGTAGCCTGGAGCCCAGGGTTGCAGGACTGGTGGGGTGGGGGGTCGGGGAGTGAGCTCTGTACATAAACCACTCACAACTGGGTATTTAGAACAAGAGTGGGAAGAGAAGAGCCGAAAGGGCGTTTGTAAATCTGACACCAAGGTGTCCATTTAATCCAGCGGGCTGTTCCACCATGTGGGCCATCGCAACCGGTGCAGCATATGTGTCCATTCACACACGGGCGGGCCTTTCAAACCACGTTGGGAGGGAGGAGGGGGGTGGAAAGGGGTGAGGGGAGGACGAAGGAGGTCACTGGATCGCAGTCGGGATCAGGAAGCCCAGTCGACACTCCCGTCTCACACAGCCCAGGGAGGGCCCCAGTCAAACTGTAGCATCGCCAAGGTGCTTTGCGATGGCCAGCGCGGTGAGATCATGGGCGTGGCGGAGTGACGCTCACGACACAGGCCCATTCTGAAGACCCCCGCGGCCCCCCCCCTCCACCAGCTGGAAAGCAAGGGCAGATCAGTCAAACCCGCAGGCTCCTTCCCAGCACAGACAGAGGCCAGTCGGCTCCTCCAGCCTGCCCTCCTTCTGTACGCGAGCAATCCCCAAACCCATCCCACTGCCCCACTCTCTCCATCGACAAATATTGATCCCAAATTCCCCCTTTCACAGAGGCCACGGTCTCGGCCTCAACCTCCTCCCCATGGCTTCAGTGACGTGGAGGATTGGAGAAGCTGGGATTGTTCTTCGAGCAGAGAAGGTTTAGGGCAGATTTAACAGAATCATAGAATGATACAGCGCAGGAGGAGGCCATTCGGCCCACCGTGCCTGTGCTGGCTCTTTGGACCCACTCCCCTGCCCTTTCCCAGAGCCCGGAAAATGTTTCCTTTTCAAGTATTTATCCAATTCCCTTTTGAAAGTTATTATTGAATCTGCTTCCACCGGCCTTTCAGGCAGCGCATTCCAGATCACAACAACTCGCTGTGTAAAAATAATCTCCTCACCTTCCCTCTGGTTCTTTAACCAATCATCTTCAATCTGTGTCCTCTGGTTACCGACCCTTCTACCACTGGACACAGTTTCTCCTCATTTACTCTCAAAACCATTTATGATTTTGAACACAATCTTCCCCTTAACCTTCTCTGCTCTAAGGAGAAGAATCTCAGCTCCTCCAGTCTCTCCACATAACTGAAGTCCCTCATCCCTGGAACCATTCTCGTAAAGAGCGGCGTTCAAAATCATGAGGGGTTTTGATTGAGTAAATGAGGGGCAGTACTGAGGGAGCGCCGCACTGTCGGAGGGGCAGTACTGAGGGAGCGCCGCACTGTCGGAGGGGCAGTACTGAGGGAGCGCCGCACTGTCGGAGGGGCAGTACTGAGGGCGCGCCGCACTGTCGGAGGGGCAGTGCTGAGGGAGCGCGTACTGTCGGAGGGGCAGTACTGAGGGAGCACCGCACTGTCGGAGGGGCAGTACTGAGGGAGCGCCGCACTGTCGGAGGGGCAGTACTGAGGGAGCGCCGCACTGTCGGAGGGGCAGTGCTGAGGGACCGCCGCACTGTCGGAGGGGCAGTACTGAGGGAGCGCCGCACTGTCGGAGGGGCAGTACTGAGGGAGTGCTGCACTGTTGGAGGAGCAGTACTGAGGGAGTGCTGCACTGTTGAAGGGGCAGTATTGAGGGAGTGCTGCACTGTTGAAGGGGCAGTACTGAGGGAGCGCCGCACTGTCGGAGGGGCAGTACTGAGGGAGCGCCGCACTGTCGGAGCGGCAGTACTGAGGGAGCGCCGCACTGTCGGAGGGGCAGTACTGGGGGAGCGCCGCACTGTCGGAGGGGCAGTACTGAGGGAGCGCCGCACTGTCGGAGGGGCAGTACTGAGGGAGCGCCGCACTGTCGGAGGGGCAGTACTGAGGGAGCGCCGCACTGTCGGAGGGGCAGTACTGAGGGAGTACTGCACTGTCGGAGGAGCAGTACTGAGGGAGTGCTGCACTGTTGAAGGGGCAGCACTGAGGGAGTGCTGCACTGTTGAAGGGGCAGTATTGAGGGAGTGCTGCACTGTTGAAGGGGCAGTACTGAGGGAGCGCCGCACTGTCGGAGGGGCAGTACTGAGGGAGCGCCGCACTGTCGGAGCGGCAGTACTGAGGGAGCGCCGCACTGTCGGAGGGGCAGTACTGAGGGAGCGCCGCACTGTCGGAGGGGCAGTACTGAGGGAGCGCCGCACTGTCGGAGGGGCAGTACTGAGGGAGCGCCGCACTGTCGGAGGGGCAGTACTGAGGGAGCGCCGCACTGTCGGAGGGGCAGTACTGAGGGAGTACTGCACTGTCGGAGGAGCAGTACTGAGGGAGTGCTGCACTGTTGAAGGGGCAGCACTGAGGGAGTGCTGCACTGTTGAAGGGGCAGTACTGAGAGAGCGCCGCACTGTCGGAGGGGCAGTACTGAGGGAGCGCCGCACTGTCGGAGGGGCAGTACTGAGGGAGAGCTGCACTGTTGAAGGGGCAGTACTGAGGGAGTACTGCACTGTCGGAGGGGCAGTACTGAGGGAGCGCCGCACTGTCGGAGGGGCAGTACTGAGGGAGCGCTGCACTGTCGGAGGGGCAGTACTGAGGGAGCGCCGCACTGTCGGTGGGGCAGTACTGAGGGAGCACTGCACTGTCGGAGGGGCAGTACTGAGGGAGTGCCGCACTGTCGGAGGGGCAGTACTGAGGGAGCGCCGCACTGTCGGAGGGGCAGTACTGAGGGAGCGCCGCACTGTCGGAGGGGCAGTACTGAGGGAGCGCCGCACTGTCGGAGGAGCAGTGCTGAGGGAGTGCTGCACTGTCGGAGGAGCAGTACTGAGGGAGTGCTGCACTGTTGAAGGGGCAGTACTGAGGGAGCGCCGCACTGTTGGAGGGGCAGTACTGAGGGAGTGCTGCACTGTTGAAGGGGCAGTACTGAGGGAGTGCCGCACTGTTGAAGGGGCAGTACTGAGGGAGTGCCGCACTGTCGGAGGGGCAGTACTGAGGGAGTGCTGCACTGTTGAAGGGGCAGTACTGAGGGAGTACTGCACTGTCGGAGGGGCAGTACTGAGGGAGCACCGCACTGTTGGAGGGGCAGTACTGAGGGAGCGCCGCACTGTCGGAGGGGCAGTACTGAGGGAGCGCTGCACTGTTGGAGGGGCAATACTGAGTGAGCACGGCACTGTCGGAGGGGCAGTGCTGAGGGAGCGCTGCACTGTCAGAGGGGCAGTACTGAGGGAGTGCCGCACTGTCGGAGGGGCAGTACTGAGGGAGCGCCGCACTGTCGGAGGGGCAGTACTGAGGGAGCGCTGCACTGTCGGAGGGGCAGTACTGAGGGAGCGCCGCACTGTCCGAGAGGCAGTACTGAGGGAGCGCCGCACTGTCGGAGGGGCAGTACTGAGGGAGTGCCGCACTGTCGGAGGGGCAGTACTGAGGGAGCGCCGCACTGTCGGAGGGGCAGTACTGAGGGAGCGCCGCACTGTCGGAGGGGCAGTACTGAGGGAGCGCCGCACTGTCGGAGGGGCAGTACTGAGGGAGCGCCGCACTGTCGGAGGGGCAGTACTGAGGGAGCGCCGCACTGTCGGAGGGGCAGTACTGAGGGAGTGCCACACTGTCAGAGGGACAGTACTGAGGGAGTGCCGCACTGTCGGAGGGGCAGTACTGAGTGAGCGCTGCACTGTCAGAGGGGCAGTATTGAGGGAGTGCTGCACCGTCGGAGGGGCAGTACTGAGTGAGCGCTGCACTGTCGGAGGGGCAGTACTGAGGGAGTGCCGCACTGTCGGAGCTGCCGTCTTTCGGATGAGACGTTAAAGTGAGGCCCCGTCTGCCCTCTCAGGTGGACATAAAAGACTCTGCAGCCTCTATTGGAACAAGAGCAGGGGAAGTTATCCCAGGTGTCCTGGGTTAATATTTATCACAACCAATAATCACTAAAAACAGATGGTCTGGTCTTATTTTTAATCTATTCATGGATTTATGGGATGTGGGCGTCGCTGGTAAGGCCGGCATTTGTTGCCCATCCCTAGTTGCCCTTTGAGAAGGTGGTGGTGAGCCGCCTTCTTGAACCGCTGCAGTCCGTGTGGTGAAGGTAGGGAGTTCCAGGATTTTGACCCAGCGACGATGAATAAACGGCGATATATCTACAAGTCAGGATGGTGTGTGACTTGGAGGGAAACTTGGAGGTGGTGGTGTTCCCATCACATCGCTGTTTGTGGGAGCTTGCTGTGTGCAAACTGGCTGCTGTGTTGCCTACATTACAACAGTGACCACACTTGAAAAAGTACATCATTGGCTGTGAAGAGCTTTGGGACATCCCGAGGATGTGAAAGGCGCTATATAAATGTGAATGTCTTGTCTATGTAACAATAGCGTCCCATCCCTGGTCAGTCCCTGGACACTCCTGCAGGGATCCTGCAGGACACTCCTGCACTGGGCCCTGGGTGCGTCTCTGCTCCGGGACACGGCTCCTTCCGCCCAGAAGGGCAAGGGCAGCAGGCGCATTGGAACCACCACCTTCAAGTCCCCTCCAAGTCACACACCATCCTGACTTGGAGATACATCGGCCGATCCTCCATCGTCGCTGGGTCAAAATCCTGGAACTCCCTCCCTAACAGCACTGTGGGAGCACCTTCACCACACGGACTGGACCCAGTACATTTAAAAGAAAGATTTGCATTAATATAGCGCCTTTCACTGCCACCAGACATCCCAAAGCGCTTTACAGCCAATGAAGTATTTTGAAGTGTGGTCACTGTTGTAATGTAGGAAACGTGGCAGGCAATTTGTACACAGCAAGCTCCCACAAACTGCAATGTGATGATGACCAGATAATCTGTTTTCTAGTGATGTTGGTTGAGGGATAAGCGCTATATAAATGCAAGTCTTTCTTTCTTTGAATGAGGTTAGATTTTAAAAAATAGAAAATAAATTTATATTTAAGAAATTAAGATCATGTTTTTTTAAATCAAATAGGTTACAATAAAATTAAAGAGGGGTTAAAATGAGCTGATGTTTTTTAAGTGTGACTAAGTGTAAGAGGTTGAAGCGAATGAGAAGTTTGAGTGGAATGTGAAAGTGCTGCTCAGGTTGAACTGGGCTGAATGTGGGTCCTGGGCCTGAGGCTGGGGGAGGGGAGAGGAGGGGGACCTGGGCCTAGTCTCCAGGGCCCAGCCCGCCCACTCATTCCCGCTCCCGGCGCCTCTCCGGCCCCACTTACCCCAACTCCGGGGCCTTATCGGCGGCTAGCGGGTGCCCACTCCCAGGGCGGCTCTTTCTCCGCGGCTCCGGTGGGTTTTTTAAACCCGGTTTTCTTCCTCTTTTAAACAACAAGAAGCCGCTTTTCCCCCTCACATGGGCGCCGCCATCTTCCCTCCGGTCCCGTGTCCCCGCGCTAAACCCGCCGGCTGGCGCACCTCGCCCCGCCAACAAACGTTCCGCCTGACTCCCCTCGGATCAGAGGCAATTCAGTCATTTTCAGAATAAAAAGAAAGACTTGCATTTATATAGCGCCTTTCACGTCCACTGGACGTCTCAAAGCGCTTTTCAGCCAATGAAGTACTTTTGGAAGTGGAGTCACTGTTGTAATGTGGGAAACGCAGCAGCCAATTTGTGCACAGCAAGCTCCCACAAACAGCAATGTGATAATGACCAGATCATTTGTTTTTGTTGCACACACTATTAGAGCCAGGGGAACTTAAACAGCAGAAGAGAGGAGACTGGGGGAGAAAGAGCAAAGGATGGCAACGGATGGCCAAGGAGCTCCCTCGGGAGCTGCCAGCCCAGGAGCCATCTTGTAAAACAATTGATCTTTCACAATTTTGTGCCCTCGACCGCTATCTATAACCGGCTGGAGGCTAAAATATATTAGCATTAAATAAACTGCTCAATGACAATGAATCAGATCACAATTTGCTTGTTTAATAATGTTTGAATAACTCTGTACATCAACATAGATTTTACTTGGACAATGTAGACGCAGATCAACCAGTTTGCATGGAAATATTTTAAATACAATACACAATAATACAAATTAAAACACATTTCGGCCTGTCGAGCCTGTGTCAAATAAATTACACGTTTCAACCAACGTTACAATTTTCAAATTCAGCTTCTGCTTAAACTTTTATCAACAGTTTCTTAAACTTTGAAAACTACAATAACAACATTTTACTGAACATCTGTTCACGAAATCTCATGGGCAACAATTTTTCAGTCACTATATTTATTAACACTGTATATTTTGTGATCGGCACCTTTACCAAAGCAGATGTAACCAGACTGAATAAAGACAACATCGATCCCAGCGATCTCTCACCATCAGGATAAAGGGGCTGTGACAGCTCGGTGGGACAAAGACTCACGGAGATTAAACACATTCTGCAGATGCTGCAGTTTATATCAGAGGGAACATTTTGAAATCCCAGTCAGAAGATACAATTTCAGAGTGAGTGGGTCAGACATTAGGCTACAGCAACAGAGCCCCACATCTCCAACCCTCACTGGCAGTGAGGAATTGTGGAATTTACCCTTATATTCCATCTTAATCCACACACAAATATTATCATAAAGAGTGATAGGTAAGAATTATAAATATTAGTAATATTTGAGATAACTAGTGGTTATTGAAGGCCATTCAAATAGAAAGAAATATTTAAACTTAGTCAAAGTATAAATTGGTTACCGTTCTCTTCATTATGTTTCCGAACATTTTCTCAGGTGAATTTTGAAAGCTGTTGAATCCTTGAAGAATTCCCCACAATGACGGCAGGTTTCAAAGCACGTGTGAGCTTTCAACTGATAGATGTAAGCAAAGCTCTCTCCACATTCAGTACATTTATACGGCCTCTCTCCTGTGGATCCGCTGGTGTTTGTGGAGGTTCCCTGAATCTGTGAAACTCTTTCCACATTCAGCACATTTATACGGCCTCTCTCCTGTGTGGATCCGCTGGTGTGTATGGAGGTGCCCTGCCTGTGTGAAACTCTTTCCACATTCAGCACATTTATACGGCCTCTCTCCTGTGTGGATCCGCTGGTGTGTATGGAGGTGCTCTGACTCTGTGAAACTCTTTCCACATTCAGCACATTTATACGGCCTCTCTCCTGTGTGGATCCGCTGGTGTCTATGGAGGTGCCCTGCCCGTGTGAAACTCTTTCCACATTCACTACATTTATGCGGCCTCTCTCCTGTGTGCATCTGCTGGTCTAGGTGAAAATCTCCTGATTTTATACATTCTCCCCTGTGGACAGATTGTGTGAACGATCCCTGCCCATTTGTGCGTTGTGCAAGATACTTTATGCTGGAAGGAGGAGGTTGCCCTGCTGAAATTTGTCCACTGGATTCTGGATGTCTTCTAATGTGTTTCTGAAGAAAATCTGCAGTGGTGAAAGCAACATTGCAATGTGGGCAAGGATGGCACTCATCTCGTTGCACTTGTTGCCCTGCTGGAGAAGGAAGAAAGAGAAATTGTCAGTGCAATGAATCATCTAGAAGTATCTTTTGGTAGTACAATTTGTGGTTATTTCAGTGTAACCGCAGGGCTCTTTAGATGTTAATATTGTGAATTTAGAGCCTCCTCCAGCCCCGCTCACAGCTCCCAGACACAGCCCCGCCCCAGTCCACAGTAACAGCCCCGCCCCCAGTCTACAGTCACAGCCCCGCCCCCAGTCCAGACACAGCCCCGCCCCCAGTCACAGCCCCGCCCCCAGTCCAGTCACAGCCTCGCCCCCAGTCCACAGACACAGCCCCGCCCCCAGTCCACAGTCACAGCCCCACCCCAATCCACAGTAACAGCCCCGCCCCAGTCCACAGTAACAGCCCCGCCCCCAGTCTAGTCACAGCCCCGCCCCAGTCCAGTCACAGCCCCGCCCCCAGTCCACAGTCACAGCCCCACCCCAATCCACAGTAACAGCCCCGCCCCAGTCCACAGTAACAGCCCCACCCCCAGTCCACATTCACAGCCCTGCCCCCAGTCCCAGACCCCACACCCCAGCCCCAGAGAGAGAGAGAGAGAGAGTGGGGCAGAGAGAGAGAGAGAGAGAGAGAGTGGGGCAGAGAGAGAGAGTGGGAGAGAAATAGAGTGGGGCAGAGAGAGAGGGAAAGTGGGGCAGAGGAAGCTGGGGGCAGAGAGTGTGGGGTGGAGAGAGAGGGAGAGAGATTCGGGCAGAGAGAAAGGCAGAGAGGCAGCAGAGAGAGGGAGCAGGCATAGAGAGAGGGGGGAGGCCGAAAGAAAGCGGAGATTGGAGGGGGGAGAGAGCGTGGGAGGGGGGAGAGAGAGAGGGAGGGGAGAGAGAGAGAGATGGTGGAGGGAGGGAGGAGGGACAAAGAGAGGGAGGGAGGGGTGGAGGTCAGGAAGTTGGGTCGGGTAAGGAGGAAGTCAGGAAGTTGGGTCGGGTGGGGAGGGGGTCAGGAAGTTGGGTGGGGTGGGGAGGGGGTCAGGAAGTTGGGTGGGGTGGGGAGGGGGGCAGGAAGTTGGGTGGGGTGGGGAGGGGGTCAGGAAGTTGGGTCAGGTGGGGAGGGGGTCAGGAAGTTGGGTGGGGTGGGGAGGGGGTCAGGAAGTTGGGTGGGATGGGGAGGGGGTCAGGAAGTTGGGTGGGGTGGGGAGGTGGTCAGGAAGTTGGGTGGGATGGGGAGGTGGTCAGGAAGTTGGGTGGGATGGGGAGGTGGTCAGGAAGTTGGGTGGGGTGGGGAGGGGGTCAGGAAGTTGGGTGGGGTGGGGAGGGGTTCAGGAAGTTGGGTCGGGTGGGGAGGGGGTCAGGAAGTTGGGTCAGGTGGGGAGGGGGTCAGGAAGTTGGGTGGGGTGGGGAGGGGGTCAGGAAGTTGGGTGGGATGGGGAGGAGGTCAGGAAGTTGGGTGGGGTGGGGAGGGGGTCAGGAAGTTGGGTGGGGTGGGGAGGGGTCAGGAAGTTGGGTGGGGTGGGGAGGAGGTCAGGAAGTTGGGTGGGGTGGGGAGGGGGTCAGGAAGTTGGGTGGGGAGGGGGTCAGGAAGTTGGGTGGGGTGGGGAGGGGGTCAGGAAGTTGGGTGGGATGGGGTGGAGGTCAGGAAGTTGGGTGGGGTGGGGCGGGGGTCTGGAAGTTGGGTGGGGTGGGGAGGAGGTCAGGAAGTTGTCGGGGAGGAGGTCAGCAACTTGTTTGGGGGGTGGGAGATGGTCTTAACCCGCAAGGGTGAGCCCTGTCTGTTCCAAGTGAGCTCTGTTCTGTCTGGAGTACGCAGTCAGAATGGCTCGAATTACACTTTGCAAAGTCACTGATTACGTCGGCTGGGAGGATCTAATTACACATTCCAGAGAAACTGCTGGGTGTGTCTTGTCCTCCAAGGGGACCAATCAGCAATCAGGACTTGTCATCCAAGGGAACCAATCAGAGCTTTAGGTGTTGCAAATAAACACATCCTTTAAAGAATACTGCCAAAGATTTCAAGGTTCATACATTCAGTCTTTGAAATCCTCCAAGGAACAAGGTAGATATCAATACTCTTTCAATAACTTTTATAAACCAGCGTGAAAATCAGTTTTCTTAAAACAGGACAGAAAATTAAACAGCAAGTGTTGAATAAAAGAGCAGGGGAACTGGCTGGGAGTTGCTGAGGCCCCAACAGTGCAATGACGCTCACTGTATCTTTATAAATAACAACAACAACTTGTATTTATATAGCGCCTTTAATGTAGTAAAACGTCACATGGCACTTCACAGGAGTATTATAAGGAGAACAACCCCAGCTTCTTTAGTCTCTATACATAATATAAGAACATAAGAGTTCTGACGAAGGGTCATCGACCTGAAACATTAACTCTGTTTCTCTCTCCACAGATGCTGTCTGACCTGCTGAGTATTTCCAGCATTTTCTGTTTTTATGTTACATTATATAAGAACATAAGAATTAGGAGCAGGAGTCGGCCATACGGCCCCTCGAGCCTTCTCCACCATTCAATAAGATCATGACTGATCTTCGACCTCAACTCCACTTTCCCGCCCGATCTCCATATCCCTTGATTCCCCTAGATTCCAAAAGTCTATCTATCTCAGCATTGAATATACTCAATGACTCAGCATCCATAGCCCTTTGGGGCAGAGCATTCTAAAGATTCACAACTCCCTGAGTGAAGAAATTCCTCCTCATCTCAGTCTTAAATGGCCGACCCCTTATCCTGAGACTATGCTCCCTGGTTCTCGACTCTCCAGCCAGGGGAAGCAGCCTCTCAGTCTACCCTACAATCGCCCTCAGAATCTTATATGTTTCAATGAGATCACCCCTCATTCTTCTAAACTCCAGTGTATAGGCTCAATCTACTCAATCTCTCCTCATAGGATAACCCACTCATCCCAGGAATCAATCCAGTGAACCTTTGTTGCACTGCCTCTAAGGCAAGTATATCCTTCCTCAGATAAGGTGACCAAAACTGTGCACAGTACTCCAGGTGTGGTCTCACCAAAGCCCTGCACAATTGTAGCGAGACTTCCTTAATCTTGTCCTACAGCCCCCTTACAATAAAGACCGTCTTGCCATTTGCCATCCTAATTGCTTGCTGTACCTGCTTGCTAACTCTGTGCTTCCTGTATGAGGACACCTAAATCTTTCTGAACACCAACATTTAATAGTTCCTCACCATTTAAAAAATATTCTGTTTTTCTATTCTTCCTACCAAACTGAATAACCTCAGATTTCCTCACATTATACTCCATCTGCCACCTTATTGCCCACTCACTTAACCTGTTGATACCCCTTTGCAGGCTCTTTGTGCCCTCCTCACAGCTTACCTTCCCACCTAGTTTTGTAACGTCAGCAAACCTGGATACATTACACTCGGTCCCTTCATCTAAGTTATTAATATAAATTGTGAATAACTGAGGCCCAAGTACTGATCCTTGCGGCACCCCACTAGTTGCAGCCCGCCAACCCGAAAATGATGCGTTTATCCCTACTCTCTGTTTTCTGTCCGTCAACCAATCCTCCATCCATGCTGATAAATTAGCCTCAACCCCATGAGCCCTTATCTTGCAGAACAATCTTTTATGTGGCACCTTATCGAATGCCTTTTGGAAATCCAAATTTACTATCTACCCTGCGAGTTACATCCTCAAAAAACTCTAATAAATTTGTTAAACACGATTTCTCTTTCATAAAACCATGTTGACTCTGCCTAATGATATTACGATTTTCTAAATGCCCTGTTACCACTTCCTTAACAATGGATTCCAGCATTTTCTCGACAATTGATGTCAAGCTAATTGGACGGTAGTTCTATGTTTTCTCTCTCCCTCCTTTCTTGAATAGCGGTGTTACATTTGCTACCTTCCATACCACTGGAACTGTTCTAGAATCTCGGGAATTTTGGAAAATCACAACCAATGCACCCACTATCTCTGCAGTTATCGCTTGTAGAACCCGAGGATGTAGGGGTCCAGGGGATGTGTTGGCTTTTAGTCCCATTATTTTCTCAAGTACTTTTTCTCTACTGTTCTTAATCATTTCCCTTCCTTTCATTTGCCCCTTGGTGCCCCACTACTTTTGGTATGTTTTTTGTGTCTTCTACTGTGAAAACAGATACAATATATTTGTTTAAGGTCTCTGCCATTTCCTTATTCCCAATTATAATTTCTCCTGTCTCAGCTCCTAAGGGATCAATGCTTACTTTTGCTACTTTCTTCCGCTCTACATACTTGTAGATACTCTTACAATCTGTTCTTATATTTCTTGCTACTTTAGTCTCCTATTCTATTTTGTCCCTTTTTATCAATGTTTTGGTCATTCTTTGATGGTCTCTAAAGCTTATTACTATTCTTTGCAACATTATAAGCCTCTTTTAATCCAATATTATCCTTAACTTCTTCAGTTAGCCAAGGATGGATCAGTTTTCAACAGGAGTTTTTAATTCTCAATGGAATATATATTCACTCAGAATAATGGAATATGTTTTTAAATGTTTGCCACTGTTTATCTACCATCAGATCTTCTAAACTAATTTCCCAATCTACCATAGCCAACATACCACTCATACCTGTGTAATAGGCTTTATTTAAGTTTAAGACACTAGTTCAGACATAAGTATTTCACTCTCAAGCCCAATGTGATATTCTATCATATTATGATCACTCTTTCCCAGAGGATCCTTTACTATGAGATAACTGAAGCCTCCCATCCCTGGTGTGATTCTGGTAAATCTCCTTTGCAACCTCTCTAAGGCTTTGACATTCCTTCTAAAGTGTAGTGCACAGATTTGGGCACAATACGCTAGCTGAGGCCTAAACAGTGATTTATAAAGGTTTACCATAATTTCCTTGCGTTGGTACTCCATGCCTCTATTGATAAAGCCTAGGGTCCCAAATGATTTATTAATAGACTTAACAGTATGCCCTGCCACCTTCAAAGATTTGAGTATGTGAATCCCAAGGTGTCTGTTGCCTCTCCTCAGTTTTCCTTCCAAAATGCATCACTTCACACTGTTCTGCATTAAATTTCATCTGCCATGTGACTTCCCATTTCATTAGTCTATCTACATCTTCCTGAAAACTTCTACTATCCTTTTCACTGTTTACTACGTTTCCAAGCTTTGTGTCATCTGCAAACATTGACATTATGCCCCCAATTGTCAAAGTCCAGATCATAAAGAGCAGGGGTCCTAATACTGACCCCTGGGGGATACCACTGTATACTTCCCTCAAGTCTCATAAACAACCATTCAGCTCCACTCTTTGCTTTCTGTCTCATGGCCAATTTTGAATCAATGCTAACATTTCCCCTTTGATCGCATGGTCCCATGGGCTTCAATTTTGCTAACAAGTCTATTACGTCGCACTTTATCAAACACCTTTGAGACTGTAACAGAAAACAAATGATACTTTGGCTACAGTTCCCAATTTTGGTCAGAATCCTTACATTTTGGTTCTTGTTTTGCCACCGACATTGTGGTCCATTTGATACCGAGTTCCTTGGCATATTCATCACCATACCAGACCAGCAGCTCGCACCGAGGAGGAACAGGCTTGCAGGTCCTGTAATAAATTTTGCCGCAGTGCTGAAAGGCTACAAGGTTCTGCTCCTCCTCCTTTCTGGCACAGTTAACAAACCTGGAACATAACATACAAATATTTAAGAGGCCAAAAATAAGTTAAAATTGTGAAATGCATACAGAATGTAAAGCATATTAGTATAGTGAGTTAGAATGAGAGAACATGTCCCCAGCCATGGACAAATTTCAAATTCAAACATACTGTCAGGAGAGGACACTCGGGTAGATTTTGCCGAACCTGTCAGGAAGAAGGCGGGACTTCCCCTTTCGGGTTTTTGACCCGCCTACTTCGACGTCCGGCCAATCGACGCGATTTTCCCTTGATTGACCTTGTTGAGCCCGCCCAGCGGGCTCAGCAGGCCAATTAAGGGCCACCCGGCAACAGGTGACGTCACAGACTGAAATTTCATCTGTCAGGAGTTCTTGACAGATGAAAGATCAGTGTTTTACAGCTGTTTGAAGCTGTGAAACACTGACACTCTGAGTTCTAAGCGGAGTCCTTCTACGCAGACTCAGTTAGAACTGTCACCGGCACTCAAAGCTGAAGGCTGTCACTTTTGACAGATCGCAGCCGTTCAGCTTTCAGTTCCAGCTGAGTGATGGGTTCCCGACGGCTACAGGAAGAAAGGCTGTTGAGGTAAGTACAGGTAAAAGTTCTTTACACACTTTAGACACACCAAACACACTTACCTTTGCACTCATGCACCCATCACTCACCTGAGCGCCGACATCAGGACCCCTCCAACTCCTTCAACCCGATGGCCTGCCTCGCTAACCTGGTGTGGTTTGGAGCCGTCGGGAAACCCACACGAAACCCCTCAAAATAGGGAATAACAACAGAAAATGCTGGAAAAACTCAGCAGGTCAGGCAACATCCGTGGAGAGAAATTTGAGTTGACGTTTCGGGTCGAACCCTTCCTCAAAATAGGGATTAGGCTAAAAAATGCCTGTTAACTACCTGTTAACAGGCAGTTAATTGGCACTAATCCCTTCCCGCCTGGTTTCGGCGGGTCCCAGTGCGGGGTGAGTACCCGCCGCCCCTGAAACTTACGTGGGGCGGGGTTTTGGGCGGGATGGTGTCGGGACCCCCAAATTCGGGATTTTCCCCCCCCACACGCCTGAAACCCCGCCTGACGGCTCCCCGAAAATCTAGCCCTCAGTGTAGATATGAAAGATAATGGGGAAAAATTCAGTATCACCCCGTTCAGAGCGCCATTGTTGGCCGCGAGCAAAGTTTAGCGCTTGGTGCTAATTATCGCCTCCGACAGCAAACTTGGCTTTTATCGCCCCTGGAGGTGATTGGAGCGCTAAATCAGGCGCTTCACACCTGTCTTAAGGCACAAAGGCCGAGGAGCGAGGCGCTACCTCAGAGTGCTGGCGAAGCAAGGAAGGGCAAATCAAAATAAACCTGCAAAGTGCTGCTCAGTACTCAAAACTCCTTCACACAGTGTTGAATCTCTCCAGAAGTCTCTCTCTCTCTCAAAATGGGTGGTGCAAAAATGTCACTGACAAAAAAAGGCAGCAAGCGGTCGCCTTTAAATAGCACTCCCCTAGTCCCTTTCTGACAGCATAACGTTCCCCTCAAACTGTCGTTGCTAGTGGCAGGCGGTAAAGCGGGGGCACCACTCAATATCCAGTCCGGGGCACTAACGGGGCGTTGCGCGCTCGACTGATGTCACAATCTGCTGGCGCAGGAGATCATGGCGGTAGTGATTAGCGCCGCCGCAAAATGTCTGCTTAATTTAGCGAGCGGCACAAACATCGTCGCACCCGGGCGCTAGTTGCTTTGCGCCCCATTAGCGCCCTCTTAAGGCACTAACGGGAGGTGCAAACAACTGAATTTTTCCCCCAATGGCCCCAATATTTCCAAGGAGGGAGTGTCTGACAGGGGGTGGGGGAGGTGCAGCGATCCAGAAATATGGGTTTCCCGGAGTTCCTGCGGAATTTAACGCCTCGAGCTGATTAAAAATTTTGGCACATTTTCTCGGCCACAGCCACCCAGAATGAGGGGCTGACTGGCTGTTGGGTGGGATATTGTACTGGATGGATCAAATGAAATGGGACAAATGATCTTCTTCATCCGTTACTATCTTGTGATCCTCACTATATGGTATTAGTCTTCCCTCACCTCATCCAATTTGATGTAGATTCATCCTTCGCATCAATGTATTCAAAATCCTTGTTGGATTTGCTAATCTGCAGAAAGTTGTTTTGATAAAAAGACTGGATTAATAAAAATTTTAAAAGCAACTTTATCTTTATATTAGACTGCCATGAGGCTTAACACGTATTGCAAGATTCTAGTACATAGCCTCCCACTTCTTTGAGTAAAAATTGACCTTCCTCTTACCTGTGTTCTATGATTATGCCTTTTCATCCGAGTGCCCAGATCAGCACGATGGCTGGGACTGAAATGATGTAGCATAGGACTTCGAAAAATAGTATAATGGTGCTGAACAGTTTCAGGAAGCTTTGTAAAGTCGGGAAAGGTCCCTGAATTACTGTATCGTCAGAGCGCCCAGGATTTGGCAAATACTGTTCAATGCATTCTGAAACTAGGAATGATGAGAGTTGGTTGAGGTGATGCCTGACTCACCTTTGTTCATAAATACAATGACAGCAGGCTCTGGGAATCTCCTGGAACTGCTTTAATAGGATAATACCTGAATTAGAGCAGCAGCACTAAATTAATCAGAAGATGAACAAAGTAAAAGGGACTGGAATGTAGACTCATTCTTAGTTGACTTTGGCTCCAGTACAAAGCCATTGGATTAAAATGATAACAGCTGCAAGGGCATCCATTACCAACAGGCTCTATTCCTCAAAAACAGGAGTGGGGAATCAAGCTAAGAATGCAATAGAGAGGCCTAGAAATTGGATAAGGCCGAAAAACAGGCGCGGGCAGCACGATGTGCCCACGCCCGTTCAAAGTAGTGCAGACAGCACATAAAATTCATGCTGCCTGCTCATTATAATGATTGTAGCACTGAAATTTGCTGCTGATTGTCTTAGTACTGATTCGGGGGCCAATATTGGGTGGAGTCTAGTGGCCAATAAAGTTTGTTCAAGGCTCTAATACAGGGGAAGTGCTTTTTTGCACAAACACCTCATTGTCATTGTGGAGAAAACCACGGCCCAATAGCCAAGAAAAAGGGCAAGGAGATTTTCTGATGTGGCACTGGAGGCCTTGATCGTGGAGGTTCTATGACATCCTCAGGTCCTCTACCAACATAGAGCAGGAGGCCCGCGGACTCAAGAAGGCTGTGGGTGGAGACTGCTGAAGCCGTCAGTACGATGAGTGCTGGATCCAGTGCCGCAAAATGTTTAGTGACCTCACACGGCTGGTCACAGTGAGTAAATGCATCTTTAAATACCATATCCCACTATCTGTGCCATGAATCGCACACACTGTTCAATGCACCACACCCCCATCAGTCACCTACCAACAATCTCTAGCCAGCACCACTCATACCTCACACGCTTACCACTGCTGCAAGACTTACACCCACATCTCACACCTTGCACAAATTGCCAGCTATTTAACCATGGCAGGCACATCACCCAAACATATTGTACCACACTCACTGACACTTCCCTTTCTCTTGCAGGCCAAGTTGGCACACAACCTCCGGCAGCACCAGCAGATGGGTGAAGGGTCATCGGGTGGCAGTACTGTCAACAAGGGCAAACGGCGATGACGAAGTCCAGCACCGCCTTCAATGTGCCAGTGCAGCCTTCGGTCGCCTCAGGAAGAGAGTGTTTGAAGACCAGGACCTCAAACCCAGCACCAAGCTCATGGTCTACAGAGCAGTAGTGATACCCGTCCTCCTGTATGCCTCAGAGACATGGACCATTTACAGCAGGCACCTCAAAGCACTGGAGAGGTACCACCAACGCTGCCTCCGCAAGATCCTGCAAATCCATTGGCAGGATAGGCGCACCAACGTCAGTGTTCTCGCTCAGGCCAACATTCCCAGCATCGAAGCTTTAACCACGCTCGATCAGCTCTGATGGACAGGTCATATCGTCCACATGCCCGATACGAGACTCCCAAAACAAGCGCTCTACTCAGAGCTCCGACACGACAAGAGGGCCCCAGGTGGGCAGAGGAAGTGCTTCAAGGACACTCTCAAAGCCTCCTTGAAAAAGTGCAATGTCCCCACCAACACCTGGGAATCCCTGGAGGAGAAGCATCCGGGAAGGCACTGAACACCTAGAGTCTCTTTGCCAGGAGGAAGCGGCAATCAAGCGCAGGCAGCACAAGGAGCGCACGTCAACCCAAGCACCCCAGCCACCCTCCCCTGCA
Source organism: Somniosus microcephalus (assembly GCF_052327205.1). Taxonomy (NCBI): domain Eukaryota; kingdom Metazoa; phylum Chordata; class Chondrichthyes; order Squaliformes; family Somniosidae; genus Somniosus; species Somniosus microcephalus. The sequence goes on from NC_140998.1 coordinate 191,903,496, forward strand.
AGCACCGTCTGCCCCACCTGTGACAGAGACTGTAGGTCCCGCATTGGACTCATCAGTCACCTGAGAACTCATGTTTAATGTGGAAGCAAGTCATCCTCGGTTCTGAGGGACTGCCTAAGGATTAAGAAGAAGGGTAAGTCAGAATTGAGAACCTCATGGACTTGAAGGAAGTAGTGCTCGCAATAATTGTTGGGGCAGTGACAGAGTCCGTGGTGAGCGGGGAAGTGAAAAACATTGCTGATTCTGACGGTATGCTTATACCTAATCCTTCTTCTCACAGCCCATTATCCCTCATCCCACAATCTCTTTTCACTTGCACGCTGCTGATGGTGTATGCATGGATATCTGGCTTTCCCTCCTACTTCAACACAACCCGACCCTTGTGCATTTCTCCTTTCAGATACCCAAGCACTGCCAGCAGCCCAGCCTGTCTCTGAAGTTCGTGAAGAGGAGAGTGATGGAGGAGAAGAAGACACAGCGGCACTGGAACTGACACTCGCAGACACCAGCTCAGCAAATGGCACTGCCTGTACTTTAGGGCGTAGTATAGAGGCAGGATCTGCACGTGGTGAATCACCAGGCATGAGTAGGCTGCAGCCAAGCCAGGGGGAAAGTGTAGCTCGGGTGCCAGCTCCCTGCAGGGCGAGATTACGCACGAGTTCTGCTGCACAGGACTCAGATGATATTCTCGATGGGGTAGCCTTCAGAAGAAGGGTGATGGGCATGCACACAGACATGTTTGGTGTAATGGCAAGCCTGCCAGAGAGCCTCTGGTCAGTGTCAAGCAGCATGGAGGAGTCCGGCTCCAATATTATGGGTTTTTGCGTTGGGCTTGGAGCCCATGATTTCCAGGGTGGAAATAATGGGCAACTCCATTAAAGAACTTGTGGACCCAACCATGATGCTGGGTGTGATGAGCGAACTCTCATTTCCATTGCAGCACAACGGAAGCGACCCAATGTCTCACTGCTGCAGTGGAAGCGCAGACTGCTCTCCTGCAGTCTCAACTTGTTGCCCCGCAAGCTCAGACTGATGCCATTGTGGCTGGGTTTACGAGTGTGGAAAAGTGCTTGCAGATTGTCACAGCAGTCCAGCAATCTGTGCTCCAACAGATGGCTAATAGTGCTGAGGCCCCATCCCGAGGGAGTGGCAGTGGCCCCGTGGAGCAAGAACCTGCTGTCCTCTCTCAAGAAGACAGCATTCGTACTCCCACCACTGCCACCCTGCCAGTGCCCTTGCACCAGCCAGCCCAGGCTTCTGCCGCCCATACCAAGGTGGCGCAGTCTACAGCTGGGCTTTCTGGGGCCAGAGCTGCTCGAGGTCATCCTGCAGGCCCATCTGTAGTCTCCCCACTGAAAGTCAGCAGCTTGCCACCAGCCATGCTGCAGCCACTGGGGGAGCACTTCGTAGGAGCACTGGAGTAGGAAAAGGCACACTTAAGACAGACACTAAGGGAATGCACAAGGGTGATTAGTTGACTTTGTTCTTTTGATTTGAATTTGATAAATTTATAAATTATGTTTGAAATGTGTGTTTTGTGGTGGCTCTCATTTCAGCTTTGTGCCCAGGAGGACGCTACGATGTTCTGTGATAGGGAGATGGTAAGATGGGGAAGTGGTGAGCAACGGGGATCTGGGGTTTACTACTGCAACCAGAGTCTGATGAAGGGCTCAAGGACAGCCCATCTGGATCGGGGATCAGCTGCCTGCCTGCTCACTTCCTCCTCCTCCTCCTCTCTTATTTATCAGGATAGCATCTTTGTTATCAAGATAGGCTAAAAGAGTTGGGACTCTACATTTTAGGGAAGCATAGACTTAAAGAGAATTTGATTGACGTTCATAAGATAATGAAGGGGTGAAGGGAATGATTGTGTTCCAGCTGATAGTTTGTTTCAATTAAATAGGTTAGGAAGGACCAGGGGTCACAAATTTTAGTTGTATAAGGCTAGATCTAGGTTAGCTGTCAGGAGGTGGTTCTTTTCCCATAGAATAGTGGACCTCAGGAACAGTCCGTGTGGTGGACACGGACTCACTGAATTCTTTCAAGTGAGAGCTGGACATGTTTCTGGCTGGGGCAGAGATCACCTCTTACAGAAGGTAGATACTGCAGGGAATTCAGGACCAGAGTGATCTCCTGGACTAGTTTTGATCGCCTAGTTAGGTCGGAAAGGAATTTCCCAGATTTTTCTTTCCCAAATTAGCCTTGGTATTTTATGGTTTTGGGTGGGATAGAGTGTGTATATTGTGATACACAAGGTATCGCATGAAGTGCCATCAATAACTCAAAGACAAGGAGTTTAAAGGGTTCAACTGAAGGCTTTTAATCACTAAGAACATTGCAGGTCTTTCCCCATCGGGTTCGTCTGATAGAATGACTCATACAGCTCTTGAGACCTTTATATGGCAAAAGACAGGGGCATAGCCAATACACACAATAGGAAAAAGGGGGCGGTACACACAATACAAAGCAGGTAAAACACAGGGGCTGATGAAGGCATATATTTCATCACATTCACCCCTTCTACAGATTTAGTCTGTCCGGGGGTGTGATAGTCCTTCCTGAACGTCGCAACAGTACCTCGGGTTCCGACCGGGAGTCCGTGGTGCCCTCCTGGGCATACCCATGTGTTGGGGGTGTTGCAGGTACTTCTGGGGGTGGTGAGCCTGGGGATGGTGGAGGTTCTTCTGGGGGTGGTGGTGATGGGTCGTCGTCGCTTCCTGCCAAGGCGAGGTCCTTTATGGACACGGTGTCCTCACGCCCGTCGGCGTGCTTGACGTACGCGTACTGTGGGTTTGCGTGGAGTAGGTGTACTGCCTCCACGAGGGGATCCGTTTCGTGGCCCCTCACATGCTTCCATAATAGGACTGTCCCTGGGGTGGAGAGCCACGAGGGTAGGGACACTCCTGAGGTTGATTTGCAGGGAAAAACAAACATCTTCTCATGAGGAGTGGCGTTAGTAGCAGTACACAGTAGCGACCTTATCGAGTGGCGTACGTCTGGGAGGACCTCTTGCCAGCGGGAGGTGGGGAGGCCTTTAGACCTTAGTGCTAAGGTGACCGCCTTCCACACTGTCGCGTTCTCCCTCTCCACTTGCCCATTACCCCGGGGGTTATAACTAGTGGTCCGACTCGTGGCTATCCCCTTCGACAGCAGGTATTGGCGCAGTTCGTCGCTCATGAACGACGCCCCCTGTCAGTGTGGATGTAGTTAGGCATGCCGAACGTGCAAAACAGGTTGCCGAGGCACTTGATGACCGTGGCACTGGTCATGTCTGGGCAGGGGTAGGCGAATGGGAAGCGGGAGTACTCGTCCACAATGTTGAGAAAGTACACATTGCGGTCGGTGGAGGGGAGTGGTCCCTTGAAATCTAAGCTCAGGCGCTCGAATGGCCGTGTAGCTTTGATCAGGTGGGCTCCGTCTGGCCTGAAAAAACGGGGCTTGCATTCCGCACAGGTGCGGCAGTCCCTGGTCATCAACCGGACCACCTCGATGGAATAGGGGAGGTTACGGGATTTTATAAAGTGAAATAGCCGGGTGACCCCCGGGTGGCAGAGGCCATTGTGGAGGCCCTGTAGCCTGTCCCCCTGGATGCTGGCACACATCCCTCGTGATAGGGCGTCGGGGGATTTGTTGAGGGCCCCTGGCCTATATATTATGTCGTACTCAAACGTGGAGAGTTTGATCCGCCACCTGAGAATTTTGTCGTTCTTGATCTTCCCCCTCTGTTTGTTGTTAAACATGAAGGCTACCGACCGCTGGTTGGTAAGCAGGGTGAAGCGTTTGCCGGCTAGGTAGTGCCTCCAGTGCCGCACTGCCTCCACTATGGCCTGGGCCTCCTTCTCTACCGAGGAGTGCCTGATCTCGGGCCCTTGGAGGGTTCTTGAGAAAAAGGCTACGGGCCGCCCATCCTGGTTGAGGGTGGCTGCTAAAGCGAAGTCGGACGCATCGCTTTTGACCTGGAAAGGGATGTTTTCGTCCACTGCCTGCAGCGCGGCCTTCTCAATGTCGTGTTTAATGCTGTTGAAGGCGGCGTGGGCCTCGGCCGTGAGCGGGAAGGACGTTGATTTCAGGAGGGGACGGGCCTTGTCGGAATAATTGGGGACCCATTGGACGTAATAGGAGAAGAACCCCAGGCACCTTTTCAGGGCCTTGGGAGTGTTTGGTAGGGGTAGCTCCCGAAGGGGGCGCAATCGGTCGGGGTCCGGACCGATTTACCCGTTTTCCACCACGCAGCCCAGGATACAGAGGCGCGTGGTGCTAAAGACACACTTATCCTCGTTGTAGGTGAGATTGAGTCTGAGGGCGGTTTTCAGAAATCTCGCGAGGTTCGAGTCGTGGTCTTGCTGGTTGTGGCCGCAGATGGTGACGTTGTCTAGGTACGGATAGGTGGCTGTTAACTGGTTCTCATCGACCATGCGGTCCATCTCCCGCTGGAAGACCGAGACCCCATTCGTTACCCCAAAGGGGACTCTGAGGAAGTGGTAGAGGCGTCCGTTCGCCTCGAAGGCGGTGTATGGACGGTCCTCCGGCCTAATGGGGAGCTGGTGGTATGCCGATTTTAGGTCGATGGTGGAAAACACCCGGTATTGCGCAATTTGGTTAACCATATCCGCTATGCGGGGCAGAAGGTAGGCGTCTAGCTGGGTGTATAGATTAACCGTCTGGCTATAATCTATCACCATCCGCTTCTTTTCGCTACCCTTAACTACTACTACCTGGGCGCGCCACGGGCTGGTACTGCATTCGATGATACCCTCCCGCATGAGTCTTTCTACTTCCGATGCAATGAACCGTCTGTCCTCCCAGCTGTGCCGCCTACTCTTGGTCGCTATGGGTCGACAGTTGGGTGCGAGGTTGGCGAACAGAGAGGGCGGCTTGACCTTCAGGGTAGCCAGACCGCACACTGTGAGGGGCGGCTGGGACCCACCGTAGGTAAGCGTGATACTTTGGTGGTGGCACTGGAAATCCAGACCCAAGATCACGCTCACACAGAGATCTGGCATTATCAATAGTTTAAAATCTCTGTAATCAGTGCCTTTTACCGACAACATAACCGCGCAGAAACCTGTAATTTTTGAGGTATGAGTCTTATCAGCCATGGCGATTTTGCCCTGTGTGGGGGCTATCGTTAGTGAAAGTCATTTTACCAGGCTAGGATGAATAAAGCTTTCGGTGCTCCCGCAGTCAATCAAGCATTTAACCTTGTTCCCGTTTACCTCTATGTCCATCATCGATCTAGACAACGGATGCGGCCTGGATTGATCCACTGTGATCGAGGCCACCAGTGGGTCCTGGAGGTCCGTGTAGTCGGGGCAAGATGGTGGATTCCATGAGGGTGGACAAGATGGCGTCCAAGATGGCCGCCCCCACGGCGCGCACGCGGTGGTGGCGGAGTTGGAGGTGGGGTTCCCTCTGCAGACTTTGCTGAAATGTCCTTTCTTCCCGCATTTAAAACAGGTGGTGCCCTTCGCTGGGCACAGATGCCTGGAGTGTTTGTCCTGGCCGCAGAAGTAGCATTTCGGGCCCCGATGCATCGCGGCAGTAGTGGGGCTCCTGGGTGGGGGCTGGGGCTCCGATGGTGCTGGGCTGGCCTGAGACCTGGGAGGTGAAGATGGCTTCCAAGATGGCGGCCCCATGGCGCGGAGTGGGCCGCGTGGCCTGAGGAACAGGATTCAGAGTTCCTCTGGGCCATATCCAGCGATCGCGCTATGCCCATAGCCTGTTTTAAGTCCAGTCCCTCCTTTTCAAACAGTTTCTGCCGAATGTAATTTGAACTGAGGCCCGCAATAAAGGAGTCTCGGATCAGCTCCCCCGTGTACACGGTGGCAGACACGGCCTTACAGTTACAGTCTCTGCCCAGTACTTTTAGGCTCAGCATGAAGTCCTCTAGTGACTCACCATGCCGCTGCGTGCGAGTAGTCAGAAGATGCCTGGCGTACACCTCGTTTATTGGCCGCACGTAGTGGGCCTTCAGAATGGTGCAGGCATCCCCGTAGCTGGTGGCATCTTGGATGAGAGGGGAGACCCGATGACTCACCCAGTTTCGCAGGATTCCCAGTTTCACGTCTCCGGTGGCGGTCGCGGCTGCTATGGCGGTGGATGAGCTTGCGATGAAAAATTCAAAGCATTGGAACCAGTTTCCGAACTGTGTGGCTGCGTCTGAGGCATGGGGGTCCAGATCCAAGCGCTCTGGTTTCAGGAGTCGATCCATCTTGGTGTTTTAGTGATTAAAATTGAAGTGCCATCAATAACTCAAAGACAAGGAGTTTAAAGGATTCAGCTGAAGGCTTTTAATCACTAAGAACATTGCAGGTCTTTCCACATCGGGTTCGTCTGATAGAATGACTCATACAGCTCTTGAGACCTTTATATGGCAAAAGACAGGGGCGTAGCCAATACACACAATAGGAAAAACGGGGCGGTACACACAATACAAAGCAGGTAAAACACAGGGACTGATGAAGGCATATATTTCATCACATCGCAATTGTATGGGACAGGCTTGATGGACCCGTGGTGGCATGGGCTGTGCCCTCATGTGGCCAAGTTGTGGAGCATGCAGCAGACCACCACGAAATGGGAAACCCACTCCGGCCTGTACTGGAGGGCTCCTCCTGAGCGGTCAAGACAGCGGAACTGTTGCTTGAGAACCTCAATGGTCTGCTCGATGAGACTCCTCATGGCAGCATGGCTGTCGTTATTTGAGTGCTGGCCATGATTGGTGTGGTTGTGGAGGGAACTCATCATCCAGGAGCAGAGTGGATAGCCCCTGTCCCTAAGCAGCCACCCTCGGGTTTGACGTGGTGGTTCAAAGACTGCTGGCACACCGGACTGGTGCAAGTTGAAGGCATCATGACTGCTGCCAGGATACCGGGCATTCACCATCATGATATGCTGGACATGGTCGCACAAGTGCACATTAAGTGAGTGGTAGCCCTTGCAGTTACGGAATATCTCAGGATTGGTATGCGGTGCCCACAAGCCACAAGCGTGCAGTCGATACCGCACTGCACCATGAGGAATCCCGCTAGCCTGGCAAAGCCACATGCACGCTCCTCCTACTTCTCTCTGTTCAGAGAGAAGACAATGAAGTCCCTTCTCCTGGAGTAGACAGCCTCTGTGACATCCTGGTTGCAGCGATGGACAGCAAACTGGGAGATGTTAGCTATGTCTCCTGGTCCAGACTGGCAAAAAAGTTTAGGGCCACGGTGACTTCAGGGCCACTGGGAGAGCCGCTGAGCTCTGAGACTGCATGTTCGACTGCAGGAGGTGGCAGAGTTCTGTGACTGCCTCCTTGGTGAAGCGGAGCCTCCTAATACACTGCTCCTGGCTTAAGCACAGGTAGAAGAAGTGCTCTTGGAAGCCCTCCACCCCATCTCCGTCATACTCGAGCGCGAGGGGGACTGCAAGTAGAGACCCCATGACTGAGAGCAAGTGGTGTGAGCAGAAGCCTTTAAATGAGTAGCAAGGTCACCACAACAACATTAAATAACTGTAGAAAGCTCCAAACAGTCGCACAAACTGTGCCAGAGCCAGGACAGATCAAAAAGCAAGTCAGCTGTAAGTTGTTGATGATACCTTTAAATAGCAGACCTGGGAGGTCCTTCCTGCTGCTGAACGTATAGTCAGCTGGTTGTGATAGGGAGAGGATGCAAAATGGAGCAGCATATCAAAAATGGCAGATATTGGCCTAGAAATTCGGTATAGCCCCGTTTGGGGCGTTAGATCTGGTGAAGCGCTAAGAGTACCGCCAGCTGCGACTTAGTGCCACCTGGCGCGATATTGGGTCGTTGCGCCCCTGATGGTGTTTGCGGCGGTAAATCAGGCGCTGCACGTGACTCTTAAGGCGCTAACGCGGAGGCGCCACCCAATATCGCTGCGGCGGGGCGCAGCGCAGGTGCTTTCAATAATCACTTTCCCTGAGACACACTGGCACCGGCCAGCTCTTAAAGGGGCAGGTCAATTGGCATCACCAGACACACTCACTGCCTTGTAGGCCTTCAAAGCAGTGGGAGCCTACCTGTGGCGCACCAGCCTAGCAAGAAATGGAAAGGGTGAGGCAGAGGGCGGAACGCCTCACTGATGGGGCATTGGATGCTTTGGTTGGCGCAGTGGAATCAAGGCCAAGGAAGATGGTCGGAATGTGATTTATGTTTTGGACAGTCTCCCGGGTGTGAGAGCCAGTTATGTGCCAATGTATTAGTTTTGCTTTCTGTTGCCATAGCTTTCTCATGTTTGAAGGAACCACATTTTGTGTAATGAAACACTTTCTTCATTTACAATGGCCATGCCTGCTATTTACAAGCATCTTGCCCTTCACAGGCTTGGGGGTATCAGACCGGCTGCAGATCTGGCTGAAGCAGCTGGTACAGCTCAGTCACCACCTCCTTTCTAAATCGCAGCCTTCTGACACACTGCTCCTCCGGCATGTTCATGTAGGAAAACTGCTGTCGGAAAACCCTGCCAGCGTAAGGTCTGCTGTGGCGATGTCTGTTGGCCCTCCTCCGTCTGGCCATGCCCGCCCCCCTCTCCCAGCGCCTCAGTGCCCTTTCCAGATGATTCAGCAGCAGGACGTTCCCCTCCAATGCAGGCCCCATAATAAGTGCCCACAGGAAGGTTCCCCGTTGTCAAGGCTCATCAACAGCAAGGCAATGGTCAGAAGGCTGCTGTTCCTCTGCCAGCGTGGGCCCAGTGGTCAAATGGCTCTCAGTGTGCAGGTCAGCAACTCTTTGTAGCTCTCGAGGAAGTTGTGCACCAGAAATGTGTGCCGTTTTTAAACCACACCAGTCCCCTTTAAATAACGCTCCTCCAGCCCGAAAACGACTTGGTAAGGCCCAGAAAAACTGTCACTAATAGCGCCAGGCGCTACGGAGGGGGGCGCCACTGAATTTCCCGTCTGGGGCGCCGAAAAGGCATTGCACACTCAGATGACATCATAATTAGCCTGCGTCCATGAGCGGGCGCTAAGCGTTAGCGCCGGCGCTAAATGCATACTCAATATGGGGCGAGGCGCTTAACGCCTTGCGCCCCACCGGAATTTGGCTATCGCCCCCTTTATTGCCCTCTTTAGGCGCTAATCCCTGGCGCAACCAACCGAATTTCTAGGCCATTGTGTCAAACCAGCGTTCGACACTCATTGGGCTGGATTTTCCAAGCCCCGAGGAGGCAGGCATGGAGGCAGGACGGCCAGTAAAGTAGCAGAAGTGCCAGGAGGCGGGAAGATGTGCTGCTTCGGGTCCTGTCTCCTGGAGGCGGGAAAGGCATTAAATACTTTTAACTGCCTGTTAACAGGCAGACAAAAGGATTAGTGCCATTTTACCTTCACAGCTGAAGGCTTCCCGACCTCGGAGAACCCCGCCGGGTTGGAGGTGATGTGGAGGAGGTCTTCGGTGGTCGGAGGTACCTGGAAGTAAGATATAGAGGTGAGTGATGGGTGCAAGTGTGGAGTGGTAAGTATGTAAGGTGAGTGACAAGTGTAAAAAAATGGTCACTTACCTTGTTTTCTTCCTACAGCCTTCATCCTCTCTGGATCAGGAGACCAGACATCCTTCTTGTCGATTTCACAGACTGGCTGTTGGATCCTCCGAACCAACAGCCATGTGAAATCCACAAATTGAAAGGTTTGATGAGTCCTGAACACAAGTACTCATCAAACTACAGAGAATGTCAGTGTTTGACAGCTTCACAGAGCTGTCAAACGCTGACATTTCTTCTTCCTCCCTAATTGGCCTGCTGAGCCAGCAGGGCAGGCTTAACAAGGTCAATCAGGGGAAAATCCCTCTGGTTGGTCAGGCGAGGGTAGAGGCGGGACAGCGACACAAGCAACAGTCCCGCCTCCAACTTGTCTCCATTGAGAAAATCCAGCTCATTGATGTGACAATCTGTCTCATCTAACTATCTGGGGCATGCGCAGGCAACGACAGCACTACCGACCTCGTAAAATGGCGGCCACCGCAGGACCCACCGAAAGCAAGACAGCCACCATTTCTCAGCAAAACCAGCCTGACTGGCCAGCGCTGAAACTTCGGAATTCGTGGCCACGGAGTTCAATAATTGCCTCAGCTGGCAGCGGGGTGGGGAGGAATTCTAGTGAGGGATTTTGTTTCAGAATGTGAACATGCTGCCTCAGCTGGGGACGGGGTGGGTGGCAGAGTTTTTATAAATAGTTGGGAGTCTGCTATGGCCTCAGTGGTGTGAGAGGATTTTTCTCTCAGCACTGACACTATCAGCTGTGGAGAAGGCGCTGTGAACTTTGATACACCTTTGGTCTCAGTGGGGTGAATTGCAATTGTTTCCTCTGTGGTGGTGTTTGGTGGGTTTCAGTCAGATAGAAGCATGTTTGCTTTCTCGCTTCCTGATGGTGGTGAGTCATGTTTGGGTAGTTCCGTGGCTGCTCCCAGCCCTACAATAAACACACCCAGTAATCCATTCTTCATTTGTGAACATTTCCATGTGTTGACAGGCTAGTTGAACACAAGAGGCCTCACAGCAAAGACTAATTCTGTCTTCACTCGCTGTCTACTTACCAGTAGGACTCACTGAGTAGCAACCAGGAATGGGAATGTTGGATAATTTATAGAAAATAAATTCCAATAAGTCCTGAACTTTTTTAGAAAATAAGGAACTTGATAACGACAGTAGTCACTTACCGCCCATGAATACCCACTGACAACCTCTGCTTCTTCATTTGATACTATTCCTTCATAGGGTCCAAAGTGAACGCCTTTGGGAATAACCTGCCCTTCATTCCATACACCAAGACCAGCTTTTCGAATTTTTGAAGTCGCTATGCTGAAACCCTCCGGAAGGGTTAAACGTGCTCTGTCTGGCTGACCGAATTCCACCACCGTGTCCTTTATGAACGCTGGAGGACCATGCACAGGGCATTCTTCAATAAAAAATGACTTGCAGTCTTCACAAACTAACACATAAAATACAAATTAAAGATGGATCAGGATCTCAATTCATTATTCAGTGTTCATGCTGGTACTGAGAAAGGATAGATTACCTATCGTAGATTGCAATTCAGTCTGCACACACAAGTATGATATTTCCATGATCTATCAGCTGGGGAAAACACTTGAGGCATCTTCCCTCTATGGAAATTACACCCAGTGCCAGTCAGATCTTCCCCCACTCTGTTGTATATAAGGGCTTGTTCTGGGCGAGATGTTCGGTTCTTTACTCCAAGAAGGCAGTACTGACCACAATTAACAACAGCATTGCAAAAACTGTCAACAGTATCTCCAGGCTGTGCTGCACCAGGTAAGATTGGAGTGGGCAGGAAGGGAATTTTGCACAAGGAGGCTGAATCACCTCCTATAGCTTCCTCATTCTTTGAATGAAGTTCAACCTGTATATCCAGTAACAAAAGTCCCTCTAAACTATCAGGCAAATCACACTAGGGGACAGTGTCACTTCTCAAATTTGCCCTTTCAGTTATGCCATCATCTTCTTCCCACACCCCTTCCCAAACCATGCTGACTCCCAACTTAATTCAGGCTGCACCGTCAATTCTTCAGAGATGGTCATTGTTTGCTGTTCATAAGTTTGAATGCTAGCTGCCGCTTGTCAGCCCAAGCCTGGATTTTGTCCAGGTCCTGCTGCAGGCTGGCATAGGATGCTTCAATATCTTAGACAAGGGGCTGCTATTCCCTGTAATCAGGGGCCATTAGTTTATAATTACTGAAAGTCCTATTCTATTTTATTACAAGATTCCAGAATTATTATCAATAGTTTGGGGATCATATTTGTGATTGTTTTTCCTCAGTCAAAAAGAACAATCGGTGCCTGTTTGTGGGCAAACACAGGCCTGCACTCCTGTCCCACCACTCTGACATGCTGTATTGCTCCACCAATCCTCTGGCCTACCAAGGCCATGTGTCATCACACCAAAACGCCCAATAAATTATTCCTGCTCTGAGGAAATGGATAGGTTACTTTTCACATACACAGGTAATCATCGTCACAAAGTTCCCTTTCTTCCATATAAACTTTTCTCTCTCTATTTCTGAAACTGTATCTTCTGCTTTCAATCTTTTTGGTTGTTTCATTTGCTGACCCCAAGATCTTTCCAGTATAGACAACTATGGAATAAATCAAAAAGATCATGAAGAAAAATTGAACCAATTAATTTTAATATTCTTGCATGTAAGGTTTGTTTCTGGTTGCACAGAAGATGCTGTAGACATTTACATAATAATGCAAGACATTGTGTTAATCTGATTTGAATGACTACGGTAGTGGTCACATTATCAACATAGAGCATCTCTTCCTCATTAAAAAAAAAAATTATTCAAAATAGTAATACTTTACTGAAATCCTTTATTCCAGGACAAATACCTTTATTGGATTCGCTACAAGATTCATTTTCACAAAGCAAGGTGCTCGTTTCTCTTTTGATCTTTTTAACTGGAGCTGTCTCTTCCATCGCTGAGGCATTGTCCTCAGTGAAGCTCCTGGAAACTTCAGCTTTATCCTCTTCTGAATTGCACGCCATCTGTGATGGGGCTTTTTGGTTCTGAAATGCAGAATGTGACAGTAAAACTGTATCTCACCGCTTCTGAATTAAAGAATAGCTGCCTCAAGACTGCCTGTATTACTAAAGAGATTGTGTACAAGTCAAAGTGTTTGTCTATTTTTCCTGTTCATTAGTTGTTTTCGAATATTTAATAAACAATGCTACCCAACTACACATTGGATAAATACAGTTGCTCTCCAGTGTAGTACTGAACCACACATATCAGAAAGTTCCCATGTTTGATACTGTACTCCTGTGTTAAGTTTGCTGATCTCAGCAAATGTGGTAAACTTAATAGAATCATAGAATGGTTACAGCACAGAAGTAGGCGATTCGGCCTGTCGAGCCCATGCTGGCTCTCTGCAAGAGCACTTCAGCTAGTCCCACTCCCTGCCCTTTCCCCATAGCCCTGCAATTTTTTTTCCATCAGATACTTATCCAATTCCCTGTTGAAAGCCACAATGAATCTGCCTCCACCACCCTTTAGGCAATGAATTCCAGAGCCTAACCACTCGCTGCGTAAAACAGTTTTCCTCATGTCGCCTTTGGTTCTTTTGCCAATCACCTTACATCTGTGTCCTCTGATTCTCGACCCTTCCACCAATGGGAACAGTTTCTATCTTCTATGTTTCTATGTTTCTCTCTATCTACTCTGTTTAAACCCCTCATGATTTTGAACTCTTCTATCAAATCTCATCTCAACCATCTCTGGAATGAGAAGAACAACCCCAGCTTCTCCAGTCTATCCACATAACTGAAGTCCTTCACCCCTGGAACCATTCTCTAAGGCTTTCGCATCCTTCCTAAAGTGCAGTGCCCAGAATTGGACTCAATACTCCAGTTGAGGCCGAACCAGTGTTTTATAAAGGTTCATCATAACTTCCTTGCTTTTGTACTCTATGCCTCTATTTATGAAGCCCAGGATCCCTTATGCTTTTTTAACCACGTTCTCAACCTGCCCTGCCACATTCAATGATTTGTGTACATATACCCCCCAGGTCTCTGTTCATGCACCCCCTTTAGAATTGTACCCTTTAGATTATATTGCCTCTCCTTGTTCTTCCTTCCAAAATGTATCACTTCACACTTTTCTGCATTAAATTTTATCTGCCACGTGTCCACCCATTCCACCAGACTGTCTATCTTCTTGAAGTCTATCATTATCCTCCTTACTGTTCAGTATACTTCCAAGTTCTGTGTCATCTGCAAATCGTGCCCTGCACACCCAAGTCTAATTACAATTTACCTCAGCACCCTTTTGCAAGGGAGGGAATAAAATTAGCCAGGATTCCCACTAAATGCTAACTAATAATCAGTTGTGGAAAGGGTCTCTGCGTGTATACAAAAAAGGGACAGATCTTCTCCAACAATGATGAGTCTAACACATGAAGAACAGCCATTTAGGAAATGCCAACAGGGCTGCACATTAAGTCAGCCTAGACTTAGGAAGCATGAATTAGTGCATTCAGGAAAATGGGAGAGGAGATTAGATGCATAGTTTTACTACTTCACCTTTGGTCTTCACAAACCACCCACAATCCCTAAAAGACAGGTAGGGCTCGAAATTCGGTAGCCCCCAAAAACGGGTGGTTGGGTTGTGGAGTGGAGTCACGAGCCAGGTGGTCAAGAGATAGCCCTTGTCGCCCAGTAGCCACCCACTGGTTTGTCTTGGTGTCTCAAAGACTGAGGGAGTAGCGGACTGGCGCAGAACAAAAGCATCATGACTGCTGCCAGGATACTGGGCATTCACCATCATGATATGCTGAGCATGGTCACACACCAACTGCACATTTAGCGAGTGGTAACCTCTGCGGTTGTGGTATAACTCAGCATTATACAGATTATTAAGTTAACGGCCAAAACTGTGGCAAATGGATTTCAATGTGGACAAGTGAGAGGTTATCCTCTTTGGACCTAAAAAGGATAGAACAGGATACTTTCTGTATTGATTTCTTTGTGGGTTCAATGACGAGACATTTATGAAAGAGAATGTCTTTTAATCTAAAGTCTGTTCAACTCTTTATACAGCTTTACAGGAGACACGGTGCTTGTGATGCATCTAGAACGAAACTGAAACTAAACTAAATTGCCTTGCTTGTCTCGGTCACATGCCCTCTGCTGGTCAGGCACAAGCAAATCAATACATGCAAACATGCTGTTAAGGCATCATAATCGAACAGGCAAATACCATCTCTATTTGCTGATATCATTACATCTCCTTTTCTTAAAACAAAAGTATTTTACTTTTAACTAACAACATGTTTTCTTTGTATTAATCTGCATTTTAACTGTAACACTTAATGAACTTACATTATCATTATCATGATCAAGGTTTTTTAACCTTGCTTTGTGTGTTCACATGAAATATGTCAATACACTAGAACTTGAAGAAAGAATAAGATAACATTACTTCCTTCTATAACAATAGTCCTTAAATTTGCTCAATGAGTCTCTCAGGAGGCTTCACGTGTCTTGAGGATTTTCTGATTGATTGTCCTTGAATCGGAGTTGTTGCCTCAGATGATGGTTTCTCAGCTGTGTGATCAGGTTGTTCAACAGTATCAGTCTCTTGACCTGCTGTGGCTGGTCCCATGAGAAGATCTCGACGATTTCTTCTCAGAACAGCACCCTCATCTGTCTGAATGGTGTATGATCTTGGTTGAACTTCACTCAGGACAGTTCCCTTCTGAGTCCATGTGTTTGTTTTGTCTTTCAACCTTACTTGGTCACCACTGTGGAGTTCAGGTAGGTTTTGTGTTCCTCTGTCATAGTAGTACTTTTGCTTTTCTTTCTGTTGTTCTTTGAACTTCCTCACTTTCTCCCCCTCTTTTGTTTTCAGGAGGTTCTCCGGGATGGGTAGGTTTGACCTTAGCCAACGTCCCATCAGGAGTTGGGCTGGTGACATACCACACTCGAGCGGCGTTGTGCGGTATACAAGCATGCTCTGGTAGAAGTCAATTCCACTGTCTTTTGCCTTGTACATCAGTCTTTTCACTGTCTGGACCGATTTTTCCACTAGACCATTGGACTGTGGAAAGTGAGGACTTGACGTTGTGTGGACAAAGTCCCACTCTTTGGCAAAGTGTCGGAAACTTGCATTGTAAAACTGGGGTCCGTTGTCTGTGAAGACCTTGCTTGCCACGCCATGTCTGGAGAATATGGCTTTCATACATGTTATCACAGCATCTGCAGTGGTGGTGTACAGTCTACAAACCTCTGGATACAGGGAGTAATAGTCTGTGACTACAAGATAGTCCTTCCCTTGACATACGAATAGGTCAGCGCCTACCTTCTGGTAAGGTCTGTCTGGCGCTGGGTGTGGCTTTAGTGGTTCTACCGGATTGCTTGCTCGATATTTCAGGCATATTGTGCAGTTTGACACCTCATTTGTCACATCTTGGTTGATTCGTGGCCAGTACATCACCTCTCGTGCTCTTTTCTTACACTTTTCGATTCCCAGATGTCCTCCATGGATCTTTTTTAACATCTCTTTCCTCAGACTCTTTGGGATAACTATTTTACTTCCTTTGTAGATGATGTCTTCGACCACTGATAGTTCCGCCCTGCAGTTCCAGTACTCTGCCATGTCAGGTGAGCAGTCTTGCTTCATGTTGGGCCATCCATCCAAGATGCTTTTTCTCAGTTGTCTCATTGTTTCATCTTTGTTTGTCTCAGTCTTTATGAGCTCCATTTTTGCATCTGCTATGTGCAGTGCACTTGTGATCATGTCCACGTAGGCGTTCACTTTTTCATCCATTGTGGTGTTTGTGGGCTCACTTGGGTCAACAGCTCTGGACAACGTGTCTGCTGTATACATCAGTTTACCCGGTGTGTACGCAACATTCAGTGTATAGCATTGCAGCCTGATCATCATTCTTTGTATTCTAAGCGGACAGCTATTTTGTGGCTTTTGGAACAATGCAATCAAGGGCTTATGGTCAGTCTCTACACTGATTGCTTGTCCTGCCACAAACTGGTGAAATCTTTCACAGGCGTATGTGATGCTGAGCAGCTCCTTTTCTATTTGAGCATATCGCGTCTCCGCGTCTGTCATTGAGCGCGATGCATATGCAATAGGTTGCCAGTAGTCATATTGTTGCAAAAGAACGGCACCGAGCCCACTCTGTGATGCATCTGATGATATCTTGATGGGTCTCGCTGGGTCATAAAACCTCAGAACTGGTTCCTCTGTGAGCAGTTTCTTTAGGTCGCTCCATGACTTCTCATGCTCATGATTCCATTCCCATTCTATGTTCTTTTCAGTTAGTCTTCTCAGTGGCGCCATCTTTTCTGAGAGGTTGGATATGAATTTACCCATGTAGTTGATCATTCCATTAAACCTCTGCATGTCCTTTTTGCATTGTGGCTTTGGCATATTCTCAATGGCGGACACCTTTCTGGGATCTGGTCTGATGCCCTCACTGCTAAGGATATCTCCCACGAATGTCAGTTCTGTCACCCCAAGCTGGCATTTCTCTCTATTCAGCTTCAGGTTTGTTTTCCTTGTTGCTTCCAGCACTTTTTTCAGTCTCTCGTCATGCTCAGTTCTCGTGGTTCCCCATACTATGATGTCATCCATTGATGTATCAACTCCCTCCAGGTGCTCATAGATCATATGGATAGTTTTGTGATACACTTCAGGAGCTGAGGCAATGCCAAATGGTAACCTTAGGAATCTGTATCTGCCAAATGGACTGTTGAACGTGCACAGTCTTGAACTTGCTTCGTCCAATTTCATCTGCCAAAATCCTGATGATGCATCTAACTTGCTGAAATACTTTGCATTTGCAAACTGTGCCATGATTTCCTCACGTGTAGGAAGCTTGAAGTGCTCTCTCTTTATTGCTCTGTTTAGATCTCTTGGATCCAGGCAAATTCTGAGCTTTCCATTCTTTTTGTCCACTACGACGAGGGAACTCACCCACTCAGTTGGCTCATCTATCTTCTGAATCACGTTCAGGCTTTCCATCCTGTCCAACTCTGCCTTCAGTTGCTTTTGAAGAGCAAACGGGACTTTTCTGCATGGATGTATGACCGGTGTCATACTTTTATTGACTCTGATCGTGTGTTCTCCTGGAATGCAGCCGAGACCCTTAAATAGGTCGTTGTACTCTTTCATGAGTTCATCATAGACTGTCTCTCCTTTGCTTTCCACAACGAGGACTCTCTTTACCAGGTTCAGTCTCTCACAGGCTTTTAAACCTAGTATGGCTTGCACATCCTTTGGCACCACGATTAATGCTAGCGTGTGCTCTCTGTCCTTGTGTGTCACTTTGACAATGCATCTTCCTTTCACTGGTATATCAGTACCTGAGTATCCTGTCACTTTCACTTTTATTCCATGTATCTTTGGTCTGGGTCTAATTTTCTTAAAATCAGTCTCTGATATCACATTAACTTGTGCTCCAGTATCCAATTTAAATGGAATGTGTATGTCATTCACTTTTAGTGTCAACATCCAGTCTCTTTCTTCTTTTTTGTTTTCAGACACAACATCTACATAGAACTCCTCTATGTCGCTTTCATCTACTGCATGGACCTTGCTTTGTTGCATTTGGTTCTTACAGCAACGGGCATAATGGTTGTTCTTGTTGCAACTATTGCATGTTTTACCATATGCTGGACACTTTCTTGGTGGATGCTGTGTACCGCATCGACTACATGACTTTCGATTGCCCCTTTCATTTTTGTTCGCTGGCCACGCCTCTTTTTTCACATTGGCGCTCTTTTTGTTAAACGGTTTGTAACCGTTCATTCTCACTGCATCCACGTTGCAGCTATTGTCACTGAACAGCTCCTTTGCCTGCAACTTCACAGTCTCTGTAGCCCTACACAGTGCTATGGCTTTTCCCAGGTCTAGATTGTGCTCTCTTAACAGTCTTTCCCTTAGACCATTATTCGGAATACCACACACCAGTCTGTCTTTTATCAGCGAGTCTGTCAGTCCCCCAAATTCACACGATTTGCTTCTGTTTCTCAGTTCAGTCACATACTGATCAATAGTCTCACTCGTTTTCTGAACACATGTGAAAAATCTGTGCCTCTCAAACGTCACGTTACGTTTAGGTATGCAGTAGGCCTCAAACTGTTCCATTATTTTATCTAGCTTCATTTTGTCTCCATTAGCAGCGAATGTGAAGTTATTATACACCTCCAGCGCTTCATCACCCACGACATGTAAGAACAGTGACGATTTCCTTTTATTACTTTTCTCGTCAGCTCCGATTGCTGATAAATACAACCCCACACGTTGTTTGAACCTTCTCCAATTTTCAGCCACATTACCTGTCAACTGAAGCGTCGCCAGTGGGAGTAAACCTTCCATTTTTCACTTCGTTAGCTATTCTCTAATGGTAAGTAACGATGTTCTCTTTCGGCTTGCTAATCTGTGGAGAGCTGATTTAACTTCAGATTTTTTCTCTTCATCTCTTTCAATCACTTCTGACACCATGTATTGATTGCTTTGTGGGTTCAATGACGAGACATTTATGAAAGAGAATGTCTTTTAATCTAAAGTCTGTTCAACTGTTTATACAGCTTTACAGTAGACACGATGCTTGTGATGCATCTAGAACGAAACTGAAACTAAACTAAACTGCCTTTCTTGTCTCGGTCACATGCCCTCTGCTGGTCAGGCACAAGCAATCAATACATGCAAACATGCTGTTAAGGCATCATAATCGAACAGGCAAATACCATCTCTATTTGCTGATATCATTACACTTTCTAAATGATGAAAAGCTAAAAACAGTGGCGGTCCAAACAGACTTGGGGGTCCAGGTACAAACATCATTAAAATGTCACGAACAGGTACAGAAAATAATGAAAAAGACTTATGGAATGCTGGCCTTTATATCTAGAGGACTAGAATACAGGGGGTAGAAGTCATGCTGCAGTGATACAAAACCCTGGTTAGACCACACCTGGAGTACTGTGAGCAGTTCTGGGCACCACATCTTAGGAAGGATATATTGGCCTTGGAAGGAGGGCAGCATAGGTTTGCCAGAATGATACCCGGACTTCAAGGGTTAAGTTACGAGGAGAGATTACACAAATTGTATTCCCTAGAATTTAGAAGGTTAAGGGGTGATCTGATCGAAGTTTTCAATGTATTAAGGGGAACAGATAGGGTAGATAGAGAGAAACTATTTCCGTTGGTTGGGAATTGTAGAACTAGGGGGTATAGTCCGAAAATTAGAGCCAGGCCTTTCAGGAGTGAAATTAGGAAACACTCCTACACACAAAGGGTTGTAGAAGTCTGGAACTCTCTTCCGCAAACAGCAATTGGTGCTAGATCAATTGTTAATTTTAAATCAGAGATTGCTAGCTTTTGGCAAATTAAAGGTATTAAGGGATATGGGCCAAATGTGGGTATACGGAGTTATGTCACAGATCAGCCATGATCTCATTGAATGGTGGAGCAGGCTCGAGGGGCTCAATGGCTTACTGCTATATTCCTAAGCATTTATATATGGTGCCTGCAAAGCGCCCTGCGCTATGGGGAAATCGTTATCATGGCAAAGTCAAGTGCATGCTCCATTTGCTTCTCTCTGGTCAGGGAGAAGACAATGAAGTCCCCTTTCCTGGTATAAAGAGCTCCTGTCACCTCGCTTGTGCAGCAGTAGACACTGAACTGTGAGATGTTACAGATGTCGCCTGCTCCAGCCTGGCAGGATCCTGATCTCAGAAAGTCACGGTCACCTGCACAGCCACTGCTGGCACTGTCCTTGCCCTGGAGTGAGGCTGCAGGTCTGGCTGCAAGAGGTGGCCGACTTCTGTGAACACCTCCTTCGTAAATCGCAGATGCCTCAAACACTGCTCCTGGCTCAGGTTTAGGTAAGAGAATTGCTCTCGGAAGACCCTAGGTGGTTAAGGCCACCTGCTGAGAGCCCTCCCTCTGTGAGCAGCTTGTCCTCTTCTTTGCTGCCTCTGCTCCATCTCCCTGACATGTTGCAGGCCAAGGGGGATGACAACTAGAGCACCCATGACTGGGAGCAAGTAGTCTGACAAGAACCCTTGAATTCAGAAACAAGGGGCTCGATTTTACCAGCCCCGAGGAGGTGGGTTTGGAGGGGGAACTGCTGGCAAAATCAAAAATATTGGAAGCAGGTCCTGAACCCGCTTCCAATCAATCTTCCCGGTGGTCAGGTCCCTGATTTGTGCAGGGACCCGACTCCTAGCGGCGGGAAGAGGATTATAGCCACTTAACTGCTTGTTAACAGGTAGTTAACAGGCAGTTAACAGGCTTTTTCCAATTTTGCCACTTCTACTGTGGGCTTCCCGACTTCGGAAAACCCCGCCAGGGTAAGTGTGGTGCGCTGTAGGTCTACTGTCATGTTTGTGTATAGATGACAGCTGCAGAAGTGGTGTGAAGGATCCAATGGGACACTGGTGAGTTGCAGAGGTAAGAAAAAGTGGAGAAAGTCATTTTTAATGTGTTTAGAATTTTCTGTAGATGACAAGTTTTGAAGTGCTTGTGCAGTCCCACCTCATTGGGAGAACCTCTCTCACCAGTGACAGATCGCTTCTGTAACCACACCTGCAGCTGCCATCTGTTTTACCCTAAGGAGAGAGTCACTGGAGAGCTTGAGTGCAAGGGCTCATCTTTGTACAGTGATTGTCAGTGTTTGCAGCACCTCAATGCTATCAAACACTGAAAAAATCATCTGTCAAAAAGAGTAGTGGCCCCTTTAAGAAAACTGGCAGATGACGTGTCATCAACTTACGTCATCTGACACCAGCTTTCTCTTAATTGGCCGGCAAGCCCGCAGGGCGGGCTTAACAAGGCCAACTGACGCAAAATTGGGTCTGTGTGTCGGACGTCTCTGGGGGTGGGACAAGAACCCGGAAGGCAGCTGTCCCGCACCCCCAACGCGCCCGAAAGGTAAGATCCCGGCCAAGGCCTTCTCCACTTGCAGCACTACTCCCCGTCACCTCAACAACTTTAAAAAAGCTCCAAACCGTTCCCCAAACTTACACAGTCAGTAGAAATCAAAAAGCAAGTTCCCTGAAAGTGGTTAATGATCCCTTGAAATATCGCTAGTTGGGGGATCCTTCCTGCTGCTGAACGCATGTTCAGCTGTGCTAGCTCCAGCGATGACGACGAAAATGGCAGCACTGGCGTCAAATCAGCATTGCACACTGATTCACGTCACAATCTGCCTACTTACCATACTTCTAGCGCACGCTCCTAACAGCCACACTCCGGCCCTCACCAAGATGGCATCTGGCATGGTCCGCACCAGAAGTGTGCGTGCGCTGCTCGGACGCCATTTTGGTCCAAATTTGGCACCCGTAGCGCCAAACACTGGGGAACTACACAACCAAATTTCTAGGCCGTAATATTTGACAGTGCCTAAAAACTAACATTGTATTCCACCGGATGTACACAAGCAACTGGTAACAAAGATTTTCATTCTGTGGAACATGAAATTATCTTTCCAAACTTTAGCACATCCACTCCACCAAGTGCTTTTGTGAAGGCTGTACACAGGAATTTAGAATACAAAAACAAAATCAGAGATAAGGAATTAACTGTATGAATAAATACCTATCAGCAACCATACTTCCTTTTCCTGTTTTCTCCCTGCTCGCCTGAAGGAACTGAAGTACAGTTCTATAGGTGCTAATTGTCCTCCAGTGCCTTGTCCAAGTGTCTAAACAGCAAGTATTGGCAGGGAACTCAAGTATCAGGAGGCATCACTACGCACAAGTACTTTTCCAGCAGAGCTCAAAACATAATAATCAAGAGCAAGGATCCTGGCTACAAACTAGGAACCTTGAGATCTTAGTGCTGCAGCAGGGACCAAAGAAGTTTGTCCTTGTGAACCAGTTAAATCCATACTATGGAGCCTCGTGACTAACATATAAAGTTTAATCCATGTTCCAATTAATTTGCCAATATTTCAAGCTGCTGGTGTTCACATATTTTGAGATGCTGATGGAGGATTTATCCACAAGCAGTGTTAAGGATAGTTCATTTCCAAATCTCCAAGTCATGAAATTCAAATAGGACAAGTAAGAAAGTAAGAAATATAATTACCAACAGAGCCAAGTTGCCAAGGTCATCGGCCGCAGATTGGGCACTCATCCAACAGAATTAAAAAGAAAATTAATTGCTGGAAATGAGAGATAAAGACAGAAAATGCTGGAAGTATGTAGCAGGTAAATTCATGTCTGAAGGAGAAAGACTG
This sequence comes from Somniosus microcephalus, assembly GCF_052327205.1. Lineage (NCBI taxonomy): Eukaryota > Metazoa > Chordata > Chondrichthyes > Squaliformes > Somniosidae > Somniosus > Somniosus microcephalus. The sequence continues at coordinate 191,926,209 of NC_140998.1, forward strand.
GTTAATGTTTGAGGAGGACCCTGTATCAATATATCTTTCAGATGCTGACAGGCCTGCTGTGAATTTCTAGCAGTTTGTTTCCACCTTGACACATTAGTCTGATAAGAATTTCTGTTCACACTAAATTACCTTTCTGGTGCTCTCTTTCTTAGTCTTCTTGGTATCTTCATTCTTAAAGGGAGGCTTAAAGATTCTCACCTCTTAAAAAAAAAAGTAATGTCAGTGATTTGGATAATCTCAGAATTTAGTTTATTTATGTTAACAGCATGATGATTCTAAAAATATCGAGTGTATTCCAGCCCAAAGAAGAATCAACACATTATGCAGATAAAAATTAGAAAAAGAAAACTTGCATTAAGTATATATTTCAGCCAGGAAAAATATAAGTCAATTTACTTATCTTTCCAGTTAGGCAAAACCTAAAAGTAACTGCCTCCTGACAACAAATTTGTACGAGCTCCTGGCCAAACTGGTTGCAATCAGGTTTTAAAAAATAAACACTTTTAATATTTTAATGAAGAAAACACATTCAATTTACGTGGTGGGTTTTTCACAAGAGGTTTAGGCGTCCAATCCTCATCCGAGTCACTCGATTCATACACACGAGGTTGGCACCCCCTGCTACGTCTTGACATGAATGCTGGCTTTGGTACATTCAATCCTGTGAAAATTAAAATATTCCAATCATCTACAGTTGATAATTGCTTGTATTTAACTTACTGATGTAAGGCATCTGTTGAATCTAACCACTTTAGAATAACATCAGGTAAGAGCAGTACAGAGGCTTTCCTTTCATAGAAACATAGAAGATAGGAGCAGGAGTAGGCCATTCGGCCCCTCGAGCCTGCTCCGCCATTCAATGTGATCTTTGGCTGATCATCCAAATTCATTACCCTGTCCCTGCCTTCTCCCCATATCCCTTGATCCCTTTAGCCTCAAGAAATATATCCAACTCTTTCTTGAATATATTTAATGAACTGGCCTCCACCGCCCTCTGTGGCAGAGAATTCCACAGGTTCACCACTCTCTGGGTGAAGAAATTCCTCCTCATCTCTGTCCTAAATAGCTTACCCCTTATCCTTAGACTGTGACCCCTGGTTCTGGACTCCCCGGCCATCGGGAACATCTTTCCTGCATCCAGTCTGTCCAGTCCTGTTAGTATTTTATAAGTTTCAATGAGATCCCCTCTCATTCTTCTAAACTCCAGCGAGTATAAGCCCAATCGACCCAATCTCTCTTCATACGTCATTCCTGCCATCCCAGGTATCAGCCTGGTGAATCTTCGCTGAACTCCCTCCATGGTAAGAACATCCTTCCTCAGATAAGGCGACCAAAACTGCACACAATACTCCAGGTGTGGTCACACCAAGGCCCTGTACAATTGCAGCAAGACATCCTTGCTCCTGTACTCAAACCCTCTCGCTACGAAGGCCAAAATACCATTTGCCATCTTAACCGCCCGCTGCACCTGCATGCTTACCTTCAGCGACTGGTGCACAAGGACACCCAGGTCTCGTTGCACTTCCCCTTCTGCCAATCTATTGCCATTCAGATAATAATCTGCCTTCCTGTTTTTGACACCAAAGTGGATAACCTCACATTTATCCACGTTATATTGCATCTGCCATGCTTCTGCCCAATCACCCAACCTGTCCAAATCATACTGGAGTTTCTCGACATCCTCCTCACAGCACACACGCCCACCCAGCTTTGTGTCGTCTGCAAACTTGGAGATATTACATCCGATTCCCTCGTCTAGATCATTAATATATATTGTGAATAGCTGGGGTCCCAGGACCAATCCCTGCGGTACCCCACTAGTCACTGCCTGCCACTCGGAAAAAGACCCGTTTATTCCAACTCTTTGCTTTCTGTCTGCCAACCAGTTCTCTATCCAAGTCAATCCCTTGCCCCCAGTCCCATGTGCCTTAACTTTACACGCTAATCTCTTATGTGGGACCTTATCAAAAGCCTTCTGAAAGTCCAAATACACCACATCCACTGGTTCTCCCTTATCTATTTTACCAGTTACATCCTCAAAAAGTTCCAGTAGATTAGTCAAGCACGATTTACCTTTTGTAAATCCATGTTGACTTTATCCGATCCTGTCACTGTTTTCCAAGTGCTCTGCTATTAGATCTTTTATAATGGACTCTAGCATTTTCCCCACTACCGATGTCAGGCTTACCGGTCTATAATTCCCCGTTTTCTCTCTACCACCTTTTTTGAATAGTGGGGTAACATTAGCTACCCTCCAATCCATGGGTACAGTTCCAGAGTCTATCGAATTTTGGAAGATGACCAACAATGCATCTACTATTTCTAGGGCCACTTCCTTAAGTACCCTAGGATGTAGATTATCAGACCCTGGGGATTTATTGGCCTTCAATCCCATCAATTTCCTTAACACCATTTCCCTACAAATACTGATTTCTTTCAGTTCCTCCCTCTCATTAGACCCTATGTTCCCCGACATCTCTGGGAGGTTATTTGTGTCCTCCTTTGTGAAGACAGAACCAAAGTATGTATTTAATTGGTCTGCCATTTCTTTGTTCCCCATTATAAATTCCCCTGATTCTGACTGCAAGGGACCTACGCTTGACTTCACCAATCTTTTTCTCTTCACATATCTATAAAAGCTTTTACAGTCAGTTTTTATGTTCCCTGCAAGCTTACTCTCATACTCTATTTTCCCCCTCTTAATTAATCCCTTTGTCCTCCTTTGCTGAATCCTAAACTGCTCCCAATCCTCAGGTTTACTGCTTCTTCTGGCCAATTTATATGTCCTCTCCTTGGATCTTATGCTATCCCTAATTTCCCTTGTTAGCCATGGTTGAGTCACCTTTTTTGTTTTATTTTTATGCCAAACTGGAATGAACAGATTCTGTAGTTCATTCATGCGATCTTTGAATGTTTGCCATTGCCTATCCAACGTCAACCCTTTGAGTGACATTCCCCAATCAATCCTACCCAACTCTCGCCTCATACCATCATAGTTTCCTTTATTTAAATTCAGGACCCTAGTCTCTGAGTCAACTACTTCACTCTCCATCTTAATGAAGAATTCTATCATATTATGATCGCTCCGACCCAAGGGGCCTCGCACAAGATTGCTAATTAATCCTTTCTCATTACATAATACCCAGTCTAAGATGCCTGATCTCCAGTTGGTTCCTCGACATATTGGTCCAGGAAACCATCCTGTAAACACTCCAGGAATTCCTCCTCCACAGTATTGTTACTAATTTGGTTAGCCCAATCTATATGTAGATTAAAGTCACCCATGATAACTGCTGTGCCCTTATTGCATGCATCTCTAATTTCCCTTTTAATGCCATCCCCAACCACCACATTACTGTTTGGGGGTCTATATACCACTCCCACTAATGTTTTCTGCCCCTTGGTATTTCTCAGTTCTACCCATACAGATTCCACATCATTGGAGCCAATATCTTTCCTTACAATTGTGTTAATCCCTTCTTTAACCAGCAATGCCACTCCACCTCCTTTTCCTTTTTGCCTATCTTTCCTGAATATTGAATACCCCTGTATGTTGAGTTCCCAGCCTTGGCCACCCTGGAGCCATGTTTCCGTAATCCCAATCATATCATATTCGTTTACCTCTATTTGCGCAGCTAATTCATCCACCTTATTACGAATGCTCCTCGCATTAAGACACAAAGCCTTCAGGCTTGTTTTTTTAATGCTCTTAGACCTTTTAGAATGATTATTTACTGTGGCCATTTTAGTTTAAACCCTCCCCCAGAGCACTAGCAAACACTCCCCCAAGGACATTGGTCCCGGTCCTTCTCAGGTGCAGACCATCCGGTTTGTACTGGTCCCAACTCCCCCAGAACCGGTTCCAATGTCCCAGGAATTTGAATCCCTCCACCTTGCACCATTCCTCTAGCCACGTATTCATCTGAAATATCCTTCTATTTCTACTCTGACTAGCACGTGGCACTAGTAGAAATCCTGAGATTACTACGTTTGAGGTCCTATTTTTTAATTTACCTCCTAACTCCCTATATTCACCTTTTAGGACCTCATCCCGTTTTTTACTTATATCATTGGTACCTATATGCACCACGACAACTGGCTGTTCACCCTCCCCTTCCAAAATGTTCTGCAGCCGCTCTGAGACATCCTTGACCCTTGCAACAGGGAGGCAACACACCATCCTGGAGTCTCGTTTGCGGCTGCAGAAACGCCTATCTATTCCCCTTACAATAGAATCACCTATCACTATAGCTCTTACCCCTCTTTTTCCTCCCGTCCTGTGCAGCAGAACCACCCCTGTTGCCAGGAAGTTGGCTGCTGCTGCCTTCCTCTGATAAGCCATCCCCCCCAACAGTATCCAAAGTGGTATATCTGTGATGGCATCTGGATTTAAATCCAACTAGGACTGATCAGATGAAAAGGAGCTTTTATGTTATGCTGGGGTGCTGGGAGCACAGCACTCAGACCCTGGACCTCTAAGAGTCTTCTTTTCACAGTTCTTCTTCAGTAGTATGTCACTGATCCCTGTTGCACCCATTGGAGAGTCCGAAGGAAGGAGCTTTACATTTGTGACAGCTGATGGTCACTCACAGGACCAATAGAAAGGCAAGGCAGTGATGGCATCTGAGATGCAGAGTTCACGTCCTTTATTCCAATATTTATTGATTTTATTCTTGGTTTAGTATTTAATGATAATAATTTAATGGTTTAGCACAAAGAATGGGGGAAAAGCCACACTGGATGGAGACCAGTCACACTTTTTTTAAAAGGGAACAAAAATGCAATCCTTATTTTCCTTCCAGTTTCACTCATTTCTACATAAAGTAAAACAGAACAGTACACTTCTCTCCACTGCTACTGGTTTCACACAATAACTCTGCTTTTGCTAACTCCAGCGATAATGCATTGAACATCAATGTGCTTATGATGCCACTACATATAGCAACCTTTTTTTAATTGATTCACGGGATGTGGGCGTCGCTGGCAAGGCCCGCATGTTGAGCCCATCCCGAATGGCCCTTCAGAAGGTGGTGGTGAGCTGTCATTTCAGAGGGCAGTTAAGAGTCAACCACATTGTTGTGGGTCTGCAGTCACATATAGGCCAGACCAGGTAAGGATGGCAGATTTCCTTCCCTAAAGGACATTAGTGAACCAGATAGGTTTTTATGACAATCCGGTAGTTTCATGGTCACCATTACTGACACCAGCTTTTTATTCCAGATTTATTTAATTAACTGAATTTAAATTCTCCAGCTGCCATCGTGTGATTTGAACTCATGTCGCTGGGTCATTAGTCCAGGCCTCTGGATTACTAGTCCAGTAACAGAACCGCTATGCAACCGTAACCCTAACCAAGGCAATCCCTCCCTTTATGAATGGGAGCATTGAGTTGTGGGCACATTCTCCATTCAGGGCAATTTCCACACAAATATGTTGCCAGGCTGTGTCTTGCAACTAGTTCTAAAGTTTAAACTCATGGTAATAAAGGGTAACCGGGGGCCACTGAATATGGCTTTGTGCTATCTATGAACACCATCATCTCATTGAGATAAATCATTGCTTTTGATTGCAGTGTGAAATCTCCAATATCTATCAGTTAATGGAGATTCTGTTGCAGGGTTGGTTTGGAAACTGTTCTCTCAGGGAAGGGAAAATGAAAGGGAAAAGTGTACGTATTCTATCGCCTGGTTCAAAACAGCAACAACTGGTGCATAGAATGGCACTCAATCGCCATTTTAGCGACATTCATTGCTTGCCTGGGAGGATTAGTGGGACTGGAAGGAATCCCAGAAGCTGAATACTATCAGGCTCTCCAAATAGCTTATTTGGTAAAATGTACCATCTAATAATGGAACAGGGTCAGAAAGACCAGAAAGACCCAGGTTTGATGCCTGACCTGTGCAGTTAGCACATCTCAGCCACAGTGACAACAGAAATGTTAAAAGTGGCCTCACTTCAGGTTAGGAAGGGGTAAAAATATCAGTCAGGAGTTTCACTCTTGGCCACTATCCAGTTTTTCTGATGAAAAATACATGTGTGCTAGTCAGATGAAGGCAGGTTCAGGATCAGCTTTGCTGTCCACCAACTCTCAGACAGGATTTTTTGTTTCAGCAATATTGGAAGGAACGTATGCCAGTACGTATGAAAGTATTCAGGAGAGGAAGGGAGAAATGTAGAAAGGAATTTTAAAAATGGATTCTGTACAAACCTATTGCAAGCATGGCTTCATAGTTCCGCTTCACATTCTTATAACGGATCTTTTCCCATTCACTCAGCTCTGCCCATTCATCTTTGGAAAAATGAACGGCAATTTCTTTAAACTTGTCTATAATCTGAAAACATAAAATGAATGTGATTCCTGATACATCTAGGCATCAAAATCTGTAATCTCCACAAACTAAAGTTCTACAAATGTGGGATTAGCTGCCCAGTCAGATCTGCCATTCTTTACAAGAATATCCTGCACGTCACTAGAGTGTGCTGGCACTACTCGCTGGTAGAAAATCACATAAAGGGCAGCCTCCCTACAAAACACGTCAATGTCATGATGGTGTGGTTGTTGTCCATATGATCTTTGTACTATGGTACACTAAAAATAAAGCTGGACAAGCTCAGTTCATTTTACCCAAAAAGCCTGCCTGGTAGAGAATGATATTATACACTTCATTCATGCAAGGCTCTGAGGGAACAGAGTAGTAGCCAGCTCAAATGCCAGGATGAATCTTCAGTAGTCATCTTCGAAAGGGAAGCATCTGTCACCAGCTATATTTGAGAAGGAAGTGACTACAGCAGAAACCTTTAGAGAAGGTTTTGATGCTCCAATCATCTTCAATTCCAGAGCAGAGGCCACCAGCCCACCTCTACCAGCTGGCCCAATGGAGATGGATGAAGAGACCATGGACAACACAAGTTCTGCTGAAGAGGTATCACAACAAAAAAATTGTATTTATATAGCTCATTTAATGTAGTAAAACATCCCAAGGTGCTTCACAGGAGCATTTTTAATCAAAATTTGACACCGAGCCACATAAACAGATATGAGGGCAGAGCTTGGTCAAAGAGGTAGGTTTTAAGGAGCTTCTTAAAGGTGGAAAGAGAGGTAGAGAAGCGGAGGGGTTTAGGGAGGGAAATCAAGAGCTTAAAACTTTGGTAGCTGAATGCACAGCGACCAACGGTGGAGCAATTAAAATTGGGGATGGCCAGAATTAGAGGAGTGTAGATGTCTCGGAAGTTTGTGGGGCTGGAGGAGAATACAGAGATAGGGAGGGGTGAGGCCATGTAGGGATTTGAAAATAAGCATGAGAATTTATTAAGTCATAGCATTGCTTAACAGGGAGCTAATGTAGATCAGCGAACACAGGGGTGATGGGTCACCGGGACTTGGTCCAAGTTAGGACACAGGCAGCAGAGTTTTGGATGACCTCAACTTTGAGGAGAGTGGAAAGTGCAAGGCTGGCCAGGCGTACGTTGAATAATCAATTCGAGATAACAAAGGCATGGATGAGGGTTTCAGCAGCAGATGAGCTGAGGCAGGGGTAGAGTCGGGCGATGTTCCAGAGGTGGAAATAGGCGGTCTTAGTGATGGCGCAGATATGTGGTCAGATGGTCATCTCGGGGTCAAAAATGAAACCAAGATTGCGAACAGTCTGATTCAGCCTCAGACAATTGCCAGGGAGAGGGATGGAGTCAGTGGCTCGGGAATGGAGTTTGTTTCATGGACTGAAGGCAACGGCTTTGGTCTTCCCATTATTTAGTGGGAGGAAAATTCTGCTCATCCAGTACTGGATATTGGACGAGCAGTCTGACAATTCAAAGGCTGTGGTGGGGTCGAGAGAGGTGGTGGTGAGGTAGAGCTGGGTGTCGTCAGTGTACATTTGGAAACTGACACTATGTTTTCGGATGATGTTGCCGAGGGGCAGCTTGTCGATGAGAAATAGGAGGGGGCCAAGGATAGATCTTTGGGGGGCCACCAGAGGTAAGTGTGGCAGCGGGAAGAAAAGCCATTGCAGGTGATTCTCTGGCTATGATTAGATATATAAGAATGGAACTAGGCGAGTGCAGACCCACCAAGCTGGATGACGGTGGAGAGGCGCTGGAGGAGGATGCCATGGTCAACCGTGTCAAAGGCTGGAGACAGGTCGAGAAGGACGAGGTGAGATAGTAAACTTTTGTCATAGTCACATAGGATGTCACAAATAATAAAGTACTTAGAATGACAAACAGAACATCTTCAGTCCAAGAACACAAAGGAAGCCCTGGTGTAATCTGAGTCTCTTCACACAAAAGCTACATCAGTATCTAAGTAATTGCGTAGTTATGGAGACTAGAACTTTCCTGGGGCTGTCTGATACAAGGCAGCTACAATCATTAGGGCTCTGTATTAGTTCGACGATGTCTCAATTAATAGAGAGTCTGAAATTCCAGGAACTTGTTCGCCTGTTGACATGGTGCTAGTTACAGCTTTATAAGGACTACAAGATAGACAGGCATTTCACATAAGCATAGCTAAATAAAGGTCAAAAAACACCATTGTGTGCTGGTATCTAGGACTCTCGAAACTAAACCCGAGGGATTTGTAAGTGGCAAAGCTAAATGTTATTCAAAATAAGTATCTTTTAGGTCAACTGTGCCCAGCCTGCATTGTAAACTTGCTCTGTAATAAACTTTTTCATAAGTTTAAGATCTAAGATTGGGCTGAAACATTCTGGGATTTTTTTTTGGCAGGGCGGGGAGGGGGTGCAACTGAGTAGAGCCCATTTGCTTCTTGATGGAGCAAACCTCCTCAATTATCACAGTTGACAGAAGACTGTATCTTGGCCACCAGTATTGTCATAGCTAATGCTACCTCAGAGATGTTTGAAATTAGTTCAGAGTAGGAAACAGGTTAACAATGCTTGCTGCACGCTCATAAATAAAGGTGTTGATAGAATAACTCCCACACCCACCAAAATCAGCTCCCGTCATTCAGAATGTACTATGAGAGCACTCAATCCCCTCCCCAGACTCTAGATCATGAAAGCACAGATGGCCCTCAGGAGTTGTAAAGAGCAGACTGACAAAAGGTGCCCATGAAATGGCAATACAAGACACAGAAAGGAAGTAAGCTTGTGAGGATCTTGCACTTCACCAACACAGCAGAGTTCACCATTCAGTAGAAGAAACCACTCAGTAGGACCTGAGAGTTGAATGGGATGTGTTCCCAAGTCACAAGCTTCTGCTGGGATCCAACGGCCCAACATTGGTCAGTTTGACAATGTGGAGCTCTCTGGGGGCAATCAAAGACCCAGCCTTGAATATCTATGGCACTGGGGAGAATCATTTACAGTCAAGATTTGCAGATATGACCTCCTCAGGATGAGACCAAAAGAGTGATTGTCTATTTAAGGGCACTGTCTTGATGGACGATCTGCTGGGGTCAAAGTCTTTGTACAATTCTATCATTCTTTGAGCCTGGTTCTTGAAGACATAATTAACAACAAATCCACTGGCATCCTTTTTGTCCAGTGAAGACAATGACATTTTTTCCAAGGGCACAGGCAATCTTTATTAGGAGCAGAGTAATCATTATTATGGCATCATGATGTTGAAATGTCTTGAAGGGTTGTCTCACAAGACCTTCTACAACCAATTGTGGTGTTAACATGCGCCAGAGGCAAAACAAAATGGCTAAAAATGCTTCCACTCACCACCACTTTTTAAAATTATTCTTCCTCTTTCTTTAAGTGCACACGCACATTCCACAGCCAATTGTAACCAAAATAACCTACAGCAGGATTTTGGTACTTGTTTTTGAGCAATTTAAGGACACCCATAGTGAATGCCTCAGATTCCTCTCAGCTCAGTGGACATTATTCACACTCACCTGAACGTCATGGTCGAGATCACTCTCGTAACTTCAAGGAATACAGGAACAGGAATAGTCCACTGAGCATGTTGTTAAGTATGTTAGATCCAACCCTTTAACCTCATTCATGTTTTGCCACTATCACCATTCACTTAATATCCTGACAACCCAAGAATTTATCACCTTTTAAATACCTGAATTAAATCTGCATCAATGGCCTCCTGTGGTAGTGCATTTCACATTCCCATAACATTTTGCTTTAAGAATATTTTCCTGGATTAACTTTTCAATAGCTTAGTTTTAGTTTTAAATTTATGTCCCTTTCTTACAGATTTCACGATCAGTAAAATTACTTTTGGAAATCATCTATCTTGTCAATTCCCTTTATAATTATTACACAGGATGTGGTCAATGCTAACAAAACCATCTTTAATGTCCATCCCCAGTAGCCTTGAGGAGCTGGTGGTGGACCTTCTTTTGAAACACCTCGATCAGATCACTCCTCGTGTTTCGGAAGATTTGCTCAGTCTCTGATCAGACCTAAGGTACTAAATGGAACAGGAAAGACAAATCCACAGCAGTACTTTCAGTTAAATTGTAACTACAAGACTAGGATAAACCTGGTAAAAGAGAAGTTCAGAACGAAGGTCACAGCAGGAATTATCAGTACCTGAAATGGTCACCTGGGGAGGGTAGTAAAGGCAAAAAACAAAAATGAATTAATTTAAGCAGTTAGATATTGTGATAAAGAAATCTTAAGTTTCTACTGGAAGGATAAGTTCGATGGGCCAAATGGTCTCACTGCTCAATACGAATGTTAGTGATCCAATCTAAACACTGGGGAACTCAGCCACTCCCTACTGACAGTATTAATGTGATTGGTATCTTTTGGGACTGAGCAGCTGAATCTTCCCCATCTCAAGTTGCAAACAACACATTTCTCCAGCATTTTCTTTCTGGTTTCCATTTGAAATCTGCCCTCATCTCACCTCCGATTTGCTCTTCTCAGACATGGCCTTGCCCTCTTCAGTATCTTCCCTGTCACTCTGAGTTTTGCCCATCCCTTCCTGAGGTTGGCCACCTTATTTACTCAACTTTTCCCTCGGATTTTTGTGCCCTTCTCGATCCCTCAGTCTTTTCAATGGTTTTGCCCCCGGGACGATTATTTCTTCCTTTTTTCTGTCACCTCACGGGGCTAAAATGAAGTCGAATCTGAGTGAAAGACTTTCTTGTCAGCAGCAGTGTTTAGTTTATGTGGCACTAATATCTGAAGCGGTCTTTTCTTCTGACTTTCCCTCAGACTAACACGACCTGAGTCGCTTTCTGACTAAAAGTAACACTGCCAGCTCCTGGTTTTCCCTCAGGATATTTTTGTTCCTTTCCTCCTACAGAAATAATTTGTGATCCGATTTTTTTTTAGCTGCAATCCCTCAGCATTTGGTCTAAAAGTGTGAAGTGAGTGAGAATGTGCTTTCCCCGCTCGCCCTGTGAAAGACCCGCCCAGCCTCACACCTCCTGCAGCCTCCCGCTTTCTCCCCGTTGCCCGGCGACGCCGCCTCTATTTATAGCCCCGCCTCCCCCCGGGGGCGGGGCCGACAGAAGGGCGACACGTGGGCGACGCTGCGGCCAATCAGAGCGCTGCGGCTGAGGGTTGAGCAGGGCGCGAGCGCCGGCGTGACGAGACAGCCCGCCTCACGCGCCCAGGGAGGCCGAGCACGCGCCCTTTGAACCAAGGCCCAAAGACAAAGGGCGGGAATAAGACCCCGCGGGGCCTCGTGTTTGCGTCGCAGCGTCAGGCGCGGCCCGGCCCCCCGGGTGAGCGGGGCGACTGTCCGCCATCTTGCTGAAGGATTTCTCCCCGGCGACAGGCCCGGGTTACCCCGGCAACCGGCCGCCATCTTGGTGAAGGAAGGCGGGACTTGTCCCCGCGCCGCCAAATGCAAAGCTTAAGCACGCCACTCAAGCCAAAATCAACACAGTCATCAATTGCTTAAACTATCGGGATCTGAGACTTCTCCCCACACCGCCTTGCACCGTTGCCAAGTTTATGCGCTTATGTATGGGCCAACCAATCCCCATAGCAACGGGGTGCACTTGTGCGACGTGTAGATGGGATTCAACGTTCCAATTGTGAGTTTAGCAGCAGCACATTTAAGTGAGACCTGCAAAGAAATGCCACTTTCGGTTAACAAACTAGCCCAAAAATTAGGCTCCTGCCCAAAGCCATTTTTCCCCACACAGCAAGAAAAAACCTAACCTAATTGTCTTGCCAAATCTGGCAACACTGACCCCAACCTAGTGCCATCAAATCCCAGGCTCATCCACTCCACACTACAAAATCCAGGTTGCTTATATTACTAAAACCCAGGACCTCCCCCTTACCAGTGCTGCTAATCAATTAGCTACCAACTACTATCTTGCTGTGTATACTGGACTTTAAAAAAAAGGAAAAATTGAGAGCATAGGTAAAGGTACATATAATAAAGAACACTGTTTTATAGTTTTTCATGGAAAACTGCAAATTCAATCCCCAAAATACTGGTAAAAATCCTGAAGAAGCCTTGGCGAGTTGCTGCAGTGCATCTTGTAGATGGTACACACTGCAGTCACGGTACGCCGGTGGTGGAGGGAGTGAATGTTTAAGGTGGTGGATGGGTTGTGAATGAAGCGGGCTACTTTGTCCTGGATGGTGTTGAGCTTCTTGAGTGTTGTTGGAGCTGTACTCATCAAGGCAAGTGAAGAGTATTCCATCACACTCCTCGCACACAGGGGCTGTAGAACTGGAAAGCAGAGGGAGTTAGAGAGTGGGAGAGGGGCAACGATATGGTGCAATGTGTAAGGATTTCAGGAGAGGGAGTGTGTGTGTGTGGGACAGGAATGTACAGCTTTTGGTGGAAACACGAGAGGAAAGATTGTTCCATAGGAACTAGAATTGTCTGTTCTGAATTTCTGTCCTGTACTTACAGTGATGACTTTTGTAATCTCCTTTTTCAGGGTATTAGAAGGGGAGGATTTGCAGACAAGAAACTCAAACCAAACATCATGCCAAGATATGACAGTCACTCGATTCATCAGGACCTGAATATCATCGGCCTTTGAATGCGGAAGGAGAAATCTTTCCCTGTTCTTGTGTGCGGGAAAGGATTTTAAACATTATTGTGACTGGGAAAGCACCGAGACCCATTCACACTTGAGCGAGAATGTTCCACTGCACAGACTGTTTAAAGAGCTTTAACCAGTTACACAGCCTGAAACCGTCACACCATTCACAGCGGGAAGAAACCGTACACGTGTTCTGTGTGTGGACGAGGCTTCAACCGATCATCCAACCAGGAGAGACGGATGGACCATGGAGAAACCGTGGGAATGTGGGGACTGATAGAAGGGATTCAATTATCCATCTGAGATGCAAATTCATCAGCGCAGACACACTGGGGAGAGACTGTTCACCCGCTCCGTATGTGGGATGGGATTCAGTCGGTCATCCATCCTGCTGAAACACCAGTGAGTTCACACTGACGAGAGACCGTTCAGTTGCTTTCACTGTGGGAAGAGATTCAGTCATCCCACCTCATTGAACACCAGCATGTTCACACTGGAGCGAATCCGTTCACCTGCTCCGCGTGCGAAGGGATTCACAAGGTCATTCAGTCTGTTGAAATACCAGGGAATTCACTCTGAAAGCAAACCTTATAAAAGTGCTTGTAAGTATTGGTGTGTATAGATTATTAAATAGAATACACTGGTTGACATATAGAATTATATCTATATTAAGATAGAATAACGAGGGATTGTTAGGTTAAAACACACTCCAGATAGACACACATCAGCTGCCGAGCCTGCACATCTGCCAATGCACTTTATTATGGTTATATTTATGTTAATATACTACAAGCCAAATGTATGTTGAATGTTTAAATGTCTTAATACAAATGTACACTCTTGGGAGCCGCAAGCCTACATTTCGTTGTACTGCACTTGTGCACTCACAATGACAATAAAAGTTGATTTGATTTGATTTGATTTGAGCATGGGTGAGTGTGAAGATTGAATTTAATGGCAGCAGGGTGTCTGGAGGACTGCTGGGGAGAGTGCCCAGAGAATCAGTCCCTTTTGTAAAGGACATTGGAAGCTGTGAGGGTTTGAAGGTTACACAAGCAGGTAATGAACACTCCTGTGTGGGAGTGTAAAGAACAAACTAATAGAGATTAATGGGCAAGCACAACGAATGATAACAGCTCACCGCCCCATTAAACCAGCAGCTCACTAGCCCACTAAACCAGCAGCTCACTGGCCCTCTAAACCAGCAGCTCACTTGCCCACTGGATCACAGTGTTACTGTGAGGGCTGTGGGGTATTTCCGTGTGTTACAGTGACAGGTGTCGGGCATATCAGTGTTACGGTGAGGGGTGTGGGGTATATCAGTGTGTTACAGAAAGTGGTGTGGGGTATATCAGTGTTACAGTGAGGAATGTGGGGTATATCATTGTTAATTTGAGGGGTATATCAGTGTTACAATGAGGGGTGTGGGGTATATGAGTGTGTTACAGTGAGGGGTGTGGGGTATATCAGTATTACAGTGAGGGGTGTGGGGTATATCAGTGTTACAGTGAGGGGTGTGGGGTATATCAGTGTGTTACAGTGAGGGGTGTGGGGTATTTCTGTGTGTTACAGTGAGGGGTGTGGGGTGTATCAGTGTTACAGTGAGGGGTGTGGGGTATATCATTGTTACAGTGAGGGGTGTGGGGTATATCAGTGTTACAGTGAGGGGTGTGGGGTATATCAGTGTTACACTGAGGGGTGTGGGGAATATCAGTGTGACAGTGAGGGGTGTGGGGTATATCAATGTTTCAGTGAGGGGTGTGGGGTATATCAGTGTTACAGTGAGGGGTGTGGGGTATATCAGTGTTACAGTGAGCGGTGTGGGGTATATCAGTGTTCCAGTGAGGGGTGTGGGGTATATCAGTGTTACAGTGAGGGGTGTGGGGTATATCAGTGTTACAGTGAGCGGTGTGGGGTATATCAGTGTTACAGTGAGGGGTGTGGGGTATATCAGTGTTACAGTGAGGGGTGTGGGGTATATCAGTGTTACAGTGAGCGGTGTGGGGTATATCAGTGTTCCAGTGAGGGGTGTGGGGTATATCAGTGTTACAGCGAGGGGTGTGGGGTATATCAGTGTTACATTGAGGGGTGTGGGGTATATCAGAGTGTTACAGTGAGGGGTGTGGGGTATATCAGTGTTACAGTGAGGGGTGTGGGGTATATCAGTGTGTTACAGTGAGGGGTGTGGGGTATTTCCGTGTGTTACAGTGAGGGGTGTGGGGTATATCAGTGTTACAGTGAGGGGTGTGGGGTATATCATTGTTACAGTGAGGGGTGTGGTGTAATTCAGTGTTACAGTGAGGGGTGTGGGGTATATCAGTGTTACAGTGAGGGGTGTGGGGTATATCAGTGTTACAGTGAGGGATGTGGGGTATATCGGAGTGTTACAGTGAGCGGTGTGGGGTATATCGGAGTGTTACAGTGAGGGGTGTGGGGTATATCAGTGTTACAGTGAGCGGTGTGAAATATATCAGTGATCCAGTGAGGGGTGTGGGGTATATCAGTGTTACAGCGAGGGGTGTTTGATATATCAGTGTTACAGTGAGGGGTATGGGCTATATCAGTGTTACAGTGAGGGGTGTGGGGTATATCAGTGTTACATTGAGGGGTGTGGGGTATATCAGAGTGTTATAGTGAGGGGTGTGGGGTACATCAGTGTTACAGTGAGGGGTATGGGCTATATCAGTGTTACAGTGAGGGGTGTGGGGTATATCAGTGTTACATTGAGGGGTGTGGGGTATATCAGAGTGTTATAGTGAGGGGTGTGGGGTACATCAGTGTTACAGTGAGGGGTGTGGGGTATATCAGTGTGTTACAGTGAGGGGTGTGGGGTATATCAGTGTTACAGTGGGGGATCTGAAATATATCAGTGTTACAGTGAGGGGTGTGGGGTATATCAGTGTTACAGTCAGGGGTGTGGGGTATATCAGTGTTACAGTGAGGGTTGTGGGGTATATCAGTGTTACAGTGAGGGGTGTGGGGTATATCAGTGTGTTACAGTGATGGGTGTGGGGTATATCAGTGTTACATTGAGGGTTGTGGGGTATATCAGTGTTACAGTGAGGGGTCTGGGGTATATCGGAGTGTTACTGTGAGGGGTGTGGGGTTTATCAGAGTGTTACAGTGAGGAGTGTGGGGTATATCAGAGTTTTACAGTGAGGGGTGTGGGGTATACCAGTGTTACTGTTAGGGGTGTGGAGTATATCGGAGTGTTACAGCGAGGGGTGTGGGGTATATCAGTGTTACAGTGAGGGCTGTGGGGTATATCGGAGTGTTACAGTGAGGGGTGTGGGGTATATCAGTGTTACAGTGAGGGGTGGGGTATATCAGAGTGTTACAGTGAGGGGTGTGGGGTATATCAGTGTTACAGTGAGGGGTGTGCGGTATATCAGTTTTACAGTGAAGGATGTGAAATATATCAGTGTTACAGTGAGGGGTGTGGGGTATATTGGAGTGTTACTGTGAGGGGTGTGGGGTTTATCAGTGTTACAGTGAGGGGTGAGGGGTATATCAGTGTTACAGTGAGGAGTGCGGGGTATATCAGTGTTACAGTGAGGGGTGTGGGTTATATCGGAGTTTTACAGTGAGGAGTGTGGGGTATATCGGACTGTTACAGTGAGGGGTGTGGGATATATCGGAGGGTTCCAGTGAGGGGTGTGGGGTATATCAGTGTTACAGTGAGGGGTGTGTGGTATATCAGTGTTACAGTGAGGGGTGTGGGGTATATCAGTGTTACAGTGAGGGGTGTGGGGTATATCAGTGTTACAGTGAGGGGTGTGGGGTATATCACTGTGTTACAGTGAGGGGTGTGGGGTATATCAGTGTCACAGTGAGGGGTGTGGGGTATATTAGTGTGTTACAGTGAGGGGTGTGGGGTATTTTCGTGTGTTACAGTGAGGGGTGTGGGGTATATCAGTGTTACAATGAGGGGTGTGGGGTATATCATTGTTACAGTGAGGGGCGTGGTGTATTTCAGTGCCACAGTGAGGGGTGTGGGGTATATCAGTGTTACAGTGAGGGGTGTGGGGTATATCACTGTTACAGTGAGGGATGTGGGGTATATCGGAGTGTTACAGTGAGCGATGTGGGGTATATCGGAGTGTTACAGTGAGGGGTGTGGGTTATATCAGTGTTACAGTGAGCGGTGTGAAATATATCAGTGTTACAGTGAGGGGTATGGGCTATATCAGTGTTACAGTGAGGGGTGTGGGGTATATCAGTGTTACCTTGAGGGGTGTGGGGCATACCAGAGTGTTACAGTGAGGGGTGTGGGGTATATCAGTGTTACAGTGATGGGTGTGGGGTATATCAGTGTCTTACAGTGAGGGGTGTGGGGTATATCGGAGTGTTACAGTGAGGGGTGTGGGGTATATCAGTGTTACAGTGAGCGGTGTGGGGTATATCAGTGTTACAGTGAGGGGTGTGGGGTATATCAGTGTTACAGTGAGCGGTGTGGGGTATATCAGTGTTACAGTGAGGGGTGTGCGGTATATCAGTGTGTTACAGTGAGGGGTGTGGGGTATTTCCGTGTCTTACAGTGAGGGGTGTGGGGTATATCAGTGTTACAGTGAGGGGTGTGGGGTATATCATTGTTACAGTGAGGGGTGTGGTGTATTTCAGTGTTACAATGAGGGGTGTGGGGTATATCAGTGTTACAGTGAGGGGTGTGGGGTATATCAGTGTTACAGTGAGGGATGTGGGGTATATCGGAGTGTTACAGTGAGCGGTGTGGGGTATATCGGAGTGTTACAGTGTGGGGTGTGGGGTATATCAGTGTTACAGTGAGCGGTGTGAAATATATCAGTGTTCCAGTGAGGCGTGTGGGGTATATCAGTGTTACAGCGAGGGGTGTGGGGTATATCAGTGTTACAGTGAGGGGTATGGGCTCTATCAGTGTTACAGTGAGGGGTGTGGGGTATATCAGTGTTACATTGAGGGGTTTGGGGTATATCAGAGTGTTACAGTGAGGGGTGTGGGGTATATCAGTGTTACAGTGAGCGGTGTGGGGTATATCAGTGTTACAGTGAGGGGTGTGGGGTATATCAGTGTGTTACAGTGAGGGGTGTGGGGTATTTCCGTGTCTTACAGTGAGGGGTGTGGGGTATATCAGTGTTACAGTGAGGGGTGTGGGGTATATCATTGTTACAGTGAGGGGTGTGGTGTATTTCAGTGTTACAATGAGGGGTGTGGGGTATATCAGTGTTACAGTGAGGGGTGTGGGGTATATCAGTGTTACAGTGAGGGATGTGGGGTATATCGGAGTGTTACAGTGAGCGGTGTGGGGTATATCGGAGTGTTACATTGTGGGGTGTGGGGTATATCAGTGTTACAGTGAGCGGTGTGAAATATATCAGTGTTCCAGTGAGGCGTGTGGGGTATATCAGTGTTACAGCGAGGGGTGTGGGGTATATCAGTGTTACAGTGAGGGGTATGGGCTCTATCAGTGTTACAGTGAGGGGTGTGGGGTATATCAGTGTTACATTGAGGGGTTTGGGGTATATCAGAGTGTTACAGTGAGGGGTGTGGGGTATATCAGTGTTACAGTGAGCGGTGTGGGGTATATCAGTGTTACAGTGAGGGGTGTGGGGTATATCACTGTGTTACAGTGAAGGGTGTGGGGTGTTTCCGTGTGTTACAGTGAGGGGTATGGGGTATATCAGTGTTACAGTGAGGGGTGTGGGGTATATCATTGTTACAGTGAGGGGTGTGGGGTATATCAGTGTTACAGTGAGGGGTGTGGGGTATATCAGTGTTACATTGAGGGGTGTGGGGTATATCAGAGTGTTACAGTGAGGGGTGTGGGGTATATCAGTGTTACAGTGAGGGGTGTGGGGTATATCAGTGTGTTACAGTGAGGGGTGTAGGGTATATCAGTATTACAGTGAGGGATGTGAAATACATCAGTGTTACAGTCAGGGGTGTGGGGTATATCAGTGTTACAGTGAGGGTTGTGGGGTATATCAGTGTTTCAGTGAGGGGTGTGGGGTATATCAGTGTTACAGTGAGGGTTGTGGGGTATATCAGTGTTACAGTGCGGGGTGTGGAGTATATCAGTGTGTTACAGTGATGGGTGTGGGGTATATCAGTGTTAAAGTAAGGGTTGTGGGGTATATCAGTGTTACAGTGAGGGGTGTGGGGTATATCGGAGTGTTACTGTGAGGGGTATGGGGTTTATCAGAGTGTTACAGTGAGGAGTGTGGGGTATATCAGAGTTTTACAGTGAGGGGTGTGGGGTATACCAGTGTTACTGTGAGGGGTGTGGAGTATATCGGAGTGTTACAGTGAGGGGTGTGGGGTATATCAGTGTTACAGTGAGGGGTGTGGGGTATATCGGAGTGTTACACTGAGGGGTGTGGGGTGTATCAGTGTTACAGTGAGGGGTGTGGGGTATATCAGAGTGTTACAGTGAGGGGTGTGGGGTATATCAGTGTTACAATGAGGGGTGTGCGGTATATCAGTGTTTGCAGTGAAGGATGTGAAATATATCAGTGTTCCAGTGAGGGGTGTGGGGTATATCGGAGTGTTGCAGTCAGGGGTGTGTGGTATATCGGACTGTTACAGTGAGGGGTGTGGGATATATCGGAGGGTTCCAGTGAGGGGCGTGGGGTATATCAGTGTTACAGTGAGGAGTGTGGGGTATATCAGTGTTACAGTGAGGGGTGTGGGGTATATCAGTGTTACAGTGAGGGGTGAGGGGTATATCAGTGTTACAGTGAGGGGTGTGGGGTATATCAGTGTTACAGTGAGGGGTGTGGGGTGTATCGGACTGTTACAGTGAGGGGTGTGGGATATATCGGAGGGTTCCAGTGAGGGGTGTGGGGTATATCAGTGTTACAGTGAGGGGTGTGGGGTATATCAGTGTTACAGTGAGGGGTGTGGGGTATAGCAGTGTTGCAGTGAGGGGTGCGGGGTATATCAGTGTTACAGTGAGGGGTGTGGGGTGTATCGGACTGTTACAGTGAGGGGTGTGGGATATATCGGAGGGTTCCAGTGAGGGGTGTGGGGTATATCAGTGTTACAGTGAGGGGTGTGGGGTATATCAGTGTTACAGTGAGGGGTGTGGGGTATATCAGTGTTACAGTGAGGGGTGTGGGGTATAGCAGTGTTTCAGTGAGGGGTGTGGGGTATATCAGTGTGTTACAGTGAGGGGTGTGGGGTATATGAGTGCGTTACAGTGAGGGGTGTGGGGTATATCAGTGTTACAGTGAGGGGTGTGGGCTATATCAGTGTTACAGTGAGGGGTGTGGGGTATATCAGTGTTACAGTGAGGGGTGTGGGGTATATCAGTGTTACAGTGAGGGGTGTGGGGTATATCAGTGTTACAGTGAGCGGTGTGGGGTATATCAGTGTTACAGTGAGGGGTGTGGGGTATATCACTGTGTTACAGTGAAGGGTGTGGGGTGTTTCCGTGTGTTACAGTGAGGGGTATGGGGTATATCAGTGTTACAGTGAGGGGTGTGGGGTATATCATTGTTACAGTGAGGGGTGTGGGGTATATCAGTGTTACAGTGAGGGGTGTGGGGTATATCAGTGTTACATTGAGGGGTGTGGGGTATATCAGAGTGTTACAGTGAGGGGTGTGGGGCATATCAGTGTTACAGTGAGGGGTGTGGGGTATATCAGTGTGTTACAGTGAGGGGTGTAGGGTATATCAGTATTACAGTGAGGAATGTGAAATACATCAGTGTTACAGTCAGGGGTGTGGGGTATATCAGTGTTACAGTGAGGGTTGTGGGGTATATCAGTGTTTCAGTGAGGGGTGTGGGGTATATCAGTGTTACAGTGAGGGTTGTGGGGTATATCAGTGTTACAGTGCGGGGTGTGGAGTATATCAGTGTGTTACAGTGATGGGTGTGGGGTATATCAGTGTTAAAGTAAGGGTTGTGGGGTATATCAGTGTTACAGTGAGGGGTGTGGGGTATATCGGAGTGTTACTGTGTGGGGTATGGGGTTTATCAGAGTGTTACAGTGAGGAGTGTGGGGTATATCAGAGTTTTACAGTGAGGGGTGTGGGGTATACCAGTGTTACTGTGAGGGGTGTGGAGTATATCGGAGTGTTACTGTGAGGGGTGTGGGGTATATCAGTGTTACAGTGAGGGGTGTGGGGTATATCGGAGTGTTACACTGAGGGGTGTGGGGTGTATCAGTGTTACAGTGAGGGGTGTGGGGTATATCAGAGTGTTACAGTGAGGGGTGTGGGGTATATCAGTGTTACAATGAGGGGTGTGCGGTATATCAGTGTTTGCAGTGAAGGATGTGAAATATATCAGTGTTCCAGTGAGGGGTGTGGGGTATATCGGAGTGTTGCAGTCAGGGGTGTGTGGTATATCGGACTGTTACAGTGAGGGGTGTGGGATATATCGGAGGGTTCCAGTGAGGGGCGTGGGGTATATCAGTGTTACAGTGAGGGGTGTGGGGTATATCAGTGTTACAGTGAGGGGTGTGGGGTATATCAGTGTTACAGTGAGGGGTGAGGGGTATATCAGTGTTACAGTGAGGGGTGTGGGGTATATCAGTGTTACAGTGAGGGGTGTGGGGTGTATCGGACTGTCACAGTGAGGGGTGTGGGATATATCGGAGGGTTCCAGTGAGGGGTGTGGGGTATATCAGTGTTACAGTGAGGGGTGTGGGGTATATCAGTGTTACAGTGAGGGGTGTGGGGCATATCAGTGTTACAGTGAGGGGTGTGGGGTATAGCAGTGTTGCAGTGAGGGGTGTGGGGTATATCAGTGTTACAGTGAGGGGTGTGGGGTGTATCGGACTGTTACAGTGAGGGGTGTGGGATATATCGGAGGGTTCCAGTGAGGGGTGTGGGGTATATCAGTGTTACAGTGAGGGGTGTGGGGTATATCAGTGTTACAGTGAGGGGTGTGGGGTATATCAGTGTTACAGTGAGGGGTGTGGGGTATAGCAGTGTTTCAGTGAGGGGTGTGGGGTATATCAGTGTGTTACAGTGAGGGGTGTGGGGTATATGAGTGCGTTACAGTGAGGGGTGTGGGGTATATCAGTGTTACAGTGAGGGGTGTGGGCTATATCAGTGTTACAGTGAGGGGTGTGGGGTATATCAGTGTTACAGTGAGGGGTGTGGGGTATATCAGTGTTACAGTGAGGGGTGTGGGGTATATCAGTGTTACAGTGAGCGGTGTGGGGTATATCAGTGTTACAGTGAGGGGTGTGGGGTATATCACTGTGTTACAGTGAAGGGTGTGGGGTGTTTCCGTGTGTTACAGTGAGGGGTATGGGGTATATCAGTGTTACAGTGAGGGGTGTGGGGTATATCATTGTTACAGTGAGGGGTGTGGTGTATTTCAGTGTTACAGTGAGGGGTGTGGGGTATATCAGTGTTACAGTGAGGGGTGTGGGGTATATCAGTGTTACAGTGAGGGATGTGGGGTATATCGGAGTGTTACAGTGAGCGGTGTGGGGTATATCGGAGTGTTACAATGAGGGGTGTGGGGTATATCAGTGTTACAGTGAGCGGTGTGAAATATATCAGTGTTCCAGTGAGGGGTGTGGGGTATATCAGTGATACAGTGAGGGGTGTGGGGTATATCAGTGTTACAGTGAGGGGTGTGGGGTATATCAGTGTTACAGTGAGTGGTGTGGGGTATATCAGTGTTACATTGAGGGGTGTGGGGTATAACAGAGTGTTACAGTGAGGGGTGGGAGGTATATCAGTGTTACAGTGAGGGGTGAGGGGTATATCAGTGTATCAGTGAGGGGTGTGGGGTATATCAGTGTCACAGTGAGGGGTGTGGGGTATATCAGTGTTACAGAGAGGGGTGTGGGGTATATCGGAGTGTTACAGTGGGGGGTGTGGGGTATATCGGAGGGTTCCAGTGAGGGGTGTGGGGTATATCGGAGTGTTACATTGAGGGGTGCGGGGTATATCAGTGTTACAGTGAGGGGTGTGGGGTATATCGGAGTGTTACAGTGAGGGGTGTGTGGTATATCGGAGGGTTCCAGTGAGGGGTGTGGGGTATATCGGAGTGTTACAGTGAGGGGTGTGGGGTATATCTGTGTTACTGTGAGGGGTGTGGGGTATATCGCTGTGTTACAATGATGGGTGTGGGGTATATCAGTGTTACAGTGAGGGGTGTGGGGTATATCTGTGTTACAGTGAGGGGTGTGGGGTATATCAGTGTTACAGTGAGGGTGTGGGGTATATCAGTGTTACAGTGAGGGGTGAGGGGTATATCAGTGTTACAGTGAGGGGTGTGGGGTATATCAGTGTTACAGTGAGGGATGTGGGGTATATCGGAGTGTTACATTGAGGGGTGTGGGGTATATCGGACTGTTACAGTGAGGGGTGTGGGATATATCGGAGGGTTCCAGTGAGGGGTGTGGGGTATATTAGTGTTATAGTGAGGGGTGTAGGATATATCAGTGTTACAGTGAGGGGTGTGGGGTATATCAGTGTTACAGTGAGGGGTGTGGGGTATATCAGTGTTACAGTGAGGGGTGTGGGGTATAGCAGTGTTACAGTGAGGGGTGTGGGGTATATCAGTGTGTTACAGTGAGGGGTGTGGGGTATATGAGTGCATTACAGTGAGGGGTGTTGCGTATATCAGTGTTACAGTGAGGGGTGTGGGCTATATCAGTGTTACAGTCAGGGGTGTGCGGTATATCAGTGTTACAGTGAAGGATGTGAAATATATCAGTGTTACAGTGAGGGTGTGGGGTAGATCAGTGTTACAGTGAGCGGTGTGAAAAAGATCAGTGTTCCAGTGAGGGGTGTGGGGTATATCAGTATTACAGTGAGGGGTGTGGGGTATATCGGAGTCTTACTGTGAGGGGTGTGGGGTTTAACAGTGTTACAGTGAGGGGTGAGGGGTATATCAGTGTTACAGTGAGGGGTGTGGGGTATATCGGTGTTACAGTGAGGGGTGTGGTGTATATCAGTGTTACAGTGAGGGGTGTGGGGTATATCGGAGTGTTACAGTGAGGGGTGTAGTGTATATCGGAGGGTTCCAGTGAGGGGTGTGGGGTATATCGGAGTGTTACATTGAGGGGTGTGGGGTATATCAGTGTTACAGTGAGGGGTGTGGGGTATATCGGGGTGTTACAGTGAGGGGTGTGGGGTATATCCGAGGGTTCCAGTGAGGGGTGTGGGGTATATCGGAGTGTTACAGTGAGGGGTGTGGGGTATATCTGTGTTACAGTGAGGGGTGTGGGGTATATCAGTGTTACAGTGAGGGGTGTGGGGTATATCAGTGTTACAGTGAGGGGTGTGGGGTATAGCAGTGGTACAGTGAGGGGTGTGGGGTATATCAGTGTTACAGTGAAGGGTGTGGGGTATATCGGTGTTACAGTGAGGGGTGTGGGGTATATCAGTGTTACAGTGAAGGATGTGAAATATATCAGTGTTACAGTGAGGGTGTGGGGTAGATCAGTGTTACAGTGAGGGGTGTGCGGTATATCAGTGTTACAGTGAAGGATGTGAAATATATCAGTGTTACAGTGAGGTTGTGGGGTAGATCAGTGTTACAGTGAGCGGTGTGAAATATATCAGTGTTCCAGTGAGGGGTGTGGGGTATATCAGTATTACAGTGAGGGGTGTGGGGTATATCGGAGTGTTACAGTGAGGGGTGTGTGGCATATCAGTGTTACAGTGAGGGGTGTTGGGTATATCAGTGTTACAGTGAGGGGTGTGGGGTATATCAGTGTTACAGTGAGGGGTGTGATGTATATCGGAGTGTTACAGTGAGGGGTGTGGTGTATATCAGTGTTACAGTGAGGGGTGTGGGGTATATCAGTGTTACAGTGAGTGGTGTGTGGTATATCAGTGTTACAGTGAGGGTTGTAGGGTATATCAGTGTTACAGTGAGGGGTGTGGGGTATTTCAGTGTTACAGTGAGGAATGTGGGGTATATCAGTGTTACAGTGAGGGGTGTGGGGTATATCAGTGTTACAGTGAGGGGTGTGCGGTATATCAGTGTTACAGTGAGGGGTGTGCAGTATATCAGTGTTACAGTGAGGGGTGTGGGGTATATCAGTGTTACAGTGAGGGGTGTGGGGTATATCAGTGTTACAATGAGGGGTTTGGGGTATATCAGTGTTACAGTGAGGGGTGTGGGGTATATCAGTGTTACAGTGAGGGGTGTGGGGTATATCGGAGTGTTACAGTGAGGCGTGTGGGGTATATCAGTGTTACAGTGAGGGGTGTGGGGTATATCAGTGTTACAGTGAGGGGTGTGGGGTATATCGGAGTGTTACAGTGAGGGGTGTGGTGTATGTCAGTGTTACAGTGAGGGGTGTGGGGTATATCAGTGTTACAGTGAGGGGTGTGGGGTATATCAGAGTGTTACAGTGAGGGGTGTGGAGTATATCGGAGGTTTCCAGTGAGGGGTGTGGGGTATATCAGTGTTACAGTGAGGGGTGTGGGGTATATCAGTGTTACAGTGAGGGGTGTGGGGTATATCAGTGTTACAGTGAGGGGTGTGGGGTATATCGGTGTTACAGTGAGGGGTGTGGGGTATATCAGTGTTATAGTGAGGGGTGTGGGATATATCGGAGGTTTCCAGTGAGGGGTGTCGGGTATATCAGTGTTACAGTGAGGGGTGTGGGGTATATCAGTGTTACAGTGAGGGGTGTGGGGAATATCAGTGTTACAGTGAGGGGTGTGGGGTATATCAGTGTTACAGTGAGGGGTGTGGGGTATATCAGTGTTACAGTGAGGGGTGTGGGGTATATCGGTGTTACAGTGAGGGGTGTGGGGTATATCAGTGTTACAGTGAGGGGTGTGCGGTATATCGGTTTTACAGTGAAGGATGTGAAATATATCTGTTACAGTGAGGGTGTGGGGTAGATCAGTGTTACAGTGAGCGGTGTGAAAAAGATCAGTGTTCCAGTGAGGGGTGTGGGGTATATCCGTATTACAGTGAGGGGTGTGGGGTATATCGGAGTCTTACTGTGAGGGGTGTGGGGTTTATCAGTGTTACATTGAGGGGTGAGGGGTATATCAGTGTTACAGTGAGGGGTGTGGGGTATATCGGTGTTACAGTGAGGGGTGTGGTGTATATCAGTGTTACAGTGAGGGGTGTGGGGTATATCGGAGTGTTACATTGTGGGGTGCGGGGTATATCAGTGTTACAGTGAGGGGTGTGGGGTATATCGGAGTGTTACAGTGAGGGGTGTCTGGTATATCGGAGGGTTCCAGTGAGGGGTGTGGGGTATATCGGAGTGTTACAGTGAGGGGTGTGGGGTATATCTGTGTTACAGTGAGGGGTGTGAGGTATATCGCTGTGTTACAATGATGGGTGTGGGGTATATCTGTGTTACAGTGAGGGGTGTGGGGTATATCAGTGTTACAGTGAGGGTGTGGGGTATATCAGTGTTACAGTGAGGGGTGTGGGGTATAGCAGTGGTACAGTGAGGGGTGTGGGGTATATCAGTGTGACAGTGAGGGGTCTGGGGTATATCAGTGTTACAGTGAGGGGTGTGGGGTATATCGGAGTGTTACAGTGAGGGGTGTGGGGTATATCAGTGTTACAGTGAAGGGTGTGGGGTATATCAGTGTTACAGTGAGCGGTGTGGGGTATATCAGTGTTACAGTGAGGGGTGTGGGCATCTCAGTGTTACAGTGAGGAGTGTGGGGTATATCAGTGTTACAGTGAGGCGTGTGGGGTATATCAGTGTTACAGTGAGGGGTGTGGGGTATTTCCGTGTTTTACAGTGAGGGGTGTGGGGTGTATCAGTGTTAAATTGAGGAAAGTGGGGTATATCATTGTTAATTTGAGGGGTATATCAGTGTTACAGTGAGGGGTGAGGGGTATATCAGTGTTACAGTGAGGGGTGTGGGGTATATCAGTGTTACAGTGAGGGGTGTGGGGTATATCGGAGTGTTACATTGAGGGGTGTGGGGTATATCGGACTGTTACAGTGAGGGGTGTGGGATATATCGGAGGGTTCCAGTGAGGGGTGTGGGGTATATTAGTGTTATAGTGAGGGGTGTAGGGTATATCAGTGTTACAGTGAGGGGTGTGGGGTATATCAGTGTTACAGTGAGGGGTGTGGGGTATATCAGTGTTACAGTGAGGGGTGTGGGGTATAGCAGTGTTCCAGTGAGGGGTGTGGGGTATATCAGTGTGTTACAGTGAGGGGTGTGGGGTATATGAGTGCGTTACAGTGAGGGGTGTGGGGTATATCAGTGTTACAGTGAGGGGTGTGGGGTATATCAGTGTTACAGTGAGGGGTGTGGGGTATATCAGTGTTACAGTGAGGGGTGTGGGGTATATCAGTGTTACAGTGAGGGGTGTAGGGTATATCAGTGTTACAGTGAGGGGTGTGGGGTATATCAGTGTTACAGTGAGGGGTGTGGGGTATATCAGTGTTACAGTGAGGGGTGTGGGGTATATCAGTGTTACAGTGAGGGGTGTGGGGTATATCAGTGTTACAGTGAGGGGTGTGGGGTATATCAGTGTTACAGTGAGGGGTGTGGGGTATATCAGTGTTACAGTGAGGGGTGTGGGATATATCAGTGTTACAGTGAGGGGTGTGGGGTATATCGGAGTGTTACAGTGAGGGGTGTGGGGTATATCAGTGTTACAGTGAGGGGTGTGGGGTATATCAGTGTTACAGTGAGGGGTGTAGGGTATATCAGTGTTACAGTGAGGGGTGTGGGGTATATCAGTGTTACAATGAGGGGTGTGGGGTATATCAGTGTTACAGTGAGGGGTGTGGGGTATATCAGTGTTACAGTGAGGGGTGTGGGGTATATCAGTGTTACAGTGAGGGGTGTGGGGTATATCAGTGTTACAGTGAGGGGTGTGGGGTATATCAGTGTTACAGTGAGGGGTGTAGGGCATATCAGTGTTACAGTGAGGGGTGTGGGGTATATCAGTGTTACAGTGAGGGGTGTGGGGTATATCAGTGTTACAGTGAGGGCTGTGGGGTATATCAGTGTTACAGTGAGGGGTGTGGGGTATATCGGTGTGTTACAGTGAGGGGTGTGGGGTATATCAGTGTTACAGTGAGGGGTGTGGGGTATATCAGTGTTACAGTGAGGGGTGTGGGGTATATCAGTGTTACAGTGAGGGGTGTGGGGTATATCAGTGTTACAGTGAGGGGTGTGGGGTATATCAGTGTTACAGTGAAGGGTGTGGGGTATATCGGAGTGTTGCAGTGAGGGGTGTGGGGTATATCAGTGTTACAGTGAGGGGTGTGGGGTATATCGGAGTGTTACAGTGAGGGGTGTGGGGTATGTCAGTGTTACAGTGAGGGGTGTGGGGCATATCGGAGTGTTACAGTGAGGGGTGTGGGGTATGTCAGTGTTACAGTGAGGGGTGTGGGTTATATCGGAGTGTTGCAGTGAGGGGTGTGGGGTATATCAGTGTTACAGTGAGGGGTGTGGGGTATATCAGTGTTACAGTGAGGGGTGTGGGGTATATCAGTGTTACAGTGAGCGGTGTGGGGTATATCAGTGTTACAGTGAGGGGTGTGGGGTATATCGGAGTGTTACAGTGAGGGGTGTGGGGTATGTCAGTGTTACAGTGAGGGGTGTGGGGCATATCGGAGTGTTACAGTGAGGGGTGTGGGGTATATCAGTGTTCCAGTGAGGGGTGTGGGGTATATCAGTGTTACAGTGAGGGGTGTGGGGTATATCAGTGTTACAGTGAGGGGTGTGGGGTATATCAGTGTTACAGTGAGGGGTGTGGGTTATATCGGAGTGTTGCAGTGAGGGGTGTGGGGTATATCAGTGTTACAGTGAGGGGTGTGGGGTATATCAGTGTTACAGTGAGGGGTGTGGGGTATATCGGAGTGTTACAGTGAGGGGTGTGGGGTATATCAGTGTTACAGTGAGGGGTGTGGTGTATATCAGTGTTACAGTGAGGGGTGTGGGGTTTATCAGTGTTACAGTGAGGGGTGTGGGGTATATCAGTGTTACAGTGAGGGGTGTGGGGTATATCGGAGTGTTACAGTGAGGGGTGTGGTGTATATCAGTGTTACAGTGAAGGGTGTGGGGTTTATCAGTGTTACAGTGAGGGGTGTGGGGTATATCAGTGTTACAGTGAGGGGTGTGGGGTATATCAGTGTTACAGTGAGGGGTGTGGGTTATATCAGTGTTACAGTGAGGGGTGTGGGGTATATCAGTGTTACAGTGAGGGGTGTGGGGTATATCAGAAGGGAATTGGATAAGTGCCTGAAGGAAAAACGAATTGCAGGGCTCTGGGGAAAGGGTGGGGGAGTGGGACTTGCTGAAGCGCTCTTGCAGAGAGCTGGCACGGGCTCGACGGGCCGTAAGGCCTCCTTCTGTGCTGTAACCAGTCTATGATTCTATAGAGCCAGAGATGTCCAACAACAATAACTTGTATTTAAATAGCGCCTTTAACATAGTAAAATGTCCCAAGGCGGATCACAGGAATATTTTAAGACAAACAATTTTGACACCGAGCCACATAAGGATAAATTAGGACAGGCCACTAAAAGCTTGGTCAAAGTGGGAGGTTTTAATGAGCGTCTTCAAGGAGGAAAGAGAGGGAGCGAGGCGGAGAGGTTTAGGCAGGGAATTTCAGAGCTGCGTGCCTGGGTAACAGAAGGCACGGCCACCAATGGCTGAGCGATTATAATCAGGGATGCACAAGGGGGCAGAATTAGAGGAGCGCAGATATCTCGGGGTTGGGGGGGGGCGGAGATGTGGGCTGAAGGAGATTAGAGATAGGAAGGGGCGAGGCCATGAGGGGTTTGAAAACAAGGATGAGAATTTTGAAATCGAGGTGCTGCTTAACCGGGAGCCAGTGTAGGTCAGCAAGCACAGGGGAGATGGGCGAACGGGACTTGGTACGAGTTAGGACACGAGCAGCCGAGTTTTGGATGACCTCCAGTTTACATAGGGTGGAATGTGGGAGGCCAGCCAGGAATAGTCAAGTCTAGAAGTAACAAAGGCATGGGTGAGGGTTTCCGCAGCAGGTGAGATGAGGCAAGGGCGGAGACGGGCGATGTTACGGAGGTGGAAGTAGGCGGTCTTTGTTGTGCTGCGGATATGTGGTCGGAAGCTCATTTCAGGGTGAAATATGACACCAATGTTGTGAACAGTGTGGTTCAGCCTCAGACAGATGTTAGGGAGAGGGATGGAGTCAGTGACGAGGGAACGGAGTTGGTGGCGGGGACCGAAAGCAATGGCATCGGCCTTCCCAATATTTAATTGGAGAAACTTTTGCTCATGTCGGTCAAGCAGTCTGACAGTTTAGACGCCGTGGAGGGGTCGAGGGAAGAGGTAGTGAGGTAGAGCTGGGTGTCGTCAGCGTACATGTGGAAACTGACGCTGTGTTTTTGGAAGATGTCGCCAAGGGGCAACATGTAGATGAGAAATAGGAGGGGGCCAAGGATAGATCCTTGGGGGACACCAGAGGTAATGATGTGGGAGCGGGAAGAGAGGCTAACTGATATACTGATCCTTTCCGCACAGTATGATCCCAGCCCCAGACTTATCCCTCACTGCGGAGAGAGAGAGAGGCAGAGACTGTGAGGGAGCAGATACGTAGAGAGGGAAAGAAACACTGGGGTAGAATTTGACTTATTGTAGGTGCTATGGTACAAACCAGGAGATTGTGAATCAGCCACTCATTTTACACTGATGGAAATAAAACTCGGGAGAGATGTAGGGCAGGGTCCCGGTTCATTCCTGGAGACGAGACTGATTGTACACCCTGTGTTCATGCCCAATGAGACTGCACACCAGGAGCAGAGCCTGGTCAATGTGACCCTGTGACACCTCAAGTGGGAGGGGCTCTGGCCACTTTGTGACATCGCTCCTTGCTGCTGTGTGATTGGCCCCTGGCTCCTGTGTGATGTCACCTGGAGACAGGGCCCCGCCCCTGGTTACTGTATCGATTTCTTTGTGGGTTCAATGATGACACATTGATGAAAGAGAATGTCTTTTAATCTAAAGTTTGTTCAACTAAGTTAACAGCATTACAGGAGACACCATCTTAGAGATCCATCTAAAACGAAACTAAACTGTCTCTCTCTCACATGCCCTCTGCTGGTAAGGCATAAATAATCAAACAGGCAAATATGCTGGTAAGGCATAATAATCAAACAGGCAAATACCATCATTATTTGCTGATATCATTACATCTCCCTATCTTAAAACAAAAGTATTTTACTTTTATCTAACAACATGTTTTCTTTGTATTACTCTGCATTTTAACTGTAACACTTAATGAACTTACATTATCATTATCATTATCAAGGTTTTTTAACCTTGTTTTGTGTGTTCACATGAAATATGTAAATACACTAGAACTTGAAGAGAGAATAAGATAACATTACTTCCTTCTATAACAAGAGTCCTTAAACTTGCTCAATGAGTCTCTCAGGAGGCTTCACGTGTCTTGAGGATTTTCTGATTGATTGCCCTTGAATCTGAGTTGTTGCCTCAGATGATGAGTTCTCAGCTGTGTGATCAGGTTGTTCAACAGGATCAGTCTTTTGACTTGCTGTGTGATCAGGTTGTTCAACAGTATCAGTCTTTTGACCTGCTGTGGCTGGTCTCATGAGAAGATCCCGACGATTTCTTCTCAGAACAGCACCCTCATCTGTCTGAATGATGTATGATCTTGGTTGGACTTCACTCAGGACGGTTCCCTTCTGAGTCCATATGTTTGTTTTGTCTTTGAACCTTACTTGGTCACCAGTGTGGAGTTCAGGTAGGTTTTGTGTTCCTCTGTCATAGTAGTACTTTTGCTTTTCTTTCTGTTGTTCTTTGAACTTCCTCACTTTCTCCCCCTCTTTTGTTTTCAGGAGGTTCTCCGGGATGGGTAGGTTTGACCTTAGCAGACGTCCCATAAGGAGTTGGGCTGGTGACATACCACACTCGAGCGGCGTTGTGCGGTATACAAGCATGCTCTGGTAGAAGTCAGTTCCACTGTCTGTTGCCTTGTACATCAGTCTTTTCACTGTCTGGACCGATTTTTCCACTCGTCCATTGCACTGTGGAAAGTGAGGACTTGACGTTGTGTGGACAAAGTCCCACTCTTTGGCAAAGTGTCGGAAACTTGCATTGTAAAACTGGGGTCCGTTGTCTGTGAACACCTCGCTTGCCACGCCATGTCTGGAGAATATGGCTTTCATACATGTTATCACAGCATCTGCAGTGGTGGTGTACAGTCTACAAACCTCTGGATACAGGGAGTAATAGTCTGTGACTACGAGATAGTCCTTCCCTTGACATACGAATAGGTTCGCGCCTACCTTCTGGTAAGGTCTGGCTGGCGCTGGGTGTGGCTTTAGTGGTTCTACCGGATTGCTTGCTTGATATTTCAGGCATATTGTGCAGTTTGACACCTCATTTGTCACATCTTGGTTGATTCGTGGCCAGTACATCACCTCTCGTGCTCTTTTCTTACACTTTTCGATTCCCAGATGTCCTCCATGGATCCTTTTTAGCATCTCTTTTCTCAGACTTTTTGGGATAACTATTTTACTTCCTTTGTAGATGATGTCTTCGACCACTGATAGTTCCGCCCTGCAGTTCCAGTACTCTGCTATGTCAGGTGAGCAGTCTTGCTTCATGTTGGGCCATCCATCCAAGATGCTTTTTCTCAGTCGTCTGAGTGTTTCATCTTTGTTTGCCTCAGTCTTTATGAGCTCCATTTTTGCATCTGCTATGGGCAGTGCACTTGTGATCATGTCCACGTAGGCGTTCACTTTTTCATCCATTTTGGTGTTTGCGGGCTCTCCTGGGTCAACAGCTCTGGACAACGTGTCTGCTGTATACATCAGCTTACCCGGGGTGTACGCAACATTCAGTGTATAGCGTTGCAGCCTGATCATCATTCTTTGTATTCTAAGCGGACAGCTATTTGGTGGCTTTTGGAACAATGCAATCAAGGGCTTATGGTCAGTCTCTACACTGATTGCTTGTCCTGACACAAACTGGTGAAATCTTTCACAGGCGTATGTGATGCTGAGCAGCTCCTTTTCTATTTGA
Organism: Somniosus microcephalus; assembly: GCF_052327205.1. NCBI lineage: Eukaryota > Metazoa > Chordata > Chondrichthyes > Squaliformes > Somniosidae > Somniosus > Somniosus microcephalus. The sequence continues at coordinate 191,959,088 of NC_140998.1, forward strand.
GCATATCGCGTCTCCGCGTCTGTCATTGAGCGCGATGCATATGCAATAGGTTGCCAGTAGTCATATTTTTGCAAAAGAACTGCACCGAGCCCACTCTGTGATGCATCTGATGATATCTTGATGGGTCTCGCTGGGTCATAAAACCTCAGAACTGGTTCCTCTGTGAGCAGTTTCTTTAGATCGCTCCATGACTTCTCATGCTCATGATTCCATTCCCATACTATGTTCTTTTCAGTTAGTCGTCTCAGTGGTGCCATCTTTTCTGAGAGGTTGGATATGAATTTACCCATGTAGTTGATCATTCCATTAAACCTCTGCACGTCCTTTTTGCATTGTGGCTTTGGCATATTCTCAATGGCGGACACCTTTCTGGGATCTGGTCTGATGCCCTCACTGCTAAGGATATCTCCCACGAATGTCAGTTCTGTCACCCCGAGCTGGCATTTCTCTCTATTCAGCTTCAGGTTTGTTTTCCTTGTTGCTTCCAGCACTTTTTTCAGTCTCTCGTCATGCTCAGTTCTCGTGGTTCCCCATACTATGATGTCATCCATTGATGTATCAACTCCCTCCAGGTGCTCATAGATCATATGGATAGTTTTGTGATACATTTCAGGAGCTGAGGCAATGCCAAATGGTAACCTTAGGAATCTGTATCTGCCAAATGGACTGTTGAACGTGCACAGTCTTGAACTTGCCTCGTCCAGTTTCATCTGCCAAAATCCTGATGATGCATCTAACTTGCTGAAATACTTTGCATTTGCAAACTGTGACATGATTTCCTCACGTGTAGGAAGCTTGAAGTGCTCTCTCTTTATTGCTCTGTTTAGATCTCTTGGATCCAGGCAAATTCTGAGCTTTCCATTCTTTTTGTCCACTACGACGAGGGAACTCACCCACTCAGTTGGCTCATCTATCTTCTGAATCACGTTCAGGCTTTCCATCCTGTCCAACTCTGCCTTCAGTTGCTTTTGAAGAACAAATGGAACTTTTCTGCATGGATGTATGACCGTTGGCATACTTTTATCTACTCTGACCGTGTGTTCTCCTGGAAGGCAGCCTAGACCCTGAAATAAGTCGTTGTACTCTTTCATGAGTTCATCATAGACTGTCTCTCCTTCGCTTTCCACAACGAGGACTCTCTTTACTAGGTTCAGTCTCTCACATGCTATTAAGCCTAGTATGGCCTGCACATCCTTTGGCACCACGATTAATGCTAGCGTGTGCTCTCTGTCCTTGTGTGTCACTTTGACAATGCATTTTCCTTTCACTGGTATATCAGTACCTGAGTATCCTGTCACTTTCACTTTTATTCCATGTATCTTTGGTCTGGGTCTAATTTTCTTAAAATCAGTCTCTGATATCACATTAACTTGTGCTCCAGTATCCAATTTAAATGGAATGTGTATGCCATTCACTTTTAGTGTCAACATCCAGTCTCTTTTTTCTTTTTTGTTTTCAGACACAACATCCACACAGAACTCCTCTATCTCGCTTTCATCTACTGTGTGGACCTTGCTTTGTTGCGCTTGGTTCTTACAGCAACGGGCATAATGGTTGTTTTTGTTGCAACTATTGCATGTTTTACCATATGCTGGACACTTTTTTGGTGGATGCTTTGTACCGCATCGACTACATGACTTTCGATTGCCCCTTTCATTTTTGTTCGCTGGCCACGCCTCTTTTTTCACATTGGCTCTCTTTCTGTTAAACGGTTTGTGTCCGTTCTTTCTCACTGCATCCACGTTGCAGCTACTGTCACTGAACAGCTCCTTTGCCTGCGACTTCACAGTCTCTGTAGCCCTACATAGTGCTATGGCTTTTCCCAGGTCTAGATTTTGCTCTCTTAGCAGTCTTTCCCTTAGACCATTATCTGGAATACCACACACCAGTCTGTCTTTTATCAGCGAGTCTGTCAGTCCCCCAAATTCACACGTTTTGCTTCTGTTTCTCAGTTCAGTCACATACTGATCAATAGCCTCTCCCGTTTTCTGAACACATGTGAAAAATCTGTGCCTCTCAAACGTCACGTTACGTTTAGGTATGCAGTAGGCCTCAAACTGTTCCATTATTTTATCCAGCTTCATTTTGTCTCCATCAGCAGCGAATGTGAAGTTATTATACACCTCCAGCGCTTCATCACCCACGACATGTAAGAACACTGACGCTTTCACTTTATCACTTTTCTCGTCAGCTCCGATTGCCATTATATACAACTCCAAACGTTGTTTGGACCTCCTCCAATTTTCAGCCACATTACCTGTCAACTGAAGCTTCGCCGGTGGGTGTAGACCTTCCATTTTTCACTTCGTTAGCTATTCTCCAATGGTAAGTAACGATGTTCTCTTTTGGCTTGCTAATATGTGGAGAGCTGATTTAACTTCAGATTTTTCCTCTTCATCTCTTTCAATCACTTCTTCTGACACCATGTATCGATTTCTTTGTGGGTTCAATGACGACACATTGATGAAAGAGAATGTCTTTTAATCTAAAGTTTGTTCAACTAAGTTAACAGCATTACAGGAGACACCATCTTAGAGATCCATCTAAAACGAAACTAAACTGTCTCTCTCTCACATGCCCTCTGCTGGTAAGGCATAAATAATCAAACAGGCAAATATGCTGGTAAGGCATAATAATCAAACAGGCAAATACCATCACTATTTGCTGATATCATTACAGTTACGGCCCATCAGTGCGATGTCAGTGTCTATATCTAACCCGTGCTGTACCTGCCCTGAGAATGTTTGATGGGACAGTGTAGAGGGAGCTTTACTCTGTATCTAACCCCGTGCTGTACCTGCCCTGGGAGTGTTTGATGGGACAGTGTAGAGGAAGCTTTACTCTGTATCTAACCCGTGCTGTACCTGCCCTGGGATTGTTTGAAGGGACAGTGTCAAGGGAGTTTTACTTTGTATCTAACCCGTGCTGAACCTGCCCTGGGAGTATTTGATGGGACAGTGTAGAGGGAGCTTTACTCTATATCTAACCCGTGCTGTACCTGCCCTGGGAGTATTTGATGGGACAGTGTAGAGGGAACTTTACTCTGTATCTAACCGTGCTGTACCTACCCTGGGACAGTTTGAAGGGACAGTGTAGAGGGAGCTTTACTCTGTATCTAACCCCGTGCTGTACCTGCCCTGGGAGTGTTTGATGGGACAGTGTAAAGGGAGCTTTACTCTGTATCTAACCCGTGCTGTACCTGCCCTGGGAGTGTTTGATGGGACAGTGTAGAGGGAGCTTTACTCTGTATCTAACCCGTGCTGTACCTGCCCTGGGAGTGTTTGAGGGACACTGTAGAGGGAGCTTTACTCTGTATCTAACCCGTGCTGTAGCTGCCCTGGGAGTGTTTCAGGGACACTGTAGAGGGAGCTTTACTCTGTATCTTTCCCGTGCTGTAGCTGCCCTGGGAGTGTTTGAAGGGACAGTGTAGAGGGAACTTTACTCTGTATCTAACCCGTGCTGTACCTGCCCTGGGAGTGTTTGGTGGGACAGTGTGGAGGGAGCTTTACTCTGTATCTAACCCGTGCTATACCTGCCCTGGGAGTGTTCGATGGGACAGTGTAGGGGGAGCTTTACTCTGTATCTAACCCGTGCTGTACCTGCCCTGGGAGTGTTTGATGGGGCAGTGTAGAGGGAGCTTTACTCTGTACCTAACCCATGCTGTACCTGCCCTGGGACTGTTTGGTGGACAGTGTAGAGGGAGCTTTACTCTGTATCTAACCCGTGCTGTACCTGCCCTGGGACTGTTTGGTGGGCAATGTAGAGGGAGCTTTACTTTGTTTCTAACCCACTGTACCTGCCCTGGGAGTGTTTGAAGGGACAGTGTAGAGGGAGCTTTACTCTGTATCTACCCCGTGCTGTACCTGCCCTGGGAGTGTTTGATGGGACAGTGTAGAGGGAGCTTTACTCTGTATCTAACCCGTGCTGTACCTGCCCTGGGAGTGTTTGATGGGACAGTGTAGAGGGAGCTTTACTCTGTATCTAACCCACTGTACCTGCCCTGAGAGTGTTTGATGAGATCTTTACTCTGTAACAGAGGATTACATGGGATATACAGCACAGAACCAGGCCATTCGGCCCAACCAGCCCATGCCGGCATTTATGCTCTGCTCGATCCTCCTCCCGTCTCACCTCATTGACACTGTTAATTCTTTCTGTGTCTCTAGATTTGAACTTCTCTTTTACCAGGTTTATCCGAGTCTTGTAGCTGCAATTTAACTGAAAGTACTGCTGTGGATTTGCCTTTCCTATTCCAGTTAGCACCTTAGGTCTGATCAGAGACTGAGCAAACCTCCCAAAACATGAGAAGTGATCTGATCGAGGTGTTTAAAAAGAAAATCCAGCACCATCTTCTCACGGCAACTAGGGATGGGCATTAAAGATGGTCTTGTTAGCATTGACCACATCCTGAGTAAACTTAAAAAGGGAATTGACAAGGTAGCTGATTTCCAAGAGTGATTTTTCTAATAGTGAATTCTGTAATCAAGCGACATCAAATTAAAATTAGAACTAATCTGTTGAAAATTCAATCCAGGAAAACAATCTTAAAGCAAAATGTTGTGGGAATGTGAAATGCACCACCACAGGAGGCCATTGATGCAGATTTAATTCAGGTATTTAAAAGTGGATAGATTCTTGGGTTGTATGGGTATTAATTGAATGGAGAAAGTGGGGAAAATGAGGTTAAAAGAGTAGATCTACCATAGTTAACAACATGGTGAAACTTGCTGAATGGTCTTTTGCTGTGTACCTTGAAGTTACCAGACTGATCTCGACTATGACGTTCGGGTGACTGTGGATAATGTCACACTGAGGGGGAGGAATCGGAGGCTTTCACTATGGGTGTCCTTGAACAACTGGCTCAAAAACAGCAGCACCGAAAAACCTGCTGTTAGGTTTTTGTGTACAATTGGCTCTGGAATGTTGCATGTGAGCATAAAGAAGGTGAGGAAGAATAATTTAGAAATGGGGCTGGTGTGTGGGAGCATTTTTAGCCATTTTGTTTTGCCTTTCCAGATATCCTCTGGAGCATGGTAGCACCAACACTGATTGTCGAAGGTCTTGAGACAACTTTCCTTCAAGACATTTCAACATCATGCTGCCACGATATTGATGGCTTCCAATAAAGGCTGGCTGTGCCGGCCCATTCAAGTGGTGTGGAGGATATTCTTTTAAATATTGGCAGATCTGACAGGGTAGCTAATCTTACAATTGTAGTTTGTGAAGATTACAGATAAAATGCCTAGATGTATCAGAAATTACATTCATTTTATGTCTCCAGATTCTAGAGAAGCTGAAAGACATTGCCGTTTATCTTTCCAAAGACGATTGGGCAGAGCTAAGTGAATGGGTCGACATCCATTATAAGAAAGTGCAGCAGAATTATGAAACCATGCTTGCAATAGGTTTGTACAAGATCAATTATTTTCTTGCTTTCAACATTTATCTCTTCCTTTCCTGAACATTCTGATTCGTACTGCCATACAATTCTTCCAATATTACACCCAAGTCAATGTTCTCATATGTGGTTAGACATTTTGGTTGGGATTTTACATTTCACCGCCCCTGGCACACATCAGGAACACATATCAGGAAATGCAGCACCCCCAACCTGTGATTCACTGAATATTAATTTAATTGCCTTGAAAAAAATCCTGTCTGACTGTATGTAGGCTTGTGATGTGGGGACAGCGCAGCTGATCCTGATCTCACCTGACTATCAGAACACCTCCTGTTGTACCTGTGCGGCTTTCCCCCCACTTTTTGTACAAAACTACTAAATGATTGTCATTAAAACTAAATGAAGAATAAAAACAGTAAATATTGGAATAAGGGAGGAAAGCTCTACATCTCAGATGCCATCAAGGACCTTCCTTTCCCTCGGTACTGAGAGTGACCGTCAGCTGTCACAAATGTAAATCTCCTTCCTTTGGACTCTCCAATGGGTCCAATAGGGGTCAGTGGCATAAAAATCTGGGAGAACAAGGCTCTTAGAGGGCATGGGTCTGAGTGCTGTGCTCCCAGCTCCCCAACATAACATAAAAGCTCCTTTTCCTCTGATCAGTCTGGGCTGGATTTAAATCCAGATGCCATTGATGAAAGGAAAGCCTCTGTGCTGCTCTTACCTGATATTATTCTAAAATGGTTCGATTCAACAAATGCCTTACGTTAGTAAGTTAAGTCAAATTAAATACAGGCAATTATCAACTGTAGATGATTGGAATATTTTAATTTTCACAGGATTGAATGTACCAGATCCAGCGTTCATGTCAAGACCTAGCAGTGGGCACCAACCCCGTGTGTATGTTTCTAGTGACTCGGATGAGGAGTGGACGCCTAAACTTCTTGTGAAAAACCCACCAAGTAAATTGGATGTGTTTTCTTTGTTAAAGTATTAAATGTGCTTTTTTAACACCCTGATTATAACCAGTTTGTCCAGCAGCTAGTACATATTTTTTTGTCAGGCAGCAGTTACTTTGAAGTTTTGGAGAGCTGGAAATATAAGTAAATTGTCTGATCACATTTTCCCTTCTACTTGTGTAAGTTTTCTTTACTTTTTATCTGCAAAATGGGTTGATTCTTTTTTGAGCCTGAATAAACAAGATATTTTTAGAATCTTCATGCTGTTCACATAAATAAACTGAAATCTGAGATTATCTCAATCACACTGATGTCTTTTTTTAATAGTTGAGATTCTTTAAGCCTCTCCTTAAGAATGAAGATACCAAGAAGACTCAGAACGAGAATACCAGAAAGGTAATTCAAAGTGAACAGAAATTCATATCAAACTAATAAATCGAGATGGAAACAATCTGCTAGATATTCACAGCAGGCCTGTCAGCAACTGAAGGATATATCGATACAAGTTCCCACCCAAACATTAACCAGTCTTTCTCCTTCAGACACGAATTGAGCTGCTACACACTTCCAGCATTTTCTGTCTTTATCTCAGATTTCTAGCAAACAATTTTTCTTTTTCATTCTGCTGCATGAGAGCCCAATTTACAGTCCATGGTCCCTGGCAACTTGGTCCTATTTGTATTTCATTCTTGGTTACTTGTCCTTGAAATTCATGGCCTGGAGAGTTGGAAAGGTCTCTTAGCGCTGTTGGTGGATAAATCCTCCCCCAGCATCCCAAAATCTGTGAAAATCAGCAGCTTCAAATAACTGCAAATTAATGGACATCAATTTGATATGTTGCCCTTGAGGCTCCATAATATGGATCTAGCTGGTTCTTGAAGACAAAACCCCTTTGTCACTGCTGCTGTACTAACATCTCAAGTTTCTAGTTTTTCCTGTTATTATAATCCAGAATTGCAATTCTCATGTTGGGAACTAGATGTGAGGAACAAAATTTCCAGTGACGCAGGGCTGCAGAAACATCCGCCCTTAACATTGGGGACAAGCATGGCAGATACTTTAAAGGAAATTGTATCTGCTTCTAGATCCTCCATCCAGCAGCATTGATGACATCATCGGAGGCGACTTTCTGTATGAAAAGACTCATTGGGCCAGGGGTTCCCACACGCTGGAAATCAATTGCCCAATTAGGGCAACATCGCACTTTTTCCCCACTTCACTTCGGAGTCGGGGTCCTGAGATGAATGCCACCTGAAACGCCCCAGCCCACCCACACTGGCAAAATCAAGCCCATGTGTCAAATCTCCTCCTCTCCCATTTTCCTGAAGACACTGTTTCATGAGTAGATATGTTTCCTTACTTTGTGCTGACTTAATGGGCAGCCCTGTTGGCATTTGCTCAATGGCTGTTCTTCATGTGTTAGGCTCTTCATTGTTGGAGAAGGTCAATCCTGTTTTCATATACATGCATGCAGACCTTTCCAGAAGTGATGATTAGTTAGCAATCATTGGGAATCCTGGCTAATTTTATTCCCTCCCTTGCAAAAGTGTGCTGAGGTTAATTATATTAATTTTACCACATTTGCTGAGATCAGCGAACTCAACACAGCAGTACAGTATCAAACATGGGAACTTTCTGACCTGTGTGGCTCAGTACTACACTGGGGAGCGACTGCATTTATCCAATGTGTAGTTGGGTAGCTTTGTTTTGTTAAATATTCTAAAACAACTATTGGAGAAGAAAAATAGACAAACACTTTGACTTGTACATAATCTGTTTAGTAATACAGGCAGTCTTGAGGCAGCTATTCTTTAATTCAGGAGTGGTGAGGTACAGTTTTACCGTCACATCCTGCATTTCAGAACCAAAAAGCCCCATCACAGATGGCGTCCCATTCAGAAGAGGATAAAGCTGAAGTTTCCAGGGGCTTCACTGTGGACACTGCCTCAGCGATGGAAGAGACAGTTTCAGTTAAAAAGATCAAAAGAGAAACGAGTACCTTGGTTTGTGAAAGTGAAGCTCGTAGCGAATCCAATAAAGGTATTTGTCCTGGAATAAAGGATTTCAGTGAAGTATTTCTATTTTGAATAATTACATTTTTTTTAATGAGCAAGAGATGCTCTATGTTGATAATATGACCACTACCGTAGTCATTCAAATCAGATTAACACTGTGATGAAATATATGCCTTCATCAGCCCCTGTGTTTTACCTGCTTTGTATTGTGTGTACCGCCCCCTTTTTCCTATTGTGTGTATTGGCTACGCCCCTGTCTTTTGTCATATAAAGGTCTCAAGAGCTGTATGAGTCATTCTACCAGACGAATCTGATGTGGAAAGACATGCAAGGTTCTTAGTGATTAAAAGCCTTCTGTTGAATCCTTTAAACTCCTTGCCTTTGAGTTATTGATGGCACATCAATTTTAATCACTAAAACACCAAGATGGATCGACTCCTGAAACCAGAGCGCTTGGATCTGGACCCCCATGCCTCAGACGCAGCCACACAGTTCGGACACTGGTTCCAATGCTTTGAATTTTCCATCGAAAGCTCAGCCACCGCCATAGCAGCCGCGACCGCCACCGGAGACGTGAAACTGGGAATCCTGCGAAACTGGGTGAGTCATCGGGTCTCCCCTCTCATCCGAGATGCCACCAGCTACGGGGATGCCTGCACCATTCTGAAGGCCCACTACGTGCGGCCAATAAACGAGGTGTACGCCAGGCATCTTCTGACTACTCGCACGCAGCGGCATGGTGAGTCACTGGAGGACTTCATGCTAAGCCTAAAAGTACTGGGCAGAGACTGTAACTGTAAGGCCGTGTCTGCCATCGTGTACACGGAGGAGCTGATCCGAGACTCCTTTATTGCGGGCCTCAGTTCAAACTACATTCGGCCGAAACTGTTTGAAAAGGAGGGACTGGACTTAAAACAGGCTATGGGCATAGCGCGATCGCTGGATATGGCCCAGAGGAACTCTGAATCCTGTTCCTCAGGCCACGCGGCCCACTCCGCCTCGTGCGCGCCGTGGGGGCCGCCATCTTGGAAGCCATCTTCACCTCCCAGGTCTCAGGCCAGCCCAGCACCATCGGAGCCCCAGCCCCCACCCAGGAGCCCCACTACTGCTGCGATGCATCGGGGCCCGAAATGCTACTTCTGCGGCCAGGACAAACACTCCAGGCATCTGTGCCCAGCGAAGGGCACCACCTGTTTTAAATGCGGGAAGAAAGGACATTTCAGCAAAGTCTGCAGAGGGAACCCCGCCTCCAACTCCGCCACCGCCGCGTGCGCGCCGTGGGGGCAGCCATCTTGGACGCCATCTTGTCCACCCTCATGGAGTCCACCATCTTGTCCCGACTACACGGATCTCCAGGACCCACTGGTGGCCTCGATCACAGTGGATCAATCCAGGCCGCATCCGTTGTCTAGATCGATGATGGACATAGAGGTAAACGGGAACAAGGTTAAATGCTTGATTGACTGCGGGAGCACCGAAAGCTTTATTCATCCTAGCCTGGTGAAACGACTTTCAATAACGATAGTCCCCACACAGGGCAAAATCGCCATGGCTGATAAGACTCATACCTCAAAAATTACAGGTTTCTGCGCGGTTATGTTGTCGGTAAAAGGCACTGATTACAGAGATTTTAAACTATTGATAATGCCAGATCTCTGTGTGAGCGTGATCTTGGGTCTGGACTTCCAGTGCCACCACCAAAGTATCACGCTTACCTACGGTGGGTCCCAGCCGCCCCTCACAGTGTGCGGTCTGGCTACCCTGAAGGTCAAGCCGCCCTCTCTGTTCGCCAACCTCGCACCCAACTGTCGACCCATAGCGACCAAGAGTAGGCGGTACAGCTGGGAGGACAGACGGTTCATTGCGTCGGAAGTAGAAAGACTCAAGCGGGAGGGTATCATCGAATGCAGTACCAGCCCGTGGCGCGCCCAGGTAGTAGTAGTTAAGGGTAGCGAAAAGAAGCGGATGGTGATAGATTATAGCCAGACGGTTAATCTATACACCCAGCTAGACGCCTACCTTCTGCCCCGCATAGCGGATATGGTTAACCAAATTGCACAATACCGGGTGTTTTCCACCATCGACCTAAAATCGGCATACCACCAGCTCCCCATTAGGCCGGAGGACCGTCCATACACCGCCTTCGAGGTGAACGGACGCCTCTACCACTTCCTCAGAGTCCCCTTTGGGGTAACGAATGGGGTCTCGGTCTTCCAGCGGGAGATGGACCGCATGGTCGATGAGAACCAGTTAACAGCCACCTATCCGTACCTAGACAACGTCACCATCTGCGGCCACGACCAGCAAGACCACGACTCGAACCTCGCGAGATTTCTGAAAACCGCCCTCAGACTCAATCTCACCTACAACGAGGATAAGTGTGTCTTTAGCACCACGCGCCTCTGTATCCTGGGCTGCGTGGTGGAAAACAGGGAAATCGGTCCGGACCCCGACCGATTGCGCCCCCTACGGGAGCTACCCCTACCAAACACTCCCAAGGCCCTGAAAAGGTGCCTGGGGTTTTTCTCCTATTACGCCCAATGGGTCCCCAATTATTCCGACAAGGCCCGTCCCCTCCTGAAATCAACGTCCTTCCCGCTCACGGCCGAGGCCCACGCCGCCTTCAACAGCATTAAACACGACATTGAGAAGGCCGCGCTGCAGGCAGTGGACGAAAACATCCCTTTCCAGGTCGAAAGCGATGCGTCCGACTTCGCTTTAGCAGCCACCCTCAACCAGGATGGGCGGCCCGTAGCCTTTTTCTCAAGAACCCTCCAAGGGCCCGAGATCAGGCACTCCTCGGTAGAGAAGGAGGCCCAGGCCATAGTGGAGGCAGTGCGGCACTGGAGGCACTACCTAGCCAGCAAACGCTTCACCCTGCTTACCGACCAGCGGTCGGTAGCCTTCATGTTTAACAACAAACAGAGGGGGAAGATCAAGAACGACAAAATTCTCAGGTGGCGGATCGAACTCTCCACGTTTGAGTACGACATAATATATAGGCCGGGGGCACTCAACGAATCCCCCAATGCCCTATCACGAGGGATGTGTGCCAGCATCCAGGGGGACAGGCTACAGGGCCTCCACAATGGCCTCTGCCACCCGGGGGTCACCCGGCTATTTCACTTTATAAAATCCCGTAACCTGCCCTATTCCATCGAGGAGGTCCGGTCTATGACCAGGGACTGCCGCACCTGTGCGGAATGCAAGCCCCATTTTTTCAGGCCCGACCGAGCCCACCTGATCAAAGCTACACGGCCATTCGAGCGCCTGAGCTTAGATTTCAAGGGACTACTCCCCTCCACCGACCGCAATGTGTACTTTCTCAACATTGTGGACGAGTACTCCCGCTTCCCATTCGCCTACCCCTGCCCAGACATGACCAGTGCCACGGTCATCAAGTGCCTCGGCAGCCTGTTTTGCATGTTCGGCATGCCTAACTACATCCACACTGACAGGGGGGCGTCGTTCATGAGCGACGAACTGCGCCAATACCTGCTGTCGAAGGGGATAGCCATGAGTCGGACCACTAGTTATAACCCCCGGGGTAATGGGCAAGTGGAGAGGGAGAACGCAACGGTGTGGAAGGCGGTCACCTTAGTACTAAGGTCTAAAGGCCTCCCTACCTCCCGCTGGCAAGAGGTCCTCCCAGACGTACTCCACTCGATAAGGTCGCTACTGTGTACTGCTACTAACGCCACTCCTCACGAGAAGATGTTTGTTTTTCCCCGCAAATCAACCTCAGGAGTGCCCCTACCTTCGTGGCTCTCCACCCCAGGGACAGTCCTATTACGGAAGCATGTGAGGGGCCACAAAACAGATCCCCTCGTGGAGGCAGTACACCTACTCCATGCAAACCCGCAATACGCGTACGTCAAGCACGCCGACGGGCCTGAGGACACCGTGTCCATAAAGGACCTCGCCTTGGCAGGAAGCGACGACGACCCAGCACCACCACCCCCAGAAGAACCTCCACCATCCCCAGAGGTATCCTCACCACCCCCAGAAGTACCTGCAACACCTCCAGCACATGGGTATGCCCAGGAGGGCACCACGGACTCCCGGTCAGAACCCGAGGTACTGTTGCGACGTTCAGGAAGGACTATCACACCCCCGGATAGACTAAATCTGTAGAAGGGGTGAATGTGATGAAATATATGCCTTCATCAGCCCCTGTGTTTTACCTGCTTTGTATTGTGTGTACCGCCCCCTTTTTCCTATTGTGTGTATTGGCTGCGCCCCTGTCTTTTGTCATATAAAGGTCTCAAGAGCTGTATGAGTCATTCTACCAGACGAATCCGATGTGGAAAGACATGCAAGGTTCTTAGTGATTAAAAGCCTTCTGTTGAATCCTTTAAACTCCTTGCCTTTGAGTTATTGATGGCACATCAAACACAATGTCTTGCATTATTATGTAATTAAATGTCTTAATCTAAATGTACACTCTCGGGAGCCGCAAGCCTACATTTCGTTGTACTGCACTTGTGCACTAACAATGACAATAAAGTTGATTATTATTATTATTATAAATGTCTTCAGCATCTCCTCTGCAACCAAAAACAAACCTTACATGCAAGAATATTACTATTAATTGGTTCAATTTTTGTTCAATATCTTTTTGATTTATTCCACGGTTGTCTGTACTGGAAAGATCTTGGGGTCAGCAAATGAAGAAACAACCAACGAGACTGAAAGCAGAAGATACAGTTTCAGAAATAGAGAGAGAAAAGTTTACACTGAAGAAAGGGAACTTTGTGACGATGATTACCTGTGTATGTGCAAAGTAACCTATCCATTTCCTCAGGGCAGGAATAATTTATTGAGTGTTTTGGTGTGATGACATAGGGGCCTTGGTAGGCCAGGGGATTGGTGGAGCAATACAGCATGTCAGAGTGGTGGGACAGGAGTGCAGGCCTGTGTTTGCCCACAAACAGGCACCGATTGTTCTTTATCATTGAGGAAAAACAATCACAAATATGATCCCCAAACTGTTGATAATAATTCTGGAAACTTGTAATAAAATAGAATAGGACTTTCAGTAATCATAAACTAATGGCCCCTGATTACAGGGAATAGCAGCTCCTTGTCTAAGATATTGAAGCATCCTATGCCAGCCTACAGCAGGACCTGGACAACATCCAGGCTTGGGCTGATAAGCAGCAGCTAACATTCAAACTTATGAATGGCGCAATGAGCATCCCCGAAGAATTGATGATGCAGCCAGAATTAAGTTGGGTGTCAACATGGTTTGAGATGGGGTGCAGGGAGAAGATGATGGCATAACTGAAAGGGCAAATTTGAGAAGTGGCACTGTCCCCAAGCGTGATTTTCCTGATGGTTTAGATGGACTTTTCTAACTGGATATGCATGTTGAACTTCATTCAAAGAATGAGGAAGCTATAACCTATAGGAAGTAATTCAGCCTCCTTGTGCAAAATTCCCTTCCTGCCCACTCCTAATCTTATCTGGTGTGGCACAGCTTGGAGATACTGTTGACAGTTTTTGCAATGCTGTTGTTAATTGTGGTCAGTACTGCCTTGGAGTAAAGAACCGAACATGTCGCCCAGAACAAGCCCTTGTATACAACAGAGTAGGGGAAGATCTGACTGGGTGTAATTTTCGTAGAGGGAAGATGCCCCAAGTGTTTTCACCAGCTGATAGATTGTTGAAATATCGTACTTGTGTGTGCAGACTGAATTGCAATCAAAGGGCAGCACGGTGGCATAGTGGTTAGCACTGTTGCCTCACAGCGCCAGGGACCCGGGTTCGAATCCGGCCTCGGGCGACTGTCTGTGTGGCGTTTGCACATTCTCCCCGTGTTTGCGTGGGTTTCCTCTGGGTGCTCCGGTTTCCTCCCACAGTCCAAAGATGTGCGGGTTAGGTTGATTGGCTATGATAAATTGACCCTTAGTGTTAGGGGGATTAAATACGTGGGGTTATGGGGATAGGGTGGGATATGTGTTGGTGTAGGGGTTACGGGGATCGGGTGGGATATGTGTCGGTGCAGGCTCGATGGGCCGAAATGGCCTCTATCTGCACTGTGGGGTTTCTGTGATTTCTGTGAAACAATGAGGAAGATCAAATCTACGATAGGTAATCTATCCTTTCTCAGTACTATCCCCCTTCACCTCAATGATCACTGAATAATGAACTGAGATCCTGATCCATCTTTAATCTGTATTTTATGTGTTAGTTTGTGAAGACTGCGAGACATTTTTTATTGAAGAATGCCCTGTGCATGGTCCTCCATTGTTCATAAAGGACACGGTGGTGGAATTCGGTCAGCCAGACAGAGCACATTTAACCCTTCCGGAGGGTCTCAGCATAGCGACTTCAAAAATTTGAAAAGCTGCTCTTGGTGTATGGAATGAAGGGCAGGTTATTCCCAAAGGCATTCACTTTGGACCCTATGAAGGAGTAGTATCAAATGAAGAAGCAGCTGCTGTCAGTGGGTATTCATGGGCGGTAAGTGACTACTGTCATTATCAAGTTCCTTATTTTATAAAATTAAGTGTTCAGGACATTTTTGAAATTATTTTCTATAAATTATCCAACATTCCCATTCCTGGTTGCTAATCAGTGAGTCCTACTGGTAAGTAGACAGCGAGTGAAGACAGAATTAGTCTTTGCTGTGAGGCCTGTTGTGTTCAACTAACCTGCCAAATGAAGAATGGATTACTGGGTGTGTTTATTGTAGGGCTGGCAGCAGCCACGGAACTACCCGAACATGACTCACCACCATCAGGAAGTGAGAAAGCAAACATGCTTCTATCTGACTGAAACCCACCAAACACCACCACAGAGGAAACAGTTGTACTTCACCCCACTGAGACCAAAGGTGTATCAAAGTTCACAGCACCTTCCCCACAGCTGACAGTGTCAGTGCTGAGAGAAAAATCACACTCTCCACACAGACAAAGATCATCTCACCCCACTGAAGCCATAGCAGACTCCCAACTATTTATAAAAACTCTGCCACCTGCCCCGCCCCCAGCTGAGGCAGCATTCTCACACTCGGAAACAAAATCCCTCGCTAGAATTCCTCCCCCCCCACCCCTGCCAGCTGAGGCAATTATTGAAGTCCGTGGCCGCGAATTTTGAAGTTTTAGCGCTCGCCGTTCAGGCCGGTTTTGCTGAAAAATGGTGGCCGCCTCACTTTCAGCGGGTCCTGTGATGGCCGCCATTTTGGGAGGTCGGTACTGCTGCCATTGCCTGCGCACGCCCCAGATAGTTAGATGAGGCAGATTATGATGTCATTGAGTGTGGAACGCTGGTTTGATGCAATATCTGCCATTTTCGACATTGATGCTCCATTTTGTGCCTTCTTCCAATCACGCAGAGGGAGGAGGGGCAGGAGGGCTCTCAGCAGGAGGCCTTCCCCACCCAGGGTCTTCCAAGCGTACTTCTACCTGCGCTTAAGCCAGGAGCAGTGTATTAGGAGGCTCCGCTTCACCAAGGTCACAGAACTCTGCCACCTCCTGCAGTCGAACATACAGCCTCAGAGCAGAGCGGTTCTCCCAGTGGCCCTGAAGTCACCGTGGCCCTGAATTTTTTTGCCAGTCGGGACCAGGAGATATAGCTAACCTCTCCCAGTTTGCTGTCCATTGCAGCAACCAGTAAGTCACAGAGGCTCTCTATTCCAGGAGAAGAGACTTCATTGGCTTTGCCAGGCTAGCGGGCTTCCTCATGGTGCAGTGTGCCATTGACTGCACACATGTGGCTTTGCGGGCAGCACATACCAATCCTTGAGATGTTCCGTAACTGCAAAGGCTACCACTCACTTAACGTGCACTTCTTGTGCGACCACGTCCAGCACATCATGATGGTGAATGCCCGGTATCCTGGCAGCAGTCACGATGCCTTCATCCTGCACCAGACCGGTTTGCCAGCAGTCTTTGAACCACCACGTCAAACCCGAGGGTGGCTGCTTAGGGACAAAGGCTAACCACTCTGCCCCTGGCTGATGAGTTCCCTCCACAACCACGCCACTCATGGCCAGCACTCATAACGACAGCCATGCTGCCATGAGGAGTCTCATCGAGCAGACCATTGAGGTTCTCAAGCAACAGTTCCACTGCCTTGACCGCTCAAGAGGAACCCTCCATTACAGGCCGGAGCGGGTTTCCCATTTCGTGGTGGTCTGCTGCATGCTCCACAACTTGTCCACATGAGGGCACAGCCCATGCCACCACGGGTCCATCAAGCCTGTCCCAAAACAATTGCGATACCTTGTGTATCACAATATACACACGCCACCCCACCCAAAACCATGTGATGTCCTGGGAGAGGCAACAAACCATAAAATACCGAGGCCAATTTGGGAAAGAAAAATCTGGGAAATTCCTCTCCGACCTAACTAGGTGATCGAAACTAGTCCAGGAGATCACTCTGGTCCTGAATTCCCTGCAGTATCTACCTTCTGTAAGAGGTGATCTCTGCCCCAGCCAGAAACAAGTCCAGCCCTCACTTGAAAGAATTCAGCGAGTCCGTGTCCCCCACACGAGACAGCAGCCTGTTCCTGAGGTTCACTATTCTATGGGAAAAGAACCACCTCCTGACAGCTAACCTAGATCTAGGCCTAGAAATTCAGTTTTGCCAGTTTTGGGGCGCTAACGTTAGCGCCCGCCCGACTTTAGCGCCCGCCCCAAAGTTGCGCCCCCTTCGCCGAAATTCAGTTGCTTCGCCCTAAGAGGTTGCTGGAGCGCTAAAAGAGGCGTTACACGACTATCTTTAGGCGCTAAGCCGGCGGTGCAGAGGGATAGCGCCGAGGTGGGACGCAGCGCGGGTGCGGTCATTTTTTGATTGACAGCAGACCCCGTGGCGCCGGCCAGCTCTTAAAGGGGGAAGGGATGATTTGGTCTGCTGCCACGCCCTGCACACTGCAGCTTTCAAACTAGGCCTCAACACTGCTGCTGAGCCCAAGGAGCCATGGCAACGCATGAGAAGGCCCGTGAGCATGCCCTGTGCTTCTCAGAGCGTGATCTGGATATCATGCTGACAGCATTGGAGAAGAGGTGCAGGATCTTGTTCCCAGACAATGGCAGGAATCCCACCCACCGCGTCTACACCAAAGCCTGGAGGGAGATCGCCACCAGGGTGTCGTCCTACGGCGATGCCCCCAGGGACAAGGTGCAATGTCGGAAGAAATACAATGACCTGACCAGGATTGTCAGGGTGAGTACCCTTTCCACTCTCCTCCTCATTCTTGCATGTACACCTGACATGATGGGCAAAGGGACCTGAAAGGCCTAATGGGCAGCCCTCAGCCAGCAGCTTTGGGACAGTCATGAGCATCAATTGCACATTCTGCACTTTACACACTGGCCAAGCTATTCCACCATGAGAGGCAGTGCACACTAGATCAGGGCTACACTCTGGCCAAGCTATTCCACCATGAGAGGCAGTGCACACTAGATCAGGGCTACACTCTGGCCAAGCTATTCCATCATGAGAGGCAGTGCACACTAGATCAGGGCTACACTCTGGCCAAGCTATTCCACCATGGGAGGCAGTGCACACTACGTCACGGCTACACACCGTACTTAGAGCCCGTCCTTTCTCTTGCAGGCTAAACTTGCGAATAATCGCAAGCGCCGCGACATCACCGGGGGAGGCCGCGCCAAGTTCCAGAAGCTCACTCCCCTGGAGGAGCGCGTGAGTGGTCTCACGGGAGGCCACGTGATTGTGCCCAGAGCGTGCGGAGAAGCCGACCCTCTGCTGCCCGGCAATGGTAAGGACCTCGCCTTTTGGCCCTCTCTCGTCGCACTTGCGCATCCGAGCTACCTCCTTTGCCACTGTGCCACCAATGCGCTGAATGCCACCAGTCATGACTCCCTTGCTGACGCCCTCTCCTCACTCTGAAGCTACTCTTGTGCCTTCCTGCTTTCAGCTGGTGACGAAAAGCTCCCTGATGCTGCCAGTGACAGCCCCTCCGAACAGGAGGAGGAGGAGGAGGAGGAGGAGGAGGAAGAGCAACCCGGACCATCAGGGGAGGACTCAGGTCCCGCAGCAGAGGGCGAAGTGTTGGACACGTCTTCCCTGGACGAGAGCCTGGAGCAACTTTCGGAGGGGAGTGCAGCTGCTGGGACCAGTGGTGTCCAGCCACCCAGGAGGGCTGCGGGTGGGCCGCGGCCTTGGGGAAGGATCGGAGGGGAGTGCAGTTGCTGCGGACATTCGGCGCCAGCAACGTGCCAAGGGTCGCCTAGCTCGGACCCCTGCTCCCCAGCGGGAGAGTCCCGCCTCCAGTCCGGCCACCTTCACCTCAGAGGAGGTGCGCCAGCTGGACCAAATGGCCGAGGATTTGGACCGCCGCCACACAGAGCTCATGCAGGTGGTGGGACGGATGCCTGAGGCCATCGAGTCGCTGGCGACCAGTGTGCGGGAGTTTGGGGCATCAAATGCCGAGAGTGGCCGGATGATGATGGAGGTAGTGGAACGGATGCCTCCGGCGATGGAGCCGCTGGCTGATGCCGTCAAGTCAGTGGCGGATGTGATGCGGGCGCAGACCAGGGCAACAGGGGCCCTCACTGCTGCCACACGCGCTGCCTCAGCCAGGCATCGCCAGGACACCCGCCGCGCTGCAGCAGCACAGCGATCCGCCCTTCGGCTGATTGGTGCGGATCATGCAGTGCGTGCCCGGGCGAGTGCCAGCGTGCGACATCACCAGCCAGCACCTCCAATACGCCAGCTTGCCCACATTGCGCCATCCGTCGCCGCCACTCCCCCAGTGGAGCGTCAACGGCAAGCGGCTGGAGCTGATGGTGGGCATGCACATGTGCGCCAATCAACAGCCGGCCCCTCGAGGCCCAAAGCCCATGTAGGCCGCCCCCCAAGGCCATCTGGCGGAAGGACATCTGACCCTCAGGCGCCTTCCCCCAGCCTCGCAGCAGCCACTGGGCAGAGCTTGCAGAGGAGCAGCAGGCCGGGCAGGGGCGCCAAAAGGCTGGACAAGGTCTCGCCCTCGCGGGCCACTAAGTAGAGGGTGTGGCCAGCTTTCATTTTATATGGCGGTGGACATCTTTATTTTGCCCATGGTTGTTTTGTTTATGGGTATGTTTTTTGCGTTAAGGCCGAGGTTGAGGCCTGGTTTGTTCAAATGTGGAGTTACTCCTCCCCAGATTGTGGGAGTGAGTCGTTTGTTGCACTTTTTGTGGGGGCCGTTGATTGTTTTTGGGATTCATGTGGGAAGGGGTTTCATTTTTGTCAAATATAAATTTATCTTAATTCAGACAGTGTCCATGGTTGTTCTTGTTAGTCTTTGTTGCCTTCGCCGGCTGAGGGCTTGCGGAGCGGCTGCATTCATCTTGCTTCATGGCCACAAGGCATTCCCTGACAGGGGGCTTAGAAGTTACGTTCAATAAGCTGGCGACGGACGGCCCTTGGACCTTGTCGCTCCCTCCTGGGAACGTACTCCTCCTCCTCCTCCTCCACCTCCTGCTCCTCCTGCTCCTCCTCCTGAGGTGGTGGTCCAACGTCAGGTGGCAGTGCCTGAATCCTGCGGAGAGCCAGGTTGTGTAGCATGCAGCAAACTACGACAAATTGGGAGACCCGGTGCGGCGAATACTGCAGAGATCCGTCGGAACGATCAAGGCAGCGGAATCACTGCTTGAGGACCCCAATAGTTTGCTCGATGATGTTTCTGCTCCTTTGATGGCTCTCGTTGTATGCCTCTTCAGCAGCGGTCCTGGGCGCGCGGAGCGGGGTCATGAGCCAGGTACACAAAGGATAGCCTTTGTCCCCGAGTAGCCATCCTCTTGGGGGAGGC
Source organism: Somniosus microcephalus (assembly GCF_052327205.1). Classification (NCBI taxonomy): domain Eukaryota; kingdom Metazoa; phylum Chordata; class Chondrichthyes; order Squaliformes; family Somniosidae; genus Somniosus; species Somniosus microcephalus. The sequence goes on from NC_140998.1 coordinate 191,979,227, forward strand.
TGTGCCTCGAACATGTCATGCACAGTACTCTGCCGCAGGATAAAGGCATCGTGGCAGCTGCCTGGAAAGCAGGCATTGACAGCCAGGATGCGCTGCTTGTGGTCACACACCAGCTGCACATTGAGAGAATGGTAGCCCTTCCAGTTGCGATACTGCTCGCCATGCTCCAGAGGTGCCCGCAAAGCCACATGCGTACAGTTAATGGCGCCCTGCACCAAGGGGAAGGCCGCGAGTCTAGCAAATCCCACTGCACACTGATGCTGGCTCTCCAGGGCCATGGGGAAGGAGATGAATTGGCGTCTCCTTCTGAAAAGGGCATCGGTCACCTGGCGGATGCAGCGATGCACGCCGAACTGGGATATGTTAGCTATGTCCCCAACAGCGGATTGGAAGGAGCCGGTGGCATAGAAGTTCAATGCCACCGTCACCTTCACTTCCACCGACAGAGACGTCCTGCACCTGAGCTTTGGACGCAGATCTCTGTGAAGCAGGTGGCAGATCTCTGCAACCACCTCCTTTCGGAATCTCAGCCTTCTTACACATCGCGCGCCACTCATGGTGAAGTAGGAGCGCTGCTGGCGGTATACCCTGACTGGGTAAGGCCTATGTTGCCGACGCCTGTTGCCCCCTCTGCCTCTAGCCAGGGCTGCCCCTCTGACCCCGCGTCTGTGAGCCCTACGCACATGGCGCTGAAACTCTGCGTTGGCACCCCATGCAGCCCCCATCAAATGCTGGCAAACAGTCAAATTTCCAACAGGGCACTTGCAGCGCTTTGGCCTGAGTCCAAAAATAGCTGAGCTATTGCTGCACGAAACCACTTAGCTCTCCTCCTTGTTGTGTGTCCAGAAATCCGTTGCACAAGAGTGTTTGCTGCAAAATGGCTGCCCTTTATACTGCAGGGTACGTGCCCTTTAATTTGCGCTCCCCGGGGCCCGCGTCGGCTGTGTTGCGTTCCATTTTACAAACGCTCTGGCCGCCAGCCGCACAATGGAGCGGTCCGACTGAAGTTTGGAATCGGGGCGCGCAAAGGGCGTTGCACGAGGATGTGACGTCATTTTCTGCGCGCGCAGCCGGGCGGGCGCTAAACTTTGCGCCGGCGCTAAGGGTCAACTTAATTTGGGGCGAGGCGCAAACTGCGCTGCGCCCGGGCGCTACACGCATAGCGCCCGAAATTCACTTCTCTTAAGGCGCTAACTGCTGGCGCAACCAACTGAATTTCTAGGCCCTAGACTTGTACAACTTAAATTTGTGACCCCTAGTCCTTCCTAACCTATTTAATTGAAATAAACTATCAGCTGGAACACAATCATTCCCTTCACCCCTTCATTATCTTATGAGCGTCAATCAAATTCCCCTTAAGTCTACGCTTCCCTAAAGTGTAGAGCCCCAACTCTTTTACCCTATCTTGATAACAAAGATGCTATCCTGATAAATAAGAGAGGAGGAGGAGGAGGAAGTGAGCAGGCAGGCAGCACATCCCCGATCCAGATGGGCTGTCCATGAGCACCTCAACAGACTCTGGTTGCAGTGAGTGAAACCCCAGATCCCCGTTGCTCACCACTTCCCCATCTTACCATCCCTCTGTCACAGAACATCACAGCGTCCTCCTGGGCACAAAGCTGAAATGAGAGCCACCACAAAACACACATTTCAAACATAATTTATAAATTTATCAAATTCAAATCAAAAGAATAAAGTCAACTAATCATCCTTGTGCATTCCCTTAGTGTCTGCCTTTGCTGTGCCTTTTCCTACTCGAGTGCTCCTACGAAGTGCTCCCCCAGTGGCTGCAGCATGGCTGGTGGAAAGCTGCTGACTTTCAGTGGGGAGACTACAGATGGGCCTGCAGGATGACCTCGAGCAGCTCTGGCCCTAGAAAGCCCGGCTGTAGACTGCACCACCTTGGTATGGGCGGCAGAAGTCTGGGCTGGCTGGTGCAAGCACACTGGCAGGGTGGCAGTGGTGGGAGTACGAATGCTGTCTTCTTGAGAGAGGACAGCAGGTTCTTGCTCCACGGGGCCACTGCCACTCCCTCGGGATGGGGCCTCAGCACTATTAGCCATCTGTTGGAGCACAGATTGCTGGACTGCTGTGACAATCTGCAAGCACTTTTCCACACTCGTAAACCCAGCCACAATGGCATCAGTCTGAGCTTGCGGGGCAACAAGTTGAGACTGCAGGAGAGCAGTCTGCGCTTCCACTGCAGCAGTGAGACGTTGGGTCGCTTCCGTTGTGCTGCAATGGAAATGTGAGTTTGCCCATCACACCCAGCATCATGGTTGGGTCCACAAGTTCTCCAATGGAGTTGCCCATTATTTCCACCCTGGAAATCATGGGCTCCGAGCCAAGCACAAAACCCCATAATATTGGAACCGGACTCCTCCATGCTGCTTGACACTGACCAGAGGCTCTCTGGCAGGCTTGCCATTACACCAAGCATTTCTGTGTGCAGGCCCATCACCCTTCTTCTGAATGCCGCCCCATCAAGATCATCATCTGAGTCCTGTGCAGCAGAACTCGTGCGTAATCTCGCCCTGCGGTGAGCTGGCACCCAAGCTGCACTTTCCCCCTGGCTTGGCTGCAGTCCACTCATGCCTGGTGATTTACCACATGCAGATCCTGCCTCAATACTACTGTCTAAATTACGCACAGTGCCATTTGCTGAGCTGGTGTCTGCGAGTGTCAGATCCAATGCCGCTGTGTCTTCTTCTCCTCCATCACTATCCTCCTCCAGAACTTCAGAGACAGGCTGGGCTGCTGACAGTGCTTGGGTATCTGAAAGGAGAAATGCACAAGTGTCGGGTTGTGATGAGGGGAGGAGGGAAAGCAAGATATCCATGCATACACCATCAGCAGCGTGTAAGTGAGAAGGGATTGTGGGATGAGGGATAGTGGGCTGTGAGAAGAAGGATTAGGTATAAGCATACCGTCATCATCAACAATGTTTTTCACTTCCCCGCTCTTCACAGATTCTGTCACTGCCCCAACAATTACTGCGAGCACTACTTCCTCCAGGTCCATGAAGTTCTCAATTCTGGCTCGCCCTCCGCCCGTCTGCTGGTGCTCCTGGAGGTTGTGCGCCAACTTGGCCTGCAAGAGAAAGGGAAGTGTCAGTGAGTGTGGTACAATATGTTTGGGTGATGTGCCTGCCATGGTTGAATAGCTGTCAGTTTGTGCAAGGTGTGAGATGTGGGTGTAAGTCTTGCAGCAGTGGTAAGTGTGTGAGGTATGAGTGGTGCTGGCTAGAGATTGTTGGTAGGTGACTGATGGGGGTGTGGTGCATTGAACAGTGTGTGCGATTCATGGCACAGATAATGGGATATGGTATTTGAAGATGCATTTACTCACCGTGACCAGTCGTGTGAGGTCACTAAACATTTTGCAGCACTGGATCCAGGTTCTGTGGACAACACTCATCATACTGACAGCTTCAGCAGTCTCCACCCACAGCCTTCTTGTGTCCGCGGGCCTCCTGCCCCCTGTTGGTAGAGGACCTGAGGATGTCATAGAACCTCCAGGATCAAGGCCTCCAGTGCCACATCAGAAAATCTCCTTGCCCTTTTTCTTGGCTATTGGGCCATGGTTTTCTCCACAATGACAATGAGGTGTTTGTGTAAAAAAGCACTTCCCCTGTATTAGAGCCTTGAACAAACTTTATTGGCCACAAGACTCCACCCAATATTGGCCCCCGAATCAGCACTAAGACAGTCAGCAGCACATTTCAGCGCTACAATCATTATAATGAGCAGGCAGCATGAATTTTATGTGCTGCCTGCACTACTTTGAACGGGCGTGGGCACATCGTGCTGCCCGCGCCTGTTTTTGGGCCTTATCCAATTTCTAGGCCTCTCTATTGCATTCTTAGCTTGATTCCCCACTCCTGTTTTTGAGGAATAGAGCCTGTTGGGAATGGATGGCCTTGTAGCTGTTATCATTTTAATCCAATGGCTTTGTACTGAGCCAAGGTCAACTAAGAATGAGCCTACGTTCCAGTCCCTTGTACTTTGTTCACCTTCTGATTAATTTAGTGCTGCTGCTCTAATTCAGGTATTATCCTATTAAAGCAGTTCCAGGAGATTCCCAGAGCCTGCTGTCATTGTATTTATGGACAGAGGTGAGTCAGGCATCACCTCAACCAACTCTCATCATTCCTAGTTTCAGAATGTATTGAACAGCAGTTGCCAAATCCTGGGCGCTCTGACAATACAGTAATTCAGGGACCTTTCCCGACTTTACAAAGCTTCCTGAAACTGTTCAGCACCATTATACTATTTTTCGAGCTCCTATGCTGCATCATTTCAGTCCCAGCCATCGTGTTCAACTGGGCACTCGGATAAAAAGGTATAATCACAGAACACAGGTAAGAGGAAAGTCAATTTTTACTCAAAGACGTGGGAGGCGATGTAATAGAATCTTGCAATATGTGTTAAGCCTCATGACAGTCTAATATAAAGATAAAGTTGCTTTTAAAATTTTTATTAATCCAGTCTTTTTATCAAAATACTTGTCTGCAGATCAGCAAATCCAACAAGGATTTTGAATACATTGATGCGAAGGATGAATCTACATCAAATTGGATGAGGTGAGGGAAGACTGATACCGTATTGTGAGGATCACAAGATAGTAACGGATGAAGAAGATCATTTGTCCCATTTCATTTGATCCATCCAGTACAATATCCCACCCAACAACCAGCCAGCCTTTCATTCTGGGTAGCTGTGGCTGGGAAAACGAGCCAAATTATTTAATCAGCTCCAGGCATTATGTTCAACAGGAACTCCAGGAAACCCGTATTTCTGGATTACTGCACCTCCCCACCCCCCGTCAGACACTCCCTCCTTAGAAATATTGGGGCCATTGGGCTAGAAATTCGGTTGGTAGCGCCACCGATTAGCGCCTAAAGAGGCCGAAGAGTGGGGCGCTAGCTAATTTCCGGGCGGACGCAAGGCACATAGCGCCTCTCCGCATATTGAGCATGCATTTAGCGCCGGCGCTAAATCTTAGCGCCCGCTCATGGGCGCAAGCAGATTATGACATCATTTGAGTGTGCAACGCCTTTTGGGTGCCCCGGACCTGAAATTCAGTGGCGCCCCCCTCCGTAGCGCCTGGCGCTAATAGTGACGGCTTACCTGGAACCTTACCAAGTCGCTGTCGGGCTGGAGGAGCGTTATTTAAAGGGGACTGGTGTGGTTTAAAAGCGGCAGCCATTTTTGGAGCACAACTTCCTCGAGAGCTACAAAGAGTTGCTGAGCTGCACACTGAGAGCCATTTGACCACTGAGCCAACGCAGGCAGACGAACAACAGCCTTCTGACCATCACCTTGCTGTTGGTGAGCCTTAACAGCGGGGAACCTTCCTGTGGGCACTTATTATGGGGGCTGCATTGGTGGGGAACGTCCTGCTGCTGCATCATCTGCAAAGGACACTGAGACACAGGGAGAGAGGGGCAGGCATGGCCAGACGGAGGAGGGCCAACAGACGTCGCCACACCAGACCGTACGCTGGCAGGGTTTTCCGTCAGCACTTTTCCTACATGAGCATGTCGGAGGAGCAGTGTGTCCGAAGGCTGCGATTTACAAAGGAGGTGGTGACTGAGCTGTGCCAGCTGCTTCGGACAGATCTGCAACTTCAGATAAGGTGCAGGATATCTCTGTCGGTGGCTGTGAAGATGACTGTTGCCCTGAACTTCTACGCGACCGGCTCTTTTCAGGCTGCATCTGGGGACATGGCCAGCATCTCGCAGTTTGCAGTTCATTGCTGCATCCGTCAAGTGACTGATGCCTGTATAAAAGGAGGCGGCAGTACATCTCCTTCCCAATGACCCCGGACAAGCAGCGGGAGCGCGCAGAGGGCTTCGCTGCAATAGCGGACTTCCCCATGGTGCAGGGTGCCATTGACTGCACGCACGTGGCTTTGCGGACGCCTGTTTTCAATCCGGCGGAGTTCCGCAACCGCAAGGGGTTCCATTCCTTGAATGTCCAGCTGGTCTGTGACCACCAACAGCAGACCCTCGCAGTGAATGCGCAGTTCCCAGGCAGCAGCCACGACGCCTTCATCCTGCGCCAGACTTCTGTAGCAGACCTTTTCGAGGCCCCGGCTCACCCAGAAGGCTGGCTTCTCGGGGACAAGGGCTATCCTCTGTGCCCGTGGCTGATGACCCCGCTCCGGATGCCCAGTACCCCTACAGAAGAACACTACAATGCGAGCCATCAGGCGATGAGGAACATTGTGGAGCACACAACCGGCGTGCTGAAGCAGCAGTTCCGCTGTCTGGACCATTCCGGAGGAGCACTGCAGTACTCGCCTGAGCGAGTCTCGCACTTCGTGGCTGTTTGCTGCATGCTCCATAACTTCGCAATCCAACGTACCCAGCCAATGCCTGCAGACATTGACGCACCAGCAGAGGAGGAGGAGGACCAAGATGGGAGGGAGGTCCGAACTGGAAGGGCCGTGCGTCAGAGGCTCATCAGAAGTCGCTTCTAGGACCCTCTGACAGGATGCTTGTAGCCATTGCAAGAACAGGAATGGAACCAACCTCATACCCCCAAGCCTGTGAAGGGCAAGATGCATGTAAATAGCAGACATGGTCATTGTAAATGAATAAAGGGTTTTATTACAAAAAATGTGCTTCCTTCCAACATGATAAAACAAGACGGACAGAAATGTAAACTAACACACAGACACAGACACATTAGTCTCTCCCTCCCATGAGACTGGTCAAATGATAAATAACAATACAGACAACATTAGTCTCTCCCTCCCGTGAGACTGGTCAAATGATAAATAACAATACAGACAACATTAGCCTCTCCCTCCCGTGAGACTGGTCAAATGATAAATAACAATTGACCTCAACAGAGGCTTCAGGTCCTCCCTTCACTTTCTGGCCCCTGATGGGGATCTTGGTCTTTTGCGAGTCTGTCCCCGCCCCTCCCTGCAGCTCCTCCTTAAGGGGACCCCCCGCGGCTGCAGCAAGGCTGGGGGAGGCCTGCTGACTGTCCCTGAGTGCAGATGCCCCTGAGGTGCGGCTTGGACGACCTCTGGGCCTAGAGGGTCCAGCTGCTGACTGCTCCACCTGTGCATGGGTGGAAGCAGTCTGTCCTGCAGGTGGTGGCAGCTGCAGTGGAGAAGTGCCAGTGGTGGCAGCAGGAATGCTGTCATCTTGAGAGAGGACAGCGCCTCCCTGCTCCACCAACACACTGGCACTTCCACGGGGCAGCACTTCAGCATCCGGAGCAATCTGATGGAGCACAGATTTCTGGCCTGCTGTGGTGCTGTGAGGGCCCCGGGTAATCCTGCCTGAGCCATCGAGGGTGGCAGCAGTCACTGGTCGCGTGGCCTCAATTTGCGATTGCAGGAGACCAGAGAGTGACTGCGTGGCAGCACTCAGCAGTTGCGTGGCAGGTCCCAGTGCTTCGGCGAAGCCCTGGACACTCCTTTCCATTGCTTTGGCGAAGCCCTGGACACTCCTCTCCATTGCTTCGGCGAAGCCCTGGACACTCCTTTCCATTGCTTCGGCGAAGCCCTGGACACTCCTCTCCATTGCTTCGGCGAAGCCCTGGACACTCCTTTCCATTGCTTCGGCGAAGCCCTGGACACTCCTCTCCATTGCTTCGGCGAAGCCCTGGACACTCCTCTCCATTGCTTCGGCGAAGCCCCGGACACTCCTTTCCATTGCTTCGGCGAAGCCCTGGACACTCCTCTCCATTGCTTTGGCGAAGCCCTGGACACTCCTCTCCATTGCTTCGGCGAAGCCCTGGACACTCCTTTCCATTGCTTCGGCGAAGCCCTGGACACTCCTCTCCATTGCTTTGGCGAAGCCCTGGACACTCCTTTCCATTGCTTCGGCGAAGCCCTGGACACTCCTCTCCATTGCTTCGGCGAAGCCTTGGACACTCCTCTCCATTGCTTCGGCGAAGCCCTGGACACTCCTTTCCATTGCTTCGGCGAAGCCCTGGACACTCCTCTCCATTGCTTCGGCGAAGCCCTGGACACTTCTCTCCATTGCTTCGGCGAAGCCCTGGACACTCCTTTCCATTGCTTCGGCGAAGCCCTGGACACTCCTCTCCATTGCTTCGGCGAAGCCCTGGACACTCCTTTCCATTGCTTCGGCGAAGCCCTGGACACTCCTCTCCATTGCTTCGGCGAAGCCCGGACACTCCTCTCCATTGCTTCGGCGAAGCCCCGGACACTCCTTTCCATTGCTTCGGCGAAGCCCTGGACACTCCTTTCCATTGCTTCGGCGAAGCCCTGGACACTCCTCTCCATTGCTTCGGCGAAGCCCTGGACACTCCTCTCCATTGCTTCGGTGAAGCCTTGGACACTCCTCTCCATTGCTTCGGCGAAGCCCTGGACACTCCTTTCCATTGCTTCGGCGAAGCCCTGGACACTCCTCTCCATTGCTTCGGCGAAGCCCTGGACACTTCTCTCCATTGCTTCGGCGAAGCCCTGGACACTCCTTTCCATTGCTTCGGCGAAGCCCTGGACACTCCTCTCCATTGCTTCGGCGAAGCCCTGGACACTCCTTTCCATTGCTACGCCGAAGCCCTGGACAGTCCTTTCCATTGCTACGCTGAAGCCCTGGACAGACCTTTCCAATGCTGACCCAAAGTCCTGCGCACTCCGGGCCTGTGCTGCACCGATGTCTTGGACACTCCTCGCCAGTGTCTTGATGGTTTCAGGCAACCTTGCCACTGCAGCCATGAGCTCAGTGTGCATCCGGCCAGCCTGGGCGCTCATCTCAGTGAGTGCATGCACCTCCTCTGCGCTCTCTGCAGCAGCACTGGCGGCCTGACTCGCCCTCCGGCGAGATGGCCCCCGAGCTTCCCTACCCCCCCTGCGTTGCTGCAGCCTGCTGGTGCCTGGCAATGGGTCCCCCTCCGAGCTGGCCCCCCCACTCCCCTCTAGGGAAGGTGTGCCCCCAGTCCCCCATTGCGCTGGCTCGCCTGAGGCTGGTTCCGATGGGCTGGCTTCCTCCTGATCATCGCCTCTGGAGTCACTCATAGTGGCAGCTTGAGGGCCCGCCTCCTCACCGGATGAGTCAGCATCTGAAAGCAGGGAGGTACAGGAGTGGCTTTAGCCTGAGGACAGGGTGGCAGCGAGGGAGGCATGAGTGCTGCAATGAACTGTAGTGGATCGACAGACAAGAATCATGCTGATGGGGGGAACAAGTGGTAGGAGAGAGATCAAAAAGGTGAGAGCCTTACCATCGTAGGCCACTATGGGTCCGGCATCTCCAGAGGCGACAGGGCCAGTCAGCCAGTGTCACATGATCCTCTGGACCCTCTCCTCCAGATCGCTGAGGATGTGGCGGTCAGGCGGGCCTCCACCGGTGCGCAACTGGCCGCGCCTGTTGCTGGCCAGCTTCGCCTGCAACAGAAAGGAAGGGAAGTGTTGAAACATCCTGCACTAAGCAGACATCACCTGCCCCCCATGGTTGAATAGCCCATGCATCCTGCACTAAGCAGACATCACCTGCCCCCCATGGTTGAATAGCCCATGCATCCTGCACTAAGCAGACATTACCTGCCCCCCATGGTTGAATAGCCCATGCATCATGCACTAAGCAGACATCACCTGGCCCCATGGTTGAATAGCCCATGCATCCTGCACTAAGCAGACATCACCTGCCCCCCATGGTTGAATAGCCCATGCATCATGCACTAAGCAGACATCACCTTCCCCCCATGGTTGAATAGCCCATGCATCATGCACTAAGCAGACATCACCTGCCCCCCATAGTTGAATAACCCATGCATCATGCACTGAGCGGCATGTGCGCGTGTGTTTCCTGAAAGGGCCATGTGTGCTGGCTGACAGATGGCCTTTGGGGGTTCGGGCACCCTCTAGCCATGAAGTCAGGTGCAGGCGGAGGGATGAAGATGATCATGGAAAAGGCACTCACCCTGACGACCCGAGTGAGGTCGTTGAACTTCTTCCTGCACTGGACGGCTGTCCTGGGGACCACGCTACTGGATGCCACTCTGGTGGCCACTTCCCTCCAGGCTCGCCGGAACTCTGCAGGTGGCGCCCTCCTCCCATCCCCAGGGTACAGAGTCTCTCGGCAGCGTTCAACAGCGTCCACCAAAGTTTCGAGGGCCAGGTCTGTGAAGCGCTCTGCCCTCTGCCTCACCCTCTGCATGTCTTCAGAAGTTGTTGCGCCTCTGGTAAGTCTGCGCCGAATTTAAGGCGTGCCAGGGAGTGCTGTGTCTGGTGATCCTAATTGACCCGCCCCTTTAAGAGCTGTCCGGCGCCAGTGTGTCTCGGGGTCAGTAATTATTGACAGCACCTGCGCTGCGCCTGGCCGCCGCGAAATTGGGTTGCGCCGCCGGGTTAGCGCCTTAGGAGTCCCGTGCAGCGCCTGATTTAACGCCGCAATCACCATCAGGGGCGCGACTACCCAATATCGCGCTAGGTGGTGCTAAATTGCGCCTGGCGCTAAACTTAGCGCTTCGCCAGGACTAGCGCCCCAAACGGGGCGTTAACAAATTTCTAGCCCAATATTATCTTTCGTATCTACACTGAAGTGATTGGTCCCCACTGAGTGTCCTCTCCTGACAGTATGTTTGAAATTGAAATTTGTCCATGGCTAGGGCCATGTTCTCTCATTCTAACTTGCTATACTAATATGCTTTACATTCTGTATTCATTTTACAATTTTAACTTATTTTTGGCCACTTAAATATTTGTATGTTATGTTCCAGGTTTGTTAACTGTGCCAGAAAGGAGGAGGAGCAGAACCTTGTAGCCTTTCAGCACTGCAGCAAAATTTATTACAGGACCTGCAAGCCTGTTCCTCCTCGGTGCGAGCTGCTGGTCTGGTATGATGATGAATATGTCAAGGAACTCGGTATCAAATGGACCACAATGTCGGTGGCAAAACAAGAACCAAAATGTAAGGATTCTGACCAAAATTGGGAACTGTAGCCAAAGTAGCATTTATTTTCTGTTACAGTCTCAAAGGTGTTTGATAAAGTGCGATGTAATAGACTTGTTAGCAAAATTGAAGCCCATGGGACCATGGGATCAAAGGGGGAATGTTAGCGTTGATTCAAAATTGGCCATGAGACAGAAAGCAAAGAGTAGTGCTGAATGGTTGTTTATGAGACTGGAGGAAAGTATACAGTGGTATCCCCCAGGGGTCAGTATTAGGACCCCTGCTCTTTCTGATACATATTTGTGATCTGGACTTTGACAATTGGGGGCATAATTTCAATGTTTGCAGATGACACAAAGCTTGGAAACGTAGTAAACAGTGAAAAGGATAGTAGAAGTTTTCAGGAAGATGTAGATAGACTAATGAAATGGGAAGTCACATGGCAGATGAAATTTAATGCAGAACAGTGTGAAGTGATGCATTTTGGAAGGAAAACTGAGGAGAGGCAACATAAATTAAATGATAACATTTTAAAGTGGGTGCAGGAACAGACACCTTGGGATTCACATACTCAAATCTTTGAAGGTGGCAGGGCATATTGTTAAGGCTACTAATAAATCATTTGGGACCCTAGGCTTTATCAATAGAGGCATGGAGTACCAACGCAAGGAAATTATGGTAAACCTTTATAAATCACAGTTTAGGCCTCAGCTAGCGTATTGTGCCCAAATCTGTGCACTACACTTTAGAAGGAATGTCAAAGCCTTAGAGAGGTTGCAAAGGAGATTTACCAGAATCATACCAGGGATGGGAGACTTCAGTTATCTCATAGTAAAGGATCCTCTGGGAAAGAGTGATCATAATATGATAGAATATCACATTGGGCTTGAGAGTGAAATACTTATGTCTGAACTAGTGTCTTAAACTTAAATAAAGCCAATTACACAGATATGAGTGGTGTGTTGGCTATGGTAGATTGGGAAATTAGATTAGAAGATCTGATGGTAGATAAGCAGTGGCAAACATTTAAAAACATATTCCAATATTCCCAGTGAATATACATTCCATTGAGAATTAAAAACTCCTGTTGAAAACTGATCCATCCTTGGCTAACTGAAGAAGTTAAGGATAGTATTGGATTAAAAGAGTCTGTGTCTGGGGGCTGTGAGTGTTGTGTCGGTACCTTTCTACCTAGACACAATTTAGGACTCAGAACTCAGAGATTCAAACATGAAGTGCTTTATTGAGGAAGGAAAGGAAAGTTCTGGAAAGTTCCAAACAAAGAGAGCTAAACTTAACCAAGAGAACACCCAACCATTTATCTGCTATGACAGCGCCACCACAGGTGGGAGGAGAACACACAATACATAACATATTCCTCACCTCTTAATTGAAAGGTCCACATTATTCCTCAACAAATAAGTTACTTTCAATGCACTCACTAACCAAGGGTAGAGGTAGACTGCCTCAAACCCTGACTTTACCCTGGGGTTTATTCTGCCCCAGTCTTGTGGGTAAGTCACTAAGCCTACAGATCCAAGCGTCTTGGAGGCCGCCGCTCCCTGACAGGGTACCGGGGGTCATCGCTGGCTTCCACAGCAGTAGGCATTGACACAGGCCTGGATGGAGAAGGTGCCTGTGTCAGTCGAAAGTCAGGAGTTTGCACAGGTGGAACAGTCTCTATGACTTCCTGTGTTGGAGAAGAGCACTGTGGCAAAGGATGCTGGTTTGCGGTATCATCCGGAAACAGTTCAGGCCAACCAGCCGTTGGAGCCTCTGTGGCTGTCTCTGCTCCTAGCAACAGTTGATCTGTGTGTCTTCTCCCGACGACGTCCTCGGCAGTCTCAACCGTGTAAGACACAGGGCCTGTCTGCGCGATCACCGTAGCAGGAACCCATTTCGGTCCAGTGTTGTAGTTTCGAGCTAGGACGTGCTCTCCCAGATGAAACCGTCTCTCCTTGGCTCTTTTCTCTCTCTTTTCAACTTGAGCTTGTTGTTGACAATGGACAATCTGTTCTGCCCTTGGAGGTTTGAGTAAGTCAAAACTTGTCCGCAACTGCCTCTTCATCATGAGCGAAGCGGGGAAGTTTTGGTTGTGGCATGCGGCTCGTTCCTGTAGGACAACAGGAAGCTGTTCAGACGTTGGTGGATGGAGCCCTGACCTTGCGATGCCTTCAAGGCGTGCTTCAAAGTTTGCACCAACCTTTCTGCCAGGCCGTTAGTAGAGGGATGATAGGGCGCAGACCTGATGTGTTGGACACCATTCACATGCAGGAAGGTTGCAAACCCCTGTGATACAAATTGTGGACCGTTGTCACTTACGAGTTGTTCCGGTGAGCCATAACGGCTGAACATCTCACCAAGTTTCTCAATTGTTTTCTCTGCCGTGGTAGACCTCATCACAGCGACCTCCGGCCACTTGCTACGAGCGTCCACAACCACCATAAACATCTTCTCTTCGAAAGGACCGGTGAAGTCCACATGTACTCGCTGCCACACTTCTGCAGGCCAATCCCAGGGGTGTAGGGTTGCCAGCTGTGGAACATTCCGGACCCTTTGACATGGGGAACATGTTTTGGCTTTCTCCTCAATATTTCCATCAAGACCTGGCCACCAGAAGTAGCTTCTTGCCATTTCCTTCATCCGAACTATCCCACTGTGGCCTGTATGAAGTTGTTGCAGTATAGGTTCCCTCAGAGGTGGCGGAATGATGACACGGCATCCCCAAAGAAGACAACCTGCCTGGACGGAGATCTCATTTCTTTTTGAAACGTAAGGTTTCAAACTAGGAGAATCTCCTATAGCTTTCCCTCGAAAGACATCGTCCATTACCTCAGACAGGACTGGATCATTGCGGGTGTATCTTCGCACCTGAACTGCAGTGACAGGTGCTCCCTCCACTTGTCTAAAGTAGAAGATGTCTATCTGACGAGGCTCTGGGGGAGTAACAGGCAAGGGTAGCCTTGAGAGACCACCTGCGTTGCCGTGCAAGTCTGATTTGCGATATTTGATGTCGTATGTGTGTCCTGACAACAGTAAAGCCCACCTTTACATCCTGCTTGCAGCAAGAGACGGAATTCTGGTGTGGGGCCCGAAGATTGAAGTCAATGGACGGTGGTCTGTCAGGAGTGTGAACCTTCTCCCAAACAGGTACTGATGAAATTTTCAAATTCCAAAAACGATTCCCAAGGCCTCGCGCTCAATCTGTGCATAGTTACTCTCGGCCTTGTTCAAGGTGCATGATGCAAAGGCGATAGGTTTCTCTTCACCAGAAGGCATGATGTGGGATATGACTGCTCCCACACCATATGGTGACGCATCACATGCAAGCTGCATGGGTAGCTTTGGGTCGAAGTGTGTCAGGACCTCCGATTTCAGCAATGCTTTCTTTGCTTGGGCGAAAGCTTCGTTGCACAGTTCAGTCCATTTCCATGTTTTGCCTTGACATAGCAACTGATGTAACGGCTTCAGCAATGTTGCTAAGTCTGGAATAAACTTCCCATAGTAGTTAAGTAGCCCCAGAAATGAACGTAACTGGCTCACATTCTGGGGTGCTGGGGCCTCCACGATCGCCTTGACCTTTGATGGCGCCTTATGCAGGCCAGTAGCGTCAATCACATGCCCCAGGTACTCAACTGAAGACTAAAAGAATTCACATTTGTCCTTACGAACTCTGAGTCCGTACTCTTTCAGTCGTTGTAGTGTCGCATCCAAGTTCAGAAGATGATCCTCCTCATTTGTCCCAGTGACAAGGATGTCGTCCAGGTAGCACTGGACTCCTGGCAGTCCACTCAAAATCTGATCCATTGCCCTTTGGAATAGAGCAGGGGCCGACGTAATTCCAAACGGAAGGCGGCAGTACCTGTATAGCCCCTTGTGTGTCACAATTGTCAGCAGCTCCTTTGATTTGTCATCGACATGCATTTGTAGATAAGCCTGGCATAAGTCTATTTTGCTGAACTTTTGCCCTCCGGCCAGGCCCGTAAAAAGATCATCAATGAGGGGAAGAGGGTACTGTTCCGCAGACAGCACCGGGTTAATAGTCACTTTAAAATCCCCGCAGATTCGAACAGATCCATCCTTTTGCAGGACAGGAACAATGGGTGTGGCCCATTTGCTCACGCTCACAAGCTCCAGGACTCCATTCTCAACTAAGGCCTCCAAGTTAGCCTCAACTTTTGGCCTAATTGCATAGGGTACAGGTCGGGCTTTGTGAAACTTCGGCTTGCTGTCAGGTTTAATGTCCAGTCTCACGCTGATCTTTTTCATGCTCCCAAGTTCCCCATTGAAGAGTTCTGCATGTTTGTTTAACACTGCAGTCAGACCTGACTCCCCTTTTGACATCATGCGGACTGCAGGCCAGTCCAGCGTGCTTTTCTCTAGCCACGCATGTCCCAGTAGCGATGGGTAATTTCCCTTTACCACATATAGTGGCAGTTTCGCAGTCTGTCCGTTCAATTTAACTGTCACCTCAATGGCGCCTCTCATGGCCACAGGACCGCCGGTATACGTCTTTAGCACAATGTTTGTTGGCTGAAGGGTAAGATGCTTTAGCATTTTGTTGTAGACAGTGTCTGAAACAAGGGACACAGCCGCGCCTGTGTCCACCTCCATTAGCACTGATTGTCCCTCCACCAGTGGTGACACCCAGTAGCCATTTGAACCACCTGCAACCGTCAGTATGTGCACCTCTTCCTGCTCAGAGGTGTCGCTCCCTTCTGTTTTGCTTGTTCCATCATACTGCACTGAATGAACACACCTTTTCCTCTCTTGTCCAAATACAGACATTTTGCTTTCATGCTTCCCAGCTCTGTCTGTTCTTTTTTTACCTCTACAGGCGCGTTCAATGTGACCCTTTTTGCCACAATTTCGGCATTCCAGCTCTGTACACCAGCAGTCATTAGCTGGAGGAGCCTCTAAATTCACAATATTAACATCTAAAGAGCCCTGCGTTTACACTGAAATAACCACGAATTGTACTTCCAAAAGAAACTTCTAGATGATTCATTACACTGACAATTTCTCTTTCTTCCTTCTCCAGCAGGGCAACAAGTGCACCGAGATGAGTGCCATCCTTGCCCTCATTGTAATGTTGCTTTTGCCACTGCAGATTTTCTTCAGAAACACATCAGAAGACATCCAGAATCCAGTGGACAAATTTCAGCAGGACAATCTCCTCCTTCCAGCATAAAGTATCTTGCACAACGCAAAAGTGGGCAGGGATCGTTCACACAATCTGTCCACAGGAGAGAATGTATAAAATCAGGAGATTTTCACCTTGACCAGCAGATCCACACAGGAGAGAGGCCGCATAAATGTAGTGAATGTGGAAAGAGTTTCACACAGGCAGGGAGCCTCCAGATACACCAGCGGATCCACACAGGAGAGAGGCCATATAAATGTACTGAATGTGGAAAGAGTTTCACACAGGCAGGGAGTCTCCATAATCACCAGCAGATCTACAAAGGAGAGAGGCCGTATAAATGTGCTGAATGTGGAAAGAGTTTCACACATACAGGGGACCTCCACAAACACCAGCAGATCCACACAGGAGAGAGGCCATATAAATGTACTGAATGTGGAAAGAGTTTCACACAGGCAGGGAGTCTCCATAATCACGAGCGGATCTACAAAGGAGAGAGGCCGTATAAATGTGCTGAATGTGGAAAGAGTTTCACACATACAGGGGACCTCCACAAACACCAGCGGATCCACACAGGAGAGAGGTCGTATAAATGTGCTGAATGTGGAAAGAGTTTCAGAGTCAGGGACCCTCAAGAGCCACCAGCGGATCCACACAGGAGAGAGACCGTATAAATGTGCTGAATGTGGAGAGAGTTTTGCTTACATCTATCAGTTGAAAGCTCACACGTGCTTTGAAACCTGCCGTCATTGTGGGGAATTCTTCAAGGATTCAACAGCTTTCAAAATTCACCTGAGAAAATGTTCGGAAACATAATGAAGAGAACGGTAACCAATTTATAATTTGACTAAGTTTAAATATTTCTTTCTATTTGAATGGCCTTCAATAACCACTAGTTATCTCAAATATTACTCATATTTATAATTCTTTCCTTTCACTCTTCCTGATAATATTTGTGTGTGGATTAAGATGGAATATAAGGGTAAATTCCACAATTCCTCACTCCCACTGAGGGTTGGAGATTTGGGGCTATGTTGCTGTAGCCTAATGTCTGACCCACTCGCTCTGAAATTGTATCTTCCGAATTGGATTTCAGAATATTCCCTCTGATATAAACTGCAGCATCTGCAGAATGTGTTTAATCTCCGTGAGTGTTTGTCCCACCGAACTGTCACAGCCCCTTTATCCTGATGGTGAGAGATCGCTGGGATCGATGTTGTCTTTATTCAGTCTGGTTACATCTGCGGTGGTAAAGGTGCTGATCACAAAATATACTGTGTTAATAAATTTTGGCCTAGAAATTAGCTATAGCCCCGCCAGCTCGCTGGCGGCCAGAATTTACCGCTGGGCGCGGAGCCACTCGCGCCCAGCCGATATTCAGTTTCAGCGCCCAAAGTCGAGGACGGCCGCTGTTCAAGGGTGTGGCCGGCCCCGCTTGGGGCGCTGAAACTGAATATCGACGCGCTAGTGGCCGCAGCGCCACCCGCAGCGGAGCGGCAGGCTGCGGTACTGCAGGCCTTCCTCCCTCTCTTAAGGGGGAGGTGCCTGCAGCAGCCGGAGCCCCGATCGCGAGTGCCGGCAAAAGAGCCCGGCACAACGGAGAAGTGCCGGGCTCCCGGAAACCAGCCGGCAATGCTGCGGGGGGGGGGGGGGTTGGAGGAGGCCGGGGAAGGAGGTGCGGGCAGGTGGCCGCCGAAAAAGCGGCCGGCCGCACCTCCACCTTAAAGCGCCCCACTAAGGCTGCTGTACGGACCCGGTCTCCGAATGTTATTAGCGGCCGCCACGGAAGAGGCGGCCGCTACTGAAGATGGGGGTCGGGCCGGTGTCGGGGCGGTACGGGGCGCTGCGCACACCGATGACGTCATTGGTGGCGGCGCAGCGCTAACGGCTACCGCCGCAATTAGCGCGTCAATGAAGTTCGCCCGAAGTTTGCAGACTGGCGCAGAAGCCCTCTTTGGGCGGTAACTGGGCGCAAAGCCCACTGAAAATCTAGACCATAGTGACTGAAAAATTGTTGCCCAAGAGATTTCGTGAACAGATGTTCAGTAAAATGCTGTTATTGTAGTTTTCAAAGTTTAAGAAACTCTTGACAAAATTTTAAACAGAAGCTGAATTTGAAAATTGTAAAGTTGGTTGAAACGTGTAATTTATTTGACACAGGCTTGACAGGCCGAAATGTGTTTTAATTTGTATTATTGTGTATTGTTTATAAAATATTTCCATGCAAACTGGTTGATCTGTGTCTACATTGTCCAAGTAAAATCTATGTTGGTGCACAGAGTTATTCGAGCATTATTAAACAAGCAAATTGTGATCTGATTAATTGTCATTGAGCAGTTTATTTAATGCTAATATATTTTAGCCTCTAGCCGGTTAGAGATAGCGGTCAAGGGCACAAAATTGTGAAAGATCAATTGTTTTACAAGATGTCTCCTGGGCTGGCAGCTCCCGAGGGAGCTCCTTGGCCATCTGTTGCCATCCTTTGCTCTTTCTTCCCCAGTCTCCTCTCTTCTGCTGTTTAAGTTCCCCTGGCTCTAATAGTGGGTGCAACAAAAACACATGATCTGGTCATTATCACATTGCTGTTTGTGGGAGCTTGCTGTGCACAAATTGGCTGCCTCATTTCCCACATTACAACAGTGACTACACTTCAAAAGTACTTCATTGGCTGAAAAGCGCTTTGAGACGTCCGGTGGTCGTGTAAGGCGCTATATAAATGCAAGTCTTTCTTTTTATTCTGAAAATGACTGAATTGCCTCTGATCCGAGGGGAGTCAGGCGGAACATTTGTTGGCGGGGCGAGGTGCGCCGGCCGGCGGGTTTAGTGCAGGGACGCGGGGCCGGAATGAAGATGGCGGCGCCCATGTGAGGGGAAAAAGCGGCTTCTTGTTGTTTAAAAGAGGAAGCAAACCGGGTTTAAAAACCCGCCGGAGCCACGGAGAAAGAGCCGCCCTGGGAGTGGGCACCCGCTAGCCGCCGATAAGGCCCCGGGGTTGGGGTAATTGGGGCCGGAGAGGCACCGGGAGCGGGAATGAGTGGGCGGGCTGGGCCCTGGAGACTAGGCCCAGGTCCCCCTCCTCTCCCCTCCCCCAGCCTCAGGCCCAGGACCCACATTCAGCCCAGTTCAACCTGAGCAGCACTTTCACATTCCACTCAAACTTCTCATTCACTTCAGCCTCTTACACTTAGTTACACTTTTAAAAAATTAGCTCATTTTAACCCCTCTTTAATTTTATTGTAATCTATTTGATTCAAAAAAGACATGATTATAATCTTTTAAATATAAATTTATTTTCTATTTTGAAATCTAACCTTACTAAAAGAAAGACTTGCATTTATATAGCGCCTTTCACAACCGCCGGACGTCTCAAAGTGCTTTACAGCCAATTAAATTTCAACTGTAGTCACTGTTGTAATGTGGGAAATGCGGCAGCCAATTTGTGCACAGAAAGCTCCCACAAACAGCAATGTGATAATGACCAGATAATCTGTTTTTGTTATTGTTAGATCCGTGGCTCAGTGGGTATGCTATTATTCAATAATCACACGGATGCTGTACATTAACAATAAACAGGTCTTTACTGGAGGAGGGTAGTCTCTAGACTGAGGGTACAGAGGCATGCGCAAAGCTTATATACCGGTGTGGTCACTGCCGGTACTACAGTATACAGGAGCTGTAAAAGTAGTTCTGACTTAAAGGCACATACACTACAATTCCTCCCCTTTTAGATTAGTAATAGACCTTGTAAAGTCTGTGGGTTGTGCAGTTAATAAATACACAGACTTCAGAAGTAACAAACAAACAGGTCTTTACTATTCGAAGGTCCGGGCAAATCTGCCCCAGCAATCCGGCCACAACATTTATATACTGGTGTGGTCACTATCGGTATTACAGTATACAGAAGCCAAACAAATAGTGCCACACCTAAAGTAGTTCTCTTAAAGGTGAACGGTTACATTCAATAGTTCCCTTAAAGGTAGACGGGTACATACACTACAATCCTCCCTTTTTAGCTTATTACTTACAGAGTCCCCGTTAAACATACATACCTTCAACTTCCTATAAAACAAATTACAGATATAATCTCGGTGGAGTCAATGTCATATAAAACAATTTACAGATATAATCTTGGTGGGAACAGTTCACAGGTTCAGTCTCTGCGGAAACAGTTCATAGATTCAGTCTCTGATCTTGACTCGTTCCGAACAACATTTCTTTGGTGTAGCCGGTTCACCTGGCTAGCGTGACTCCTCCTTAGCCTTTTTCTTGATGTAACAGCTTGAACTTTCATCCTGTTGAACCAGCAGTGCGGACTTTTACAACCAACTGGCTGTCTTGACATTTTCCAGTTTCTCAACTAATTTAGCTCCTTTCGTATTGTCCCGCCTGAGATGGTAGAAGTGCTAATATTTTAGACAGTTATTATCTTCTGCTTCTTCTTTTTCTTTTCTGCCTTTTTGAAACTCTCGGAGCTCCTTTCTCGGCTGCCAGCTGTAGCGCCACCAACTCTCTATGTTCCTTAGACCTTAAGTGCTTCATCCGGATTTCAGCACTTTGGGAGTTTTCATCACAAGCTGGGCAGACCACATCCTCGTAATATTCAGTGTCACTCAACAGGTCATGGTAATATTCGGGTTCGTCCTGAGTTAGGCCAGCGAGAGAGCCTTCTTCTTCCTCCTCACCCGTCTGGACGTTAGCTGACGGTGGTTCCTTCCCTAGACATCTTTCTTGAAAAGACTTCTTCATGCATTCATATTCATCCAGCTCCTCCTGGGTTATCTGCCATTCCTTCACGACGGACCTCATTTGTGAGTTCAATACCTTCCCTTCCATCGGAAATTGCATTATCAGGCTATTTAATCCTTCTACTGAAGTAACGGTTTCCGCCTTCTTCTGTTCACCTTGACGTGATTCAACGTACTTTTGGCATCCTTGTAAAATTTGTGTTGCCACCTCAGCTATCTCCGTGACTTTTGAGAGCTCCGAACTCGTTCCCCCTGAAGATTGAAGCTCGTGTTCAGAGTGTTCCCCTTGCAGAGTCTTGTCCTTCAGCATATGAAGGAGTTGGCTGACCGTTAACTCTTCCCTGGGAACACGATGGATCAGAGTCTTCTCCATTTCATCCACCTTTTCCTCCAATACTTCCACCTTCTGTTCCTCTTGAACTTTGGCTTTCAGTGCTCGGAAAAGTTGTGCCCTGATGCTCTCTAGTTCATGTTCAGGGACCATTCTTACAGTCTCTGAGTTTCTTACCGTTTCCTTTTCTTCCACTGAAAGGATTCCCAGTTGAATCTGTTCTTCAAGTTGTTGAACCTCGGTCATTGCCGCCTCATATTTGTCTTGGGTGTCCTTCAATGTTTTTATGAGTTCTTGGACATCCTGTCTTTCATGCTCTGCCATGTTTTTCACCTCTAATTTCTCATCTATGGATGGAACTTCTACCGATGAGTCTGTCTTGGCCTTGAGCTCATCAAGAATTTCCTGCAGCCTTTGGACTTCTTGCTCATGTTCAACCTTTAGTTGTTCATATGCTTCTACTGAAACTAGCTTTTCGGAGGTTGCCGAGTTAACCCCCTCCAGAATTGTAGCCTGGGCCTGTTCATACTGTTCTTTCAACTTCTCACACTCTGCTTGTAAGGAGTCGTAGAGAAGAACTGGAATAAAATCCTGGCTTCCTGAAGATTCCTCTTCCTTTGGTTCGTTCTGTAAATATTCTAGTTCCTGAACAGCCTCAGGGGAATGTGATTGGTATTTGGCCACGATGGCTCTATGGTCGCTCTCTGCTTGAGCTAGCTGTCTCGGTTGTCTTTCCAGGTTCTCCCATTCGGTGTCCCAAAACTTTTCCATATTTTTCATCTCTTGTACGAGACGGTCACTCAACTGTTCTAATTGTTGTCGTACTTTGACATAAGTTTGCGTCCGAGCTCGGTATTCTTCCGTCGTGGATGAATCCTTTGCTTGAACAGGCTCAGAATTCTCTGTCAACCTGGAGTTCTGCTCTGCAGCTTTATTCTTCTTGATACCATAAGTCCTTCTGCATGTCTTCGTTTTCTTTCCCATCGTCGGCAAGTCCCTTTTAGCCTTGTCTTCCATATTCAAATTGGTCTTATCATCATCCATTTCAGAATCTGAGCTAATAGCTTGCACCGAGTCCTCCCTCATTATGGCTTTTAGGTAATGCCA
This sequence comes from Somniosus microcephalus, assembly GCF_052327205.1. Classification (NCBI taxonomy): domain Eukaryota; kingdom Metazoa; phylum Chordata; class Chondrichthyes; order Squaliformes; family Somniosidae; genus Somniosus; species Somniosus microcephalus. The sequence continues at coordinate 192,001,429 of NC_140998.1, forward strand.
TTCCATGTCTATTTTCTTAATCCACTCCCGTCCTAGAAGTGGTGGTCCTCCCTCAGGTAATACGTACAAGTTCATTCTTGGGTGTTCTTTACCCCTATCTCTCACCTTGACTCTTATTTTCCCCACGGGGTATACGTTATGCCCCGTGTATGTCTGTAATACGAACTTGGTATTTCTTAAAGGTATGTGAGAGAATAGCCGGTGGTAGTCCCTTCGGTTGATGACTGATAGAGCTGATCCAGTGTCCAGCTCCATTCTTACTTGGACTCCAGCTATTTTTAGTATGACCCAGATGGTCTGTAGATCCGTTTCTTTACCCACATTGTGGATTCTCAGACTACCCAGCTCCTGGTTGTTTGGGTCTGAGTCTGAATTCTGTTCGTCTGAACTCTTCTCAGCCACCTTGTGTACCTTGTTGTACTTTTCTTGTGGTGGCTTCCTTTGATTGTTGGTCTTTTTCCCGGACCGGCATACCTTCGCGATGTGACCCAGTTTGCCACATTTCCTACACTCTTGGTTCTTAAACCAGCATTGATTCTGGTCATGCGTTGTCTTTCCACAACGGTAGCATTTTGTTGTGCTTGAAGTAATTTGGTCCACCCCTAGTGCCGCCGCCTTTAGCTGCATTTCCGCCGTTCCTTTCGCTGCGGCTTCGTGCGATGCAGCTATGAGGACAGCCCTGTCCAGTGTGAGGTCATTTTCTTCCAGTAGTCGCTTCTGCGTTCCTTCTTTGGACAATCCGCATACGAACTTGTCACGCAGTGCCTCTGTCAGATTCCCTCCGAACTGGCAGTATTTCGCTAGCCTACGCAGTTCGACCAAGTATTCCGCATTGCTTTCGTCTTTCCTCTGCGTTCTTGCGTAGAATTTGAATCATTCAGCCAGCATCAACGGTGTGGGGTTCAAGTGGTCCTGCAGCACAGCCACAATCTCTTCGATGGTCTGATCCGCTGGTTTATTTGGTGCTATTAGATGCTTCAAGAGCCCGTATGTTTTTGCCCCCATCGAGTTTAGCAATGTTATCGCCTTGTCGTCTTCCTCTATTTTATTGGCTTCACAATAGATCTCTATGCGTTCCACGTACGTGGCCCAGTCTTCTATTTCAGAATTAAAATCGTTAATATTCCCTCTCTTAGGCATCTTTCTTCCCTTGGGAGCAGCACCAGTATTTCTTTAAGTATTCTTATTTATTTGTTTATTTCTAAGATGGCGGTTTTCCCGCGAAAATGGCGGTTTCCCGCTCTTTCCTTCTCTCCCCGCCCACTTCACTGGTGGTATGTCAGTTAAGATGGCGGTTTTCCCGTGAAAATGGTGGTTTCCCGCTCTTCCTTTCTCTCCCCGCCCCCTTCAATGGCGGTTTCCCGCTTCTGTTGTCTCCTCCGCCTAATGGCGGCTTCCCGCGTTTCTTCCTGGTGGAAGGGGTACACTTTCCCCACAGCGGACAGGTTCAGCTGCTGGGCTGGCTCTCGCACAGCTCCCCTTACTCGGCTCTGTCTTTTCCTCCCGCCCGCACGGCTCTACCGGCGCTGGGTACACCCCGTTAACGGAGGACAGTTCAGCCACTGGACTGGCTCTCGCGCAGCCTCTCTCTCCGTACCCGGCTCTGTCGCTCTCTCTCCCGCACGTTCGGTTCTACCGGCCCTGGGTGCCCCGTTGGTGAAGAACAGTTCAGCCGCTGGACTGGCTCTCGCACAGTCTCTCTCCCCTTGCTCGGCTCTGTCTCTCCCTCTCCCGCACGTTCGGTTCTACCGGCTCTGGTTACCCCGTTGGTGGAGGACAGCTCAGCCGCTGGACTGGCTCTCGCGCAGTCTCTCTCCCCTTGCTCGGCTCTGTCTCTCTCTCCCACCCGCACGGGTCCTGTTCGCCTCCCAGCCCTCTCGCAGACCGGTGTTTCCCTCCCCGGCTGCGGCTGGGTTTCTCTTCCCGCGCCTACTCCCAGTCTCAGCGCTTCGTGGCTGCGGTCGCTGCCCGGCTTTTCCCGCCGATCGAGGTCCGACTGTCTCACGACGCCGTTGGACCCGACTTTCTGACCGGCTCCGTTCCCCCTCGACCGTGGTCGAGTGCACAGCCCTTATCCTCCGGATATTCTCTGCACCTTCCCCTACTCACAGTCTCCGCGGCCGCCTTGTTCCCTGCTGATCGGCTCACTCCGCACCGTGGTAGAAGGGTAGTCAGTGCCTGTTGCTAATGGAAGCTTTTATTGCTAAAAGTCTTCTTCCTTTCTATTGCTGCAGCCTCGTGTTTTCTTTCAGCAGCATGACGAGGGCGGTTGCCTCTCTTCGACGCTCTTCGTTGCTTTGGTAGTCTTGCCGCAGGGTACGATCGGACTCGTCGCCACTGTAAAGTCTGTGGGTTGTGCAGTTAATAAATACACAGACTTCAGAAGTAACAAACAAACAGGTCTTTACTATTCGAAGGTCCGGGCGAATCTGCCCCAGCAATCCGGCCACAACACTTATATACTGGTGTGGTCACTATCGGTATTACAGTGTACAGAAGCCAAACAAATAGTGCCACACCTAAAGTAGTTCTCTTAAAGGTGAACGGTTACATTCAATAGTTCCCTTAAAGGTAGACGGGTACATACACTACAGACCTAATATTCAAATAACAATTAACATTTCAACATGTACATTAAACAACAAAAGTCCATTTATAGATTCAGGGCTAGATTTTCAGTATAGACAGTTTTGGGGCGCTAACCTTAGCGCCCGCCCGAAGTTAGCGCCCGCCCCAAAGTAGCGCCCCGTTGCCGGAAATTCAGTGGCTTCGCCCTAAGAGGTTGGTGGAGCGCTAAAAGAGGCGTTCCACTACTATCTTGAGGCGCTAAGCCGGCGGTCCAGAGGGATAGCGCCCAGGCGGGGCGCAGCACGGGTGCGGTCATTTTTTGACTGACAGCAGACCCCGTGGCGCCGACCAGCTATTAAAGGGGGAAGGGACGAATTGGTCTGCTGCCACGCCCTGCACACTGCAGCCTTGCAAAGAGGCCTCAACACTGCTGCTCAGCCCCAGGGAGTCATGGCAACGCCAGAGAAGGCCCATGAGCGTGCCCTGCGCTTCTCAGAGGGTGATCTGGACATAATGGTCACAGCTCTGGAGGAGAGGCGCAGGATCTTGTTCCCAGAGAGTGGGAGGAATCCGAACCACCACGACTACACCAGAGCCTGGAAGCAGATCGCCCAGAGGGTGACGTTCACCGGCGATGCCCCCAGGACCCACAAACAATGTCGTAAAAAATACAACGACCTGACCAGGATTGTCAGGGTGAGTACCCTTTCCAGTCTCCTCCTCATTCTTGCATGTACACCTGACATGATGGGCAAAGGGAGCTGAAAGTCCTAATGGCCAGCCCTCAGCCAGCAGCATTGGGACAGTCATGAGCGTCAATTGGCCATTCGGCACTCTACACTCTGGCCCAGCTATTCCACCATGGGAGGCAGTGCACACTACATGAGGGCTACACTCTGGCCCAGCTATTCCACCATGGGAGGCAGTGCACACTACATGAGGGCTACACTCTGGCCCAGCTATTCCACCATGGGAGGCAGTGCACACTACATGAGGGCTACACTCTGGCCCAGCTATTCCACCATGGGAGGCAGTGCACACTACATGAGGGCTACACTCTGGCCCAGCTATTCCACCATGGGAGGCAGTGCGCACTACACGAGGGCTACACTCTGGCCCAGCTATTCCACCATGGGAGGCAGTGCACACTACATGAGGGCTACACTCTGGCCAAGCTATTCCACCATGGGAGGCAGTGCGCACTACATCAGGGCTACACTGCGCACTTACAGCCCGTCCTTTCTCTTGCAGGCTAAAGTAGCCTATAATCGCCAGGCCCGTGCCAGGGCCAGGGGAGGCCGCGCCAAGCTGCAGAAGCTCACTCGGCTGGAGGAGCGCATGTGTGTGCTCATGGGAGCCCGTGTGATCGTCCCCACAGCGTGCGGAGCAGCCGACCCTCCACTGCCCGGCAATGGTAAGGACCTCGCCTTTTGGCCCTCTCGCGTCGCACTGGCCCATCCGAGCTACCTCCTTTGTGACTGTCCCACCAATGCGCTGAATGCCACCAGTCCTAACTCCCTCGCTGACGCCGTCTCCTCACTCTGAAGCTACTCTTGTGCATTCCTGCTTTCAGCTGGTGACGACCAGGACCCTGAAGCTGCCAGTGACAGCACCTCCAAGCAGGAGGAGGAGGAGGAGGACAAGGAGCAAGCCGGACCATCGGGGGAACACTCACGTCCCGCAGGAGAGGAGGAAATGCTTGACACCTCCTCACTGGACGAGTGCCTGGAGGAACTGTCGCAGGGGAATGCAGCTTCTGGGACCAGTGGCGTCCAGCCACCCAGGAGCCATGCGCGTGGCCCGCGGCCTTCCCCCCAAAGGGGGGAAGGATCAGAGGGGAGTGCTGCTGATCGGCACACTCGCCGCCACCAACGTGGCAAGGGTCCCCTAGTTCGGCCCCCTCCTCCCCAGCGGGAGAGTCGCGACTCCAGTCCGGACACCTTCACCTCGGAGGAGGTGCGGAAGCTGGATAAGATGGCCGAGGATTCGGACCGGCGCCACACGGAGCTCATGAGCGTGGTGGGGCGCATGCCTGAGGCCATCGAGTCGCTGGCGACCAGTGTGCGCGAGTTCGGGGCAGCAACTGCCGCGAGTGGCCGCATGCTGACTGATGCCGTCAAGACCCTGGCGGGTGTGATGCGGGCGCACACCAGGACAACAGGGGCACTCACTGCTGCCACACGCGCTGTCTCAGGCAGGCATCGCCAGGGCAGCCGCCGCCCTGGAGCATCCCAGCGAGCCGCCCCTCGGCTGATTGTTGCGGATTCTGCAGTGCGGGCCCGGCCGAGTGCCAGCGCGCCACAGCACCAGCCAGCGCATCCCAGACGCCAGCTGGCCCACATTGCGCCATCCGTCGCCGCCATTCCCCCACTGGGGCGTCAAGGGCAAGCGGCTGGAGCTGATGTTGGCCAGGCTCAGGTGCGCCACTCAGCAGACGGCCCCTCGAGGCCCAAATGCCGTGTAGGCCGCCCCCCAGCGGCATCTGGCGGAAGGACATCTGAGCCTCAGGCGCCTTCCCCCAGCCTCGCAGCAGCCACTGGGCAGAGCTTGCAAAGGAGCAGCAGGCCGGGCAGGGGAGGCAAAAGGCTGGGCAAGGTCTCGCCCTCGCGGGCCACTCAGTAGAGGGTGTGGCCAGCTTTCCTTTTATATGGCGGTGGCCATCTTTATTTTGCCCATGGTTGTTTTGTTGGAGGGCTTATTTTTTGCGTTAGGCTGACATTGAGGCCCGGTTTGAAGAAATGTGGAGTGACTCCTCCCCAGTTTGTGGGAGTGAGTCATTTGTTGGGCTTTCTGTGGGGCCCGTTTATTGTTTTTGGGGATTCATGTGGGAAGGGGTTTTCATTTTTGTGTAATAAATAATTATCTTTATTCATACAGTCTCCATGGTTGTTCTTCTTAGTGTTTGTTGGCTTCGCCAGCTGAGGGCTTGCGGAGCGGCTGCATTCATCTTCCCTCATGGCCCCAAGGCATTCCCTGACAGGGGGCTTAGAAGTACCGTGTAATAAGGTGGCGTCGCGCGGCCCTTGGCCCTGGTCGCTCCCTCCTGGGAACGTACTCCTGCTCCTCCTCCTCCTCCTCATGCTCCTCCTGCTCCTCCTCCTGAGGTGCTGCTCCAATGTCAGGTGGCAGTGCCTGAGTCCTGCGGATAGCCAGGTTGTGTAGCATGCAGCAAACCACCACAAATTGGGAGACCCGGTCCGGCGAATACTGGAGAGCTCCTCCGGAGCGATCAAGGCAGCGGAACCGCTGCTTGAGGACCCCAATAGTTTGCTCGATGATGTTGCGGGTGGTTTGATGGCTCTCGTTGTAGGCCTCTTCAGCAGCGGTCCTGGGCGCGCGGAGCAGGGTCATGAGCCAGGTACACAAAGGATAGCTTTTGTCCCCGAGTAGCCATTCTCTTGGGGGAGGCTGTGCCTCGAACATGTCATGCACAGTACTCTGCCGCAGGATAAAGGCATCGTGGCTGCTGCCTGGGAAGCTGGCATTGACAGCCATGATGCGCTGCTTGTGGTCACACACCAGCTGCACATTCAGAGAATGGTAGCCCTTCCTGTTGCGATACTGCTCGCCATGTTCCAGAGGGGCCCGCAAAGCCACATGCATACAGTCAATGGCGCCCTGCACCAAGGGGAAGTCCCCGAGTCTGGAAAGTCCCAATGCGCGCTGATGCTGGCTCTCCAGGGCCATGGGGAAGGAGATGAATTGGCTTCTCCTTCTGAACAGTGCTTCGGTCACCTGGCGGATGCAGCGATGCGCGCCGTACTGGGAGATGTTTGCTATGTCCCCAGCAGCGTATTGGAAGGAGCCGGTGGCATAGAAGTTCAATGCCACCGTCACCTTCACTTCCACCGATAGAGACGTCCTGCACCTGAGCTTTGGCAGCAGATCTCTGCGAAGCAGGTGGCAGATCTCTGCAATCACCTCCTTTCGGAATCGGAGACTTTTAACACATCGCGCGGCACTCATGTTTAGGTAGGAGCGCTGCTGGCGGTATAGCCTGACTGGGTAAGGCCTACGTGGCCGACGCCTGTAGCCCCCTCTGCCTCTAGCCAGGGCTGCCCCTCTCACAATGCGTCTGCGAGCCCTACGGACATGGAGCTGCAGCTCCGCGTTGGCACCCCATGCAACCCCCATCAAATCCTGGCAAACACTCAAATTTCCAAAAGGCCACTTGCAGCGCTCTGGCCTGAGTCCAAAAATACCTGAGCTGTTGCTGCTTGAAACCAGTTAGCTATCCTCCTTGTTGTGTGTCCAGAAATGCGTTGCACAAGAGTGTTTGCTGAAAAATGGCTGGCCTTTATACTGGAGAGCACGTCCCCTTTAATTTGCGCCCCCCGGGGCCCGCGCTGGTTGTGTTGCGTTCCTTTTTTCAAATGCTCCGGCCGCCAGCCGCACAATGGGGCGGTCCGACTGAAGTTTGGAATCGGGGCGGCCAAAGGGCGTTGCACGAGGATGTGACGTCATTTTCTGCGCGCGCATCCGGGCGGGCGCTAAACTTTGCGCCGGCGCTAACGGGCAACTTAATTTGGGGCGAGGCGCAAACTGCGCTGCACCCAGGTGCAACACGCATAGCGCCCGAAAATCACTTCTCTTAAGGCGCTAACTGCTGGCGCAAGCAACTGAAAATCTAGCCCCCAGTCTTTGGGGCGGCTTCCTGACCCTTTCGGGATAGCGCCTTTCCGAAGGTTCTTGTTCTTGGTGCAGAGGCGATTCTGACCCCTTTTCATCGGGTAGTTCATCGGGTTCCACTGCTACTGGGTCTGAAGTAGATGCTACCGGTATGTCGGGTTCATCCCCAGGTACTCGAGACATGGGGTTGACGCGTTCCTGTGACACTAAGATCTGATCGACGCGGCGTCTCACAATGTTCTCCCCGACATCCACTGTGTACATTAATGGCCCCTGCGTTGTACATATCGTTCCGGGTTGCCATTTCTCTGTTCGATAGTCATGGGCCAAGACTGGTTGCCCTACATTGAAGCTCCTTGTCGGCTTCTCATAGATGTGCTGGAATTGTTTGTCCTCAACATTTCTTTGCACATTTGGTCTGAGCAAGTCCAGACGAGATCTCAACCTTCGGTTAAAGAACATCATGGCCAGGGTCTGGTTGGTAACTGCATGTGTCGCGTTTCGGTAGGCTAATAAGAAATTGTCCATCTTATGCTGTAGTGGAATTTCATCATCGCACATGGCCTTTATCGCCTTCTGAAAGGTTTGTACGAACCTCTCAGCTAACCCATTTGTGGCTGGATGATATGGGGCGGATGTGTAATGCCTTACCCCATTCCTTTTCATAAATTTTTGGAACTCGTCGGACACAAACTGTGGTCCATTATCAGAGCAAATCTGCTCTGGCAAACCGTTTCTGGCAAATATGGTCCGTAGGACTGCAATCATTTTCTCTGTAGTGGTTGAAGACATTTTTATCACCTCAGGCCACTTTGAATGAGCATCCACTGCTATTAAGAACATTGAGTCCATGAATGGACCAGCGAAATCAATATGCACCCATTGCCATGGAGAGGAGGGCCACTCCCATGGGTGTAGAGGGGCATGTGGTGGTGCATTTTGGACCTTCTGGCATCCTAAGCAGCTCTTAGTTAGGTCTTCGATTTGTTGATCGATTCCCGGCCACCACTCATAAGCCCTAGCAAGGCTTTTCATTTTCACTCCCCCCAGATGACCTTCATGTAGCTCAATTAGCACTCTCTCCCTTAACTTGGGTGGAATTACCACTCTGGATCCACACATCACTGTCCCCTGGCATACTGACAGCTGTTCTCTTCTGGATGAGAATGCTGGCAACAGTGAGTCGCCATGTGTTGGCCATCCCCTCACCGTGAATTCATATACCCGTGACAGCGTCGGATCATTGCGGGTCTCCTTCTCTATATCCGCGTTTGTTACTGGCAATCATTCTATTATTGACGAATAAAATATCTCGATAGGGTCCACTGCTGGTGCTTCCTCCACAGTAGGCAGTGGCAGGCGCAATAGCCCATCAGCGTTCCCATGCTGTTTCGTGCCTTTATATCCTATTTCATATTGATTCGCCCCTAGGAACAGGGACCATCTTTGTAACCGCTGTGCAGTCATCACTGGAACGCCCTTCTTAGGATTAAAGATGGAGACAAATGGTTGGTGGTCAGTCAGCAAGGTGAACTTCTGCCCATGCAGATAGTGGTTGAATTTTTTTACTCCCCATACTAGGCTGAGGGCCTCCCTGTCAATCTGGGCGTAGTTGCGCTCGGCTGAGGTTAGTGACCGAGACGCAAAGGCTACTGGCCTCTCCAACCCGTCTGGGAATTTGTGCGACAGCACCGCTCCATTACCATAGGGTGATGCATCACATGCCAAACGAATTGGTAGTGCTGGGTTGAAATGGGCCAACACCTCTTTTGATGTGATCAATTCTTTACACTTCTGGAAAGCTCATCTACGTTCGTCATCCCACTTCCATGGTACCCCTGTTTGCAGTAGGGTGTTCAGCGGGTGTAATACCGTAGACAAATTTGGTAAGAACTTGTGGTAGTAGTTTACCAGCCCGAGGAACGACCTCAGTTGTGACACATTTTCCGGTGCTGGAGCCTTGACTACTGCCTCAATCTTGTCAGGGGACTTATGTAACCCCTCTTCATCGATGACGTGGCCACAATACGAGATCTGTTTCTGGAAAAACTCGCACTTGTGGCGATTAGCTCGTAGCCCATACTCCTTTAATCTGGTGAGCACCTTCTCCAAGTTGGTGAGGTGATCACCGTCATTTTCGCCCGTGACCAAGATGTCGTCCAAATAACACTGGGTCCCTGGAATCCCTTGCAGGACCTGATCCATCGCCCTTTGCCAGATAGCCGGAGCCGAGGCTACTCCAAACTCCAGCCGGTTGTATTGATAGAGACCTTTATGAGTGTTGATCGTAAGGTAATGTTTCGAAGCTTCTTCTACCTCCATTTGCAAGTACGTCTGAGCTAGATCAATTTTGGTGAAGCATTTTCCTCCAGATAGCGAGGCGAAGATATCCTCAATTCGTGGAAGCGGATATTGCACCGTGTGAAGGACTGGGTTCACTGTCACCTTAAAATCCCCACAGATGCGGACCTTCTTTGGTTCCCCAGGCGTATTACTCAATGACCTCTTCATTACAGGAACGATGGGTGTAGCCCACTCGCTCCAGTCCACTTTGGACAGTACTCCTGAATGTTCCAACCCTTCCAGCTCTGCTTCAACAGCTGGTCTGATCGCATAAGGCACTGGTCTGGCCTTCAGAAACTTTGGGCTTGCATTTTCCTCTATTTTAATCATTGCTGTTATTCCTTTTAGTGTTCCTAGTCCCTCCTGGAACACTTCTTTTGCGTCAGTTAGCATTTTTGACAGTCGTCCAGGTGTGACGTCGTCATCCTTTTTGGCCTCAACCTTCAGTGCCTGTATGGAATGCCAATCTAATTGTATCTTCCGGATCCATTCACGTCCTAGCAGTGGTGGTCCTCCATTTGGCAATACATATATATCCATTTTAGGTATTTCCTGGCCTTTATATGTCACTTTCACCCTTATTTTTCCTTTGGGGTAGACTTTTTGCCCCGTATATGTCTTCAAGACAATCTCTGTAGCTTTCAAGGGTATGTGTGAAAATAGCCGCTTGTAGTCTCTTTGATTTATGACTGTTAGAGCTGACCCTGTGTCCAATTCCATTTTCACTTGGATTCCATCTATCTTGAGTGTAACCCAGATAGTCTGGTGATCCTCCATTTCTGTTACCTTATGTAGTTTCAGACAACCCAGCGCCTTGCTTCCGGAGTCTGTGTCACTTTTCTGTTCGTCTGAACCACTGTCCATCACCTGGTGTACCTTTTTGTACTTCTCCTGTGGAGATTTCTTACTGTTGGTTTTCATCCCAGACCTGCAGACTCTTGCTATGTGTCCTGCTTTCCCACACTGTCTGCACACTTGGTCCTTGAACCAACAATCTTTCTGGTCATGTGTTGTTCTGCCGCAGCGATAGCACTTCCCTGTTCCATAGGACATTTCATTGGTGCCATATTCTTGCGGTCTCCGTTGTATCTCTGCTGCACCCCTTGCGGCTGCTTCGTGTGATACTGCGATACTGAAAGCTTTGTCCAGCGTAAGGTCCTTTTCTGATAGAAGCCGTTTCTGGGTTCCTTCACTTTGTAGCCCACACACAAACTTGTCCCTTAACGTATCTGCTAGCCCCGCTCCAAACTGGCAGTGTTTCGATCGCTTGCGCAGTTCCGTGAGGTACTCAGCATTGCTTTCATCTTTGTGTTGGTTCCTTTTATGGAACTTAAATCGTTCTGCTATCAGCAGTGGTGTGGGGTTTAAGTGGTCCTGTAGGATTTCTACTATGCTTTCAAAATTCTTGTTTACCGGCTTCTCTGGGGTTATTAGATTTCACAGTAACCCATAAGTTTTTGCACCCATGGAATTTAACAGAACCAGTGCTTTATTAGCATCTGGCACTTCAGTCGCCCTGCAGTACACCTCAATATGTTCCACAAATGTCGCCCAATCTTCGACTTCATTGTCGAACGTAGAGATACTGCCACTCTTCGGCATCCTTGTGTGTGAGTTAACTGTCACAAATGGTGCCACCCGCGCTTCCCCTTCTTCTCCGCTGGCACAAAATGGCGTCTCCCGCGCTTTCCTTCCTTCCCGCGCTCGCCCTTCATCTCCGCTGCGGCTTCTAAAAATGGTGCCTCCCGCGCTCTGCCTTCTTCTCCGCGGCTCAATGGCATCTCCCCTTTCTTCGCCCTGCGGACTCTGTTCAGCCCGTGAGCCCTGGCTGTGCTCTGCGCGTTCTTCTTTTTATATTTTTCGACGCCGCTCAGTCTAGAACCCGGCTGTTTCTTTACCCTCTCTCTCTCTGGTTTGTTTTCTTTTTCTCGACGCCGCTCGGTGTTCAACCCCCGGCTGCGCCCTGCGCTCTTCACCCTCTGTCTTACCCCGTCGACGCTGCTCGGCTTTCTCTCCGCCGTCGGTCGGCTCCAGCCGCCGCTGCTTGGGAAGGGTCTGCGCTGGACACGGCTTCAAACTAGTTAAAGGTAACTCGGGCTGTTATCAGGAAGGTTTACTTCACACAGAGGGAGTGACCAACACTTGGAATGGACTGGCAGATAGAGGACTAGGGCACGAGGCACAATCCTGGAATGGGTTAAGGAACAATTGGAGGCAGTGATGGGCTGTTCTGGATGGGAGCATTAAGATGGACCGAATGGCCTGCCACATCCGGAATGATCATCTGGAGTAGCTCGAATTCCCAAATTCAGGAGGCGGGATCTCCTGGAGGTGTAGTTAAAATACTCAACACTGACCTCCGAATGCTGGTTTTTAATTTGGATTTTCAAAAGCAGTCACCCACAGGATATCGAAAGGGATCAAAGGAGGAGTCTCGTCCTGTGCCTGATCGAAGCATCGCAGCAGACAAAGGAACCGGGTCCCGGAGCAGAGACACACCCAGGGCCCAGTGCAGGAGTGTCCTGGAGAATCCCTGCAGGAGTGTCCAGGGACTGACCAGGGATGGGGCGCTATTGTTACATAGACAAGAGATTCGCATTTATACAGCGCCTTTCACATCCTTGGGACATCCCAAAGCTCTTCACAGCCAATGATGTACTTTTTGAAGTGTGGTCACTGTTGTAATGTAGGTAACACAGCAGCCAATTGCGCACAGCAAGCTCCCACAAACAGCAATGTGATGGGAACACCACCACCTCCAAGTTCCCCTCCAAGACACACCATCCTGACTTGTAGATATATCGCCGTTCCTTCATCGTCGCTAGGTCAAAATCCTGTAACTCCCTCCCTAACAGCACTGTAGGAGTACCTTCACCACACGGACTGCAGCGGTTCAAGAAGGCGGCTCACCACCACCTTCTGAAGGACAACTAGGGATGGGCAATAAATGCTGGCCTTGCCAGCGACGCCCACATCCTGTGAATGGATTAAAAATAAGACCAGACCATCTGTTTTTAGTGATTATTGGTTGAGTGATAAATATTAACCCAGGACACCTGGGATAACTTCCCCTGGTCTTGTACCAATAGAGCCTGCAGAGTCTTTTACGTCCACCTGAGAGGGCAGATGGGGCCTCGGTTTAACGTCTCATCCGAAAGATGGCAGCTCCGACAGTGCAGTGCTCCCTCAGTACTGCCCCTCCGACAGTGCGGCGCTCCCTCAGTACTGCCCCTCCGACACTGCAGCGCTCCCTCAGTACTGCCCCTCCAACAGTATGGCCTTCCGACAGTGCCCCTCCGGCAGTGCAGCGCTCCCTCAGTACTGCCCCTCTGAGAATGCGGCGCTCCCTCAGTACTGCCCCTCTGACAGTGCGGCGCTCCCTTGTTGTGTCTGTGTATAATAAGACACAGACGGCAGGAGAACGGTGCAACAGGTGTTTACTGAACTTGGGTTACACTGGAACTGAACTGTACAGATTACTACTCTGTGTTATATACAGGTGTGGTCACTGCTGGTACTGCAGTATACATGAGCTGTAAAAGATAGTTCCCCCCTTAAAGGTATGTACATTACAATTCCTCCCCTTTTAGATTAACAGTACTATAACACTCATTTAACAATTAAATATCAAACTAATTACAATTAACATGCAACATTAGCTGAAAATAGTCTATTTATAGATCCAGTCTTTGGGGAGGCTTCCTGATCCTTTCTGGATAACGCCTTTCCCGAGTGTCTTGCTCTTGGTGCAGAGGCGATTCTGGCCCCCTGTCGTCGGTTGGTTCATCAGCTTCCGATGCTATTGTTTCTGGGGTAGGTGCGACCTGTACATCGGGTTCATCACCAGGTACGTATGGGCGAGGCATGGGGTTGACTTGTTCCTGTGACTCTAGGATCTGGTCAGCATGGCGTCTCACGATGCTCTCCCCAACGTCCACTGTGTACATTAGTGGGCCCTGCCGTGTGCATATCGTTCCTGGCTGCCATTTTTCTGTTCGGTAGTTGCGGGCCAAGACTAGTTGTCCTACATTGAAGCTCCTTGTTGGCTTCTCATGGATGTGCTGGAATTGCTTATTCTCAACATCTCTTCGTACGTTTGGTCTGAGCAAATCCAGGCGAGATCTCAATCTTCGGTTAAAGAACATCATGGCTGGGGCCTGGTTGGTGACTGCATGTGTCGCATTCCGGTAGGCTAACAGGAAATTGTCCACCTTGTGCTGCAGCGGAATGTTGTCATTGTACATAGCCTTTATTGCCTTCTTAAAGGTTTGTACGAACCTCTCAGCCAATCCATTTGTGGCTGGATGATACGGAGCAGATGTGTAATGCCTTACCCCATTCTTTTTCAAGAACCTCCGGAACTCTTCGGACACAAACTGTGGTCCGTTGTCGGAGCAAATCTGTTCTGGCAAGCCATTCCTGGCGAAAATGGTCCGTAGGACTGCAATAGTTTTCTCCGTGGTGGTGGAGGACATTTTGATGACCTCAGGCCATTTCGAGTGCGCACCCACGGCTATTAAAAACATTGAGTCCATGAATGATCCAGCAAAATCAATATGCACCCGTTGCCATGGAGATGAGGGCCACTCCCATGGGTGTAGAGGGGCCTGTAGTGGTGCATTTTGGACTTTCTTGCATCCTGAGCAGCTCTTGGTCAGGTCCTCGATTTCTTTATCGATTCCCAGCCACCACACAAATGCCCTGGCTAGGCTTTTCATTTTTACCCCTCCCAGATGACCCTCATGAAGCTCATTGAGCACTCTATCCCTCAACTTGGGTGGAATTACCACTCGGGATCCACACATCAAGGTCCCCCGGCACACTGACAGCTGTTCTCTCCTTGTCGAGAATGCTGGCAACAGTGAGCCGCCATGTGCTGGCCATCCCTTCACTGTCAAATCATATACCCGAGAAAGTGTCGGGTCATTTCGGGTTTCCTTTTTGATACACGCATTAGTTACCGGTAGGTGTTCGACGATAGTCGAATGGAATATTTCGATAGGATCCACTGCAGGTGCTTCCTCCACACAAGGCAGTGGCAGGCGTGATAGCCCATCAGCGTTTCCATGCTGTTTCATGCCCTTATATTCAATTTCATAGTGGTGCGCTCCTAGAAAAAGTGACCATCTTTGTAGCCGTTGCGCAGTCATCACCGGAACGCCCTTCTTTGGGTTAAAGATGGAGACAAGAGGCTGGTGATCAGTCAGCAAGGTGAATTCCTGCCCGTGCAGATAGTGATTGAACTTTTTCACTCCCCACACTAGGCTGAGGGCCTCCCTGTCAATCTGGGCGTAGTTACGCTCGGCTGAGGTTAGTGATCGTGACGCAAAGGCTATTGGCCTCTCTGAGCCGTCAAAGAATTTGTGCGACAACACCGCTCCAATGCCGTAGGGTGACGCATCACATGCCAACCGAATTGGTCGTGCTGGATTGTAATGGGCCAATACCTCTTTCGAAGTGATTAGGGTTTTGCTCTTCTGGAAAGCACGTCTACATTCGTCACTCCACTTCCATGGCACCCCAGTTTGCAGTAGGGTGTTCAGTGGGTGTAGTATTGTAGACAAATTTGGCAAGAACTTATGATAGTAGTTTACCAGCCCGAGGAACGACCTCAGTTGTGACACATTTTCCAGTGCTGGAGCCTTGACTACTGCCTCAATCTTCTCTGGGGACTTATGTAACCCCTCTTCATCAATAACGTGGCCACAATATGAGATCTGTTTTCTGAAAAACTCGCATTTGGGGCGGTTGGCTCGGAGCCCATATTCCTGCAATCAAGTGAGCACCTGCTCCAGGTTGGCAAGGTGATCACTGTCATTTTCGCCCGTAACCAGGATGTCGTTCAAATAACACTGGGTCCCTGGGATCCCTTGCAGGACTTGTTCCATTGCCCTCTGCCAAATAGCCGGAGCTGATGCTACCCTGAATACCAGCCGGTTGTACTGGTAGAGACCTTTATGAGTGTTGATTGTGAGGTATTTTTTTGATGCTTCTTCTTCCTCCATTTGCAGATACGCCTGGGCCAGATCAATCTTAGTGAAGCGTTTCCCTCCAGATAGTGAGGCGAAAATATCTTCAATCTGCGGAAGTGGATATTGTACGGTGTGAAAGACTGGGTTCACAGTTACCTTAAAGTCCCCACAGATGCGAACTTTCCTTGGTTCCCCAGGCGTGCTGCTCAATGACTTTTTCATTACAGGAACGATGGGTGTAGCCCACTCGCTCCATCTTGCAATACATACAGGTCTAGTTTCTGTGTTTCCTTACCGTTATATATACCGGACACCCTTATTTTTCCTTTGGGGTAGACTTTTTGCCCCATGTACATCTTCAAAATAATTTTTGTGTCTCTCAAGGGTATATGTGAGAATAGCCGCTCGTAGTCCCGTCGGTTTATGACTGTTAGGGCTGATCCTGTGTCCAATTCCATCTTTACCTGGACTCCTGCTGTCATGAGAGTGACCCAAATGGTTCGGTGATCCTCCATTGTGATCACATTATGTAGCTTCAGACAACTCAGTCCCCTGCTTTCGGAGTCGTTATCACTCTTTTGTTCGTCTGAACTATTCTCCGTCATCTTATGTACCTTCTTGTACTTTTCTTTTATAGGTTTTTTATTGGTGGTTTTCTTTCCCGACCTGCAGACTCGTGCTATGTGTCCTACTTTTCCACACTGTCTGCACACTTTATCCTTAAACCAGCAATCATTCTGGTCATGTGTTGTTCTGCCGCAGCGATAGCACTTCTCTGTTCCATATGACATTTCATTTGTGCCATATTCTTGCGGTCTCTGTTGTATTTCTGCAGCGCCCCATGCTGCTGCTTCATATGATACCGCAACGCTGAATGCCTTTTCCAGCGTAAAGTCCTTTTCTGATAAAAGCCGTTTCTGGGTTCCTTCACTTTGGAGCCAGCACACAAACTTATCCCTTAAGGTATCTGCCAGTCCTGCTCCAAACTGGCAGTGTTTTGATAGTTTGCGCAGTTCCGTTAAATAATCAGCATTGCTTTCATCCTTATGCTGGTTTCGTTTGTGAAACTTGAATCTTTCTGCTATCTGCAGTGATGTAGGGTTTAGATGTTCCTGCAATATAGTTACAATATCTTCAAAACTCTTTTCCATTGGCTTCATTGGGGTTACTAGATTCCGTAATAGACCATACGTCCTTGCACCCATTAGATTCAACAATACCGACGCTTTCTTTTCCTCGGACACCTCATTTGCCTTGCAGTACACCTCTCTCTGTTCAACATATGTAGTCCAATCTTCGACTTCATTGTCAAATGTGGTGATACTGCCACTCTTCGGCATCTTGGGTGTGGTTTAAAATGGCGTCTCCCAATGGCTTAAAATGACGTCTCCCGCGCTTTACTTCCTCCCCCGCTGCTGCCAACGCCGCTCCCGGCGGTTCTCATAGCAATGGCGGTGCCCTGTGGATTTCACGCGCTTCTCCTGCGCTGCTGCCAACGCCGCTCTCGGCGGTCCTCGTGGCAAATGGCGGTGCCTCGCGGTTTTCTGTGCATCTCTCTCTCCCTCTCTTCGACGCTGCCCGGCCCCTGAACACCGGCTGCGCCCTGTGCGCTCTACCCTCTCTCTCTCTCTCTCCCCGTTGACGCTGCTCGGCCCTTTTGCTTGTGCCGCTCGGTCGGGCTCTAGCCCGCCGCTGTCCGGGAAGGGTCTGCGCACTACCTGTTGCCAGCCCGATTCGCTGGACCACCTTGACTGGAAAGCCAAGCCTGGCTCTCGACAGCCTCCCCCGCGATTCTCGAATCTCTGCCGGATGACTGGGCGGTTGCCCGTGGTCGACGCCCGTTTCTCTGGCCTTGACCTCCAATCCACTGATCTTCAGGAACGAATCCCCGGGAGGTGATGCAGAGTTGCAGGTAGGTTCGAACTTGCTCGTCGCCAATGTTGTGTCTATGTATAATAAGACACAGACGGCAGGAGAACGGTGCAACAGGTGTTTACTGAACTTGGGTTGCACTGGAACTGAACTGTACAGATTACTACTCAGTGTTATATACAGGTGTGGTCACTGCCGGTACTGCAGTATACATGAGCTATAAAAGATAGTTCCCCCCTTAAAGGTACATACATTACATCCCTCAGTACTGCCCCTCTGACAGTGCGGCGCTCCCTCAGTACTGCCCCTCTGACAGTGCAGCGCTCCCTCAGTACTGCCCCTCTGACAGTGCGGCACTCCCTCAGTACTGCCCCTCTGACAGTGCAGCGCTCCCTCAGTACTGCCCCTCTGACAGTGCGGCGCTCACTCAGTACTGCCCCTCTGACAGAGCAGCGCTCCCTCAGCACTGCCCCTCCGACAGTGCGGCGCTCCCTCAGTACTGCGCTGGGAGTGTCGGCCTGGATTATGTACCGAAGTTTCTGGAGTGAGACTCGAACCGACCACCTTCTGACTCGGAGGCGAGAGCGAGTGCTACCCACTGAGCTAGAGAGGTGACTTGAGATCCTGTGACTATTTGCACTGGAACAGAGAAGGCTAAGAGGAGATTTAATAGGGATTTAAAAATGATAATGAGTTTTGATGGAGTGAATAGGGACAATAAATTTCCTGTGCTTGGGGAATCAGTGACGTGAGCCCATCAATTTAACGAGTGTTCTGAGAGGCATTAGTAGAAATTTCTGTACACAGAGGTGTTGAAGCACAGAATGGAGGAGCTGGGATTGTTCTCCTTAGAGCAGAGAAGGTTAAGGGGAAGATTGTATTCAAAATCATAAATGGTTTTGAGAGTAAATGAAGGAAACTGTTTCCAGTGGTAGGAGGGTCGGTAACCAGAGGACACAGATTGAAGGTGATTGGCCAAAGAACCAGAGGGGAGATGAGGAGTGTAAAGTCCGCACCTCAATAATACACGGACTTCGGGAGAACAGTTTAACAGGTACTTTACTGAACAGGAGGGCACTCTTTGGTTTGGACCCAACAAAAAAAACCCAAAACAAATTGGACTGTAAATAAACAAAAGTTCAACTAAAACTTAACAAATCAAATTAAAATTCGGTTTTCCGGGTTGATGATGCACTTCAGTCCCCGCTGCGCCCACCGGTCGCGGAAATACTCAAGCGTGCCGGCGGACACCGCGTGCTTCATCTCCAGGGCCACCCGGGCGCGAACATGGCCGCGGAAGAGAAGCAGGCAATCCGGCCGGACGACCCCCTCGACCGCCCGCTGCCTGGACCAATTGATGGCTCTTTTAGCCAGGCCCAGGAGCAGGCCTACAAGGAGGTCCTCCAACCTGCCTGCACCCCTCCGCACCGGGTGACCGTAGATCAAGAGCGTGGGACTGAAGTGCAACCAAAAATCGAGGAGCAGCCCTTTCAAGTAGTGAAAGAGGGGCTGCAACCTCTCACACTCGACATAAACGTGAAACACGGACTACTCCAGGCCGCAAAAAATGCAGGCGGCCTGGGAGTCCGTGAACCTACTTAAAACCATATTGCACGGAACCGCTCCGTGCAACACCCTCCAGGCCAAGTCCCCGATGGAACAAGGGAGGACTCCCGCGTAGGGAGCCTTCCATTGGGGACCTCCGCCGGTCGGCAAGACGCCACGCCAAGGCATGTCCGGACGGCAGACGAAGATGGCAAAGTGGAGAGTGTGCAGGAGCAGCCCGTACAGGAAACCCCTCCGCACGGAATGAAAAGGCACGGAGGGCATTTCCTCGAGACGGCTCAAGTTGTGAGGCGCCGGTTCCCGAGGGGAGTTTCGGGGCCGGGCGCCGATGAGGAATTCCGTCCGAACGGGGGTAAGCTCAGACGGGATCGCCCCACGTGCTTGAGCCGCCTCGATACACCTAGTGGAGTCGGGGCCCAGTGCCACTTTCACCGACTCGATGGCTTCGACCGCGAGCCGGACGTTAGCCCAGGACAGGCGCCGCGCCAGCTCCTCCGGCACCATCCAGCCTGCTCCTCCGTCATCGAGCAGGTCCCCGACTCTGGTCACCTTGCCAGGCACAGCCCTGCCCTCCGCCAGCCGCCCGAACCCGCGGTCGAGGAGGTGCGGATTCCTGAGCAGCAGCTCCCGAAGGAGAGCCGCCGCTTCTGACGGGGGAGAGCTCCGCCTGGAATCGACGTAGTTCCAAACCCATAGCAGTTCCTGGTAGAAGACAGGCAGCTCCCGCAGGCCGGCACGCCTGCAGCGCACTTTCACAAACAGGAGCTGCGTGTCGTAATTGAGGCCGTGCAGCTGGCGGAAGAAATACGTTGCCAGCGCACACCATCTCGGAGGATTCTCGACGTACAGGTATCTCTGCAGCGTCTGAAGACGGAAAGTCGCAGCCTGGGTGCGAAGGCACACCAGCGCCTGACCGCCCTCCCTAAGCGGGAGACTCAGAACCGCGGCAGAGACCCAGTGCTTCCTTTTGTCCCAGAAGAAGTCAATGAGCTTCTTCTGCATCTTGGCGACAAACGCAGGGGGAGGGATCAAAGTGACCAACCGGTACCACAACATGGCGGCCTCCAGCTGGCTTATGACCAGCGCTCGACCCCTGTAGGACAACACTCGGAGCAGTCCTGTCCAGCGTCCTAGGCGAGCGGTGATTTGGCCTCCAGCTCTTGCCAGTTCGCCGGCCAGGTGTCCTCGGCAGGGCTAAGGTAGACTCCCAAATAGAGGAGGTGCATGGTGCTCCAGGCGAAAGGCCTGAACTCCTCCGGCAGGGAGTCCACCCGCCACTGACCCACCAGGAGTCCGGAACATTTCTCCCAGTTGATCTTGGCGGAGGATGCGTCCGAGTAAATCTGCTGGCATTCCCGCATCCTCCGCAAGACAGCGGGATCCGTGACCATGAGGAGCACGTCATCGGCGTAAGCCGAGAGGACCACCTCCACGCCCGGCCCTTGCAGAGCCAGTCCAGTCAACCTCTTCTGCAAGAGGCGCAGGAATGGCTCCACGCAAACGGCGTATAACTGACCGGACATGGGGCATCCCTGACGCACCCCCCTCCCGAAGCGAAGGGGCGCCGTCAAGGACCCGTTAACTTTAATCAGACACTCCGCGGTGGCATACAGAAGTCGGATCCGGGCGACGAAATGTGTCCCGAACCCGAATGCGCGCAGAGTCCCGAAGAGATACTCGTGATCCACCCTGTCGAACGCCTTCTCCTGATCCAGGGAAAGGAAGGCGACCGACAGACCAGCCTTCTGGGAGTGGTGGACCAGGTCCCGGACCAGATGGATGTTATCGTGGATGGTCTGGCCCGGGACCGTGTAGGACTGGTTGGGGTGGATCATGTGGGCCAGCACGGTGCCAAGGCGAGCAGACATGGCCCTGGCAAAGATTTTATAGTCCGTGCTGAGGAGGGAGACCGGGCGCCAGTTCTTAAGGAGGCGGAGATCGCCCTTCTTAGGCAGCAGGGCAATGACTGCCCTGCGCCAAGAGAGGGGCATCTCCCCGGTCGCCAAACTTTACCCCAGGACCCGCGCGTAGTCGCCCCCCAAGACGCCCCAGAACGCCCTGTGGAACTCCACGGTCAGCCCGTCCAGCCCCGGGGACTTTCCCCTTGGTCGACCCCTTCGCGTACTCCTGACAGAAGAGACGGACGTGAGCCTTGCCCACGTCCCACCATAGCCTCAAGGAGGGGAAGCCCCCCCGCTTCCTTCTCCAGTCGGCCCAGAACCGACGAAACGAATCCCGGAACCGCGCGTCCTCCAGCAGCAAGTTGTTAAAATGCCAGTACGCGGAACCCCCCCGCGCGTGCAGCGGAGCGAGCTCTGCCCACACCAGGTGGTGGTCCGTGCACGGCACCGGCCGCATGGAAGCCATCGGAATGCAGGAGACGTACGCCCGGGAAATGTAGAGGCGGTCGATTCTGGACCTTCCCGCCCAGACCTGACGCTAGTGAAGGCGCTGGAGTCGGGGTGGAGATTTCGCCAGACGTCCACCAAGTCGAAGGACCCGACCAGGTCCCTCAACTTCTCCATCGCCGCCGGGCTTCGCGGGGGACCCGAACGGTCCCTCGCCTCGAGGGTGCAGTTAAAATCCCCCCCGAGGATGACGCACTCGCCCGCGTCGACGGAGCCCAAAAGAGCGGACACTTCTTCGAAGAAGCGCACTTGGTGCGCACCGGTCTGAGGGGCGTACACGTTCACTAGATGGAGCGGCACGACCCCCAGGTGAACAGTGACCTGGAGCAAGCGGCCCGGCACGTGCTCCTTGACCCCCAAGATCTCCGGCTGAAAATGCGGGGCCAGCAAGATAGCCACCCTGCTGGAATTGTTGGAGAGGTGACTCATGCTGACCCCTCCTTGCCACTCCAGGAGCCACGTGGCTTCGTCTCCCGGAACGGTGTGGGTTTCTTGCAGGAAGCATACCGCATACTTCCCGTCCCGAAGGACCGAGAAGTTATTGAATCTGCGGCGCGCCTCCCTGCTGCCGTTGATGTTGAGGCTGGCTATGGTTATCTTCATGTCAGAAGCATAGTGCAACCTCTACCTACACCTAATGGGGGGAGGAAGTGCAGCCGCTGGTCAGCCGCCACTTCCTCAGCAGCCCAGTGAGAAACATTCTGAGCTGACGCAGCTCCCATGAGCGCCCATGATTTTAACGGCGGCGCGGACAGACACGATGAGCAGCGCCAGCTCCGACCACCTGTCGAGGGCCAGCCGGATCTTATTGTGCTGACCCTGGCACGTGGCCATAAAGTCCCGGAGTTCCCTTACGGGAATGAGGAGAGACTCGGCGAGGGGCACGAGTTCATCCAGCGCCTTGTCGACGGTGGAGTCCAAATCGTCCTCCGTGCCCATCACCGAGTCCCCATCCTCCTCCAGGGGGTCGTCACCAGCGGCCGACCCGTCCGTCGCGCAGTGCGCAGCGAACGGCTCGGCCGCACTAGCCGGCCCCGCCCCCGCCCAGATCCCACCCCCAGGATCGGCGGCAGAGGATTCCTTCCTGGGCTCCTCTAGGGGCGCCCGGCCAGAAGACAGCGGCGGTTCAGAGCTCCCATCCACCCCAGATGCCGGAACGACCGGAGAAACCGGGGAGAGAACAATTCCCAGCTCCTCCAGTACGTCCGGCACCAGAGACGCAGCCAGGGGGCCATCCTCCTCCCCGCCACCAACCTCCGACCCAGCGGGTGGGGTGTCTTGAATTAAAACCTCGGCCAGGTCGAGCAGTCCCTGGGAGATGTCCGGGTCGCATTGGGCGAGCTCATTTTCTTCAAACTCGCCCGACCCGGACCCCAGGCCGCCCGACCCGGCGAGGGGTAACGGCACAGATAAAATGTCAATTTCCGCGGGTTGATCCGTGACCCCCCCCACGGGCAGGGTCTCATCCCCATCCCCGGGAGGCACGTGCTGGACAGACACATCTGCCTCAGCCTCCCGAGGGACAGGCAACCCCTGCCGATCGCTGGTGATGACGACAGCGGGGGGGAGGGGTGCGCAGTACCCGCGGCGGGTGACGACTCCCCCTGCTCGGAGGGACCTTCCTCCTCCCGGTCCTCCTCCTCTTCCAGGGGGTCGCGCCTTTTTTTTAGCACGGAGGGAGCGAGGGAGACCTCCATGTCTGCAGAGGCCTCCTCCTCTGCTCCCTCCTAGCTGGCCCCGCCACCGGCGATGAAGCAGAGGCCATTATGGGGTGGTTTTTAAAAAAGAGCGACACTCACCCCAAGTCACAGGCCTGAAGGTGTTAATGGCCTCGGGTTATTTTAAAGTCCTCCCTTGAGCAGAGGGAGCTGTTAAATTGAAGGCACACCTCTCCCCGCTATTGATTGGAATTGGGAGAGGGGCCTTCTCCCCTCTGCTCAAGTGGCAATCAATAAAAAGATTAATAGAGGTGCCTCTTGAGAGAGAGAGCAAAGAGAGAGAGAGAGAGGGGGGGTGGGAAGGAGGGAGGCCGCAAGGGCAGGGTTGCCACTCAGGATGGTGGGTGGGTGGGTGTCGGCAGGGGTGCACTCTCCGATGGAATAAACAAAGTCTCTGTTGGT
Organism: Somniosus microcephalus; assembly: GCF_052327205.1. Taxonomy (NCBI): domain Eukaryota; kingdom Metazoa; phylum Chordata; class Chondrichthyes; order Squaliformes; family Somniosidae; genus Somniosus; species Somniosus microcephalus. The sequence goes on from NC_140998.1 coordinate 192,024,907, forward strand.
AGTCTTCTGGCAGGGGGAGAAGATGTCGTCGCCTGGGAAAGCTGGAGATGCCCAGACTCAGTCCTGCACCAGGTCTTAACGATGTTTAATGGAAATTAACCACTTCACCTAGGCAGTTCCAGCTGTCCCAGGCCAGGCAATAGAAGGGGGTGCTTATTAGTGGTGTGTGTGGCCTAGTGTTCTACAAGAGCCACACACACACACAGACACCCCTTGGTGTTCCGGTCTTCTTTCCTACCCCCACCTACAGTACAAAGTCTTTTGGAGAGTGCACCAAATAATACCCACCTGCAGATGTTCAGTGAAGATGTTATCCTTCCCTCCTTCCAAGCAGTTGATGGTGGGTGTTGGTTGTTGCTTCTCTCCCCTCTCTCCCTCTCCTGGAACAGAGGCCAATTTGGGGAGGCAGTGGTGGAAAGGCCTCTCCTCTGGTCGGTGTTGGCCTCCTTTTTCCCTCTCTTCTCCTCTGTCCTCTCTCTCCAGGCACCTCAGTAGTTGTTGTTGTAGTTGTTGTTGTGGTAGTGGTGGTCTGTGGTTTCTCCTTCTCCTCCTCTCCCTGGTCAGGAGACCACCACTTTCCACTCTCCTGGTTTGGCTGCTCCTTCTCCTCCTGCTGACTGAGGCAGCTCTAACAGGAGGGCACTCTTTTTATTTCGACCCAAAAAAAAAAACCCAATTGGACTGTAAATAAACAAAAGTTCAACTAAAACTTAACAAATCAAATTAAAATTTGGTTTTCCGGGTTGATAATGCACTCCAGTCCCCGCGGCGCCCACCGGTTGCGGAAATACTCAAGCGCGCCGGCGGACACCGCGTGCTCCATCTCCAGGACCACCCGGGCGCGAACATGGCCGCGGAAGAGAGGCAGGCAATCCAGTTGGACGACCCCCTCGACCGCCCACTGCCTGGACCAATTGATGGCTCTTTTAGCCAGGCCCAGGAGCAGGCCCACAAGGAGGTCCTCCAACCTGTCCACTCCCCTCCGCACCGGGTGACCGTAGATCAAGAGCGTGGGACTGAAGTGCAACCAAAAATCGAGGAGCAGCCCCTTCAAGTAGTGAAAGAGAGGCTGCAACCTCTCACACTCCATATAAACGTGAAACACGGACTCCTCCAGGCCGCAAAAAATGCAGGCGGCCTGGGAGTCCGTGAACCTACTTAAAACCTTATTGCACGGGACCGCTCCATGCAACACCCTCCAGGCCAAGTCCCCGATGGAACAAGGGAGGACTCCCGCATAGAGAGCCCTCCATTGGGGACCTCCGCCACCGCCAGTCGGCAAGACGCCACGCCAAGGCGGGTCCAGACGGTAGACGAAGATGGCAAAGTGGAGAGTGTGCAGGAGCAGCCCGTACAGGAAACCCCTCCGCACAGAATGAAAAGGCACGGAGAGTATTTCCTCGAGACGGCTCAAGTTGTGAGGCGCCGGTTCCCGAGGAGAGTTTTGGGGCCGGGCGCCGATGAGGAATTCCGTCCGAACGGGGATAAGCTCAGACGGGATCGCCCCACGTGCTTGAGCCGCCTCGATACACCTAGTGGAGTCGGGGCCCAGTGCCGCTTTCACCGATTCGATGGCTTTGACCGCGAGCCGGACGTTGGCCCAGGACAGGCACCGCGCCAGCTCCTCCGGCGCCATCCAGCCCACTCCTCCGCCATCGAGCAGGTCCCCAACTCTGGTCACTTTGCCAGGCACAGCCCTGCCCTCCGCCAGCCGCCCGAACCCGCAGTCGTGGAGGTGCGGATTCCTGAGCAGCGGCTCCCGAAGGAGAGCCGCCACTCCTGACGGGGGAGAGCTCCGCCTGGAAGCAACGTAGTTCCAAACCCACAGTAGTTCCTGGTAGAAGACAGGCAGCTCCCGCAGGCTGGCACGCCTGCAGCCTACTTTCACAAACAGGAGCTGCGTGTTGTAATTGAGGCCGTGCAGCTGGCGGAAGAACTATGTCACCAGCGCACACCATCTCGGAGGATTCTCGGCGTACAGGTATCTCTGCAGCGTCTGAAGACGGAAAGTCGCAGCCTGGGTGCGAAGGCACACCAGCGTCTGACCGCCCTCCCTAAGCGGAAGACACAGAACCGCAGCAGAGACCCAGTGCTTCCTTTTGTCCCAGAAGAAGTCGATGAGCTTCTACTGTATCTTGGCGACAAATGCAGGGAGAGGGATCAAAGTGGCCAACCGGTACCACAACATGGCGGCCACCAGCTGGTTTATGACCAGCACTCGACCCCTGTAGGACAACACTCGGAGCAGTCTTGTCCAGCGTCCTACGCGAGCGGTGACTTTGGCCTCCAGCTCTTGCCAGTTCGCCGGCCAGGCATCCTCAGCAGGGCTAAGGTAGACTCCCAAATAGAGGAGGTGCATGGTGCTCCAGGCAAAAGGCCTGAACTCCTCCGGCAGGGAGTCCACCCGCCACTGACCCACCAGGAGTCCGGAACATTTCTCCCAGTTGATCTTGGCGGAGGATGCGTCCGAGTAAATCTGCTGACATTCCCGCATCCTCCGCAAGTCAGCGGGATCCATGACCGTGAGGAGCACGTCATCGGCGTAAGCCGAGAGGAACACCTCCACGCCCGGCCCCTGCAGAGCCAGTCCCGTCAACCTCTTCCGCAAGAGGCGCAGGAATGGCTCCACGCAAACGGCGTATAACTGACCGGACATGGGGCATCCCTGAGGCACCCACCTCCCGAAGCGAAGGGGCGCCATCAAGGACCCATTAACTTTAATCAGACACTCCGCGACGGCGTACACAAGTCGGATCCGGGTGACGAAATGCGTCCCGAACCCGAATGCGCGCAGAGTCCCGAAGAGATACTCGTGATCCACCCTGTCGAACGCCTTCTCCTGATCCAGGGAAAGGAAGGCGACCAACAGACCAGCCCTCTGGGAGTGGTGGACCAGGTCCCGGACCAGATGGATGTTATTGTGGCTGGTCCGGCCCGGGACCGTGTAGGACTGGTCGGGGTGGATCATGTGGGCCAGCACGGTGCCAAGGCGAACAGACATGGCCCTGGCAAAGATTTTATAGTCCGTGCTGAGGAGGGAGACCGGGCGGCTGTTCTTAAGGAGGCGGAGATCGCCCTTCTTAGGCAGCAGGACAATGACCGCCCTGCGCCAAGAGAGGGGCATCTCCCCGGTCGCCAAACTTTCCCCCAGGACCCGCGCGTAGTCGCCCCCCAAGACATCCCAGAATGTCCTGTGGAACTCTACGGTCAGCCCGTCCAGCCCCGGGGACTTTCCCCTAGAGAGCTGGCGGAGGGCGCCGGTCAGCTCCGCCAGGCTTAGCGGAGCGTCCAATTTTTCAGCGCCCTCCGGGCTGACCTTCGGCAGGCCCTCCCACAAGACTCTGCGCGCATCCTCGCTGGACGGATCCAGAGAGAACAGAGCCCCGTAGTGGGCGTGGGTCTCCACGCTGATTCGCTCCGGATCTGAGACCAGAGATCCGTCGTCGGCCAGCAGCCCTAAGAGCTGCTTACGGAGCCCCCGTCTTTTTTCCAGCGAGTAGAAGAAGGGGGAGCCACAGTCTAGGTCCCGCAGGAGCTGGATCCGCGACCTCACATACACGCCTTGGGACCCGATGAGCTGCAGGTCCTTCAGTGCGCCCTTCTTCTCTTCGTACACCTTCCGCAGGGCCGGGTCATCGACGACCTGACCGAGACGGGACTCCAGGTCGAGCACCTCCTTCTCCAACCGCCCGACCCGGGCCTCCCGCCTCTTGGTCGACCCCTTCGCGTACTCCTGACAGAAGAGATGGATGTGAGCCTTGTCCACATCCCACCATAGCCTCAAGGAGGGGAAGCCCCCCTGCTTCCATCTCCAGTCAGCCCAGAACCGACAAAACGAATCCCGGAACCGCGCGTCCTCCAGCAGCAGGTTGTTAAAATGCCAGTAAGAGGACCACCCCGCGCGCACAGCGGAGCAAGCTCCACCCACAGCAGGTGGTGGTCCGTGCACGGCACCGGCCGCATGGAAGCTGCCGGAACGATGGAGACGTACGCCCGGGAAATGTAGAGGCGGTCGATTCTGGACCTTCCTCCCCCAGACCTCGCGCTAGTGAAGGCGCTGGAGTTGGGTGGAGATTTCACCAGACGTCCACCAAGTCGAAGGACCCGACCAGGTCCCTCAACTTCTCCTTCGCTGCCGGGCTTCGCGGGGGACCCGAATGGTCCCTCGCCTCGAGGGTGCAGTTAAAATCCCCCCCGAGGATGACGCACTCGCCCGCGTCGACGGAGCCCAAAAGAGCGGACACTTCTTCGAAGAAGCGCACTTGCTGCGCACCGGTCTGAGGGGCGTACACGTTCACTAGATGGAGCGGCACGCCCCCCAGGCAAACAGTGACCTGGAGCAAGCGGCCCGGCACGTGCTCCTTGACCCCCAAGATCTCCGGCTGAAAATGCGGGGCCAGCAAGATAGCCACTCCGCTGGAATTGTTGGAGAGGTGACTCATGCTGACCCCTCCTTGCCACTCCAGGAGCCATGTGGCTTCGTCTCGCGGAACGGTGTGGGTTTCTTGCAGGAAGCACACCGCATACTTCCCGTCCCGAAGGACCGAGAAGTTATTGAATCTGCGGCGCGCCTCCCTGCTGCCGTTGATGATGAGGCTGGCTATGGTTATCTTCATGTCAGAAGCATAGTGCAACCTCGACCTACACCTAACCGGGGGAGGAAGCACAGCCGCTGGTCAGCCGCCACCTCCTCAGCAGCCCAGTGAGGAACAATCTGAACCGACGCAGCTCGAGCGGGTTCACACCCTCGTCCGCGCCCATGATTTTAACTGCGGCGCGGACGGACACGATGAGCAGCGCCAGGTCCGACCACCTGTCGAGGGCCAGCCGGACCTTATTGCGCCAACCCAGGCACGTGGCCATAAAATCCCGGAGTTCCCTTGCGGGAATGAGGGGAGACTCGGCAAGGGGCACGAGGTCATCCATCGCCTCGTCGGCGCTGGAGTCCGAATCGTCCTCCGTGCCCATCACCGAGTCCCCATCCTCCTCCAGGGGGTCGTCACCAGTGGCCGACCCATCCATCGCGCAGTGCGCAGCGAACAGCTCGGCCGCACCAGCCAGCCCCGCCTCCGCCCAGCTCCCACCCCCAGGATCGGCGGCAGAGGATTCCTCCCTGGGCTCCCCTAGGGGCGCTGGGCCAGAAGACGGCGGCGGTTCAGAGCTCCCCTCCGCCCCAGATGCTGGAACGACCGGAGAAACCGGGGAGAGAACAATTCCCAGCTCCTCCAGTACGTCCGGCACCAGTGACGTAGCCAGGGGGCCATCCTCCTCCCCACCACCAACTCCGACCCAGCGGATGGGGTGTTTTGAATTAAATGCTCTACCAGGTCGAGCAGCCCCTGGGAGATGTCCGGGTCGCATTGGGCGAGCTCATTTTCCTCGAGCTCGCCCAACCCAGACCCCAGGCCGCCCGACCCGGCGAGGGGTAACGGCACCGATAAAATGTCAATAGCCGCGGGTTGTTCCGCGACCCCCCCCACGGGCAGGGTCTCGTCCCCATCCCCGGGAGGCACGTGCCGGACAGACACATCTGCCTCAGCCTCCCGAGGGACAGGCGACCCCTGCCGATCACTGGTGATGACGACAGCGGGGGGGGGTGGGGGCACAGTACCCGCGGCGGGCAACGACTCCCCCTGCTCAGAGGGACCTTCCTCCTCCTGGTCCTCCTCCTCTTCCAGGGGGTCGCACCTTCTTTTTAGCACGGAGGGAGCGAGGGAGACCTCCATGTCTGCAGAGGCCTCCTCCTCTGCTCCCTCCGGCAGAGCAGGTTTGTCGGGTTCCTCAGGCCCGAGCCCGGCTGCAGGTATTGGCGTTACCGCTGCGGTGATTGCGGCCACAGGCTCGGGCACGAGGCCCCTCCCACTCGTGTCTGCCCCGATTAACTCCGCGAGCAGCGCGGGTGTAAGGGGTGCAAGGGGCAAGGGCTGGCCATCCACCGGGGGACCCGCTCTAAGGTGTTTATTTTTTCGCCGCGCCTTCTTTCCGGCTGGACGCGCTCCCTCCCCCCCGCCGGAGGACTTGGTGGCATCGGCCCCCGACATCGACCGTGCATCAGACGTTCCCGACGCGCGGGCAGATCCGGGGGGAGGAGCGGCGGCGGCGCCAGCCTCGGCCGCACGAGATGATCCGGCGGCCTTGGAGGCGGGGCAGTTTTTCCAGATGTGCCCCACCTCCTTGCAGGCGTGGCACCGCACACCGTCCGACGTCCAGAAGATGTGATAGGCGGTCCCCTCGTGGTGGACGATGAACGCCCCATCGGTGTCCTCCTCCCGCGCCAGCTGCACGAACAGCTGGCGCCGGAAGAAGACGTGGCGAAGGCTGGCTTCCCAGAAGCCGAGCGGGATGGGCATGATCCCCGACCTCACCTCCCCAAGTTGGCGCAATATGTGGGAGGAGGAGCTCACCAGGGACATAGGGCGGGATGTTTGAGATGACAATTCTCTGCGCGGTGGCCTCGAGAGGATCCACCGGCAGGAAGGTCCCGGCCATGGTGAGCCCCTTGGCGACGGCCAGGGACACCGCCCGCTCCGACCCCAGGAAGAACACAGCCTTCCCATACATTTTTGAGGCCGCGACGATGGCTGAGGGGCCGACAACCCCAGCCATGGCTTTAACGCAGGCCTCTATGGTCATAGTGGGGTGAGTGTAGCTTTTCACCCCAAGCTTTTTTGTTATCAATCTAAATGGTGACGGGGCAGCAGAAGCAGCGGGAGCAGCTGTGGCTGTGGTTGCCACTCCCGCATAAGTCCTGGCTAGCCCCACCACCGGCGAAGATGCAGTCGCCATTCTGGGGTGTTTTCTAAAGAGGGCTACACTCACCCCAAGTCACAGGCCTGAAGGTGTTAATTGTGGCCTCAGGTATTTTTTGGTCCTCTATGGAGCAGAGGGAGCTGTTTAAATTGAAGGCATACCTCTCCCCTTATTGATTAGAATTGGGGGAGGGGCCTTCTACCCTCTGCTCAATAAGTAATTAAAATATAGATAGATGAGGTGCCTTTTGAGAGAAAGGCAGAGAGAGAGAGACAACGAGAGAGAGAGAGGGGGGGTTGGGAAGGAGAGAGGCCGCAAGGGCAGGGTTGCCACTCAGGATGGTGGGTGGGTGGGTGTTGGCAGGGGTGCACACTCCGATGAAAAATTAAAGTCTTTGAAGGTGGTCTTCTAGCAGGGGGAGAAGATGTCTTCACCTGGGAAAGCTGGAGATGCCCCAGGCTCAGTCCCACACCAGGTCTTAACGATGTATTAGTTGGGCTGGTCACCTAGGCAGCTCCAGCTATCCCAGGTCAGGCAATAGGAAGGGGTGCTTAATTAGTGGTGTGTGTGGCCTAGTGTTTTACAAGAGCCACACACACACACACACACACCTTGATGATCCGGCCCTTTTTTCTTCTTTTCTCCCCCCACCTAAAATACAAAGTCTTTGGGAGAGTGCACCAAATAACACCCACCTGAAAGACGATGTTGTTCTTCCCTCCTTCCAAACAGTTGGTGGTTGTTGGTTGTTTCTCTCCCCTTTCTCCTGAAGTGGAGGCCAATTTGGGGAGGCAGTAATGGAAAGGCCTCTCCCCTGGTTGGTGTTGTTGCTGGCCTCCTTTCTCCTTCTCCTCCTCTGTCCCCTCTCTCCAGGCACCTCAGTTGTTATGATGATGGTGGAGGTGGAGGTGGTGACCTTTCATTCTCCTCCTCTTCCTGGTCAGGAGACCACCACTTTTCACTCTCCACTCTCCTGGTTTGGCTGCTCCTTCTCCTCCTGCTGACTGAGGCAGCTCTAACAGGAGGGCAACGTCAGACTGAAATACAGAAGCCTGCTAGGGCCTTTTATACAGGGTGGTCACTGCCGGTACTGCAGTCTAAAACCAGTTCTTCCCTTAAAGGTACATACACAACAATTCCTCCCCTTTTAGATAAACAGTACATAACATTCATTTAACAACTAAATAATAACTAATTACAACTTTCTGGATATTATATACATCAACTGAAATAATCATTTATAAGTTCAGTCTTTGAGGAGGCTTCCTGATCCTGACTGGATAGCGCCTTTCTCGAGTATCCTGTTCTTGCGGCGAAGCTGATTCTGGTTCATGGTCACTGGTTGGTTCGTCAGCTTCCAATACCACTGCTTCTGAGGTAGACGCAATCTGTACTTCAGGTTGATTACCAGGTGCACCTTCTCGTGCCACCGGTTTGGCTTGTTCCTGTGACTCTAGAATCTGGTCAGCATGGCGCCTCACAATGCTCTCTCCAACGTCCACTGTGTACATTAATGGTCCCTGCTGTGTGCATATCGTTCCTGGCTGCCATTTTTCTGTTCGGTAGTCGCAGGCCAAGACTGGTTGCCCTACCTTGAAGCTCCGGGTTGGCTTCTCATTTATGTGCTGGAATTGCTTATCCGCAACATCTCGTCTTATGTTTGGTTTGAGCAAATCCAGACGACATCTTAGCCTTCGGTTGAAGAACAGTACGGCTGGAGCTTGGTTGGTTACTGCATGTGTCGCATTCCGGTAAGCAAACAAGAAATTATCCACCTTGTGTTGTAGTGGTATGTCGTCATTATACATTGCCTTTATGGCCTTTTTAAAGGTCTGAACAAACCTCTCAGCCAATCCATTTGTGGCTGGATGATATGGGGCAGATGTGTAATGTTTCACCCCATTATTCTTCAGGAACCTCCGGAAATCCTCAGACACAAACTGTGGCCCATTGTCGGAGCAAATCTGTTCTGGCAACCCATTCCTGGCGAAGATGGTCCTTTAGGACTGCAATAGTTTTCTCCGTGGTGGTGGAGGACATTTTAATGACCTCTGGCCATTTCGAATGGGCGTCCACAGCGATTAGAAACATTGAGTCCATAAATGGACCAGCAAAATCAATGTGTACCCGTTGCCATGGAGATGAGGGCCACTCCCATGGATGTAGCGGGGCCTGTGGTGGAGCGTTTTGGAGCTTCTGGCATCCTGTGCATCTCTTGGTCATATCCTCGATTTCTTTATCGATTCCCGGCCACCACACAAACGCCCTGGCTAGGCTCTTCATTTTTACCCCTCCCAGATGACCCTCATGAAGCTCATTGAGCACTCTATCTCTCAACTTGGGTGGAATTACCACTCGGGATCCACACATCTAGGTTCCCCGGCACACTGACAGCTGTTCTCTCCTTGACGAGAATGCTGGCAACAGTGAGCTGCCATATGCTGGCCATCCCTTCACCGTCAAATTGTAGACCCGAGAGAGTGTCGGGTCATTTCGGGTTTCCTTCTCTATACTCGAGTTTGTAACAGGCAAACATTCGACTATGGTCGCATGGAATATCTCAACAGGGTCCACTGCCGGTGTTTCTTCTACCGTAGGCAACGGTAGGCGCGACAGCCCATCAGCATTTCCATGCTGTTTCGTACCCTTGTACTCTATGTCGTACTGATGTGCCCCTAGAAAAAGTGACCATCTTTGCAGCCATTGCGCCGTCATCACCGGAACGCCCTTCTTTGGGTTAAAAATGGAGACCAGGGGCTGATGATCAGTCAGTAGGGTGAATTTCTGCCCGTGCAGATAGTGATTGAACTTCTTCACCCCCCACAGAAGGCTGAGGGCCTCCCTGTCAATCTGGGCGTAGTTACGCTCGGCTGACGTTAGCGAGTGCGACGCAAAGGCTATTGGCCTCTCTGAACCGTCACGGAATTTGTGTGACAGTACCGCTCCAATGCCGTAGGGTGACGCATCACATGCCAACTGAATCAGTAGTGTTGGGTTGTAGTGGGCCAATACTTCTTTTGAAGTGATTAGGCATTTACATTCCTGAAAGGCACGCTTACACTCATCACTCCATTTCCATGTCACTCCAGTTTGCAGCAGGGCGTTCAGTGGGTGCAGAATTGTAGGTAAATTCGGCAAGAACTTATGGTAGTAGTTCAACAACCCGAGGAACGACCTCAGTTGCGACACATTTTCCGGTGCTGGAGCCTTGACTACAGCCTCAATCTTGTCCGGCGACTTATGCAACCCTTCCTCATCAATCATGTGGCCACAATACGAGATTTGTCTCCTGAAGAACTCACATTTGGGGCGGTTGGCTCATAGCCCATATTCCTGTAATCTCGTGAGCACCTGCTCCAGGTTGGCAAGGTGTACATTGTCATTTTCACCCGTAACCAGGATGTTGTCCAAATAACACTGGGTCCCCGGGATCCCTTGCAGGACTTGTTCCATTGCCCTCTGCCAAATAGCCGGGGCCGATGCTACCCCGAATACCAGTCGATTGTACTGGTAAAGGCCTTTGTGAGTGTTTATCGTGAGGTATTTTCTAGATGCTTCTTCCACCTCCATTTGTAGATACGCTTGGGCCAGATCAATCTTTGTAAAACGTTTCCCTCCAGATAGTGAGGCAAAAATATCTTCTATCTGCGGAAGTGGATACTGTACTGTGTGCAGGACTGCGTTCACAGTCACCTTGAAGTCCCCACAGATGCGAACCTTCTTTGGCTCCCCAGGCATGCTGCTCAATGCTTTCTTCATTACAGGAACGATGGGTGTGGCCCACTCGCTCCAGTCCACCTTGGACAGCACACCCGAACACTCCAGACTCTCCAGTTCAGCTTCAATAGCTGGGCGGATTGCATATGGCACCGGTCTGGCCTTGAAAAATTTTGGGTTTGCGTTATCCTCAATCTTTATGGTTGCCTTTACTCCTTTTAGAGTCCCAAGTCCTTGTTGGAACACCTCTTCCGCGTCAGATAGAATTTGTGACAGACGTCCAGATGTGACGTCATCATCCTTTTTGTCAGTCACAGTTAGCGCCAGAATGGAATGCCAATCCAATTGTATTTTTCGGATCCATTCACGTCCCAATAATGGTGGTCCTCCATCTTGTAGTATATACATATATAGTTTCTGTGTTTCCTTGCCGTTATATTTAACTGGCACCCTTATTTTTCCTCTGGGGTAGACCTTTTGCCCCGTGTATGTCTTCAATACAATGGACGTGTCATTTAAGTGTATGTGTGAGAATAGCCGCTCATAGTCTCGTCGATTCATGACAGTTAGGGCTGATCCTGTGTCCAATTCCATCTTTACTGGGGACCCTGCTATCATGAGGGTGACCCAAATGGTTCGGTGATCTTCCTTTGCGATCACGTTGTGTAACTTTAGACAACTTAGTCTCCTGCTCCCGGAGTCCTTATCACTCCCCTGATCTTCCGAACTACTGTCTGTCCGTTTCTTTACTTTCCTGTACTGTTCCTTAGTAGTTCTTGTCGTGTTGGTTTTCTTTCCCAACCTGCAGACTCTTGCTATATGTCCCATTTTTCCGCATTGCCTGCATACTTTGTCCTTAAACCAGCAGTCCTTCTGCTCATGGGTTGTTCTGCCGCAGCGATAGCACTTTTCTGCTCCATACGCCATTTCGTTAGTGCTGTATTCTTGTGGTTTCTGTTGTATTTCCGCAGCTCCCCGTGCTGCTGCTTCGTAGGATACTGCCACGCTGAAAGCCTGTTCTAGCGTCAGGTCCTTTTTTGAAAGTAGTCGTTTCTGGGTTCCTTCACTCTGGAGCCCGCAGACAAACTTATCCCGCAAGGTGTCTGCCAGTCCTGCTCCGAACTGGCAGTGCTTCAATAACTTGCGTAGTTCCGTAAGATAGTCAGCATTGCTCTCATCTTTGTGCTGGTTTCTTTTATGGAACTTGAATCTTTCTGCTACCAGCAGCGGTGTAGGGTTTAGGTGTTCCTGTAAGGTATTAACAATCTCCTCAAAACTTTTCTCCATTGGGTTAGCTGGGGTAATTAAATTCTGCAATAGGCCGTACGTACTCGCGCCCATCAAATTCAATAATACCGACGCCCTCTTTCCATCGGCCACCTCATTTGCCTTGCAGTACACTTCAATTCTTTCCACATACGTGGTCCAGTCTTCTACCTCGTTGTCGAAAGCAGTGATACTGCCACTTTTCGGCATCTTGGGTGATTTAAAATGGCACCTCCCGCGCTTTTCCTTCTTCCCCAACGGGATAAAATGGCGCCTCCCGCGCTTTTCCTTCTTCCCCTTGCTGCCGCGCTGCTCCGAGCGTTCTACGGGGTAATGGCGGCGACCCGCGGCTTCGGCGCGTCACGCTTTCCTTCCCCCCGTTTATTTTCTCTCCGCTGCCCGGTTCTTGAGCACCGACCGCGCCCTGTGCGCTCCACCCTCTCTCTCTCTTGTTTTCTTTTCCCGGCGACGCTACGCGGCCCATTTTGTAGAACCGCTCGATCGAGCTTGAGCCCGCCGCAGTCCAGAAGGGTCAGCGCACCACCTGCTACCAGCATGATTTGCTGGAACACCTTAACTGGGGAGCCAAGCACAGCTCCCGACAGTCTCTCCCGCAATTCTCCGAACACCGATGAATTCTTTGGGCGGTTGCCCGCGGTCGACGCCCGTTGCTCAGACTACGACCTCCAAGAAACCTCCTCTCAGGGCGAGATCCCCGTGAGATGATGCCACACTGCAGGTGAGTTCGAACTTACTCGTCGCCAATGTAAAGTCCGCGCCTCAATAATACACAGACTTCGGGAGAACAGTTTAACAGGTACTTTACTTAACAGGAGGGCAATGTCATACTGAAATACAAAAGCTTGCTAGGGCCTTTTATACAGGGGTGGTCACTGCCGGTACTGCAGTCTAAAACCAGTTCTTCCCTTAAAGGTACATACACAACAAGGAGATTATTTTTTTTACATAGCGAGTTGTTGTGATCTGGAACGCGCTGCCTGAAAGGCCGGTGGAAGCAGATTCAATAATAACTTTCAAAAGGGAATTGGATAAATACTTGAAAAGGAAACATTTTCCGGGCTCGGGGGAAAGAGCAGGGGAATGGGTCCAAAGAGCCAGCACAGGCACGATGGAGAGAGCGGGGCAGTGGGATGGGTTTGGGGATTGCTCGCGTACAGAAGGAGGGCAGGCTGGAGGGGCCGACTGGCCTCTGTCTGTGCTGGGAAGGAGCCTGCGGGTTTGACTGATCTGCCCTTGCTTTCCAGCTGGTGGATTACGCCAAGCGAGGGGACACGGACGAGAAAGCCATGAAGATGGCCGACTTCTGGCTGACGGTCAGTATCTCTGGCACGGGGCTGGGGGTAGGGGGGGCCGCGGGGTCTTCGGGGTCGGCCTGTGTCGCGAGCATCACTCTGCCTCGCCCGCGATCTCGCCGTGCTGGCCATCGCAAAGAGCCTTGGCTACTTGCATTTCTATAGCGCCTTTCACTACCTCAGGACGTCCCACAGCACCTTACAGCCAATGAAGGTTTTTTTTTTGAAGTGTAGTCACTGTTGTAATGTAGGAAACCCGGCATCCAATTTGTGCACAGCAAGCTCCCACAAACAGAAATGTGATCATCACCAGATGTTGGTTGATGGATAAATATTGGTCACAGGACAGCGGGGCGAACTCCCCTGCTCCTCTTCAATATAGTGGCTGTGGGATCTTTTGCATTCACTTGAGAGGGCAGACAGAGCCTCATGTTTAACCTCTCATCTGAAAGGTGACACCTCTGACAGTGATTCACTCTGACAGTGCGGCACTCCCTCAGTGCTGCCCCTCCGACAGTGCGATGCTCCCTCAGTACTGCCCCTCCGACAGTGTGATGCTCCCTCAGTACTGACCCTCCGACAGTGCAGCGCTCCCTCAGTACTGCCCCTCCGACAGTGCAGCGCTCCCTCAGCACTGACCCTCCGACAGTGCAGCGCTGCCTCAGTACTGACCCTGCGACACTCCCTCAGTACTGACTCTCCGGCAGTGCCGCGCTCACTCAGTACTGTCCCTCCGACAGTACGGCCCTCCCTCAGTACTGCCACTCCGACAGTGCTCCTTCAACAGTGCAGCGCTCCCTCAGCACTGCTCCTCCTACAGTGCCCCTCCAACAGTGCGGCGCTCCCTCAGCACTGCTCTTCCGACAGTGCAGCGCTCCCTCAGTACTGCCCCTCCGACAGTGCGGCGCTCCCTCATTACTGCGCTGGGAGTGTCGGCCTGGATTATGTGCTAAAGTTTCTGGAGTAAGACTCGAACCGACCACCTTCTGACTCAGAGGCGAGAGCGAGTGCTACCCACTGAGCCAGAGAGGTGACTTGAGATCCTGTGACTATTTGCACTGGAACGGAGAAGGCTAAGAGGAGATTTAATAGGGTTTTTAAAAATGATAATGAGTTTTGATGGAGTGAATGGGGACAATAAATTTCCTGTGCTCGGGGAGTCAGTGACGTGAGCCCATCAATTTAACGAGTGTTCTGAGAGGGATTAGTAGAAATTTCTGTACACAGAGGTGTTGAAGCACGGAATGCTCCCAAAGAATCTCACAGCACAGAAGGAGGCCATTCGGCCCCTCGTGCCTGTGCCGGCTCTTTGAAGAGCTCTCCAATTAGTTCCCACTCCCCCTGCTCTTTCCCCAGAGCCCTGCAAATATCTCCTTTTCAAGTATTTATCCAATTCTCTTTTGAAAGTTACTATTGAATCTGCTTCCAGCGGCCTTTCAGGCAGCGTATTCCAGACCACAACAACTCGCTGCGTAAAAAAAATAATCTCCTCATCTCCCCTCTGGTTCTTTTGCCAATTTTCTTAACTCTGTGTCCTCTGGTTACCGACCCTCCTGCCAGTGGGAACAGTTTCTCCTCATTTACTCGATCAAAACCCCTCATGATTTTGAACGCCGCTCTTTACGAGAATGGTTCCAGGGATGAGGGACTTCAGTTATGTGGAGAGACTGGAGGAGCTGGGATTGTTCTCCTTAGAGCAGAGAAGGTTAAGGGGAAGATTGTATTCAAAATCATAAATGGTTTTGAGAGTAAATGAGGAGAAACTGTTTCCAGTGGTAGAAGGGTCGGTAACCAGAGGACACAGATTGAAGGTGATTGGTTAAAGAACCAGAGGGGAGGTGAGGAGATTATTTTTTTTACACAGCGAGTTGTTGTGATCTGGAATGCGCTGCCCGAAAGGCCGGTGGAAGCAGATTCAATAATAACTTTCAAAAGGGAATTGGATAAATACTTGAAAAGGAAACATTTTCCGGGCCCTGGGGAAAGAGCAGGGGAGTGGGCCCAAAGAGCCAGCACAGGCACGATGGGCCGAATGGCCTCCTCCTGCGCTGTATCATTCTATGATTCTGTTAAATCTGCCCTAAACCTTCTCTGCTCGAAGAACAATCCCAGCTTCTCCAATCCTCCACGTCACTGAAGCCATGGGGAGGAGGTTGAGGCCGAGACCATGGCCTCTGTGAAAGGGGGAATTTGGGATCAATATTTGTCGATGGAGAGAGCGGGGCAGTGGGATGGGTTTGGGGATTGCTCGCGTACAGAAGGAGGGCAGGCTGGAGGGGCCGACTGGCCTCTGTCTGTGCTGGGAAGGAGCCTGCAGGTTTGACTGATCTGCCCTTGCTTTCCAGCTGGTGGATTACGCCAAGCGAGGGGACACGGACGAGAAAGCCATGAAGATGGCCGACTTCTGGCTGACGGTCAGTATCTCTGGCGTGGGGCTGTGGGTAGGGGGCCCGCGGGTTCTTCGAGGTCGGCCTGTGTCGTGAGCGTCACTCTGCCACGCCCGTGATCTCGCCGCGTTGGCCATCGCAAAGCACCTTGGCGACGCTGCAGTTTGACTGGGGCCCTCCCTGGGCTGTGGGAGACGGGAGCTTCGAGCGGTCTTCCTGATCCCGACTGCGATCCAGTGACCTCCTTCGTCCTCCCCTCACCCCTTTCCACCTCCCTCCCAATGTGGTTTGAAAGGCTGCGCCCGTGTGTGAATGGACACACATGCTGCACCAGTTGCGATAGCTCACATGGTGGAACAGCCCGCTGGATGAAATGGGCACCTTGGCATCAGATTTACAAACGCCCTTCTGGCTCTTCTCTTCCCACTCTTGTCCTAAATACCCGGTTGTGAGTGGTTTTTGTACAGAGCTCACTCCCCGACCCCCCACCCCACCAGTCCTGCAATCCTGGGCCCAGACTACTGACCAATCAGGCGGCTCCGCACAGACCGGGAACTTTCAATCCACTGCACAGCAAGTCACTGATCCAACTCGCCCCGAGTGAGTCTTTGATTGAAGAAAGAAAGACTTGCATTTCTATAGCGCCTTTCACTACCTCAGGACGTCCCACAGCACCTTACAGCCAATGAAGTACTTTTTTTTGAAGTGTAGTCACTGTTGTACTGTAGGAAACCCGGCAGCCAATTTGTGCACAGCAAGCTCCCACAAACAGAAATGTGATGATGACCAGATGTTGGTTGAGGGATAAATATTGGCCTTAGGACAGCGGGGAGAACTGCCCTGCTCCTCTTTGAAATATTGGCACAGGATCTTCCATATCCACCTGAGAGGGCAGATGGGGCCTCGGGTTTAACCTCTCATCTGAAAGATGACACCTCTGACAGTGCAGCACTCCCTCAGTACTGCCCCTCCGACAGTGCAGCGCTCCCTCAGTACTGCCCCTCCGACAGTGCAGCGCTCCCTCAGTACTGCCCCTCCGACAGTGCGGCGCTCCCTCAGTACTGCCCCTCCGACAGTGCGGCGCTCCCTCAGTACTGCCCCTCTGACAGTGCGGCGCTCCCTCAGTACTGCCCCTCCGACAGTGTGGCGCTCCCTCAGCACTGCCCCTCCGACAGTGCAGCGCTCCCTCAGTACTGCCCCTCCGCCAGTGCGGCGCTCCCTCAGGACTGCCCTTCCGACAGTGCGGCGCTCCCTCAGTACTGCTCCTCCGACAGTGCAGTGCTCCCTCAGTACTGCCCCTCTGACAGTGCGGCACTCCCTCAGTACTGCCCCTCCGACAGTGCTGCGCTCCCTCAATACTGCCCCTCCGACAGTGCAGTGCTCCCTCAGTACTGACCCTCCGACAGTGCGATGCTCCCGCGGTACTGCCCCTCCGACAGTGCGGTGCTCCCTCAGTACTGACTGTTAAGTCCGTGAATGATTGAGACACGGACCAGCAGGAGTGAAAACAAACAAGTCTTTACTGGTGGAAGTCAATAGTGAAAACTAACAAACAGAGGCTCTCTAGCGCCTTTTATACAGGGGTGGTCACTGCCGGTACTGCAGTCTGAGACCAGTTATTCTCTTAAAGGTACATACACAACAATTCCTCCCCTTTTAGATAAACAGTACATAACATTCATTTAACAACTAAATGATAACGAATTACAATCACAATTGCTGTTGCTAGATACATTGGTTAAGTTTAAGCAATTATAAGTTCAGTCTTTGAGGAGGCTTCCTGATTTTGTCTGGATAACGCCTCTTTGGGGTATCAGGTTCTTCTGGCAATGTTGAGTCGGGATCAATGTCGTTGTTTGGTTCATCTGCTTCCAATATTACCGGTTCTGCGGTAGCTGCAATTGGAACGTCGATTTCATTACCAGGTGTATCAGATCGTGGTGTGGAGTTGACGTTTTCCAGTGACTCTAGAATCTGGTCAGCATGGCGTCTTACAATGCTCTCCCCAACGTCCACGGTATACATGAGAGGTCCTTGTCGTGTACAAATCGTTCCTGGCTGCCATTTCTCAGTGCGGTAGTCCCGGGCCAAAACTGGTTGACCTATCTTAAAACTCCTGGTCGGCCTTTCATTCATATTCTGAAACTGTCTGTTCTCCACATCTCTTCGGACGTTTGGCTTAACCAAATCCAAGCGGCATCGTAGTCTTCGATTGAAGAACATCATGGCTGGAGTTTGGTTGGTAACCGCATGTGTTGCATTCCGGTAGGCAAACAAGAAGTTGTCCACCTTGTGTTGTAGGGGTATATCTTCATTACACATTGCCTTGATAGCCTTCTTGAATGTTTGGACAAACCTCTCAGCCAATCCATTAGTGGCTGGATGATATGGGGCAGATGTGTAATGCTTAATACCATTGTTCTTTAAGAACCTCCGGAACTCTTCAGACACCAACTGTGGTCCATTGTCAGAGCAAATCTGTTCAGGCAGCCCATTCCTGGTGAATATGGTTCGTAAGACTGTGATAGTTTTTTCCGTGGTGGTTGAGGACATTTTTATTACCTCTGGCCACTTTGAATGTGCATCCACCGCAATTAAAAACATCGAGTCCATGAAGGGACCAGCAAAATCAATGTGCACCCTTTGCCATGGAGATGAGGGCCACTCCCATGGATGCAGAGGAGCTTGTGGTGGGGCGTTTTGGACCTTCTGGCATCCTGCACAGCCCTTGGTCATCTCTTCGATTTCTCTATCGATTCCCGGCCACCACACAAACGCTCTGGCTAAGTTCTTCATTTTTACCCCACCCAGATGACCCTCATGAAGCTCATTGAGCAATCTATCCGTCAACTTAGGTGGAATTACTACTCTGGATCCACACATCAAGGTTCCTCTGCACACGGACAGCTGTTCTCTTCTCAGCGAGAATGCTGGCAGCAGTGGTTCGCCATGTGCTGGCCATCCCTTCACCGTTAAATCATAGACCCGTGATAGTGTCGGGTCATTCCGTGTTTCCTTTTCTATGTTTGCATTCGTCACAGGGAGACATTCGACTATGGTCGAGTGGAATAACTCCATTGGATCCACTGCAAGGTCTTCTTCTTCCACCTTCGGCAACGGTAGACGTGACAATCCATCAGCATTTCCATGCTGTTTAGTTCCTTTGTACTCGATGTCATATTGGTGTGCCCCTAGGAAAAGGGACCATCTCTGCAGCCGTTGTGCCGTCATTATCGGTACGCCCTTCTGAGGGTTGAAAATGGAGACAAGAGGTTGATGATCGGTTAGTAGAGTAAATTTTTGACCGTGCAGGTAGTGATTGAACTTCTTCACCCCCCACACCAGGCTGAGGGCCTCTCTGTCAATCTGAGCGTAGTTACGCTCGGCAGAAGTTAACGAGCGTGACGCAAAAGCTATCGGCCTCTCTAACCCATCAAGGAACTTATATGACAGTACCGCCCCAATGCCGTAGGGAGACGCACCACACGCCAGTCTGATCGGCAGTGCTGGGTTGTAGTGAGCCAATACTTCCCTTGAAGTGATTAAGTCCTTACTCTTCTGAAAAGCACGCTTACAATCATCGCTCCATTTCCATGCTACCCCCGTTCGTAGCAGGGCGTTCAGTGGGTGCAGAATTGTCGACAAATTTGGCAAAAACTTATGATCGTAATTCACCAACCCGAGGAATGACCTCAGTTGCGACACATTTTCAGGCGCTGGGGCCTTAACAACCGCTTCAATTTTGTCAGGGGACTTATGTAACCCCTCTTCATCAATCACGTGGCCACAATACGATATCTGTTTCTTAAAAAATTCGCACTTGGGGCGGTTGGCTCGCAGCCCATGTTCCCGTAGTCTAGTGAGCACCTGTTCTAGGTTGTTAAGGTGTTCACTGTCATCTTCACCTGTTACAAGGATGTCGTCCAAGTAACACTGAGTCCCCGGAATCCCTTGCAGGACTTGTTCCATCGCTCTTTGCCATATCGCCGGAGCCGATGCTACTCCGAATACCAATCGATGATACTGGTAAAGACCTTTGTGAGTGTTTATCGTGAGATACTTCCTAGAGGACTCTTCAACCTCCATCTGCAAATATGCTTGTGCTAGATCAATTTTTGTAAAACGCTTCCCTCCAGACAGTGAGGCGAAGATGTCTTCGATCCTTGGAAGAGGATATTGTACTGTGTGAAGGACAGGGTTCACCGTCACCTTGAAATCCCCACGGATGCAAATCTTCCTTGGCTCTCCGGACTTATTGCTTAACGTTTTCTTCATGACAGGAACGATGGGTGTCGCCCACTCGCTCCAGTCGACCTTAGACAACACGCCCGCCTTCTCCAGATTCTCCAGCTCTGCCTCGACGGCTGGGCGAATTGCATATGGTACCGGTCTTGCTTTGAAAAACTTGGGAACTGCATTCTCTTCTATTTTTATCGAGGCGGTTACACCTTTAAGCGTGCCCAGTTCTTGTTGAAATACCTCTTTGGCGTTAGCTAAGATTGTTGACAATCGTCCAGGAGTGACGTCTTCATCTTTTTTACCGTCCACCGTCATTGCATGAATGGAATGCCAATCCAAGTTTATCTTCCTGATCCATTCCCGTCCCAATAACGGTGGTCCACCATTTGGCAGTATGTAGAGATACAATTTCCGTATTTTCTTGCCATTGTATTCGACAGGCACCCTTATTTTTCCTCTGGGGTATACTTTTTGCCCCGTATACGTCGTCAAGACGATGGATGTCTCTCTCAAGGGTATGTGTGAAAATAGCCGCTCGTAGTCTCGTCGATTCATGATGGTTAACGCTGATCCTGTATCCAATTCCATTTTAACTTGGGACCCTGCTATCGTGAGGGTGACCCAAATGGTTCGGTGATCCTCTTTTGCAATTACATTGTGAAGTTTGAGACAGCTTAGTCTCCTGTTCTCGGATTCACTATCGCTCATCTGGTCTTTGGAACTACTGTCCGTCATCTTTTGTACTTTCTTGTACGGTTCCTTCATAGCCTTTTTGTTGTCGCTGGTCTTCTTCCCAGACCTCCAAACTTGTGCAATGTGTCCAATCTTCCCGCATTGTCTGCATATTTTGTCTTTGGACCAGCAGTCCTTCTGGTCATGGTTAGTTCTGCCGCAGCGATAACATTTTGCAAATCCCCGTGTCATTTCGTGGGTGCCGTATTCCTGTGGTTTTTGTTGAATTTCTGCAGCTCCCCTGGCTGCTACTTCATACGATACTGCCACGCTGAAAGCCTTATCTAGCGTCAGCTGTTTTTCTGAGAGTAACTTCTTCTGTGTTCCTTCACTCAGGAGTCCACAGACAAATTTGTCCCGTAGGGTATCTGCCAGTCCTGCTCCGAACTGGCAGTGCTTTGATAGCTTGCGTAGTTCCGTAAGATACTCAGCATTGCTCTCATCTTTGTGCTGAGTTCTCCTGTGGAATTTAAATCTTTCTGCTATCAACAGCGGTGCAGGGTTTAAGTGTTCCTGTAGGACAGCAACAATTTCGTTAAAACTCTTCGCCTTCGGTTTGGCTGGAGTAATCAGGTCCCGCAATAGGCCGTACGTTCTAGCGCCCATTAAGTTTAGCAATATCGATGCCTTTTTCCCCTCCGCTATTTCGTTTGCCTCGAAATATACCTCGACTCTTTCCACATACGTGGTCCAGTCCTCTAATGTATTATCAAAAGCAGTGATACAGCCAGTCTTTGGCATCTTGCAAATCTAAAATGGCGCCTCCCGCGCTTTGCCTTCTTCCCCGATTTAACAAAATGGCACCTCCCGCGCTTTGCCTTCTTCCCCGCTGTTGTTAGCGCTGCTTTCCACGGTTTCTTGCGCGTTAAATATTGATTCTTTTTCTTTTATTATTTTCCCGTCATGGAGCGAACCCTCTGAGACACTTCCCTCCCTCTTCTTAGGTCCGAACGCTGCCCGGCTTCGAAGCAACGGCCGCGCCCTGTGTGCTCCACCCTCTCTCTCTCTCTTTGCCTCCCGACTCGCCGCCCGGCCCCGTTGAAAAGCCACCCGATCGAGCTTCAGCCCGCCACAGCCCAGGAAGGATCAGAGCACTACCTGCCACCAGCCCGACTAGTTGGGAAACCACAGACTGGTGAACCGAACCTGGCTCTTGACAGTCTCTCCTGCAAGTTTTCAAACCGATGATTGACGGTCGACGCCCGTTTCTCGAGTTTCTTTGGACTCAATTTTTTTCTTTTTTTTTTCTTTCTTCTGGCTCCGACCTTCAACAACGTCGTCTGAGGTGCTGCCGAGTTGCAGGTAAGTTTGTTTCTTACTCGTCGCCAGTGTTAAGTCCGTGAATGATTGAGACACGGACCAGCAGGAGTAAAAACAAACAAGTCTTTACTGGTGGAAGTCAATAGTGAAAACTAACAAAGAGAGGCTCTCTAGCACCTTTTATACAGGGGTGGTGACTGCCGGTACTGCAGTCTGAGACCAGTTATTCTCTTAAAGGTACAAACACAACACTGACCCTCCGACAGTGCGATGCTCCCTCAGTACTGCTCCTCCGACAGTGCGGCGCTCCCTCAGTACTGCCACTCCGACAGTGCGACGCTCCCTCAATACTGCCCCTCCGACAGTGCGGCGCTCCCTCAGTACTGCCTCTCCAACAGTGCGGCGCGCCCTCAGTACTGCCCCTCCGACAGTGAGGCGCTCCCTCAGTACTGCCTCTCCGACAGTGCGCCGCTCCCTCAGTACTGCCCCTCCGACAGTGCGGCGCTCCCTCAGTACTGCCCCTCCGACAGTGCGGCACTCCCTCAGTACTGCCCCTCCGACAGTGCGGCGCTCCCTCAGTACTGCCTCTCTGACAGGGCGGCGCTCCCTCAGTACTGCCCCTCCGACAGTGCTGCACTCCCTCAATACTGCCCCTCCGACAGTGCAGCGCTCCCTCAGTACTGACCCTCCGACAGTGCGATGCTCCCGCAGTACTGCCCCTCCGACAGTGCGGTGCTCCCTCAGTACTGACCCCCCGACAGTGCGATGCTCCCTCAGTACTGCTCCTCCAACAGTGCAACACACCCTCAGTACTGCCCCTCCAACAGTGCGACGCTCCCTCAATACTGCCCCTCCGACAGTGCGGCGCTCCCTCAGTACTGCCCCTCCGACAGTGTGGCGCACCCTCAGTACTGCCCCTCCGACAGTGCGGCGCTCCCTCAGTACTGCCTGTCCGACAGTGCGGCGCTCCCTCAGTACTGCCCCTCCGACAGTGCGGCGCTCCCTCAGTACTGCCCCTCTGACTGTGCGACGCTCCCTCAGTACTGCCCCTCCAACAGTGAGGCGCTCCCTCAGTACTGCCTCTCCGACAGTGCGGCGCTCCCTCAGTACTGCCCCTCCGACAGTGCGGCGCTCCCTCAGTACTGCCCCTCCGACAGTGCGGCGTTCCCTCAGTACAGCCACTCCGACAGTTGCACCCTGCTCTCCTTGACCATTGTCTTTATAGAACCAAACCCCCGCCATGCAACACTACCCTACACTAACTTTATTCTTTACCTTTCCCTTTCAAGGTGCAGTGTGCATGTGGTGGGGCAGTGGGTACTGAGTCCAGTGGCATGGTTGCAGACCAAAATAAAGCTCTTGGTGCTTCATTGTTTTTAGCATTGTGTGGGCCGTCGGGGCTGCACCTATTCAAGTGAGTGGGAACTATACATCATCATGCTCCTAAAGTGAGCTCTTTACAATCTATATTAACAATTTGGAGGAAGGGACCGAGTGCAACATATCCAAGTTTGCCGACGATACAAAGATGGGAGGGAAAGCAGTGAGTGAGGAGGACATAAAAAACCTGCAAAAGGACATAGACAGGCTAAGTGAGTGGGCAGAGATTTGGCAGATGCAATATAATGTTGGAAAGTGTGAGGTTATGCACTTTGGCAGAAAAAATCAAAGAGCAAGTTATTATCTAAATGGAGAGAAACTGCAAAGTGCTACAGTACAAAGGGATCTGGGGGTCCTGGTACATGAAACACAAAAAGTTAGTATGCAGGTGCAGCAGGTGATCAGGAAGGCCAATGGAATCTTGGCTTTTATTGCAAGGGGGATGGAGTATAAAAACAGGGAAGTCTTGCTGCAGTTATAGAGGGTATTGGTGAGGCCACACCTGGAATACTGCATGCAGTTTTGGTTTCCATATTTAAGAAAAGATATACTTGCTCTCAAGGCGGTTCAGAGAAGGTTCACTCGGTTGATTCCAGAGATGAGGGGGTTGACGTATGAGGAAAGGTTGAGTAGGTTGGGACTCTACTCATTGGAGTTCAGAAGAATGAGAGGCGATCTTATCGAAACATATAAGATTGCGAGGGGGCTTGATCGGGTGGATGCGGTGAGGATGTTTCCACTGATGAGTGAGACTAGAACTAGGGGGCATAATCTTAGAATAAGGGGCTGCCCTTTCAAAACTGAGATGAGGAGAAACTTCTTCACTCAGAGGGTAGTAAATCTATGGAATTTGCTATCCCAGAGAGCTGTGGAAGCTGCAACATTAAATAAATTTAAATTGAAAAAGACATTTTCCTAGCAGATAAGGGAATTAGGGGTTACGGGGAGAGGGCAGGGAAGTGGACGTGAGTCTAGGTTCAGATCAGCCATGATCCTATTGAATGGCGGAGCAGGCCCGAGGGGCCGTATGGCCTACTCCTGCTCCTATTTCTTATGTTCTTATTGAGGGGGAAAGTGGTGAGTCAATCCTCGCAGAGTACCCAGCCTCTGCTGTGCTCTTTAGTCACTGTGTTGTTACACTTGATACAGTTAAGCTTCTCCGCAATGTTGTCTTTCAAGATGCTGTTGGGTCATTCGCCAATGTTGGTGCTGTTGAGGGCCTGGGATGGTCGCTGGGCTTATCCTTTTTCGAGACGGTGATAATCTAGGAATTAAGCACCGTGAATGTTGTCTACCCCTATTGATGGTGAAGCCAAGTCTTGATGTTGAATCTAACTATTGAAGTTAGTGCCCGAGGAAATTCTAACCAATAATCACGTGACCGAGCCTGATAAATATTTTTAACAGAAGGAAACGAGAACTTCCTCTTGCTTTGCTAACTAACACACTCGGTCATTTCTCTCTGTTCAGTTCAGACTCTACAGCAGCAAGTATGAGGTGTTCCATTCTCGAGGTCTCCCTTCTACTGGCCGTTCTAAATCCAGGTATGATCTAAAATCACATTCAATTTTATTTTCAGTTGAGTATTGACAATCATAGTCTCTAACACTGTTGCTTGTGTGGATATATTTGTCCCCATCAATCTAATGCCTCCGTGTTGGGGTCTCAAAACAGTAGCTGCATTTCAAAGTGGACTTTGCTTATATTCCGTTCGGTATTGGCAAACGCGTAGCAAGAATTACCAAATTAATCGCAAAGTTATTTTGAATGTAACAATGACCGGCGACATCACTTGTTTGATAAGACTGAGGATCTGTGTCGAAGCAGCTTTTGAAACAGCGCGAGGCACAATCAGTTCATGACCCCGCCATTTCCCTTATTCGCTAAGTTTACTAAAACAACACCATCGTTAATAATGGATCAGCAATTCAAACTACCGTAAATTATGCACAGAAATGGCCATCAGTCTCCATGTTAGATTCACTTGCTCCCGCTGGGTGATCGTCTGCTGTTGAAACACGAGAATGAGCAACAGTATTCGACAAAAGACAAGACTGTAGAGAGGGCTTGAAATTAAATACTGGGGGGGGGATCAGGTGAGCGGGAATTTAACAATTCAAAGAGAAAGGAGAAGGCAATAGAGCCGGGTATTGATGGGGTAATGGTGGCCAGAGTGTGACAGGAAGGGACAGAACGTATAAACATAAGAGTGCATCAGAAAGTGGGGTCAAAGCACAGAAAAATAGTAAAAAGACAAAATTAAAAGCTCTTTATCTGAATGCACAGCATTCATAACAAGATAGATGAGTTGACGGCACAAATAGATATACATGGGTATGACCTGATTGCCATTACAGAGACGTGGTTGCAAGGTGACCAAGGCTGGGAACTGAATATTCAGGGGTATTTGACATTTTGGATGGATAGACAGAAGGGAAAAGGAGGTGGGTAGCTCTGTTAATAAAGGATGAGATCAGTGCAGTAGTGAGAAATGAAAGTGGCTCAGAAGAGCAAGATGTAGAATCAGTTTGGGTGGAGATAAGAAATAATAAGGGAAAGAAGTCACTGGTGGGCCTAATCTATAGGCCCCCTAACAGCAGCTACACTGTTGGACAGAGTATAAATCAAGAAATAATGGAGGCTTGTAAGAAAGGTTCAGCAACAATCATGGGTGATTTTAATCTTCCTATTGATTGGACAAATCAAATTGTCCAAGGCAGCCTCAAGGAAGGGTTCATAGAGTGTATCCTGGATGGTTTCCTGGAACAATACATTGTGGAACCAACCAGGGAGCAGCCTATCTTAGATCTGGTACTGTGTAATGAGACAGGATTAATAAATTATCTCATAGTAAAGGATCCTTTAGGAAAGAGTGATCATAGCATGGTTGAATTTCAAATTCAATTGGAGCGTGAGAAAGTTGGGTCTCAAATCAGTGTCCTGATCTTAAATAAAGGCAATTACAAAGGTATGAAGGCAGAGTTGGCTAAAGTTGACTGGGAAAATAGATTAAAGGGTAAGATGGTTGATAAGCAATGGTAGACATTTAAGGAGATATTTCATAACTCTCAACAAAAATATATTCCAGTGAGAAGGAATGACTTTAAGAGAGGGAGAACCGCCCGTGGCTAACTAAGGAAGTAAAGGATGGTATCAAATTGAAAACAAAGGCATACAATGTTGCCATGAAGGCCAGAGGATTGGGACATTTAAAAAAAAAGCAGCAAAGGACAACTAAAAAAGTAATAAAGAGAGAGAAGATGGATTATGAGAGTAAACTAGCTAGAAATGTAAAAACAGATAGTAAGAGCTTCTACAGGTATATAAAAAGGAAGAGAGTAGCTAAAGTAAATGTTGGTCCCTTAGAGGATGAGACTGGGGAATTAATAATGGGGAACAGGGAAATGGCAGAGACTTTGAAGAAATATTTTGTATCAGTCTTCACGGTAGAAGACACTAAAACCATCCCAATAACACATAATCAAGGGGCTATAGAGAGGGGGAACTTAAAACAATCATTATCACTAAAGAAAAAGTACTCGGTAAAATAATGGGACTAAAGGTGGACAAGTCCCCTGGACCTGACGGCCTACATCCTGGGGTCTTAAAAGAAGTGGCTGCAGAGAAAGTGGATGCTTTGGTTGCAATCTACCAAAATTCCCTGGATTCTGGAGAGGTCCCAGCAGATTGGAAAACCGCAAATGTGACGTCCCTATTTAAGAAGGGTGGGAGACAGAAAGCAGGAAACTGTAGACCAGTTAGGTTGAGCCTATACTCATTGGAGTTTAGAAGAATGAGAGGTGATCATATTGAAACATATAAAATACTGAGGGGGCTCGACAAGGTAGATGCAGAGAAGATGTTTCCCCTCATGGGGGAATCTAGAACTAGGGGGCATAGTTTCAGAATAAGGGGTCACCCATTTAAAACTGAGGTGAGGAGGTATTTCTTCTCTCAGAGGGTCGTGAATCTGTGGAATTCTCTGCCCCAGAGAGCTGTGGAGGCTGGGTCATTGAATATATTTAAGGTGGAGAGAGACAGATTTTTGAACAATAAGGGAGTGAAGGGTTATGGGGAGCGGGCAGGGAAGTGGAGCTGAGCCCAAGATCAGATCAGCCATGATCTCATTAAGTTGCGGAGCAGGCTTTAGGGGCCAAATGGCCGACTCCTGCTCCTATTTCTTATGTTCTTATGTTAAGACACAGTTTCAGAGCTCCTGTGATACTGCTGTCTTCAGTGTGCAATCGCTGTATCGGGTCACTGTGGTTCCGGGCTCCGTTCAGTGAAATGCGGGGGCAATTTATAATTTAAATATTGACATAGATAGAATGACTGAAATGTGTCAGTTCACGTTGGACAAGGCTGCACATTGTGCAAAGCGATCTGAGTCCGGGAGGCTCCGCAATATTTATTGAAAAAAGGAAAAAATGTCGTCGAGATGGATTTAAGGAAGTAACTTCTTTACCCAGAGAGTGGTGAGCATGTGGAACTCGCTACCGCAGGGAGTGATTGAGTCTAGATGCATTTAAGGGGAGGCTAGATAAGAATATGAGGGAGAACGGAATAGAGGGTTATGCTGATGCACTTAGATGAGGAAGGATGGGAGAAGGCTCAAGTGAAGTATAACCGCCGGGATGGTCTGGTTGGGCCGAATGGCCTGTTTCTCTGCTGTACATTCTATGTAATTCTATGTAACATTTTCAGCCAATAGTCCTGCTTCCTGGTTCGAGCCGAGACCTGCTATTCTCATGCGAGTGGAATCGCATTATATGATAACACATCAACATTAATTGTAAAATAGCATCGGGGTAACATAGCGGCCAGGGCTGGGGGAGAGGACCAGACACCAAGTGACTGTCAGCCCCTTAGTTCCGCCTCCTCTGACCACACAGGACACAGCTCTCTGCAGCTGAAAGGCTCACAGTGAAGCACAAAGTGTAACAGATGGTTGAATGAGCAACGACTAAAGAAATAAACCGGATGAGGAGACACTAGGATCCGCTCGATGCGAGTGTGGGAGGGGTGTAGTGGGGCGGGGTGCTGGGGGGAAGGGGGGTGTGGTGGCAGTGGGAGGGGGGTTGATGACGGGATAGGGGCAGTGCAAACGAGTCGAAATTTGCCCAGGAATTTGGATCCTTCCATCAAAAGGGCAGCACTTCACCGGCGGGGCGGCGCATTGCTCCAAATATGTGAGAGCAACAAAACAAAGGCCCCTCTGGAAGGCAGGGCCGGGGCTGGGAAAGCAGCGGGAAATTTGAAAGCAGGAAATTATTGCATCAAATTTAACACCGTCATGTTTACCTGTTTGTTTGGCGCTAATCCATCCACTATTTTAACTGAACATTGACCTCTTTTTCTCCTTGTTTTTGTATTGGTTTAAAGGCTCGGTTTAATTATTGGACAGAGTAATGTCACATCGATGAGCTGAGCGCCTCTACTATAGCATATTCAGTTTTCTGAGAGTTAGAGGCCAGCCGGGGGAGAAGTGGAATAAATGGGTTTGGAGGTAACAAAGGCCTGGCTGACGGTTTCAGCAGCAGGTGCGGTGAGTGTGGTAAACCACTTTTATCGTTCACTATCGTTACACTATGGTTATCACTGTTTATATCGTTACACTATGGTTATCACTGTGTACACTGTTGTATCACTACACCAGGTCGCCTCTTGTCACGCTGTTATACCTGGGCTGACCACTGCTGACTCCGCCCATGGCTCCGCCTACTTGCCCAGGTATAAAGGTGGTCGACTGGCTGGTATTCCTCCTTGTTGGATCCGATCACCCACGAGGGTGGGCTCTGTTATTTAGCCAAAAAAACCTATAGTTACTATCTTAACTCGTCGCTTTTCATTGGATGAATTGATAGGTATATCAATTTTATTGGCTAAATTTTGAAATGTCTTCAACGGAGCAGCCAAACGACCAGTCAGACGGCCAGCTACAACAGCCACAGCAGCCGGCCTGGCTGCGAGCCCTCCGACCGCCGTACCTGGATCTAAACCCACAGGCAGCAAACTCAGCCCTCGACTTCAACCACTGGCTGAGCTGTTTCGAATCCTACCTGGGAGAATCCGGCGTGCCTCCGGGATCCAAACTAAGAGTTCTGACCGCCCAAGTGAGCCCTAAAGTATTTGCATTCATCCAGGACCTCACTACATACGAGGACGCCATCAACCTGCTGAAAGAGCAGTACCGGAGCCCGGTAAACTCTATGTATGCCAGACATCTCCTAAGATCCCGCTCGCAACAGCCAGGAGAGTCTGTAGATGAATTTTTACAGGCGCTACAAACACTCGGCAGGGACTGTGACTTTAAAGCTGTAGCGGCTGCAGAAAATACTGAAGGGAATATCCGCGATGCCTTCGTGAAAGGCCTTCGGTCCGACTACTCACGGCAAAGACTGCTCGAATCAAAGGACCTCGACCTGAACACAGCTGCAGCCCTCGCTCGCTCTCTGGAAGTGGCCCATCGGGACCTCGAGGCGCACTCCAGGTACTGTGCTGCGCGACCCTGGGACTCGGGCCCGACCCCGACCGCAATACCCCTCGCACCGCCGCCTCTGGGACCTACCTCAGCGTCGGCGTCCCGGACCCGATCGGGACCGCCACCCCCGGTACCGGCTGCGACATTGGAGCCCCGCGATCGGGCTGCCGGCTGCTTTTTCTGTGGCCAGGCGAAACACCCGAGGGCGCGCTGCCCTGCAAGAAACGCGACCTGCTCCGACTGCCACAAGAAAGGCCACTTCGCGAAGGCCTGCAGGGGGAAAGCCACAGACGCCAGCAGTGCCTCATGCGAGTTGCGGGGGCGGCCATCTTTCATCAAGGCCACAGATGCCAGTATCCCCTCGTGTGAGTCGTGGCGGCGGCCATCTTTGATCAAGGCAACCGACACCGGCAGTGCCTCATGTGAGTTGTGGGGGCGGCCATCTTCTCCGCCATTTTATTCAACGTCGTGGGCACCGCCATTTTGTTCACCACACTCGACCGCCACCTTGTCTCCAGACCCGACCACCGCCTCACCCACAGACTACAGCAGCTCGCTCCACCATACACTAGCCTCCGTCACACTTGACCAAGCTCGCCCGCATCACCTGTCCAAGTCCATGATGGACATCAAATTAAACGGCCACGCCACGACCTGCCTGCTCGACAGCGGAAGCACGGAGAGTTTCATCCATCCAGACACGGTGAGCCACTACTCCCTCACTGTCCGGCCAACGCGCAACCGGATCTCAATGGCGTCGAGGTCCCATTCTACAGACATCAGCGGCTACTGTGTTGTGACCCTGTCGGTTAGGGGCACGGAGTATAAAAATTTTAAAATTCTCGTCCTGCCCCAACTCTGCGCTGCCGTCCTACTAGGGCTGGATTTCCAATCCCACCTTCAAAGTGTCACTTTGGCATACGGTGGACCCCTCCCCCCACTCACAGTCGACAACCAGCAGCCTTTAAACCGCCCACCGCGTACCACCTGCGGCCTATCCACCCTCAGGGTTCCGCCCCCCTCCCTGTTCGCCAACCTCACCCGCGACTGTAAACCCGTCGCTACCAAGAGCAGGCGGTACAGCGCCGGGGACAGAGCTTTTATTAGCTCTGAGGTGCAGCGTCTCCTGAAGGAGGGCATCATCGAGAGGAGCAACAGCCCCTGGCGTGCCCAGGTCGTAGTCGTTAAGGCCGGCGATAAAAACCGCCTAGTCATCGACTACAGCCAAACCATAAACCGGTACACCCAGCTGGACGCATACCCCCTTCCCCGCATATCTGATATGATCAATCAGATCGCACAGTACCGAGTATTCTCTACCATCGACCTTAAGTCGGCCTACCACCAACTCCCTATCCGCCCTGAGGACCGCCAGTATACCGCCTTCGAGGCGAATGGCCGCCTCTACCACTTCCTTAGGGTTCCCTTCGGCGTCACCAACGGGGTTTCGGTCTTCCAAAGGGACATGGACCGGATGGTTGACCAGAACGGGCTGCACGCCACGTTCCCCTATCTAGATAACGTCACCATCTGCGGCCGCGACCGGCAGGACCATGATGTTAATCTGGAAAGATTCCTCCGTACGGCCCAACGGCTGAACCTCACCTACAATAAGGAGAAATGTGTGTTTAACACCTCGCGCCTTGCCATCCTCGGCTGCGTAGTAGAGAACGGAGTCATCGGCCCCGACCCCGAAAGAATGCGCCCCCTCATGGAGCTTCCCCTCCCCCACTGTCCAAAGGCGCTGAAGAGAACCCTGGGGCTCTTCGCCTACTATGCCCAATGGGTGCCCAATTATGCGGACAAAGCCAGACCCCTCATGAAGTCCACCTCCTTCCCCCTGACGGCAGAAGCGTGCGCAGCCTTCTCCCTCATTAAGGGAGACATTGCTAAGGCCACAATGCACGCGGTGGATGAGTCTATCCCTTTCCAAGTGGAGAGCGATGCATCCGACTTCGCCCTAGCCGCAACCCTCAACCAGGAGGGGAGACCGGTGGCCTTCTTCTCAAGGACCCTCCAGGGCCCTGAGATCCAACACTCTACGGTCGAGAAGGAGGCCCAGGCGATCGTGGAGGCTGTACGACACTGGAGGCATTACCTGGCAGGCAAACGATTTACCCTCCTCACCGACCAGCGTTCGGTCGCTTTTATGTTTAATAACAAGCTGAGGGGCAAAATCAAGAACGACAAGATCTTGAGGTGGAGAATCGAGCTCTCCACCTATGATTATGATATCTTGTACCGGCCTGGTAAACTGAACGAACCCCCAGATGCTCTATCACAAAGTACATGCGCCAACATGCAAACTGATAGACTGCAGACCCTCCACAACGACCTCTGCCACCCCGGGGTCACCAGACTTTACCACTTCATTAAGGCCCGCAACCTGCCCTACTCCATCGAGGAGGTCAGGACCATGACCAGGAACTGCCAAACCTGTGCCGAATGCAAACCGCATTTCTTTAGGCCGGACAGAGCAAGCCTGATCAAGGCCACCCGCCCCTTCGAGTGCTTGAGCATCGATTTTAAGGGGCCCCTCCCGCCCTCTGACCGTAATGTGTACTTCCTCAACATTATTGATGAGTACTCCCGTTTCCCCTTTGCCTTCCCCTGCCCAGACATGACCAGTACCACGGTCATCAAATGCCTGAACGACCTCTTCACCTTGTTCGGGTTCCCGAACTATATACATAGCGACCGGGGCTCCTCCTTCATGAGCGAGGAACTTTGCCAGTTCCTACTAGCGAGAGGTATTGCTGCAAGCAGGACCACCAGCTACAACCCCCGAGGGAACGGCCAGGTGGAAAGAGAGAACGCGACTGTCTGGAAGGCCGTTCTCTTAGCCTTAAAGTCTAAGGGCCTCCCAACCTCTCGCTGGCAGGAAGTCCTCCCTGCAGCGCTGCATTCCATCCGGTCACTGCTTTGCACTGCCATTAACGCCACCCCCCATGAACGAATGTTTGTTTTCCCCAGGAAGTCGACTACGGGAACCACGCTACCAACTTGGCTGACTTCTCCGGGGCCCGTCTTGCTGCGAAAGCACGTGAGGGCCCATAAAACGGACCCCCTGGTCGAGAGGGTGGACCTCCTGCACGCCAACCCCCAGTACGCCTATGTGGCATACCCAGACGGGCGGGAGGACACAGTCTCCTTACGAGACCTCGCACCCTCGGGCACCCCTGTGACACCACCGTTACCCCCCACCACCCCCCCAAATCCAGCCCAGGTAGACGGCATGCCGGAACCCCATGAGCCTTCGCCGACCACGCAGACAACAGCATTAACACCGGATACTGCAACACCGCCGCCGCTGCTGCGCCGATCAGAAAGACTTACGAGGCCTCCGGACAGACTGACATACCCGAACTGGTAGTACACTTCACCCCGCCGGACTCAAATCTAAACAAGGGGTGAATGTGGTAAACCACTTTTATCATTCACTATCGTTACACTATGGTTATCACTGTTTATATCGTTACACTATGGTTATCACTGTGTACACTGTTGTATCACTACACGAGGTCGCCTCTTGTCACGCTGTTATACCTGGGCTGACCACTGCTGACTCCGCCCATGGCTCCGCCTACTTGCCCAGGTATAAAGGTGGTCGACTGGCTGGTATTCCTCCTTGTTGGATCCGATCACCCACGAGAGTGGGCTCTGTTATTTAGCCAATAAAAACCTATAGTTACTATCTTAACTCGTCGCTTTTCATTGGATGAATTGATAGGTATATCAGTGAGGCAGGGCGCAGTCGAGTAATGTTACAGAGGTTGGTGTTGGCGGCCTTGGCGATGGTGAGAATATGGGGCAGGAAACTCAGCTCAGGGTCCAATAGGACGCCAAGGTTGTGAAAAGTCAGCTTCAGACTCGGGCAGTGGCCAAGGAGAGGGATGGTGTTGGTGCCCAGGGCACAGAGTTTGTGGGTAAAGGTGGATATTTATCGGGCAGTGGCCAGGGAGAGGGATGGTGTTGGTGCCCAGGGAACAGAGTTTGTGGGTAAAGGTGGATATTTATCAGGCAGTGGCCAGGGAGAGGGATGGTGTTGGTGCCCAGGGAACAGAGTTTGTGGGTAAAGGTGGATATTTATCGGGCAGTGACCTGGGAGAGGGATGGTGTTGGTGCCCAGGGAACAGAGTTTGTGGGTAAAGGTGGATATTTATCGGGCAGTGGCCAGGGAGAGGGATGGTGTTGGTGCCCAGGGAACAGAGTTTGTGGGTAAAGGTGGATATTTATCCAATCTCATACAGTCTGGTTTAATATCACACGTTGCTCCCTGTGCAGGTACCGCGGGGGATGGAGATGATGGAGATATTCTGGAACTGGTTCTTTCGAACGGGTCCAGCCCGGTTTTGCTGCCTTGTTTCTCCCGGTCTCCGACTCAAATTGATGAGATTCACTGGACATTTCAACCTGCCTCAGGAGACAATGGGATGGCACTTTGTGCAATTGATAAGAACAACACTGAGTGCAGCTCCCCGCGGTTCCCACATATAACACTGGCTGAGACTGAGGGTTTCAGGACGGGGAATTATTCTCTTTTCTTCACGGCGACAATGGAAGATGCCGGAAATTATGACTGTTTGCTGTATTCTGGACACAAGGGGAAGAAGATGTTAATCCGCCTCATAGTGATTAATGGTGAGTTACTGGAAGCAGTTTATGCTGTCGTTATATGTGTATGATAGTCTCACACAAACTGTTTCACCATTTTCCGTATATCCGCCACTGTTCCGTTAAATCCCGTGTCTTTAAATGCCAACATCTTGACAATTTGTGATGTGGAAAAACGCAGCATTAAAACAGTGTTGCTTTCTTGCTGGGCAGGTTATTGTAGGCCTCAAACAATTTCTTGTTCAGTAAATGTAAATTCTCAGCAATTTATTTATCTTTATTGTGAAATTTATGGGAAATCCCGCAGTAAAGTCTCAACCGGTAAAGATCAGATCCATTTCCAGATCTGTGCCTCAGCACTTCTGCTCAAATCTCATTGGGGTAGAAACTGACTTCAGTGGAACTGAATATCAGGCGGTGGGTGTAACAGGCGGACAATACATGACCACACGTTCTACGCTGTCGTTTAAGATGAATTTCCAGCCCACAGGCTCGGTCTAGTAAGGTCCCAATATGGCGGGCAAGGAACATGTGTACATTTGCGACTGGAATTTAGCTGCCTGAGATATTGGGTAAGAACAGACTAGAGGAGTCCCTTGCCCATGCCTGAAACAGGCGTTGGGCTCTTTGAATTTGCTAATTTGAGGCCTTCTTCTGGCTTTAAACTAAAAAAAGGGGGAGGGGGTCAGGTGAGGGGAAATTTAGGAATCTACAGAGAAAGGTCAAGGCAATAGAGCAGTGTAGCAATTTGGATAAAAATAATCAGAGTGTGACAGGAAGGGACAGAGAGTTTAATGGTAGCAGTGCACCGGAGAATAAGGTCAAAGCAGGGAATAATGGTAAAAAAAATTAAAGGCTCTTTATCTGAATGCACGAAGTATATTTAATAAGCCAGATGAACTAGTGGCACAAATAGAGATAAATGGGTTTGATCTAATAGCCATTACAGAGACATGGTTGCAAGGTGGCCAAGGTTGGGAACTAAATGTTCCAGGGTACTTGACGTTTCGAAAAGACAGGCAGAATGGAAAAGGAAGGGGAGTAGCCCTGATAATAAAGAATGACATGAGGACAGTAGCGAGAAAGGATCTCGGCTCGGAAGATCATGAAATAGGATCAGTATGGATGGAGATAAGGAATAACAAGGGGCAGAAAACACTGGTAGGGGTAGTATATAGGCCTAACAGTAGCTATACCATTGGACAGAATATTAATCAAGAAATAGTAGGAGCTTGCAACAAAGGTAATGCAATAATCTTGGGGGACTTTAATCTTCCTATAGACTGGACAAATCAAATTGGCAAAGGTAGTCTGGAGGACGAGTTCATGGAATGCATTCGGGACAATTTCCTAGAATAATATGTCATGGAACCAACCAGGGAACAGGTTATTTTAGATCTTGTATTGAGTAATGAGACAGGGTTAATTAGCAATCTCATAGTAAAGGATCCTCTGGGGCAGAGTGAATTTCACATTAATTTTGAGTGTGTCTTACCCAAGTCTGAAACTAGAGTCTTAAACTTAAATAAAGCCAATTACATAGGTATGAGGGGCGAGTTGGCTAAGGTAGATTGGAAAAATAGATTAAAATGTATGGCGGTAGATAAGCAATGGCTAGCATTTAAGGAAATATTTCATAATTCTCAACAAAAATACATTCCATTGAGAAACAAAAACTCCATGGGAAAAGTGATCCAACTGTGGCTAACTGAAGAAGTTAAAGATAGCATTAGATTGAAAGAAGAATTTTATAATGTCACAAAGAATAATAATAAACCTGAGGATTGGGAGAGTTTCAGAAACCAGCAAAGGTTGACCAAAAAAATTGATAAAAAGGGAAAGAATAGAATATGAGAGAAAACTAGCAAGAAATATAAAAGCAGATTGTAACAGTTTCTACAAGTATGTAAAAAGGAAAAGAGTAGCAAAAGTAAACGTTGGTCCCTTAGAGGCTGAGACAGGAGAAATTATTATGGGGAATAAGGAAATGGCAGAAATGTTAAACAAATATTTTGTATCTCTCTTCACAGTAGAAGACACAAAAAGTATACCAAAAATGGTGGGGAACCAAGGGTCTAATGAGGGTGAGGAACTTAACTTAATTAATATAAGTAGAGAAAAAGTCCTAGAGAAACTAATGGGACTAAAAGCCGACAAGTCCCCTGGACCTGACGGCCTACATCCTAGGGTTCTAAAAGAGGTGGCTGAAGAGATAGTGGATGCATTGGTTTTGATCTTCCAAAATTCCCTAGAGTCTGGAATGATCCCAGCAGATTGTGATTGTAAGGTCGCAAATATAATACCGTTATTCAAGAAAGGAGAGAAAAAACAGGGAGCTACAGGCCAGTTAGCCTGACATCAGTCGTGGGGAAAATGCTGGAATCCATTGTTAAGGAAGTGGTATTCAGTCACTTAGAAAATCATAACATGATTAGGAAGAGTCAGCATGGTTTTTTGAAAGGGAAATTGCGTCTGACAAATTTATTAGAGTTTTTTGAGGATGTAACTAACAGGATAGGTAAAGGGGAACCAGTGGATGTAGTATATTTGGATTTCCAAAACGCATTCGATAAGGTGCCACATAAAAGGTTATTACACAAGATTAGGGCTCATGGGGTTGGGGTAATATAGTAGCATGGATAGAGGATTGGTTAACGGACAGAAAACAGAGAGTAGGGATAAATGGATCTTTTTCAGGTTGGCAGGCTGTAACTAGTGGGGTGCCGCAAGGCTCAGTGTTGGGGCCTCAGCTATTTACAATCTATATTAATGACCTAGATGAAGGGACCGAGTGTAATGTATCCAAGTTTGCTGATGATACAAAGCTAGGTGGGACAGATCCATGTGCTGAAGAAACGGAATCCTTCCCAGCACACGGGGAGGCCATTTGGGCCAATTCTGTTTCTGCCAGCTCTTTGCCACTGCAATCCAACACTAATCCCACTGCTCAGCTCTCTTCGTGTAGACCTGTATCTTCCCTGGCTTTCAATAGTTATCCACTTTTCCCTTAACAATAATGTCTGCCTCAACCACTCCATGGAAAAACATTCGCTGCTCCAACAACTCTCTGCCTGAAGATAGTTCTTGTACCCTCTCACCACATTCTGATAATTACAATGTTAGACCTATGACCCCTGGCCACTAATTCTCCAACCAGAACAAGTGGTCTTACCCCATTTACCCCAATAAAACGTGTCATAATTAAAAAGATTATTCAATATCATATTTACTTTCCCTGCTGCATTAAAAGTTGTTAGATCCGTGGTTCAGTGGATAAAGAATTACACGGATGCTGTACATAAACAAGCAACAGGTCTTTACTGGAGGAGGGTCATCTCGAGACTGGAGTACAGAGGCATGCGCACATCTTATATACCGGTGTGGTTACTGCCGGTACTACAGTATACAGGGGCTGTAAAAAGTAGTTCTGACTTAAAGCACATACACTACAATTCCTCCCTTTTTAGATTAATAATACCTCCTTAATATTCAAATAACAATTACATTTTTACATGTACATTCAATAACAAAAAGTCCATTTATAGATTCAGTCTTTGGGGCGGCTTCCTGACCCTTTCGGGATAGCGCCTTTCCTGAGGTTCTTGTTCTTGGTGCAGAGGCGATTCTGACCCCTTTTCATCATGTAGTTCATCGGGTTCCACTGCAACTGGGTCTGAAGTAGATGCTACCGGTATGTCGGGTTCATCCCCAGGTACTCGAGACATGGGGTTGACGCCTTCCTGTGACGCTAAGATCTGATTGACGTGGCGTCTCACAATGTTCTCCCCGACATCCACTGTGTACATTAATGGCCCCTGCCTTGTACATATCGTTCCGGGTTGCCACTTCTCTGTTCGATAGTCACGGGCCAAGACTGGTTGCCCTACATTGAAGCTCCTTGTCGGCTTCTCATTGATGTGCTGGAATTGTTTGTCCTCAACATTTCTTCGCACATTTGGTCTGAGCAAGTCCAGACGAGATCTCAACCTTCGATTAAAGAACATCATGGCCGGGGTCTGGTTGGTAACTGCATGTGTCGCGTTTCGGTAGGCTAATAAGAAATTGTCCATCTTATGCTGTAGTGGAATTTCCTCATCGCACATGGCCTTTATCGCCTTCTTAAAGGTTTGCACGAACCTCTCAGCCAATCCATTGGTGGCTGGATGATACGCGGCGGATGTGTAATGCCTCACCCCATTCCTTTTAATGAATTTTTGGAACTCGTCGGACACAAACTGTGGTCCATTATCAGAGCAGATCTGCTCTGGCAAACCGTTTCTGGCAAATATGGTCCATAGGTCTGCAATCGTTTTCTCTGTAGTGGTTGAAGACATCTTTATCACCTCAGGCCACGTTGAATGAGCATCCACTGCTATTAAGAACATTGAGTCCATGAATGGACCAGCGAAATCAATGTGCACCCGTTGCCATGGAGAGGAGGGCCACTCCCATGGGTGTAGAGGGGCATGTGGAGGTGCATTTTGGACCTTCTGGCATCCTAAGCAGCTCTTAGTTAGGTCTTCGATTTGTTGATCGATTCCCGGCCACCACACATAAGCCCTAGCAAGGCTTTTCATTTTCACTCCCCCCAGATGACCTTCATGTAGCTCCTTTAGCACTCTCTCCCTTAACTTGGGTGGAATCACCACTCTGGATCCACACATCACTGTCCCCTGGCACACTGACAGCTGTTCTCTTCTGGATGAGAATGCTGGCAACAGTGAGTCGCCATGTGTTGGCCATCCCCTCACCGTCAATTCATATACCCGTGACAGCGTCGGATCATTGCGGGTCTCCTTCTCTATATCCGCGTTTGTGACTGGCAATCGTTCAATTATCGACGAATAAAATATCTCGATAGGGTCCACTGCTGGTGCTTCCTCCACCGTAGGCAGTGGCAGGTGCGATAGCCCATCAGCGTTCCCATGCTGTTTCATGCCTTTATATTCTATTTCATATTGATTCGCCCCTAGAAACAGGGACCATCTTTGTAACCGCTGTGCAGTCATTACTGGAACGCCCTTCTTAGGATTAAAGATGGAGACAAGTGGTTGGTGGTCAGTCAGCAAGGTGAACTTCTGCCCATACAGATAATGGTTGAATTTTTTTACTCCCCATACTAGGCTGAGGGCCTCCCTGTCAATCTGGGCGTAGTTGCGCTCGGCTGAGGTTAGTGACCGAGATGCAAAGGCCACTGGCCTCTCCAACCTGTCTGGGAATTTGTGCGACAGCACCGCTCCAATGCCGTAGGGTGATGCATCACATGCCAAACGAATTGGTAGTGCTGGGTTGAAATGGGCCAACACCTCTTTTGATGTGATCAATTCTTTACACTTCTGGAAAGCTCATCTACGTTCGTCATCCCACTCCCATGGTACCCCGGTTTGCAGTAGGGTGTTCAGCGGGTGTAGTACCGTAGACAAATTTGGTAAGAACTTGTGGTAATAGTTTACCAGCCCGAGGAACGACCTCAGTTGTGACACATTTTCTGGTGCTGGAGCCTTGACTACTGCCTCAATCTTGTCAGGGGACTTATGTAACTCCTCTTCATCGATGACGTGGCCGCAATATGAGATCTGTTTCTGGAAAAACTCACACTTGTGGCGATTAGCTCGTAGCCCATATTCCTTTAATCTGGCGAGCACCTTCTCCAAGTTAGCGAGGTGATCACCGTCATTTTCGCCCGTGACCAAGATGTCGTCCAAATAACACTGGGTCCCTGGAATCCCTTGCAGGACCTGATCCATTGCCCTTTGCCAGATAGCCGGAGCCGAGGCTACTCCAAACTCCAGCCGGTTGTATTGATAGAGACCTTTATGAGTGTTGATCGTAAGGTAATGTTTCGAAGCTTCTTCTACCTCCATTTGCAAGTACGCCTGAGCTAGATCAATTTTGGTGAAGCATTTTCCTCCAGATAGCGAGGCGAAGATATCCTCAATTCGTGGAAGCGGATATTGCACCGTGTGAAGGACTGGGTTCACTGTCACCTTAAAATCCCCACAGATGCGGACCTTCTTTGGTTCCCCAGGCGTATTACTCAACGACCTCTTCATTACAGGGACGATGGGTGTAGCCCACTCGCTCCAGTCCACTTTGGACAGTACTCCTGAACGTTCCAACCTTCCAGCTCTGCTTCAACCACTGGTCTGATCGCATAAGGCACTGGTCTGGCCTTCAGAAACTTTGGGCTTGCATTATCCTCTATTTTAATTGTTGCTGTTATTCCTTTTGGTGTTCCTAGTCCCTCCTGGAACACTTCTTTTGCGTCAGTTAGCATTTTTGACAGTCGTCCAGGTGTGACGTCGTCATCCTTTTTGGCCTCCACCTTCAGTGCCTGTATGGAATGCCAATCTAAATGTATCTTCTGGATCCACTCACGTCCTAGCAGTGGTGGTCCTCCATTTGGCAATACATATATATCCATTTTAGGTATTTCCTGACCTTTATATGTCACTTTCACCCTTATTTTTCTTTTGGGGTAGACTTTTTGCCCCGTATACGTCTTCAAGACAATCTCTGTAGCTTTCAAGGGTATGTGTGAAAATAGCCACTTGTAGTCTCTTTGATTTATGACTGTTAGAGCTGACCCTGTGTCCAATTCCATTTCCACTTGGACTCCGTCTATCTTGAGTGTAACCCAGATAGTCTGGTGATCCTCTATTTTGGTTACATTATGTAGTTTCAGACAACCCAGCTCCTTGCTTCCGGAGTCTGTGTCACTTTTCTGTTCATCTGAACCACTGTCCATCACCTGGTGTACCTTTTTGTACTTCTCCTGTGGAGATTTCTTACTGTTGGTTTTCTTCCCAGACCTGCAGACTCTTGCTATGTGTCCTGCTTTCCCACACTGTCTGCACACTTGGTCCTTGAACCAACAATCTTTCTGGTCATGTGTTGTTCTGCCACAGCGATAGCACTTCCCTGTTCCATAGGTCATTTTGTTGGTGCCGTATTCTTGCGGTCTCCGTTGTATCTCTGCAGCGCCCCTTGCGGCTGCTTCGTGTGATACTGCCATATTGAAAGCTTTGTCCAGCGTAAGGTCCTTTTCTGATAGAAGCCGTTTCTGGGTTCCTTCACTTTGTAGCCCACACACAAACTTGTCCCTTAATGTGTCTGCTAGTCCCGCTCCAAACTGGCAGTATTTCGATAGCTTGCGCAGTTCCGTTAGGTACTCAGCATTGCTTTCGTCTTTGTGTTGGTTCCTTTTATGGAACTTAAATCGTTCTGCTATCAGCCGCAGTGTGGGGCTTAAGTGGTCCTGTAGGATTTCTACTATGCTTCCAAAATCCTTGTTTACCGGCTTCTCTGGGGTTATTAGATTTCGCAGTAACCCATAAGTTTTTGCACCCATGGAATTTAACAGAACCAGTGCTTTATTAGCATCTGGCACTTCATTCACCCTGCAGTACACCTCAATACGTTCCACATATGTCGCCCAATCTTCGACTTCATTGTCGAACGTAGAGATACTGCCACTCTTCGGCATCCTTGGTTGTGCGTTAACTATCCCCAATGGCGCTTCCCGCGCTTCCCCTTCTTCTCCGCTGGCACAAAATGGCGTCTCCCGCGCTTTCCTTCCTTCCCGCGCTCGCCCGTCTTCTCCGCTGCAGCTTCGCAAAATGGTGTCTCCCGCGCTCTTCCTTCTTCTCCGCAGCTCAATGGCGCCTCCCGCGCTCTCCCTGCTTCTCCGTGGCTCAATGGCGCCTCCCGCGCTCTCCCTGCTTCTCCGCGGCTCAATGGCGTCTCCCCTTGCTTCGCCCCACGGACCCTGATCAGCCCGTGATCCCTGGCTGTTCTCTGCGCATTCTTCTCTTGATATTTGTCGATGCCGCTCAGTCTATAACCCGGCTGTTTCTTACCCTCTCTCTCTCCGGTTTGCAGTATTTTTCCTCGACGCCGCTCGGTGATCAATCCCCGGCTGCGCCCTGCTCTCTTCACCCTCTTTCTTACCCCGTCGACGCTGCCCGGCTCTCTCTCTCTGCTGTCGGTTGGCTCCAGCCGCCGCTGCCCGGGAAGGGTCTGCTCTGGACCTGTCGTCGGTCTCTTACTGCTCATTGTGGCTGGGGAACCAAGCCCGGCTCTCCACAGCCTCCCCAGCGAAGTTGGATCTCTGCCTGACTGTTGGGCGTTGCTCGCGGTCGACGCCCGTGTTCCTGGACTTGACTTTTTTATTTATTTTTTCTTTGTTTAATGTTGCAGGTAGATTCGCATCAACACTCGTCGCCACTGTTAGATCCGTGGTTCAGTGGATAAAGAATTACACGGATGCTGTACATAAACAAACAACAGGTCTTTACTGGAGGAGGGTCATCTCTAGACTGGAGTACAGAGGCAAGCTCACAGCTTATATACCGGTGTGGTTATTGCCGGTACCACAGTATACAGGAGCTGTAAAAAGTAGTTCTGACTTAAAGCACATGCACTACAAAAGTGAACCCCAGTATCTCAATATATTTCTTTTTCTCTCCTCACAGTTTTCACTTTCCTTGGTGAATCTAGGTGGTCTACTCTTTGAGGCTTTTAGGCCCTTTCTCTAATGGGGCACCTACAATTGCATACCACGCTCCAAATGTAGCCAAACCATTGCAGCCAGCATGTCCTGCAACATTCCCATCAGCCCTCCTTGGGGCCTGGGCCCTCGAATCGAGCATTTCAGACCTCTACAGAAGAGCCAGCCTTTGATCTCGCCTTCTAGCGAGCTGGCACCTCTGACATCCTATCTTCCTGCCCTCGCCTCTGCGCACTTGTGCCCGGTGATCCACCATGTGACGACCCCTCCTCTAGCCCTGTTCTCAAGTATGCACAGTGTCCATATCTGAACTGCTGCTTTCTAGGGTCAGATCAAGTGATGGTGCCTCTTCATGGCTGCCCTCCTCTTCCTGAAGTGACAGAGGTATCTCCAATTTTCCTGAAGCCAAAATGAAAGGGAAGCACAAGAGTTAACATTTACTGTGAAGGTAAAGTAGAGGAAGACATGTCTGGTGAAAACTGCTGCAGTTTGTTATGCAGCATGTATAGGGCGAGATAAAAGTAAGAAGGGAAAAGGGGGATAAGATGTGGAAAATACTCAGCTCATCGTTTCCTCCGGT
This sequence comes from Somniosus microcephalus, assembly GCF_052327205.1. NCBI lineage: Eukaryota > Metazoa > Chordata > Chondrichthyes > Squaliformes > Somniosidae > Somniosus > Somniosus microcephalus. The sequence goes on from NC_140998.1 coordinate 192,068,135, forward strand.
GTTACCTGTCGCCACAACCACGACTCTTCCCCACCTGCCCGTGATGGCCAACATGGTTACTTCCCCAGGCAAAAAGTATGGAGCCGGGGTCATGCTCTCCGATGGCAGCCTCCTGGAACAGGTTGTGCAGGAAATACTCCTCCAAAAATGAAGGGAGTGTGTTAGTGACAGCCCTGCGAGGTGTCTAGCGAATGTGCATATCTTGGTAGAATCGTTGGTATGCAGTGTGTAAGATGTCAAGTGAGGATTGCAATAAAGTTGACTCTGAGTGAGAGAAGAAGGTGGAGTGAAGTTTGGTGCAGTGATTGTAGTAGTGTGAGGGGTAGCGCGTGAGGGGTTATTGTGAGTATTCTGAGTGATGGAGGTGTCAGCAGAGAGAACGAGATCAGTATTGTTACCTTGACAACTCTGGTGAGGTCATTGAACTTCTTTCAACATTCCAGCCATGTCCTGGAAAATACGTTTCAGGTATTCACCTCTTCAGTGACCTCTCCTCACTGGCGGTGGAGCTGCTGCCTGGAGGTTCTTCTACCCCTGAGGGGGACAGGATGTCCCTCCTCCTGTCTACCACCTGCATCAGTGTCCCCTAACGTGATATTGGAGGAACTTGGTGCCCTGACTGGATCTTTTGCATGAATGTTATCTCTTTGACATCATTTCTCGCTGTCTTTAGCTGCAGTGCATCTTCCCATTAAGAGTTTGTCACTGCCTTTAAGGGGCATCAGAGATGTCCGATTTTCCACCCCATCACAAAACAGAAGTAATGCCACGGAACAGTGGGAGATGCACTGGCTGCACATGAATCATTTTAATGAGGTTCGAGCACGAATTTAAGGTGGTGCCACGATTTAATCTAGGGTGGCTTTTATCAGTTCAACCAGTTATCTTCTTTCCACAGTTTCTGTGACCCCATCAGGCCCGATTCCTCATGGAAGCTCCGTGTACCTGACCTGTGAGATGCCCGGGCTGTCCTATTTCAACAGTATAGATTGGAGCATTGGAAATGCCCGAGTAACTGGGAAAGGGATTGAAATCCAATGGAAACTGAACAACGCGCTGATTCCTGAAGACACGCGGCACAAGTTCGATTTCAGAAGTTTAAACATTAGTGATTTTCAACTCCCCGATGCGGGATGCTACACATATACCGCAAAATTGAAGAATGGAAAGTTTTGCTCTTATAGCCGTCTCTTGGAGATATCAAGTTAGTCCGCATCTCAAACAATACTTCCATTTGCCCGTGATGATTGGTATCAATAACTCCCCAGTTCCACGGTTAGAATAGTGGAGTTGGCAGCCGGCTCTGTCCTGGGTGGTGCTGAGCTGCCCGAGTGGTGTTGTGGCTGCACACATCCGGCCGCCTGGTGAGTATTCCATTGCACTCCGCACTTGAGCAATGAGGAGGGAGAAACAGCTTTGAGGAGTCAGGAGGTGATCCAAAATACCACACAATACCCAGCCTCTGCCCTCCTCCTGGATCCACAGTGGTCTGTTTAAGCTTCTGGTCAGTGATGACTCGCAGGATGCTACCAGACGGCTGGGAAATGGTGGTGCTGTTAAAGGTCACGGGGAGGCGATGGTCATTCTCTTGTTCCATTTCAATTGGTCAACATCTCAGTTTAATTATTTGACAGTAATATCAATTAATGAGTTTCGGGTCTGTAATATAACATGCGCTGTTTTGTGTCAAAGTGTTCTCTGAGATAGTATAGCCTGAGCACCTTCTAAACTCTATTGGACACCTTAGAAGTTTGCTTTAAAAAAGCTCCAGATCCAAAGATTCCAATCCCTATCTCCAGAAACCAATGTTTGTGTATTTGTTTTAGTTTGTTCTTGAGATGCAGATGCTGCTGGTAAGACCGTGTTCATTCTCCATTCCTAGTTGCCCCAAGGGCAGTAAGATTCAACCACATAGTCTGGGACTGCAGTCACATGTAGGCCGGGACCCTCCCTGAAGGACATGAGTCAATCATTTGGGTTTCATCACATAGAGAGAGTTTTGTTCAGTTTTGTGTCAATTTTGAACCCCGGTGTCTATTTTGTTCAAATTGGTTTACTCTCGTTTTCCTATCTTTTGTAGGAACTTCACCAACCTCTCTCACTACAGAGAATGTGCCTACAGGAACATCAGGTGAAACTTTTCTTTCAATGGTAAAGAAAATCATTCAATAGTGCCCGTTTTACACCATCGCTCACATTTAACCGCAGCACGCCTGGAATAATTACGTGATGGAGGCCCAATTTCAGGCTGACCTCAAGCCGCTCTGTTTGGTCACGAGCCTCTCGGGCAGGGCCAAGTCGGGACCCAAAAACGGTCAAGACTAACATCTACTGCAGGGAATTCTCATTATCACTGGTCACACAGACATCTTCAATGTTCAATGTTGACATGAAAATCAGGACCAAAAACCGTGACAAAACTGCTAAAACTAATAGACATGAAATGCACTTATTAAAGTATTATTAAATATTAAAGTGCGCATGTACACATATTATACACATGCAATATTATATATGGATAATTAGTTGGACTTGTGCATTTTTCTCACTGATACTGTTTTCGCAGATCCACCCCAGAATTTAAAGAGTAACGTAACAGTCATCGCAGGTGCGGTAGTCGGAGTGGCGGTGGTTGTTCTTGCCACGATTCTCATAGGTTTACTGATTAAGAAAACATACAAAGCAGCAGGTAAATATTGCAAAACGTAATATATAAGTACAACCATAGAATCATAGAACGGTTACAGCACGGAAGAAGGCCATTCGGCCTGTCGAACCCGTGCTGGCTCTTTGCAAGAGCACTTCAGCTAGTCCCACTCCCCCGCTCTTTCCCTGTAGCCCTTCAAATTTTTATCTTTCAGGTATTTATCCAACTCCCTTTTGAAAGCCACGATTGAATCTGCCTCCACCACCCTTTCAGGCAGTGAATTCCAGATCCTAACCACTCGCTGTGTAAAACAGTTTTCCTCATGTCACCTTTGGTTCTTCTGCCAATCACCTTAAATCTGTGTCTTCTGGTTCTTGTCCCTTCCGCCAATGGGAAGAGTTTCTCTCTATCTACTCTGTCCAGACCCCTCATGATTTTGAACTCCTTTATTAAATCTCCTCTCAATCTTCTCTGCTCTAAGGAGAACAATCCCAGCTTCTCCAGCCTATCCACGTAACTGAAGTCACTCATCCCTGGAACCATTCTTGTAAATCTTTTCTGCACCCTCTCTAAGGCCTTCACATCCTTCCTAAAGTGCGTTGCCCAGAATTGGACACAATACTCCAGTTGGGGCCGAACCAGTGTTTTATACAGGTTCATCATAATTTCCACGCTTTTGTATTCTATACCTCTATTCATGAAGCCCAGGTTCCCGTAAGGTTTACTAACTGCTTTCTCAACCTGCCCTGCCACCTTCAACAATTTGTGCACATATACCCCCAGGTCTCCCTGTTCATGCAACCCCTTTAAGATTGTACCTTATAGTTTATATTAACTCGCCTCATTCTTTCTACCAAAATGTATCACTTCACACTTTTCTGCATTAAATTTCATCTGCCACGTGTCCCCCATTCCACCAGCCTGTCTATATCCTCTTGAAGTCTATCACTATCCTTCTCACTGTTCACTGTACTTCAAGTTTTGTGTCATCTGCAAATTTTGAAATTGTGCCCTGTACACCCACGTCCAAGTCATTAACACATATCAAGAAAATCAGTGGACATCAACCGCATTGCCCTCATCAACACTCTCTGTTACCTCATCAAAAAACTCGATCAAGTTGGTTAAACACGATTTGCCTTTAACAAATCTGTGCTGGCTTTCCTTAATTAATCTACACTTGTCCAAGTCACTGTTAATTTTGTCCCTGATTATTGTTTCTAAAAGCATCCCCACTACCCAGGTTAAACTGACGGGCCTGTAGATGCTGGGTTTATCTTTACACACTTTTTTGAACAATGGTGTAACATTGCAGTTCTCCAGTTTCCTCTGGCACCACCCCCGTTTCTAAGGAGGATTGGAAGATTATGGCCAGTACCTCCGCAATTTCTTCCTTCACTTCACTCAGCGTCCTAGGATGCATCCCATCCGGTCCTGGTGACTTATCTACTTTAAGTACAGCCAGCCTTTCTAGTACCCCGTCTTTATCAATTTTTATCCCATCCAGTATCTCCTCTACCTCCTCCTTCACTATGTCTATGGCAGCATCCTCTTCCTTGGTGAAGACAGATGGAATGTAGTCATTTAGTACCTCAGCCATACCCTCTGCCTCCATGCGTAGGTCCCTAATCAGCCCCACCCGTCCTCTTACTGCCCATTTACTATTTATATGCCTATAGAAGACTTTTGGATTACCTTTTATGTTAGTGCCATTTTATTCTCATACCCTCTCTTTGCCCCTCTTATTTTCTTTTTCACTTCTCCTCTGAACTTTCTATATTTAGCCTGATTCTCAGATGTATTCTAACATCTGTCATACGCACTCTTTTTCTGCTTCACCTTACTCTCTATCTCTTTCATTATCCAGGGAGCTCTGACTTTAGTTACCCTACCTTTCACCCTAGTGGGAAAGAATCTTGACTGTACCCGAACTAGTTCCTCTAAATAAGGCAGCCCAATAGCTGCATTGCCTGCAAGTATTTCAGCTCTAGCCCAGAGTGTAAAATGGGCGATATGGAATTGGCCGCCAATGATACACCCAGCTAGATTTCCCTGTCCATTGGCCTCAACTGACAGGAAAATCGGGTGTGGTGTATAATGGGTGGCTAATTCGCTATTTCCCATTTCGGACCATCAGCCCAAGTTAATACTACCCACATCTCCAGGCATTTGCTCATCTTGCTGATGGAAAGGGAGATCTGACCATAACCACTGCGTTGACTCATCGTCTATCTTTCACTTTCTTTGGCTGAGGTGGTTAACACTGGATCAATACTTTCCCACGGTAGCAAGGATGAGAACAGGAACTCACACACTGACCGCATCAAGAACTGCGCTTGACTGTGATCTTACCTGCGGATTAGCACAGTTGGGCGCTAACTTGCTGAAACACAAACAGAAATTTATGATTGTGTCTACTCTCAATGTGGATGATTCCTGTATCTCCTTAAAACTATAGACATTTAAATCACAGCTAACAAGCAACAGGACCATGCATTATAAATCAGGTGAACAGCAATATTTACAGATTTATGTGTCCTTCAGTCCCTCTGTGTCAATGATATTATATATAGCATTAGAATGTAATCCCAATATGTACAAGAACACAGAAACTGAAAATATTGTTAGAGTTTTAAGAATGAACGATGATATTACGTGGAGTGTCCAGCACACAAACAGGCCATTTGGTCTAACAGGTCTATGCCAATCTTTATGCTGCTCACGAGCCACATCCCACCCTACTTGATCGAACCCTATCGTCACATTCTTGCAATTCTTTCTTCCTCATGTACACATCCACATTACCCCGAAATACATCTGTGCTATTCGCCTCAACTACTCCATGTGGTAGGGAGTTCCATATTCTCCCCACTCTCTGGGTAAAAATGCCTCCCCTCAATTCCCCATTGGAATTTTTGGTGCCTATCTTATATTTATGGCCCTGGATTTTGATCTCCCCCACAAGTGAGAACCTATTTTCTACATCTACCCTATCAAAGCTCTTGCATAACTTTAAAGACCTGTATCAGGTCACCCATCAGCTTTCTCTATTCTGGAGAAAGGATCCCGAGCCTGTTATGTCTTTCCATATAGTTATTGCCTCTCAGTTCTGGGATCACCCTTGTAAATCTATGTTCTTTACGTTCCCCAGTGCCTTTTATAATATGGAGACCAAAAATGTGCACAGTGCTCCAAGTTTGGTGTAAGCAAGGTTCTATACAATTTTTACAAAGCCTCTATGCTTTTCAATTCTATTCCTCTAGCAATGAACCCAAAGCTCTGTTAGTGGTATATCTGTTTAGACTTAGACACGGTGCAATATCAAACTGTAGATTTGTTCTGTGCTGGGTTCCAATATATTGACCAATATTTATTGTCTCTCTTCTTTTTGTGACAACAGATCAAAATTCGGCTCCGGTAAGTTTTTTTCCATTTATTTATATATATATATAATTACTGTAATAAAACTTGCTGATTATCAATGGTGAAAGTGGGGGTGGGGTGAGAGAGAAAAGCAGGGGAAATGAATGGACCTTGGAAATAAGGAATTTCAGATAGTGTTGGATGGATCCAGTCAACCCATCCACCTTCTAAAGCAAGAATTAACTCTGTAAAAGTTGAGTTAAGCCAGCACTAACTGGTCATGGATGTACCCTACAGAGTTCACGATAATATCCCAGCAACCACTCACCATTCACAAACCATAAAGCTCATCACACAGACCCTCAACCTGAATATTTTATGAAAAGTTTGGAAGAAGATTCTAATTTCCATCCAGGGCATTTCATATCCGGTGGTGACCCTTTTAACCCCTGTTTAAAGTGTATTACGTAATATTTTTGAAAAACAAGCTGTAGTAAACAAGATGAAAGTCTAAACTGCTGATAACTATATACAATAAGGCACCAATCTCCGAGTTAGAGCAGACTCATTCTACAGTCGCTATCCCCAGTCTCCCCTACCTAATGACAGTACTTATATTAACACTCAGAGAACTTACCATAAACAGCCACTGCGCTACACATTAACACTCAATTGTAGAAAAGTCTCTCACTCCAAGTTCGGCAGCTTCAACCCTAATATCTCCTTCAGTGTGGAAATCTGAATTAGGTCAAATCTGCCTCCTGTCATCCACTCCACAAACCCCCATACGTACATAGAATCGCAATTTCAATGTGATCAGTGTGTATACCAGCGGTGTAACTGTGCTGATGTGGGTTATCCAGTGGTTTATTTGGTAATAATGATTGTCAGGCTGTGTTTATCCTGTTTGGGGCGTGTTCCTGCGCCAGCAATCCCTTTGTCTCAATTCGAAGCCCAGTTTTAAATCAATAATTTTCATGATAAAGCATTCGACTGACAGAAGAGTATTTTCACTGGGATATTGTCGGTTAAGAATTCCGCTCCTCACTATGCGTATGGATGTGATCAATGGCGTTGTGAAGATCTAGTTTCACTATTTCAGCAAAGTCGTGAGAAAACTGATTAGGATTTCACTGAGACCGGCTGCGGGTTTTCTAAGAAGGGACGCGCAGTGCATCAAATGAGACCTGGGGCTGTGTGTACACAAACCTTTGAAGGTGGCAGGACAAGTTGAAAAGGCTGTTAAAAAAGCACATGGGACCCTTGGCTTTATTAATAGAGGAATACAAAAGCAAGGAGGTTATGCTGAACGTTTGTAAAACATTGGTTAGGCCTCAGCTGGAGCATTGTGGCCCATTCCAGGCACCACACTGCAGGAAGGGTGTCAGTGCCTTGGAGAGGGTGCAGAGGATATTTACCAGAATGGTACCGGGAATGAGGGCCTTCAGTTACGTGGAGAGACTAGAGAAGCTGGGGTTGTCAGTGTCTTGGAGAGGGTGCAGAGGATATTTACCAGAATGGTAACAGGAATGAGGGCCTTCAGTTACGTGGAGAGACTAGAGAAGCTGGGGTTGTTATCCTCAGAGCAGAGAAGGCTAAGGGGAGATTTAAAGGGGTGTTGAAAATCATGCAGGATTTTGATAGAATAAACAAGGAAAAACTGTTTCCAGTGGCAGAAGTGGCAGCTTTAAGGTAATTTCTAAAAGAACCAGAGGCAAGATGAAAATAGTTCTTTTCTTACGCAGTGAGTTATTGTGATCTGGATTGAGTTATTGTGATCTGGATTGAGTTATTATGATCTGGATTGAGTTATTATGATCTGGATTAAGTTATTGTGATCTGGATTTAGTTATTGTGATCTGGATTGAGTTATTATGATCTGGATTGAGTTATTATGATCTGGATTGAGTTATTGTGATCTGGATTGAGTTATTGTGACCTGGATTGAGTTATTATGATCTGGATTGAGTTATTGTGATCTGGATTGAGTTATTATGATCTGGATTGAGTTATTGTGATCTGGATTGAGTTATTATGATCTGGATTGAGTTATTATTATCTGGATTGAGTTATTGTGATCTGGATTGAGTTATTATGATCTGGATTGAGTTATTGTGATCTGGATTGAGTTATTATGATCTGGATTGAGTTATTATTATCTGGATTGAGTTATTATGATCTGGATTGAGTTATTGTGATCTGGATTGAGTTATTATGATCTGGATTGAGTTATTATTATCTGGATTGAGTTATTGTGATCTGGATTGAGTTATTATGATCTGGATTGAGTTATTATTATCTGGATTGAGTTATTATGATCTGGATTGAGTTATTGTGATCTGGATTGAGTTATTATGATCTGGATTGAGTTATTGTGATCTGGATCGAGTTATTATGATCTGGATTGAGTTATTATGATCTGGATTGAGTTATTATTATCTGGATTGAGTTATTGTGATCTGGATTGAGTTATTGTGATCTGGATTGAGTTATTATGATTTGGATTGAGTTATTATTATCTGGATTGAGTTATTGTGATCTGGATTGAGTTATTATGATCTGGATTGAGTTATTATTATCTGGATTGAGTTATTGTGATCTGGATTGAGTTATTATGATCTGGATTGAGTTATTGTGATCTGGATTGAGTTATTGTGATCTGGATTGAGTTATTATGATCTGGATTGAGTTATTATTATCTGGATTGAGTTATTGTGATCTGGATTGAGTTATTATGATCTGGATTGAGTTATTATTATCTGGATTGAGTTATTGTGATCTGGATTGAGTTATTATGATCTGGATTGAGTTATTATGATCTGGATTGAGTTATTATTATCTGGATTGAGTTATTATGATCTGAAATGCGTTATTGTGATCTGGATTGAGTTATTATTATCTGGATTGAGTTATTATGATCTGGAATGCGTTACCTGAAAGGATGGTGGAAGCAGATTCAATAATAACATTCAGAAGGGAATTGGATAAATATTTGAAGGCGAATGTGAAGCCGGCACAAGCACGATGGGCCGAATAGCCTTCTGTGTAGTATCATTCCATGATTCTATGATATCAAGTTGCTGTTTTAACTTCCACAATAATCTGACAGTACATCAGGGCCCTTGAAATGTTCCAATTGCTTTGTTGCCGCTCCATTGGTAATCTTAGAAAAATTTAGCTAAAAGTTTGAAATAAAAATGAGTTCCACTTAAATGAGAAAGTTTCACTTGAATTTGCGGATGACCCAAATATTCAACCCACCTTCCTGCTCTTCAGGTGCAGAATAATGAGGACAATTATGCAACAATTAACCTGGATGCACTCGGCAAACCCGGAAAAGGTGCCACCCGATCAGCAGAAGCCACCGTCTACGCCGAGGTTAAACCAAACTAGTCAGATGTTGCCATGGATTAATGCCTGTCACTGTTTGCACGGCTCCGGGTTGAGAATCTCTCAGAGTTATTGCCAGTTAGAATTAACGCTGCTTTACTGTAAAATGGGCAGAGTCATTGCTGAGTGGACACTGGGTGTTGCAAAGTGAGAAACGTGTTTCTAATGAAGACATTACGATTTTGCTACATACAACCTGTTGTGTATGTACCTTTAAGGGAATAGCTGGTCTCAGACTGCAGTACCGGCAGTGACCACCCCTGTATAAAAGGCCCTAGCAGGCTTCTGTAGTTTTCAGTTTCCAGGTTGTCTCCATTCAGTAAAGACTTGTTATAATCAACTCCTGCAGTCCGTGTCTCAATTATACACGGACATAATACTGGCGACGAGTAAGAAACGAACTTACCTGCAACTCGGCAGCACCTCAGATGACGTTATTGAAGGTCGAAGCCAGAAGAAAGAAAAAAAAAATAATCCAAATTAACTCGAGAAACGGGCGTCGACCGTGGACAACCGCCCTCCAAATCATCGAATTGAAAAGTGCAGGAGGGACTGTCGAGAGCCTGGCTTGATTCTCCAGTCTGTGATTTCCCAGCTAATCAGGCTGGTGGCAGGTAGTGCACTGATCCTTCCTGGGCTGCGGCGGGCTAGAGCTCGATCGGGTGGCTCTGCAACGGGGCTGGGCAGCGAGTCGGGAAGCAAAGAGAGAGAGAGAGGGTGGAGCACACAGGGTGCGGCCGGTGCTTTGAAGCCGGGCAGCGTTCGGACCTAAGAAGAGGGAGGGAAGTGTCCCAGAGGGTCCGCTCCACGACGGGAACGGTTCTTCAATTAATGGAGCAAATATTGAAGCGCGATAGAAAAATAAAAATACCGCGGAGAGCGGCTTTGGCAGCAGCGATCGGGGAGGCGCGAAGACCATAGGGCGTCGCCATTACAGGATAGTAAAATAAATATAATCGCCAGCAACAGCGTTGGCAGCTGCGGTAGTGGCGGGAAAGCGCGGGAGGCGCCATCTTAACTCGGCGGGGAAGAAGGAAAAGCGCGGGAGGCGCCATTTTGATCCATCAGGAACGAAGGCAAAGCGCGGGAGGCGCCATCTTAGATTTTCAAGATGCCAAAGACTGGCGCTATCACTGCCTTCGATAATGCAATAGAAGACTGGACCACGTATGTGGAAAGAGTCGAGGTATATTGTGAGGCAAACGAAATAGCCGATGAGAAAAAGGCATCGGTATTGCTAAATTTAATGGGCGCAAGAATGTACGGCCTATTGTGGGACCTGATTACTCCAGCCAAACCGAAGGCGAAGAGTTTTAACGAAATTGTTGCTGTCCTACAGGAACACCTAAATCCTACACCGCTGCTGACAGCAGAAAGATTTAAATTCCACAGGAGAAATCAGCATAAAAATGAGAGCAATGCTGATTACCTTACGGAACTATGCAAGCTATCAAAGCACTGCCAGTTCGGAGCAGGACTGGCAGATACCTTACGGGACAAATTTACATAGATACATAGAAGATAGGAGCAGGAGTAGGCCATTGGGCCCTTCGAGCCTGCTCCGCCATTCAATGAGGTCATGGCTGATCATCCAAATTCAGTACCCGGTCCCTGCCTTCTCCCCATATCCCTTGATCCCTTTAGGCTTAAGAAATATATCCAACTCTTTCTTGAATATACTTAATGAACTGGCCTCCACCGCCCTCTGTGGCAGAGAATTCCACAGGTTCACCACTCTCTGGGTGAAGAAATTCCTCCTCATTTCAGTCCTAAATGGCTTACCCCTTATCCTTAGACTATGACCCCTGGTTCTGGACTCCCCGGCCACCAGAAACATCCTTCCTGCATCTAGTCTGTCCAGGCCTGACAGAATTTTATAGGTTTCGATGAGATCCCCTCTCAATCTTCTAAACTCCAGTGAGTATAAGCCCAATCGACACAATCTCTCCTCATACGTCATTCCTGCCATCCCAGGTATCAACCTGGTGAATCTTCGCTGCACTCCTTCCATGGCAAGAATGTCCTTCCTCAGGTAAGGCGACCAAAACTGCACACAATACTCAAGGTGTGGTCTCACCAAGGCCCTGTACAACTGCAGCAAGACACCCTTGTTCTTGTACTCGAACCCTCTTGCTACGAAGGCCAACATACCATTTGCCTTCTTAACCGTCTGCTGCACTGCATGCTTACCTTCAGCGACTGGTGTACAAGAACACCCAGGTCTCTTTGCACTTCCCCTTCTCCCAATGTATTACCATTCAAATAATAATCTGCCTTCCTGTTTTTGTCACCAAAGTGGATAACCTCACATTTATCCACATTATAGTGCATTTGCCATGTTTCTGCCCAATCACCCAACCTGTCCAAATCGTGCTGGAGTTTCACGACATCCTCCTCACAGCATATCCTCCCCCCCAGCTTTGTGTCGTCTGCAAATTTGGAGATATTACATCCAATTCCCTCATCCAGATCATTAATATATATTGTGAACAGCTGGGATCCTAGGACTGATCCTTGCGGTACCCCACTAGTCACTGCCTGCCACTCAGAAAATGACCCATTTATTCCAACTCTTTGCTTTCTGTCCGCCAACCAGTTCTCTATCCAAGTCAATACCTTGCCCCCAATCCCATGTGCCTTAATTTTGCACGCTAATCTCTTATGCGGGACCTTATCGAAAGCCTTCTGAAAGTCCAAATACACCACATCCACTGGTTCTCCCTTATCTATTTTACCAGTTACATCCTCAAAAAATTCCAGTCGATTAGTCAAGCATGATTTACCTTTTGTAAATCCATGTTGACTTTGTCCGATCCAGTCACTGCTTTCCAAGTGCTCTGCTATTACATCTTTTATAATGGACTCTAGCATTTTCCCCACTACCACCTTTTTTGAATAGTGGGGTAACATTAGCTACCCGCCAATCCATGGGTACCGTTCCAGAGTCTATCAAGTTCTGGAAGATGACCAGTAATGCATCTACTATTTCTAGGGCCACTTCCTTAAATACCCTGGGATGTAGATTATCAGGCCCTGGGGATTTATCGGCCTTCAGTCCCATCAATTTTCCTAACACCATTTCCCTACAAATACTGATTTCTTTCAGTTCCACCCTTTCATCAGACCCTATGTTCCCCGGCATCTCTGGGAAGTTATTTGTGTCCTCCTTTGTGAAGACAGAACCAAAATATGTATTTAGTTGGTCAGCAATTTCTTTGTTCCCCATTATAAATTCCCCCGATTCTGACTGCAAGGGACCTACGCTTGACTTCACCAATCTTTTTCTCTTCACATATCTATAAAAGCTTTTATAGTCAGTTTTTATGTTCTCTGCAAGCTTACTCTCATATTCTATTTTCCCTTTCTTAATTAACCCCTTTGTCCTCCTTTGTTGAATCCTAAACTGCTCCCAATCCTCAGGATTATTGCTTTTTCTGGCCAATTTATATGCCCTCTCCTTGGACCTTATGCTATCCCTAATTTCCCTTGTTAGCCACGGTTGGGTCACCTTTTTTGTTTTATTTTTATGCCAAACTGGGATGAACAAATTCTGTAGCTCATCCATTCGGTCTTTGAATGTTTGCCATTGCCTATCCACCGTCAACCCTTTGAGTGCCATTCCCCAATCAATCCTACCCAACTCGCTCCTCAGACCATCATAGTTTCCTTTATTTAAATTGAGGACCCTAGTCTCCGAGTCAACTACTTCATTCTCCATCTTAATGAAGAATTCGATCATATTATGATCGCTCCGACCCAAAATTTGTCTGTGGACTCCTGAGTGAAGGAACCCAGAAGAGGTTACTCTCAGAGAAAGAGCTGATGCTAGATAAGGCTTTCAGCGTGGCAGTATCGTACAAAGCAGCAGCAAGGGGAGCTGCGGAAATACAACAAAAGCCACAGGAATACAGCACCCACGAAATGACACGGGGATTTGCAAAATGTTATCGCTGCGGCAGAACAAACCATGACCAGAAGGACTGCTGGTCCAAGGACAAAATATGCAGGCAATGCGGAAAGATGGGACTCATTGCACAAGTTTGCAGGTCTGGGAAGAAGACCAATGACAACAAAAAGGCTACTAAGGAACCATACAGGAAAGTACAAAAGATGACGGACAGTAGTTCCGAAGACCAGATGAGCGATAGTGAATCCGGGAACAAGAGACTCAGCTGTCTCAAACTTCACAACATAATCGCAAAAGAGGATCACCGAACCATTTGGGTCACCCTCACGATAGCAGGGTCCCAAGTCAAAATGGAATTGGATACAGGATCAGCTCTAACCATCATGAATCGACGAGACTACGAGCGGCTATTCTCACACATACCCTTGAGAGAGACATCCATTGTCTTGAGGACGTATACGGGGCAAAAAGTATACCCCAGAGGAAAAATAAGGGTGCCTGTCGAATACAACGGCAAGAAAATACGGAAAATGTATCTCTACATTCTGCAAGATGGTGGACCACCGTTATTGGGACGTGAATGGATCAGAAAGATAAGTTTAGACTGGCACTCCATTCAGGCACTGACGGTGGCTGGTAAAAAGGATGACGATGTCACTCCTGGATGATTGTCAACAATCTTAGCTGATGCCAAAGAGGTATTTCAACAAGAACTGGGCACTCTTAAAGGTGTAACCGCCTCGATAAAAATAGAGGAGAATGCAATTCCCAAGTTTTTCAAAGCAAGACCGGTACCATATGCAATTCGCCCAGCCACCGAGGCAGAGCTGGAGAATCTGGAGAATGCAGGCATGTTATCTAAGGTAGACTGGAGCGAGTGGGCGACACCCATCGTTCCTGTCATGAAGAAAACATTAAACAATAAGTCTGAGGAGCCAAGGAAGGTTCGCATCTGTGTGGCCTTCAAGGTGACAGTGAACCCAGTCCTTCACACAGTACAATATCCTCTTCCAAAGATAGAAGATATTTTCACCTCACTATCTGCAGGGAAGCGTTTTACAAAAATTGACCTAGCACAAGCATATTTGCAGATGGAGGTTGAAGAATCCTTCAGGAAGTATCTCACGATAAACACTCACAAAGGTCTCTACCAGTATAATCGACTGGTATTCGGAGTAGCATCAGCTCCGGCAATATGGCAAAGAGCGATGGAACAAGTCCTGCAAGGGATTCCGGGGACTCAGTGTTACTTGGACGACATCCTAGTGACAGCTGAAGATGACAGTGAACACCTTGCCAACCTAGAGCAGGTGCTCACTAGACTACGTGAACATGGGCTACGAGCCAATCGCCCCAAGTGCGGGTTTTTTAAGAAACAGATATCATATTGTGGGCACGTGATTGATGAAGAGGGGTTGCATAAGTCCCCTGACAAAATTGAAGCGGTAGTTAAGGCTCCAGCGCCTGAAAATGTGTCGCAACTGAGGTCATTCCTCGGATTGGTGAATTACTACCATAAGTTTTTGCCGAATTTGTCCACAATTCTGCACCCACTGAATGCCCTACTACGAACGGGAGTAGCATGGAAATGGAGCGATGAATGTAAGCGGGCCTTTCAGAAGAGTAAGGACCTAATCACTTCAAGAGAAGTATTGGCTCACTACAACCCATCACTACCGATAAGACTGGCGTGTGATGTGTCTCCCTATGGCATTGGGGCGGTACTGTCACATAAATTCCTTGATAGTTCAGAGAGGCCGATAGCTTTTGCGTCACGCTCGTTAACTGCAGCCGAGCGTAACTACGCCCAGATTGACAGAGAGGCCCTCAGCCTGGTGTGGGGGGTGAAGAAGTTCAATCACTACCTGCACGGTCAGAAATTTACTCTACTAACTGATCATCAACCTCTCGTCTCCATTTTCAACCCTCAGAAGGGCGTACCGATAATGACGGCACAACGGCTACAGAGGTGGTCCCTTTTCCTAGGGGCACACCAATATGACATCGAGTACAAAGGAACTAAACAGCATGGGAATGCTGATGGATTGTCGCGCTTACCGTTGCCGACGGTGGAAGAAGAACTGGCAGTGGATCCAGTGGAGTTATTCCACTCGACTATAGTCGAATGTCTCCCTGTGACGAATGCAAACATAGAAAAGGAAACACAAAATGACCCGACACTCTCCTGGGTCTATGATTTAATGGTGAAGGGATGGCCAGCACATGGCGAACCACTGCTGCCAGCATTCTCGCCAAGAAGAGAACAGCTGTCAGTGTGCAGAGGAACCTTGATGTGTGGATCCAGAGTAGTAATTCCACCCAAATTGAAGGATAGAGTGCTCAATGAGCTTCATGAGGGTCATCTGGGAGGGGTAAAAATGAAGAACTTAGCCAGAGCATTTGTGTGGTGGCCGGGAATCGATAGAGAAATCGAAGAGATGACCAAGAGCTGTACAGGATGCCAGAAGGTCCAAAACGCCCCACCACAAGCCCCTCTACATCCATGGGAGTAGCCTTCATCTCCATGGCAAAGGGTGCACATTGATTTTGCTGGTCCCTTTATGGACTCGATGTTTTTAATAGCCGTGGATGCGCACTCGAAATGGCCTGAGGTGATCAAAATGTCCTCCACCACCACGGAGAAAACGATTGCAGTCCTACGGACCATATTTGCCAGGAACGGCTTGCCAGAGCAGATTTGCTCTGATAACGGACCACAGTTTGTGTCCGAAGAGTTTCGGAAATTCATGAAAAGGAATGGGGTAAGGCATTACACATCTGCCCCGTATCATCCAGCCACAAATGGATTGGCTGAGAGGTTCGTACAAACCATTAAAAAGGCAGTAAGGGCCATGTGCGATGACGACATTCCACTGCAGCATAAGGTGGACAATTTCCTGTTAGCCTACAGAAATGCGACACATGCAGTTACCAACCAGACCCCGGCCATGATGTTCTTTAACCGAAGGTTGAGATCTCGTCTGGATTTGCTCAGACCAAATGTACGAAGAGATGTTGAGAATAAGCAATTCCAGCACATCAATGAGAAGCCGACAAGGAGCTTCAATGTAGGGCAACCAGTCTTGGCCCTCGACGACCGAACAGAGAAATGGCAACCAGGAATGATATGCACACGGCAGGGGCCACTAATGTACACAGTGGATGTTGGGGAGAACATTGTGAGACGCCATGTCGACCAGATCCTAGCGTCACAGGAATGAGTCAACCCCATGTCTCGCGTACCTGGAAATGAACCCGACATACAGGTAGCATCTACCCCAGAAACAGTAGTATCAGAAGCTGATGAACCAACCGACGACAGCGGGCCAGAATCGCCTCCGCACCAAGAGCAAGACACTCAGGAAAGGCGCTATCCAGAAAGGATCAGGAAGCCGCCCCAAAGACTGAATTTATAAATGGACTATTTTCATGTCACACTGAGGGGGAGGAATCGGAGGCTTTCACTATGGGTGTCCTTGAACAACTGGCTCAAAAACAGCAGTACCAAAAAACCAGCTGTAAGGTTTTTGTCTACAATTGGCTCTGGAATGTTGCATGTGAGCATAAAGAAGGTGAGGAAGAATAATTTAGAAATGGGGCTGGTGTGTGGGAGCATTTTTAGCCATTTTGTTTTGCCTTTCCAGCCATCCTTTGGAGCATGGTAGCACCAACACTGATTGTAGAAGGTCTTGAGACAACTTTCCTTCAAGACATTTCAACATCATGCTGCCACGATATTGATGGCTTCCAATAAAGGCTGGCTGTGCCGGCCCATTCAAGTGGTGTGGAGGATATTATTTTAAAGATTGGCAGATCTGACAGGGTAGCTAATCTTACAATTGTAGTTTGTGAAGATTACAGATAAAATGCCTAGATGTATCAGAAATTACATTCATTTTATGTCTCCAGATTCTAGAGAAGCTGAAAGACATTGCCGTTTATCTTTCCAAAGACGATTGGGCAGAGCTAAGTGAATGGGTCGACATCTGTTATAAGAAAGTGCAGCAGAACTATGAAACCATGCTTGCAGTAGGTTTGTACAATATCAATTATTTTCTTGCTTTCAACATTTCTCTTTTCCTCTCCTGAACACTCTGATTCGTACTGCCATACAACTCTTCCAATATTACACCCAAGTGGATGTTCTCCTCATATGTGGTTAGATATTTTGGCTGGAATTTTCCATCTCACAACTGCTGGCACACATCAGGAACACATATCAGGCAATGCAGCACCCCCATCCTGTGATTCACTGAATATTAATTTACTTGCCTTGAAAAATTCCTGTCTGACTGTATGTAGGCTTGTGATATGGGGGACAGCGCAGCTGATCCTGATCTCACCTGACTATCAGAACACCGCCTGTTGTACCTGTGCGGCTTTTCCCCCACTTTTTGTACAAAACTACTAAATGATTGTCATTAAAACTAAATGAAGGATAAAAACAGTAAATATTGGAATAAGGGAGGAAAGCTCTACATCTCAGATGCCATCAAGGACCTTCCTTTCCCTCGGTGCTGAGAGTGACCGTCAGCTGTCACAAATGTACATCTCCTTCCTTTGGACTCTCCAATGGGTCCAATAGGGATCAGTGGCATAAAAATCTGGGAGAACAAGGCTCTTAGAGGGCATGGGTCTGAGTGCTGTGCTCCCAGCTCCCCAACATAACATTAAAGCTCCTTTTCCTCTGATCAGTCTGGGCTGGATTTAAATCCAGATGCCATTGATGAAAGGAAAGCCTCTGTGCTGCTCTTACCTGATATTATTCTAAAATGGTTCGACTCAACAGATGCCTTACGTTAGTAAGTTAAGTCAAATTAAATACAGGCAATTATCAACTGTAGATGATTGGAATATTTTAATTTTCACAGGATTGAATGTACCAGATCCAGCGTTCATGTCAAGACCTAGCAGTGGGCACCAACCCCGTGTGTATGTTTCTAGTGACTCGGATGAGGAGTGGACGCCTAAACTTCTTGTGAAAAACCCACCAAGTAAATTGGATGTGTTTTCTTTGCTAAAGTATTAAATGTGCTTTTTTAACACCCTGAATATAACCAGTTTGTCCAGCAACTACTACATATTTTTTGTCAGCAGGCAGTTACTTTGAAGTTTTGGAGAGCTGGAAATATAAGTAAATTGTCTGATCACATTTTCCCTTATACTTGTGTAAGTTTTCTTTACTTTTTATCTGCATAATATGTTGATTCTTTTTTGGGCCTGAATAAACAAGATATTTTTAGAATCTTTATGCTGTTAACATAAATAAACTGAGAGCTGAGATTATCTCAATCACACTGATGTCTTTCTTTTTTTAAGAGTTAAGATTCTTTAAGCCTCTCCTTAAGAATGAAGATACCAAGAAGACTAAGAACGAGAATACCAGAAAGGTAATTCAAAGTGAACAGAAATTCTTACAGACTAATAGTTCAAGATGAAAATAATCTGCTAGATAATCACAGCAGGCCTGTCAGCATCTGAAGGATATATCGATACAAGTTCCCACCCAAACATTAACCAGTCTTTCTCCTTCAGACACGAATTGAGCTGCTACACACTTCCAGCATTTTCTGTCTTTATCTCAGATTTCTACCAAACAATTTTTCTTTTTCATTGTGCTGCATGAGTGCCCAATTTACAGTCCATGGTGCCTGGCAACTTGGTCCTATTTCTATTTCATTCTTGGTTACTTGTCCTTGAAATTCATGGCCTGGAGAGTTGGAAAGGTCTCTTAGCGCTGTTGGTGGATAAATCCTCCACCAGCATCCCAAACTCTGTGAAAATCAGCAGCTTGAAATATCTGCAAATTAATGGTATGAATTTGATATGTTGCCCATGAAGCTCCATAATATGGATCTAGCTGGTTCATGAAGACAAAACTCCTTGGTCACTGCTGCTGTACTAACATCTCAAGGTTTCTCTTCCTGTTGTTGTAATCAAGAATTGCAATTCTCATGTTGGGAACTAGATATGAGAAACACAATGTCCAGTGACACAGGGCTGAAGAAACATCCGGCCTTAATTTTGGTGACAAGCATGGCAGATACTTTAAATGAAATTGTATCTGCTTCTAGATCCTCCATTGATTTCCTCTCGTGGGCTCTTGTCTCTGACTAACCTTCTGTAGCTATGATGCTTCATGAACGAGCAATTAGCTTTTACTTCAAGAAGAATGTTCTGTGTGCAACGTGGTTTCAATCTAAAGTACTTTTCTCCATGTGTGGTACGACAAGCCCAGACAAATTCAATTTTGAATCCTGGCTAATTTTATTCCCTCCCTTGCAAAAGGGTGCTGAGGTTTATGTAATAGGTTTACCATATTTGCTGAGATCAGTACAGTGCAGTATCAAAGAAGGGAATCTGATGTGTGTGGCTTAGCACTACACTGGGGAGCAACTGCATTTCCCCAGTTGGGTAATTGGGAAGCTCTGTTTATTAAATATCCTACAATAACTAATGGAGAGGAACAACAGACAACTGCTTTGACTTGTAATGCAGGGAGTCCTGAGGCAGCTATTGTCTACTTCAGGTGCTGTGAGGTACATTTTCACTCTCACATTCTGCATTTCAGAACCAAAAAACCCCGCCACAGATTGTGTCCCATTTCGAAGTGGCTGAAGATGAAGTTTTCTGAGGCTTCACTGAGGAAACTGCTTCAGCTAAGGAAGAGACTGTTTCAGTTCAAAAGATCAGAATAGAAACGAGCACCTTGGTTTGTGAAAGTGAAGCTCGTAGTGAATCCAATAAAGGTATTTGTCCTGGAATAAAGGATTTCAGTAAAGTATTTCTATTTTGAATAATTGAGGGTATTTTAATGAGCAAGAGATGCTCTATGTCGATAATGCCACCACACCAGTAGTCATTCAAATCAGATTAACGCAATATCTTGCTTATTTATGTAAAGAAAGAAAGACTTGCATTTATATAGCATCTTTCACGACCACCGGACGTCTCAAAGTGCTTTACAGCCAATGAAGTGCTTTTTGAAGTGTAATCGCTGTTGTAATGTAGGAAACACGGCAGCCAATTTGCGTACAGCAAGCTCCCACAAATAGCAATGTGATAATGACCTGATAATCTGTTTTTTTATGTTGATTGAGGGATAAATATTGGTCAGGGACACCGGGGATAGCACCCCTGCTCTTCTTCGAAATAGTGCCATAGGATCTTTTGGCCTAGAAATTCACTTGGGCGCGGGCAGCTCGCTCGCGCCCAAAAGTTAGCGCTGGGCGGGGAGGCATTAGCGCACGCCGTATATTCGTCTTCTGCGCCCCAATTCGGAAGCGGGCGCTATACCAGGGTGTGCCCGCCTCCGTTTGGGGCGCTGCAACTGAATATCGGCGCGCTAGTTGCCGCAGCGCCACCCGATGCGGTGCGGCAGGCTGCGGTACTGCAGGCCTCCTCCTTCTCTTAAGGGGGAGGTGCCTGCAACGGCCGGAGCCCCGATCGCGAGTGGCAGCACGGTGGCATAGTGGTTAGCACTGTTGCCTCACAGCGCCAGGGACCCAGGTTCGAATCCGGCCTCGGGTGACTGTCTGTGTGGAGTTTGCACATTCTCCCCGTGTTTGCGTGGGTTTCCTCTGGGTGCTCCGGTTTCCTCCCACAGTCCAAAGATGTGCGGGTTAGGTTGATTGGCTATGATAAATTGACCCTTAGTGTTAGGGGGATTAAATACGTGGGGTTACGGGGATAGGGTGGGATATGTGTTGGTGTAGGGGTTACGGGGATCGGGTGGGATATGTGTCGGTGCAGGCTTGATGGGCCGAAATGGCCTCTATCTGCACTGTGGGGTTTCTGTGATCTGAGTGCTGGCAAAAGAGCCCGGCACAACGGAGAAGTGCCGGGCTCCACGGAAACCAGCCGGCAATGCTGCGGGGGGGGGAGGTGGAGGAGGCCGGGGAAGGAGGTGCGGGCAGGCGGCCGCCGAAAAAGCGGCCGGCCGCACCTTCTGCTTTAAAGCGCCCCACTATGGCAGCAGGACGGCCCCGTTTTCTGTTCACTGTTTGCGCCCACTTCGGAGGAGGCGGGCACAAATAAATATGGGGATCGGCGTGGTTTCGGGGCGTTACGGGCCACCGCGCACACCGATGACATCATCGGTCCCGGCGCAGCGCTAATGGCTACCGCCGCCAATACCGCTGCACTCAATTTCCACGCTACCACCCCGCCGGCGCAAAAGACCTCTTTAGGCGCTAAGTGGGCGCAAGGCCCACTGAATTTCTAGGCCTCTATGTCCAGCTGAGAGAGCAGACGAGGCCTCGGATTAACGTCTCATCTGAAAGACGGCACCTCCGACAGTGCGGCACTGCCTCAGCACTGCACTGGAGTGTCTGCCTTGATTTTTGTGCTCAAGTCCCTGATACTTGAACCCACAACCTTGTGACTCAGAGGCGAGAGTGCTACCCACGGAGCCACATATCTTCAGCATCTCCTGTTCAACAAAAAACAAGCTTTACATGCAAGAATATTAAAACTAATTGGTTCAATTTTGATCATGATTTTCTGGATTTATTCCACAGTTGTCTGCACTGGAAAGATCTTGGGGTCAGCAAATGAGGAAACCACCAAAGAGACTGAAAGCAGAAGATACTGTTTGAGAAACAGAGAGAGAAATGCTTACACAGAAGAAAGGGAACTTTGTGATGATGATTACCTGTGTATGTGCAAAGCAACCTATCCATTTCCTCAGGGCAGGAATAATTATTGGGCGTTTTGGTGTGATGACATAGGGGCCTTGGTAGGCCAGGGGATTGGTGGAGCAATGCAGCATGTCAGAGTGGTGGGACAGGAGTGCAGGCCTCTGTTTGCCCACAAACAGGCACCGATTTTCCTTTTTCATGAAGGAATAACAATCACAAATATGATCCCCAAACTATTGATAATAATTCTGGAATTCTCTCATGAAATATATGAATTTCAATAACCATAAACTAATGGCCCTGATTACAGGGAATAGCAGCCCCTTGTCTAGGATATTGAAGCATCCTATACCAGCCTACAGCAGGACCTGGACAACATCCAGGCTTGGGCTGATAAGCGACAGCTAACATTCAAACTTATGAATGGCAAGCAATGACCATCTCCAAAGAATTGATGATGCAGCCAGAATTAAGTTGGGTGTCAACATGGTTTGAGAAGGGGTGTGGGGCTAAGATGATGGCATAACTGAAAGGGCAAATTTGAGAAGTGACACTGTCCCCTAGCGTGATTTGCCTGATGGTTTAGAGGGACTTTTGTTACTGGATATGCAGGTTGAAACTCATTCAAAGAATGAGAAAGCTATAACCTATAGGAAGTAATTCAGCCTCCTTGTGCAAATTTCCCTTCCTGCCCACTCCTAATCTTATCTGGTGTGGCACAGCTTGGAGATACTGTTGGCAGTTTTTGCAATGCTGTTGTGAATTGAGGTCAGTACTGCCTTCTTGGAGTCAAGAACCGAACATGTCGCCCAGAACAAGCCCTTCTATACAACAGAGTGGGGGAAGACCTGACTGGCACTGGGTGTAAGTTTCATAGAGAGAAGATGCCCCAAGTGTTTTCCCCAGCTGATAGATCACAGAAATATCATACTTATGTGTTGTGGTGATTATTCCTTGACTAGTAAAAGTATTGTGATTCGTTGTTTGTTAACTGCCTTGGGATATGTGTTGTAATCTCATTGGTAGTTGATGATCACATGATGTGTTGTGGCTACCTTAAATTCAGTCCTTTTCTAGCTTTAGTTGGGACTGGATGTGGAAAGATATGCTGCTGATTTTAAAGTTAATAAAGCCTAGCTTTGGAAGGCCAATCTATTCTTTATCTCAATTTATTAACTTTATGTTAGAATGGAGCGATATCTTCAACCAGAATGATTCAAGGCTGACCCCAATTCTGCTGGAGTGGATGATAAATGGAAACATTGGTATTGTACATTTAAAAACTTTTTGGGTGTGTTGGATCAAGAGGCTCTAAATAAGCTGAATATGCTGATCAACTACATTGACCCGGATGTATATAAATATATTTTGCACTGTAAAACTTATGAAGAAGCTATTTCTACATTGGAAAAGATTTTTGTTAAACCAAAGAATGAAGTATTTGCACGTCATCTTCTATCTGCCCGTAGGCAGCAGGTGGGAGAATCTTTGGATAATTATTTACAAGCACTTCGGTGCCTTAGTGTTGACTGTAATTATAAGGCTATGACGGCTGAAGAATATAAGGACGAATCGGTACGGGATGCTTTTATTAATGGATTACTGTCTAGATCAATTCGTCAGCGGTTGTTAGAAAATAAGACTCTGGATCTTAAAAGTGCTTTTGAGCAAGCTTCTACGTTGGATGTGGCTCAGAGAAGTTCGGATTCTTATGCTCTTTTTAATCGGCCTGCGACAATGGTTTCGGCAGTTTCGGATGAAAAGGAATTATGTGGACTTAATGGGAGTGGTTTACTAGATTTTGAAACAGTTTCTACTTCGGCGGCCGTTGCCTCTAGGATTCAGAAGTGTTATTTTTGTGGGAATATCCGGCACCCTCGTCTGAAGTGTCCTGCTCGGGAGGTTGTGTGTAGTAAATGCGGCAAGAGAGGTCATTATGCACGTGTGTGCAAATCATCAGGTTCAATTACCTTCCCTTCTCCTGGTGTGGGAGGGTCTTCCTCCACTACCTCTTCTGTGACTATTCAGCCTTTAGATAGGGCGTTTATTGCATCAATTTCTGCTGCATTTGCTCATGGCCTAAACAAAGCTATAGTTACGGCTCAAGTTAATGGGTTGGAAGTGAAAGCCCTTATAGATACGGGCAGTACTGAGAGTTTTATAAGTCTTCAGTTTGCGAAGGAGAAGCATTTGAAAATTTCGCCTGTTACGTATCAGGTGTGTATGGCTCAGACGACTCTTACTTCACAAATAGCTGGTTGTTGCTTTGTGAAAATGGTTCTTCTAGGTAATACGTATACTGATATACGCTTATCTGTTTTGCCTAATCTCTGTGCGGATATTTTGATTGGACATGATGTGCTTCAGTTACACGAGTCTCTTAGTCTTTCATTTGGAGGGACTAAGCCACCTTTATCTATTTGTGGATTAACCTCTTTATCTATTCCTCCATTATCACTTTTTTCCAATCTGATGTCGGATTGTAAGCCAATTGCTACCAAGTCAAGAAGATATAGTAGTCAGGATAGAGGATTTATTAATTCTGAAGTTCAACGTCTCTTATTGGAAGGAATCATTGAACCTAGTTGTTCGCCTTGGCGAGCACAGGTAGTTGTCACGACTAATGAGAGACACAAGAAACGAATGGTGATAGACTATTCCCAAACTATTAATAGGTATACTCAATTAGATGCGTACCCTTTGCCTAAGATTGATGAGCTTATCAATAAAGTATCTCAGTATAAAGTTTTTAGCACTATTGATTTAAAGAGTGCTTATCATCAGATTCCTATTGTTAAGAAGGATCAACCATATACGGCCTTTGAGGCTGGTGGAAAGCTGTATCAGTTTTGCCGAATACCATTTGGTGTTACTAATGGTGTGGCTTGTTTTCAACGGGCAATGGATGCTTTTATAAGTGATAACTCCCTCTCTGACACCTTTTCATACTTAGATGACATCACAGTGTGTGGCAAATCAAGGGTGGAGCATGATTCTAATTTAAAAAGATTCCTTCAAGCTGCGGAAAAAGTTGGTTTAACTTTTAACAAAGAGAAATGTATCTTTTCGACTACTGAGGTAAATCTATTGGGGTATATTATTTCGGGAAATAAGATTAAACCAGATCCAGAACGTCTGTGACCATTGATCGATTTACCTTGTCCTACTAATTCTAAGGCTTTGCAACGAGTTGTTGGACTGTTTTCTTATTATTCTAATTGGATTGCAAATTTTTCACGGAAGATCCGGCCTCTTATTCAGGTTATGACATATCCTCTATCATGGGAGGCCAGGACATGTTTTGAGAATTTTAAAAAGGATATTTTAGGAGCAGTTGTGCATTCCATTGATGAGCAGGTTCCCTTTGTGATTGAGACGGATGCTTCGGATTTTGCAATTGGGGCTACTTTGAACCAAAATGGAAGACCTGTGGCCTTTTTCTCACGTACTTTGAATAATAGTGAAAAAAGACATTCCTCAATAGAAAAAGAGGCATACGCAATAGTAGAAGCATTGCGTAAATGGAGACATTATTTATTGGGGCGACATTTCACGTTGGTAACTGATCAAAAATCTGTGTCCTTTATGCTTGATGTTAAACATTTTGGAAAGGTTAAAAATGATAAAATAATGAGATGGAGGATTGAGTTAGCATGTTACCATTTTGACATAGTTTATCGTCCGGGGAAGGATAATGTTGCTGCTGATGCACTGTCGAGGGCTTATTGTTCTGTGATTCATGGAGATACGCTTATTAATCTTCACAATGCCTTATGTCATCCTGGGGTTACGAGGATGATACACTTTGTACGCAGTAAGAACTTGCCTTTTTCAGTTGAAGACGTCAAGCGGATGACTTCATCATGTTCTATCTGTGCTCGGTGTAAACCGAATTTCTTTAAGCCTCAATGAGCTCATCTTATAAAGGCTACTTCTCCTTTTGAACGTTTGAGTGTCGATTTTAAGGGACCTCTTCCTTCAACTACTCAAAATCGATATATATTTACTGTTGTGGACGAGTTTTCAAGGTTCCCTTTTGCTTTTCCTTGTGCAGATGTATCAGCTGCTACAGCTATTAAATGTTTGACTCAACTTTTTGTCATCTTTGGGATGCCTGCGTATATCCATTCGGATCAGGGAAGTTCTTTTATGTCTTCCCAGTTGAAGGAATACCTTCAGAGTCGGGGAATTTCTACTAGTAGAACTACCCCGTATAATCCCCAGGGTAATGGACAGTGTGAACAATACAATGGGGTGATCTGGAAGGCAGTTATGTTGGCGTTGACATCCCGGAATCTTAAGAATACACAGTGGGAAATGGTGCTGCCTGATGCCCTGCATTCCATTAGATCATTGCTTTCAACGGCTACTAATGTGACCCCCCATGAAAGGCTCTTTAACTATCCGCGGAGGTCTACTACGGGATATTCGGTACCTTCATGGCTTACTATGCAGGGACATAGATTGTCAAAATATGACCCCTTGGTGGAGGAGGTGGAGCTGTTGGAGGCAAATTCCCAATATGCTCATATTCGATTCCAAGATGGGAAAGAAAGTACTGTTTCAATTAAAGACTTGGCTCCTTGTGGGGGCCAGCCCTCTTCTGAGGATATTAATAATGGTCATGATTCGGATAATGTGGATGCTGTTACAGATACTACGAATATTTCCAATCCGATTGCAGATAATCATACTTCTATTAGTCAGCCTTTGATAGATGTTTATGACCGTCCCAGTTCATCTTCTGATGGGATTTCTAATCCAGAAACCGTTGAGAATCGGGATATGGATAGCCTTCCTGTTGAAGATACTTCTGTGCCTTCTGGCGTGGGAGGGCAAGGAATTTCACCAAGGTTAAGAAGGTCGACACGAACAAGATATCCGGTCGACCGATTGAAAATGGACTTTTAAATTGATAGTAATGTTTTAAAAATTGTTGAAATATTATAGTATATTGTTTTAGTTGAGAGATACTTAATACTTATGCGTAATGTTATTATTTGTTGTTGTTCATTTAGTATTGTGTTATGTAAATAGTTTTATTCTCGTGCATAGTTTAGTTGTAAATAATTAATTGTAAATTGTAAAAGTTATTAGGTTGGAGTATATTTTAAAAGGAGGGGTGAATGTGGTGATTATTCCTTGATTAGTAAAAGTATTGTGATTCGTTGTTTGTTAACTGCCTTGGGATATGTGTTGTAATCTCATTGGTAGTTGATGATCACATGATGTGTTGTGGCTACCTTAAATTCAGTCCTTTTCTAGCTTTAGTTGGGACTGGATGTGGAAAGATATGCTGCTGATTTTAAAGTTAATATAGCTTTGGAAGGCCAATCTATTCTTTATTTCATGTGTGCAGACTGAATTGCAGTCAAACAATGAGGAAGATCAAATCTACGATAGGTAATCTATCCTTTCTCAGTACTAGCACCTTTCACCTTCATGAACACTGAATAATGAATTGAAATTCTGATCCATCTTTAATTTGTATTTTATGTGTTAGTTTGTGAAGACTGCGAGACATTTTTTATTGAAGAATGCCCTGTGCATGGTCCTCCAGTGTCCATAAAGGACACGGTGGTGGAATTCAGTCAGCCGACAGAGCACGTTTAACCCTTCCGGAGGGTCTCAGCATAGCGACTTCAAAAGTTCGAAAAGCTGGTCTTGGTGTATGGAATGAAGGGCAGGTTATTCCCAAAGGCGTTCACTTTGGACCTTATGAAGGAATAGTATCAAATGAAGAAGCAGAGGCTGTCAGTGGGTATTCATGGGTGGTAAGTGACTACTGTCGTTATCAAGTTCCTTAGTTTATTAAAAAAAATTCAGGACTTATTTGAATTTATTTTCTATAAATTATCCAAGGTTCCCATTCCTAGTTGCTACTCAGAGTCCTACTGGTAAGTAGACAGCGAGTGAAGACAGAATTAGTCTTTGCTGTGAGGCCTCTTGTGTTCACTTAGCCTGTCAACACATAGAAATGTTCACAAATGAAGAATGGATTACTGGGTGTGTTTATTGTCGGGCTGGGAGCAGCCACGGAACTACCCGAACATGACTCACCACCATCAGGAAGCGAGAAAGCAAACATGCTTCTATCTGACTGAAACCCACCAAACACCACCACAGAGGAAACAATTGCAATTCACCCCACTGAGACCAAAGGTGTATCAAAGTTCACAGCACCTTCCCCACAGCTGACAGTGTCAGTGCTGAGAGAAAAATCCTCTCTCCACACAGACAAAGATCCTCTCACACCACTGAGGCAAAGTCAGACTCCCAACTATTTATAAAAACTCTGCCACCTGCCCCGCCTCCAGCTGAGGCAGCATTCTCACACTCGGAAACAAAATCCCTCACTAGAATTCCTCCCCCGCCCCCCCGCCCGCCTGTTGAGGCAATTATTGAATTCCGTGGCCGCGAATTTCAAAGTTTTAGCGCTCGCCGTTCAGGCCGGTTTTTCTTAAAAATGGTGGCTGTGTGGCGCATCGATCACAGAAAGGATACAATCCGCTTTCCGGTCTGTGGACTATAAATCAGGCGTCATGCCTTTAAGAAGGATCACACCTTTAAGAAACTCGATCTGCAACATAGTTAAGCCCAGAGCGGGGGAGGAGCATTCGAAGCTGTGCACTGATGAAAGGCAGTCATACTTTGTGTAGTCTCTGACTCCATTTTGTGTTCAGCATGCAGCCTCAACAATTAAACCTTTTCTGTTGAACCTCTCCGAGTTCAGTATTTTTTGCTAGGAGTAAGTAGACTCCTACATTGGTGAACCCGACGCTCAGGATGACTCCTAAGCGTAACCATGGCTCACAGAAACGCAGTTTCTGTTAAGCTGCCGGAGTTCTGGGAGAACCTAGCCACCGCCTGGTTCCTTCAAGCCGAATCGCAATTCCGACTCCGCGGCATCACCGCCGACGCAACGATGTACGACTACCTCCTCACCTCCCTGGGCAGCTCCACAATCACGAAAGTCTGGACAACACTACAAAATCCTCCGGAGGAAGGCAAGTGCGCACATCTCAAGGCCGCGCTCATTAAAAAATTCACAGCCTCCCAATCCTTGCGCAACTGCCACCTCCTCGACCTCTCGGGTCTCGGTGACTCCACGCCGTCAGACTTGCTCTCACACATGCTTGCTCTGACCGACGAGAAACCGCCCGGCTCCCTCTTCCGCACGCTCTTTATCCGCCAACTACCTCCCAGCATCCGCCCGGCGATCATGGCGTCCAGCCTCACGGACCTCGAGGCCCTGGCCGACGAAGCCGATAAGCTCCTGTCCGCCAGCTCCAACCACGCCGTCACACCTGGCCTCCGCAGCGTCGGCGCGCGCTCCACCCTCTATCGCGCAGCCACACAGCTCGGCCACGAGGCCCCCCAGGCCCCCACATCCCCCAAGCCCTCCGACCCAGGGCTACTGCTACTTCCATACCCGGTTCGGCACACGGGCACGCCGCTGCAGCCATCCCATCACGTTTCGAACCGCCCCCACACCGGCCTACACGATGGCTGTGGGGCGCTGCTGTACATTACAGACAGCGCCTCCGGACACCGTTTCCTATGCAACACGGGCGCGCAGCGCAGCATCATCCCCGCGTCCGCCCTCGAGATCCAGCGAAGCGGCCGCGGCCCTGCGCTGGCTGCCGCCAACGGCACCGACATCCGGACATACGGCACCGTCACCATCGACCTCGCAGGCCGCCGCTACCACTGGGAGTTTATCACCGCCAAGGTGCTCTCCCCACTCCTCGGTGCGGATTTCCTGTGCGCCCACGGCCTGTTAGTCGACATGCCTCGGCGCCGCCTCGTGGACATGAACACCATGTCACCTATCCTGGGCGGAATGGCCCCCCCCAACCCGCCGAAATGGCATGGCAGTGCCGCGCCCGTTCAACGGATGACTACTCAGCACTCCTGGCTGAGTTCCCAGCCCTCACCAACCCAACCTTCTCCGCGAAAGTTGCTAAGCACGGGGTAGAACACTTCATCCCCACCACAGGCCCACCGGTGTATGCCCACGCCCGCAGGCTGGACCCGGCCAAGCTGGAGATCGCGCGGGCCGAGTTCACCACAATGGAACAGCTCGGCATCATCCGCTGCTCCAACAGCCCCTGGGCCTCCCCACTCCACATTGTCACCAAATCCGACGGGGGATGGCACCCCTGCGGGGACTACCGGCACCTAAACAACACCACCACGCCGGATCGGTACCCCATACCGCACATTCAAGACTTCTCGGCTAGACTGGCCAGCCACTCAGTCTTCTCCAAAGTCGACCTGGTGCGCGGTTACCATCAGGTGCCAGTCCACCCAACAGACGTTCCCAAGACGGCCACAATCACCCCTTTTGGGCTATTCGAGTTCCTCCGAATGCCCTTCAGCCTCAAGAACGCGGCCCAGGCCTTCCAGCGGCTCATGGACTCGGTCCTCCGGGACCTGAAGTTCCTCTTTGTCTACCTGGATGACATCCTGGTAGCTAGTTCCTCCAAGCAGGAACACATCGAGCACCTCTGCACCCTGTTCCAGCGGCTCAGTGAGCATGGGCTCATCATCAGCCCAGCCAAGTGCCAATTCGGCCTCAGCAGGATCGAATTCCTCGGCCACCACATCACGCAGGACGGAGCCATTCCCCTGCCCGCCAAGGTGCAAGCTGTTCAGCAGTTCCCCTGGCCTACCACCATCAAAGGCCTCCAGGAGTTCTTGGGGATGATCAACTTTTACAACCGCTTCATTCCCGGAGCGGCCTCCCTCATGCGGCCCCTATACGAAGCCCTCTGGGGTAAGAAAGACAGAATGGCGATCGAGTGGTCGGCGGACATGTTGACCGCTTTCGACTCAACCAAAAAGGCGCTCGCCGACGCCACCATGCTCGCTCACCCACAGCCCAATGCCAGGGTGGCCCTCACCACGGACGCCTCCGACCACATGGTCGGCGCCGTGTAGAAACAGTGGGTCGACGGGGCCTGCAACCGCTGGCCTTTTTCAGCCGCCAACTGCGCCCCCTGGAGGCCAAATACAGCGCCTTTGACCGCGAGCTCCTCGCACTGTACCTGGCAGTCCGCCATTTTAGATTTCTTCTGGAGGGCCGCCCCTTCACCGCGTTTGTTGACCACAAACCCCTGACATTCACGATGGCGAAATCTGCGGACCCGTGGTCAGCCAGGCAACAACGCCAGCTCGCCGTGGTGTCCGAATTCACCACGGACATCCGGCACGTCTCCGGTCAAGACAACGTGGTGGCTGACTGCCTATCCCGCCCCGCCGTCCACGGCGCCCACCTGGCAGTGGACTATGCTCAACTGGCAGCGGAGCAACGCACCGACCCCGATCTGCTCTCCACGCCCACAACCCTCCCAGGGCTGCGACTGACCGACGTCGCCTGCAGCCCGTCCACCGTCACAGTCAAATGCGAAACCTCCTTGGCGCAACCCCGCCCTGTAGTCCCGGCGAAAACGGGTGTTCGACATCGTCCACGGCCTCCCACACCCCGGCACCCGCGCATCCATTAGACTGGTGGCCAACCGATTTGTCTGGCGCGGCCTGCGCAAAGATGTGCGCGTCTGGTCCAGATCCTGCACAGCTTGCCAGCGTGCCAAAATCCACCAACACGTCAAAGCCCCACTCGAGGAGTTCACCGTGCCAGAAAGAAGGTTCGACCACGTCCACATCGATTTCGTCAGCCTCCTGCCGCCATCACAAGGTCACACGCACCTGCTGACAATCGTGGACCGTACCACCCGCTGGCCCGAGGCCATTCCACTGACGTCCACCACCACCGCCGACATCGCGAGGGCGTTCATCGGGACCTGGGTCGCTCGGTTCGGCGTCCCCTCCGACATGACATTGGATAGAGGCCCGCAGTTCACCTCTGATCTGTGGGCCGCCATCGCCCGAAACCTCGGGGTGGCCGTTCACCGCACCACGGCTTACCACCCCCAAGCCAACGGACTGTGCGAGCGATTCCACAGGTCCATGAAGGCATCCCTCCGTGCCAGCCTCGAGGATGAGCCTTGGATCGACCGCCTCCCATGGGTGCTACTCGGCCTACGCTCCGCGGTCAAGGAAGACCTGCAAGCCTCGGCGGCGGAACTCGTGTACGGCCAGCCGCTGCGCGTACCCGGAGAGTTCCTGCCCACCGCCACGACCCCCTGGTCGGCTGACCAGCAACGCCACGCTTTCGCCAACTGAGCACAACAGTTCGCTCCGGTACCCACCGGCCGGCACGGCGAACCAGCAACCCGCGTACCACCTAGCCTGCACATGGCCAAATTTGTTTTCGTGCACCATGACGCCCACCGAGGACCTCTACGGCCCCCATACAACGGACCCTACAAGGTACTCCAGACGGGGAACAAGTTCTTCCTCCTCGAAGTGGGCAGCAGATCTGACAAGGTGTCGGTCGACTTGCTCAAACTGGCGCACCTAGAGCCCGATGAACCCGTTCAAGTGGGCCAACCCCCACCGCGGGGCAGACCGCCTAAGAGCCCGACGTGTCTAACCGCTCCGCTCCCGACACCAACCGCCAAGAGCCATTCCGGCCGTGCCATCAAGCCGCCACGCCGGTTCGTACACTCCCTACTAGCGGATTCTGGGGGGAGCTGAGTGGCGTACCGATCACAGAAAGGACACAATCCGCTTTCCGGTCCGTGGACTATAAATCAGGCGTCATGCCTTTAAGAAGGATCACACCTTTAAGAAACTCGATCTGCAACATAGTTAAGCCCAGAGCGGGGGAGGAGCAGTCGAAGCTGTGCACTGATGAAAGGCAGTCGTACTTTGTGTAGTCTCTGACTCCATTTTGTGTTCAGCATGCAGCCTCAACAATTAAACCTTTTCTGTTGAACCTCTCCGAGTTCAATATTTTTTGCTAGGAGTACGTAGACTCCTACAGCCGTCTCGCTTTTGGCGGGTCCTGCGATGGCCGCCATTTTGGGAGGTCGGTACTGCTGCCGATGTCTGCGTGCACTCCAGATATTTAGATGAGGCAGATCGTGACGTCAATGAGTGTGGAATGTTGGTTTGACACAATATCTGCCATTTTTGACATTGCCGCTCCATTTGACGCCCTCTCCCAATCGCGACCAGCTGACCATACGTTCAGCAGCAGGAAGGACCTCCCAGCACCGCTATTTAAAGGGATCATCAACAACATACAGCTGACTTGCTTTTTGATCTGTCCTGGCTCTGTCACAGTTTGTGCGCATGTTTGGAGCTTTCTACAGTTATTTAATGTTGCTGAGGTGACAGAAATCCTTGCTACTCGTTTAAAGGCTTCTGCTCACACCGCTTGCTCCCAGTCATGGGGTCTCTACTTGCAGTTCCCCTCGCGCTCGAGGATGACGGAGATGGAGTGGAGGCAGCAAAGACGAAGACAAGATGCTCGCAGAGGGAGGACGAGGAGGGACAGGAGGTCTTGCCCACCCAGGGTCTTCCAAGAGCACTTCTACCTGCGCTTAAGCCAGGGGCAGTGTATTAGGAGGCTCCGATTCACCAAGGAGGCAGTCACAGAACTCTGCCACCTCCTGCAGCCAAACATGCAGCCTCAGAGCAGAGTGGCTCTCCCAGTGGCCCTGAAGTCACCGTGGCCCTGAATTTTTTCACCAGTTTGGACCGGGAGATATAGCTAACATCTCCCAGTTTGCTAGGTCATTGACCTGAAACATTAACTCTGTTTCTCTACAGATGCTGCTTGACCTGCTGAGATATGAGACTCCCAAAACAAGCGCTCTACTCGGAGCTCCGACACGGTCAGAGAGCCCCAGGTGGGCAGAGGAAACACTTCAAGGACACCCTCAAAGCCTCCTTGAAAAAGTGCAACATCCGCACCAACACATGGGAATTCCTGGCCCAAGACCGCACAAGGGCAGCACGGTGGCATAGTGGTTAGCACTGTTGCCTCACAGCGCCAGGGACCCGGGTTCGAATTCGGCCTCGGGTGACTGTCTGTGTGGAGTTTGCACATTCTCCCCGTGTTTGCGTGGGTTTTCTCCGGGTGCTCCGGTTTCCTCCCACAGTCCAAAGATGTGCGGGGTTAGGTTGATTGGCCA
The DNA here is from genome assembly GCF_052327205.1 of Somniosus microcephalus. Lineage (NCBI taxonomy): Eukaryota > Metazoa > Chordata > Chondrichthyes > Squaliformes > Somniosidae > Somniosus > Somniosus microcephalus. The sequence goes on from NC_140998.1 coordinate 192,102,128, forward strand.
TGATAAAAATTGACCCTTAGTGTTAGGGGGATTAAATACGTGGGGTTACGGGGATAGGGTGGGATATGTGTTGGTGTAGGGGTTACGGGGATCGGGTGGGATATGTGTCGGTGCAGGCTCGATGGGCCGAAATGGCCTCTATCTGTACTGTGAGGTTTCTGTGATTTCTGTGAAAATGGAGGAGAAGCATCCGGGAAGACACTGAACACCTGGAGCAAGCGGAAGCCAAGTGCAAGGAGCGCACGTCAACCCAAGCACCCCACCCACCCACCCCTTCAACCACCGTCTGCCCCACCTGTGACAGAGACTGTAGGTCCCACATTGGACTCATTGGTCACCTGAGAACTCATATGTAATGTGGAAGCAAATCATCCTCGATTCCTAGAAACTGCCCAAGAAGAAGAAGAATTTCCAGGGCCTTCTGTTTTTATCCCAGTTTGCTGCCCATCGCTGCAACCAGGAAGTCACAGAGGCTCCCTATTCCAGGAGAAGGGACTTCATTGTCTTCTCTCCGGACAGAGAGAAGTAGGAGGAGCACGCATGTGGCTTTGCCAGGCTAGAGGGCTTCCTCATGGTGCAGTGTGCCATCGACTGCACACATGTGGCTTTGCGGGCACCGCATACCAATCCTGAGATGTTCCGTAACTGCACAGGCTACCACTCACTTAATGTGCACTTCTTGTGCGACCACACCCGGTGCATCATGATGGTGAATGCCCGGTATCCTGGCAGCAGTCATGATGCCTTCAACCTGCACCAGTCCGGTGTGCCAGCAGTCTTTGAACCACCATGTCAAACCCAAGGGTGGCTGCTTGGAAACAAGAGCTATCCACTCTGCCCCTGGCTGATGAGTTCCCTCCACAACCTCACCACTTGTGGTCAGCACTGATATAACGACTGCCATGAGGAGTCTCATCGAGTAGACCACTGAGGTTCTCAAGCAACAGTTCCACTGTCTTGACCGCTCTGGAGGAACCCTCCAGTACAGGCCGGAGCAGGTTTCCCATTTCGTGGTGGTCTGCTGCATGTTCCACAACTTGGCCACATGAGGGCACAGCCCATGCCACCACGGGTCCATCAAGCCTGTCCCAAAACAATTGTGATACCTTGTGTATCACAATATATACACTCCATCCCACCCAAAACCATAAAATACCAAAGCTAATTTGGGAAAGAAAAATCTGGGAAATTCCTTTCCGACCTAACTAGGCGATCGAAACTAGTCCAGGAGATCACTCTGGTCCTGAATTCCCTGCAGTCCCTACCTTCTGTAAGAGCTGATCTCTGCCCCAGCCAAAAACAAGTCCAGCTCTCACTTGAAAGAATTCAGCGAGTCCGTGTCCACTACACGAGACGGCAGCCTGTTCCTGAGGTCCACTATCCTATGGGAAAAGAACCTTGTCCTGACATCTAACCTAGATCTAGACTTGTCCAACTTAAATTTGTGACCCCTAGTCCTTCTTAACCTATTTAATTGAAACAAACTATCAGCTGGAACACAATCATTCCCTTCAACCCTTCATTATCTTCTGAACCTCAATCAAATCCCCCTTAAGTCTACGCTTCCCTAAAATGTACAGTCCCAACTCTTTTAGCCAATCTTGATAACAGAGATGCTATCCTGATAAATAAGAGAGGAGGAGGAGGGAGTGAGCAGGCAGGCAGCACATCCCCGATCCAGATGGGCTGTCCATGAGCCCTTCATCAGACTCTGGTTGCAGTGAGTGAAACCCCAGATCCCCGTTGCTCACCACTTCCCCATCTTACCATCCCTCTGTCACAGAACATCACAGCGTCCTCCTGGGCACAAAGCTGACATGAGAGCCACCGCAAAACACATCTCGAACATAATTTATAAATTTATCAAAATCAAATCAAAAGAACAAAGTCAGCTAATCACCCTTGTGCATTCCCTTAGTGTCTGTCTTAAGTGTGCCTTTTCCTACTCTAGTGCTCCTACGAAGTGCTCCCCCAGTGGCTGCAGCATGGCTGGTGGAAAGCTGCTGACTTTCAGTGGGGAGACTACAAATGGGCCTGCAGGATGACCTCGAGCAGCTCTGGCCCTAGAAAGCCCAGCTGTAGACTGCGCCACCTTGGTATGGGCGGCAGAAGTCTGGGCTGGCTGGTGCAAGCGCACTGGCAGGGTGGCAGTGGTGGGAGTACGAATGCTGTCTTCTTGAGAGAGGACAGCAGGTTCTTGCTCCACGGGGCCACTGCCACTCCCTCGGGATGGGGCCTCAGCACTATTAGCCATCTGTTGGAGCACAGATTGCTGGACTGCTGTGACAATCTGCAAGCAATTTTCCACACTCGTAAACCCAGCCACAATGGCATCAGTCTGAGCTTGCGTGGCAACAAGTTGAGATTGTAGGAGAGCAGTCTGCGCTTCCACTGCAGCAGTGAGACGTTGGGTCGCTTCTGTTGTGCTGCAATGGAAATGTGAGTTTGTCCATCACACCCAGCATCATGGTTGTGTCCACAAGTTCTCTAATGGAGTTGCCCATTATTTCCACCCTGGAAATCATGGGCTCCAAGCCCAACGCAAAAACCCATAATATTGAAGCCGGACTCCTCCATGCTGCTTGACACTGACCAGAGGCTCTCTGGCAGGCTTGACATTACACCAAGCATTTCTGTGTGCAGGCCCATCACCCTTCTTCTGAAGGCTGCCCCATCGAGAATATCATCTGAGTCCTGTGCAGCAGAACTCGTGCGTAATCTCGCCCTGCGGGGAGCTGGCACCCGAGCTACACTTTCCCCCTGGCTTGGCTGCAGCCCACTCATGCCTGGTGATTCACCACGTGCAGATCCTGCCTCTATACTACCCTGTAAAGTACAGGCAGTGCCATTTGCTAAGCTGGTGTCTGTGAGTGTCAGTTCCAGTGTCGCTGTGTCTTCTTCTCCTCCATCACTCTCCTCCTCCAGAACTTCAGGAACAGCCTGGGCTGCTGACAGTGCTTGGGTATCTGAAAGGAAAAATGCACAAGGGTTGGGTTGTGTTGAGGTAGGAGGGAAAGCCAGATATCCATGCATACACCATCAGCAGTGTGCAAGTGAAAAGAGATTGTGGGATGAGGGATAGTGGGCTGTGAGAAGAAGGATTAGGTATAAGCATACCGTCATCATCAGCAATGTTTTTCGCTTCCCCGGTCACCACGGACTCTGTCACTGCCCCAACAATTATTATGAGCACTACTTCCTTCAAGTCCATGTGGTTCTCAAATCTGACTTACCCTTCTTCTTACTTCTTAGGCAGCCCCTGGGAACCGAGGATGACTTGCTTCTACATTAAACATGAGTTCTCAGGTGACTGATGAGTCCACTGCAGGACCTACAGTCTCTGTCACAGGTGGGACAGACAGTGCTTGCAGGGGAGGGTGGGTGGGGTGCTTGGGTTGACGTGCACTCCTTGCGTTGCTAGCGCTTGGCTGCCGCTTGCTCCCGGCGAAGAGATTGTAGGTGTTCAGCGCCTTCCCGGATGCTTCTCCTCCATTTTGTGCGGTCTTGGGCCAGGGATTCCCAGGTGTCGGTGGGGACGTTGCACTTTTTCAAGGAGGCTTTGAGGGTGTCCTTGAAGCATTTCCTCTGCCCACCTGGGGCTCTCTTGCCGCGTTGGAGCTCCGAGTAGAGTGCTTGTTTTGGGAGTCTCGTATCGGGCATGTGGACGATGTGACCTGTCCATTGGAGCTAATCGAGCGTGGTCAAAGCTTCGATGCTGGGAATGTTGGCCTGAGCATGATCTTGCGGAGGCAGCATTGGTGGTACCTCTCCAGTGCTTTGAGGTGCCTGCTGTACATGGTCCACGTCTCTGAGGCATACAGGAGGGCGGGTATCACTACTGCTCTGTAGACCATGAGCTTGGTGCCGGGTTTGAGGTCCTGGTCTTCAAACACTCTCTTCCTGAGGCGATCGAAGGCTGCACTGGACACTGACGGCAGTGCTGGACTTCGTCATCACCATTTGCCCTTGTTGACAGTACTGCCACCCGATGACCCTTCACCCATCTGCTGGTGCTCCCGGAGGTTGTGCGCCAACTTGGCCTGCAAGAGAAAGGGAAGTGTCAGTGAGTGTGGTACAATATGTTTGGGTGATGTGCCTGCCATGGTTGAATAGCTGGCAATTTGTGCAAGGTGTGAGATGTGGCTGTAAGTCTTGCAGCAGTGGTAAGTGTGTGAGGTATGAGTGGTGCTGGCTAGAGATTGTTGGTAGGTGACTGATGGGGGTGTGGTGCATTGAACAGTGTGTGCGATTCATGGCACAGATAGTGGGCTATGGTATTTGAAGACGCATTTACTCACCTTGACCAGTCGTGTGAGGCCACTAAACATTTTGCAGCACTGGATCCAGGTTCTGTGGAAAACACTCATCATACTGACTGTAATGATATCAGCAAATAGTGATGATATTTGTCTGTGTTTGATTACTTATGCCTTACAGCATGTTTGTCTGTGTTTGATTGCTTGTGCCTGAGCAGCAGAGGTCATGTGACACAGACAAGCAGGCTGAGCTTTTTAGTTTCACTTTAGCTGCAGCTCAAGCATGGTGTGTCTTGTAAAAGCTGTATACAGAGCTGTACAAGCTTTAGATTAAAAGTTATTCCTTTTTATAAATGTCTCATCATTGAACCCACAAGGAAATCAATACATGGTGTCAGAAATGGCTGAAAGAGATGAAGTTAAATCAGCTCTCCACAGATTAGCAAGCCAGAAGAGAAAATCATTACTTACCTTGGAGAATAGCTAACGAAGTGAAAAATGGAAGGTTTACTCCCACCGGCGACGCTTCAGTTGTCAGGTAATGTGGCTGAAAATTGGAGAAGGTTCAAACAACATTTAGAGTTGTATTTAGCGGCAACCGGAGCTGACGAGAAAAGTGATAAACAGAAATCGTCCGTGTTCTTACATGTAGTGGGTGATGCAGCGCTGGAGGTATATAATAATTTCAAATTTGCTGTTGATGGAGACAAAATGAAGCTAGATAAAATAATGGAACAGTTTGAGGCCGACTGCATACCTAAATGCAACGTGACCTTTGAGAGGCACAAATCTTTCACATGTGTACAGAAAATCGGCGAGACTATTGATCAGTATGTGACTGAACTGAGAAACCGAAGCAAATCGTGTGAATTTGGGGGACTCACAGACTCGCTGATAAAAGACAGACTGGTGTGTGGTATTCCAGATAATGGTCTAAGGGAAAGACTGCTAAGAGAGCAAGATCTAGACCTGGGAAAAGCCATAGCACTGTGTAGGGCTGCAGAGACTGTGAAGTTGCAGGCAAAGGAGCTGTTCAGTGACAGTAGCTGCAACGTGGATGCAGTGAGAAAGAACGGATACAAACCGTTTAACAAAGAGAGCGCCAATGTGAAAAAAGAGACGTGGCCAGCAAACGAAAATGAAAGGGACAATCGGAAGTCATGTAGTCGATGCGGTACACAGCATCCACCAAGAAAGTGTCCAGCATATGGTAAAACATGCAATAGATGCAACAAAAACAACCATTATGCCCGTTGCTGTAAGAACCAAGCGCAACAAAGCAAGGTCCATACAGTAGATGAAAGCGAGATAGAGGAATTCTATGTAGATGTGGTGTCTGAAAACAAAAAAGAAGAAAGAGACTGGATGTTGACACTAAAAGTGAACGACATACACATTCCATTTAAATTGGATACTGGAGCACAAGTTAATGTGATATCAGAGACTGATTTTAAGAGAATTAGACCCAGACCAAAGTTACATGGAATACAAGTGAAAGTGACCGGATACTCAGGTACTGATATACCAGTGAAAGGAAAATGCATTGTCAAAGTAACAGACAAGGACAGAGAGAACACGTTAGCATTAATCGTGGTGCCAAAGGATGTGCAAGCCATACTAGGTTTAAAAGTCTGTGAGAGACTGAACCTGGTAAAGAGAGTCCTCATTGTGGAAAGCGAAGGAGAGACAGTCTATGATGAACTCATGAAAGAGTACAAAGACCTATTTAAGGGTCTAGGCTGCATTCCAGGAGAACACACGATCAGAGTAGATAAAAGTATGACACCGGTCATACATCCATGCAGAAAAGTTCCGTTTGCTCTTCAAAAGCAACTGAAGGCAGAGTTGTACAGGATGGAAAGCCTGAACGTGATTCAGAAGATAGATGAGCCAACTGAGTGGGTGAGTTCCCTCATCGTAGTGGACAAAAAGAATGGAAAGCTCAGAATTTGCCTGGATCCAAGAGATCTAAACAGAGCAATAAAGAGAGAGCACTTCAAGCTTCCTACACGTGAGGAAATCATGGCACAGTTTGCAAATGCAAAATATTTCAGCAAGTTAGATGCATCCTCAGGATTTTGGCAGATGAAGCTGGACGAAGCAAGTTCAAGACTGTGCACGTTCAACACTCTATATGGCAGATACAGATTCCTAAGGTTACCATTTGGCATTGCTTCAGCTCCTGAAGTGTATCACAAGACTATCCATATGATCTATGAGCACCTGGAGGGAGTTGATACATCAATGGATGACATCATAGTATGGGGAACCACGAGAACTGAGCATGACGAGAGACTGAAAAAAGTGCTGGAAGCAACAAGGAAAATAAACCTGATGCTGAATAGAGAGAAATGCCAGCTCGGGGTGACAGAACTGACATTCGTGGGAGATATCCTTAGCAGTGAGGGCATCAGACCAGATCCCAGAAAGGTGTCCGCCATTGAGAATGTGCCAAGGCCACAATGCAAAAAGGACGTGCAGAGGTTTAATGGAATGATCAACTACATGGGTAAATTCATACCCAACCTCTCAGAAAAAATAGCACCACTGAGAAGACTAACTGAAAAGAACATAGAATGGGAATGGAGTCATGAGCATGAGAAGTCATGGAGCGATCTAAAGAAACTGCTCACAGAGGAACCAGTTCTGAGGTTTTATGACCCAGCGAGACCCATCAAGATATCATCAGATGCATCACAGAGTGGGCTCGGTGCCGTTCTTCTGCAACAATATGACTACTGGCAACCTATTGCATATGCATCGCGCTCAATGACAGACGCGGAGACGCGATATGCTCAAATAGAAAAGGAGCTGCTCAGCATCACATACGCCTGTGAAAGATTTCACCAGTTTGTGGCAGGACAAGCAATCAGTGTAGAGACTGACCATAAGCCCTTGATTGCATTGTTCCAAAAGCCACTAAATAGCTGTCCGCTTAGAATACAAAGAATGATGATCAGGCTGCAACGCTATACACTGAATGTTGCGTACACACCGGGTAAGCTGATGTATACAGCAGACATGTTGTCCAGAGCTGTTGACCCAAGTGAGCCCGCAAACACCACAATGGATGAAAAAGTGAACACCTACGTGGACATGATCACAAGTGCACTGCCCATAGCAGATGCAAAAATGGAGCTCATAAAGACTGAGACAAACAAAGATGAAACAATGAGACGACTGAAGAAAAGCACCTTGGGTGGATGGCCCAACATGAAGCAAGATTGCTCACCTGACATAGTTCCACCCTGCAGTTCCAGTACTCTGCTATCAGTGGTCGAAGACATCATCTACAAAGGAAGTAAAATAGTTATCCCAAAGAGCCTGAGAAAAGAGATGCTAAAAAAGATCCATGGAGGACATCTGGGAATCGAAAAGTGTAAGAAAAGAGCACGAGAGGTGATGTACTGGCCACGAATGAACCAAGATGTGACAAATGAGGTGTCAAACTGCACAATATGCCTGAAATATCGAGCAAGCAATCCGGTAGAACCACTAAAGCCACACCCAGCACCAGACAGACCTTACCAGAAGGTAGGCGCTGACCTATTCGTATGTCAAGGGAAGGACTATCTTGTCGTCACAGACTATTACTCCCTGTATCCAGAGGTTTGTAGACTGTACACCACCACCGCAGAAGCTGTGATAAGAAGTATGAAAGCCATATTCTCCAGACATGGCGTGGCAAGCGAGGTCTTCACAGACAACGGACCCCAGTTTAACAATGCAAATTTCCGACACTTTGCCAAAGAGTGGGACTTTGTCCACACAACGTCAAGTCCTCACTATCCACAGTCCAATGGACTAGTGGAAAAATCGGTCCAGACAGTGAAAAGACTGATGTACAAGGCAAAAGACAGTGGAACTGACTTCTACCAAAGCATGCTTGTATACCGCACAACGCCGCTCGAGTGTGGTATGTCACCAGCCCAACTCCTGATGGGACGTCGGCTAAGGTCAAACCTACCCATCCCGGAGAACCTCCTGAAATCAAAAGAGGGGGAGAAAGTGAGGAAGTTCAAAGAACAACAGAAAGAAAAGCAAAGGTACTATTATGACAGAGGAACACAAAACCTACCTGAACTCCACACTGGTGACCAAGTAAGGTTCAAAGACAAAACAAACACATGGACGGAGAAGGGAACTGTCCTGAGTGAAGTTCAACCAAGATCATACACCATTCAGACAGATGAAGGTGCTGTTCTGAGAAGAAATCGTCGAGATCTTCTCATGGAACCAGCCACAGCAGGTCAAGAGACTGATACTGTTGAACAATCTGATCACACAGCTGAGAACCAATCATCTGAGGCAACGACTCAGATTCAAGGACAATCAATCAGAAAATCCTCAAGACACGTGAAGCCTCCTGAGAGACTCATTGAGCAAATTTAAGGACTATTGTTATAGAAGGAAGTAATGTTATCTTATTCTTTCTTCAAGTTCTAGTGTATTGACATGTTTCATGTGAACACACAAAGCAAGGGTAAAAAACTTTGATCATGATAATGATAATGTAAGTTCATTAAATGTTACAGTTAAAATGCAGATTAATACAAAGAAAACATGTTGTTAGTTAAAAGTAAAATACTTTTGTTTTAATGATATCAGCAAATAGTGATGATATTTGTCTGTGTTTGATTACTTATGCCTTACAGCATGTTTGTCTGTGTTTGATTGCTTGTGCCTGAGCAGCAGAGGTCATGTGACACAGACAAGCAGGCTGAGCTTTTTAGTTTCACTTTAGCTGCAGCTCAAGCATGGTGTGTCTTGTAAAAGCTGTATACAGAGCCGTACAAGCTTTAGATTAAAAGTTATTCCTTTTTATAAATGTCTCATCATTTAACTCACAAGGAAATCAATACACTGACGGCTTCAGCAGTCTCCACCCACAGCCTTCTTGTGTCCGCGGGCCTCCTGCCCCCTGTTGGTAGAGGACCTGAGGATGTCATAGAACCTCCAGGATCAAGGCCTCCAGTGCCACATCAGAAAATCTCCTTGCCCTTTTTCTTGGCTATTGGGCCATGGTTTTCTCCACAATGACAATGAGGTGTTTGTGCAAAAAAACACTTCCCCTGTATTAGAGCCTTGAACAAACTTTAGTGGCCACAAGACTCCACCCAATATTGGCCCCCGAATCAGCACTAAGACAGTCAGCAGCACATTTCAGCGCTACAATCATTATAATGAGCAGGCAGCATGAATTTTATGTGCTGCCTGCACTACTTTGAACGGGCGTGGGCACATCGTGCTGCCCGCGCCTGTTTTGGGGCCTTATCCAATTTCTAGGCCTGTCTATTGGATTCTTAGCTTGATTCCCCACTCCTGTTTTTGAGGAATAGAGCCTGTTGGTATTGGGTGACCTTGTAGCTGTTATCATTTTAATCCAATGTCTTTGTACTGGAGCCAAGGTCAACTAAGAATGAGCCTACATTCCAGTCCCTTGTACTTTGTTCATCTTCTGATTAATTTAGTGCTGCTGCTCTAATTCAGGTATTATCCTATTAAAGCAGTTCCAGGAGATTCCCAGAGCCTGCTGTCATTGTATTTATGGACAGAGGTGAGTCAGGCATCACCTCAACCAACTCTCATCATTCCTAGTTTCAGAATGTATTGAACAGCAGTTGCCAAATCCTGTGCGCTCTGACAATACAGTAATTCAGGGACCTTTCCCGACTTTACAAAGCTTCCTGAAACTGTTCAGCACCATTATACTATTTTTCGAGCTCCTATGCTGCATCATTTCAGTCCCAGCCATCGTGTTCAACTGGGCACTCGGATAAAAAGGTATAATCACAGAACACAGGTAAGAGGAAAGTCAATTTTTACTCAAAGACGTGGGAGGCGATGTAATAGAATCTTGCAATATGTGTTAAGCCTTATGACAGTCTAATATAAAGATAAAGTTGCTTTTAAAATTTTTATTAATCCATTATCAAAATACCTTTCTGCAGATCAGCAAATCCAACAAGGATTTTGAATACATTAATGCGAAGGATGAATCTACATCAAATTGGATGAGGTGAGGGAAGACTGATACCATATTGTGAGGATCACAAGATAGTAACGGATGAAGAAGATCATTTGTCCCATTTTATATGATCCATCCAGTACAATATCCCACCCAACAGCCAGTCAGCCTTTCATTCTAGGTGGCTGTGGCTGGGAAAACGAGCCAATTTTTAAAATCAGCTCTAGGCATTAAATTCAGCAGGGACGCCGGGAAACCTGTATTTCTGGATCACTGCACCTCCCCCACCCCCCCGTCAGACACTCCCTCCTTAGAAATATTGGGGCCATTATCTTTCGTATCTACACTGAAGTGATTGGTCCACACTGAGTGTCCTCTCCTGACAGTATGTTTGAAATTGAAATTTGTCCATGGCTGGGGGCATGTTCTCTCATTCTAACTCGCGAAACATTCTGTATTCATTTAACAATATTAACTTATTTTTGGACACTTAAATATTTGTATGTTATCTTCCAGGTTTGTTAACTGTGCCAGAAAGGAGGAGGAGCAGAACCTTGTAGCCTTTCAGCACTGCGGCAAAATTTATTACAGGACCTGCAAGCCTGTTCCTCCTCGGTGCGAGTTGCTGGTCTGGTATGGTGATGAATATGCCAATGAACTCGGTATCAAATGGACCACAATGTCGGTGTCAAAACAAGAACCAAATGTAAGGATTCTGACCAAAATTGGGAACTGTAGCCAAAGTATCATTTGTTTTCTGTTACAGTCTCAAAGGTGTTTGATAAAGTGCGATGTAATAGACTTATTAGCAAAATTGAAGCCCATGGGATCAAAGGGGGAATGCTAGCATTGATTCAAAATTGGCCATGAGACAGAAAGCAAAGAGTAGTGCTGAATGGTTGTTTGAGACTAGAGGGAAGTATACAGTGGTATCCCCCAGGGGTCAGTATTAGGACCCCTGCTCTTTCTCATATATATTTATGATCTGGACTTTGACAATTGGGGGCATAATTTCAATGTTTGCAGATGACATAAAGCTTGGAAAAGTAGTAAACAGTGAAAAGGATAGTAGAAGTTTTCAGGAAGATGTAGATAGAGTAATGAAATGCGAAGGCACATGGCAGATGAAATTTAATGCAGAACAGTGTGAAGTGATGCATTTTGGAAGGAAAACTGAGGAGAGGCAACATAAATTAAATGATAACATTTTAAAGTGGGTGCAGGAACAGACACCTTGAGATTCACATACTCAAATCTTTGAAGGTCGCAGGGCATATTGTTAAGGCTACTAATAAATCATTTGGGACCCTAGGCTTTATCAATAGCGGCATGGAGTACCAACGCAAGGAAATTATGGTGAACCTTTATAAATCACTATTTAGGCCTCAGCTAGAGTATTTTGTCCAAATCTGTGCACTACACTTTAGAAGGAATGTCAAAGCCTTAGAGAAGTTGCAAAGGAGATTTACCAGAATCATACCAGGGATGGGAGACTTCAGTTATCTCATAGTAAAGGATCCTCTGGGAAAGAGTGATCATAATATGATAGAATATCACATTGGGCTTGAGAGTGAAATACTTATGTCTGAACTAGTGTCTTAAACTTAAATAGAACCAATTACACTGATATGAGTGGTGTGTTGGCTATGGTAGATTGGGAAATTAGATTAGAAGATCGGATGGTAGATAAGCAGTGGCAAACATTTAAAAACTTATTCCAATATTCTCAGTGAATATACATTCCATTGAGAATTAAAAACTCCTGTTGAAAACTGATCCATCCTTGGCTAACTGAAGAAGTTAAGGATAGTATTGGATTAAAAGAGGCTTATAATGTTGCAAAGAATAGTAATAAGCTTTAGAGACCATCAGAGAATGACCAAAACATTGATAAAAAGGGACAAAATAGAATAGGAGAGTAAAGTAGCAAGAAATATAAGAACAGATTGTAAGAGTATCTACAAGTATGTAGAACGGAAGAGAGGAGCAAAAGTAAGCATTGATCCCTTAGGAGCTGAGACAGGAGAAATTATAATGGGGAATAAGGAAATGGCAGAGACCTTAAACAAATATTTTGTATCTGATTTCACAGTAGAAGACACAAAAAACATACCAAAAATAGTGGGGCACCAAGGGGCAAATGAAAGGAAGGGAAATGATTAAGAACAGTAGAGAAAAAGTACTTGAGAAAATAATGGGACTAAAAGCCAACACATCCCCTGGACCCCTACATCCTCGGGTTCTATAAGAGATAACTGCAGAGATAGTGGGTGCATTGGTTGTGATTTTCCAAAATTCCCTTGATTCTAGAACAGTCCCAGCGGATTGGAAGGTAGCAAATGTAACACCGCTATTCAAGAAAGGAGGGAGAGAGAAAACATAGAACTACCGTCCAATTAGCTTGACATCAATTGTCGAGAAAATGCTGGAATCAATTATTAAGGAAGTGGTAACAGGGCATTTAGAAAATCGTGATATCATTAGGCAGAGTCAACATGGTTTTATGAAAGAGAAATTGTGTTTAACAAATTTATTAGAGTTTTTTGAGGATGTAACTCGCAGGGTAGATAGTAAATTTGGATTTCCAAAAGGCATTCGATAAGGTGCCACATAAAAGGTTGTTCTGCAAGATAAGGGCTCATGCGGTTGAGGGTAATTTATCAGCATGGATAGAGGATTGGTTGACGGACAGAAAACAGAGAGTAGGGATAAACGCATCATTTTTGGGTTGGCGGGCTGTAACTAGTGGGGTGCCGCAAGGATCAGTACTTGGGCCTCAGTTATTCACAATTTATATTAATAACTTAGATGAAGGGACCGAGTGTAATGTATCCAGGTTTGCTGACGTTACAAAACTAGGTGGGAAAGTAAGCTGTGAGGAGGGCACAAAGAGCCTGCAAAGGGGTATAGACAGGTTAAGTGAGTGGGCAATAAGGTGGCAGATGGAGTATAATGTGAGGAAATCTGAGGTTATTCAGTTTGGTAGGAAGAATAGAAAAACAGAATATGTTTTAAATGGTGAGAAACTATTAAATGTTGGTGTTCAGAGAGATTTAGGTGTCCTCATACAGGAAGCACAGAGTTAGCAAGCAGGTACAGCAAGCCATTAGGATGGCAAATGGCAAGACGGTCTTTATTGCAAGGGGGCTGTAGGACAAGATTAAGGAAGTCTCTCTACAATTGTGCAGGGCTTTGGTGAGACCACACCTGGAGTACTGTGCACAGTTTTGGTCACCTTATCTGAGGAAGGATATACTTGCCTTAGAGGCGGTGCAACAAAGGTTCACTGGATTGATTCCTGGGATGAGCGGGTTATCCTATGAGGAGAGATTGAGTAGATTGAGCCCATACACTGGAGTTTAGAAGAATGAGGGGTGATCTCATTGAAACATATAAGATTCTGAGGGCGATTGTAGGGTAGACTGAGAGGCTGCTTCCCCTGGCTGGACAGTCGAGAACTAGGGGGCATAGTCTCAGCATAAGGGGTCGGCCATTTAAGACTGAGATGAGGAGCAATTTCTTCACTCAGGGAGTTGTAAATCTTTAGAATTCTCTGCCCCAAAGGGCTATGGATGCTGAGTCATTGAGTATATTCAATGCTGAGATAGATAGATTTTTGGAATCATGGGGAATCAAGGGATATGGAGATCGGGCGGGAAAGTGGAGTTGAGGTCGAAGATCAGTCATGATCTTATTGAATGGTGGAGAAGGCTCAAGGGGCCGTATGGCCGACTCCTGCTCCTAATTCTTATGTCTTATATAATATAACATAAAAACAGAAAATGCTGGCAATACCCAGCAGGTCAGACAGCATCTGTGGAAAGAGAAACAGAGTTAACGTTTCAGGTCGATGACCCTTCGTCAGAACTCTTATGTCCTTATGTTATGTATAGAGAATAAAGAAGCTCTGATTGGTTCCCTTGGATGACAAGTCCTGATTGCTGATTGGTCCCCTTGGAGGACAAGACACACCCAGCAGTTTCTCTGGAATGTGTAATTAGATCCTCCAAGCCGACGTAATCAGTTACTTTGCAAAGTGTAATTCGAGCCATTCTGACTGCGTACTCCAGACAGAACAGAGCTCACTTGGAACAGACAGGGCTCACCCTCGCGGGGGAAGACCATCTCCCACCCCCCAAACAACTTCCTGACCTCCTCCCCACCGTCACGTCACGTCAGAATGTGAATTCTCAGTGTAAGGACGTGCCGAAATGCTGTAGTTGCATTTTACAGCCAGTTAGTCGTGTTTCAATGTCCCAGCGTCCTGTATCACTGTATCCACTGACACTACGTGAGCAACACCATGGGGGTGGGGTGGGGTGTGTGCTGGGGGTGGGGTGGGGTGTGTGCTGGGGTGGGGTGTGCGCTGGGGGTGGGGTGGGGTGTGTGCTGGGGGTGGAGGGTGTGTACTGGGGTGGGTGGGGTGTGTGCTGGGGGGTGGGGTGGCGTGTGCTGGGGGGTGGGGTGTGTGCTGGGGGTGGGGTGGGGTGTGTGCTGGCGGTGGGGGGGGTGTGTGCTGGGGGTGGGGTGTGTGCTGGGGGTGGGGTGGGGTGTGTGCTAGGGGTGGGGGGGCTGTGTGCTGGGGTGGGGTGGGGTGTGTGCTGGGGGGTGGGGTGTGTGCTGGGGGGCTGGGGTGTGTGCTGGGGGTGGGGTGGGGTTTGTGCTGGGGGGCTGGGGTGTGTGCTGGGGGAGTGGGGTGTGTGCTGGGGGGTGGGGTGTGTGCTGGGGGGGTGGGGTGTGTGCTGGGGGGTGGGGTGGGGTGTGTGCTGGTGGTGGTGGGGTGTGTGCTGGGTGGGGGTGGGGTGTGTGCTGGGGGCTGGGGTGGGGTGTGTGCTGGGTGGGTGGGGTGTGTGCTGGGGGGGTGGGGTGTGTGCTGGGTGGGGGTGGGGTGTGTGCTGGGGGCTGGGGTGGGGTGTGTGCTGGGTGGGTGGGGTGTGTGCTGGGGGGTGGGGTGTGTGCTGGGTGGGGGTGGGGTGTGTGCTGGGGGTGTGGGGTGTGTGCTGGGGGGTGGGGTGTGTGCTGGCGGGGTGGGGTGTGTGCTGGGGGGTGGGGTTGGGTGTGTGCTGGCGGGGTGGGGGGGTGCTGGGGGGGTTGTGCTGGGGGGGGTGCTGGGGGGGTGTGCTGGGGGTGGGGTGGGGTGTGTGCTGGGGGTGGGGGGGGTGTGCTGGGGGGGTGTGCTGGGGGGGTGAGGTGGGGGGATGGGGGGGATGCTGGGGGGTGGGGTGGGGTGTGTGCTGGGGGGTTGGGGGGGTGTGCTGGGGGGTGGGGTGGGGTGTGTGCTGGGGGGGTGTGGTGGAGTGTGTGCTGAGGGGGTGGGTTCTGTGTGCTGGGGGTGGGGGGGGTGTGTGCTGGGGGGGGTGGGGAGTGTGTGCTGGGGGGTTGGGGGGTGGTGTGTGCTGGGGGGTGTGTGCTGGGGGGTGGGGTGTGTGCTGGGGGTGGGGGTGTGTGTGCTGGGGGTGGGGTGGGGTGTGCTGGTGTGTGCTGGGGGGGTGCTTGGGGTGGGGTGGGGTGTGCTGTTGTGTGCTGGGGGGTTTGGTGGGGTGTGTGCTGGGGGGTGGGGGGTGTGCTGAGGGGTGTGGGGGTGTGTGTGCTGGGGGGTGTGGTGGGGTGTGTGCTGGGGGGTGGGGGGTGTGCTGAGGGGTGTGGGGGGGTGTGTGCTGGGGGGTGTGGTGGGGTGTGTGCTGGGGGGTGGGTGGTGTGCTGGGGGGGATGCTGGGGGTGTGCTGGGGTGGGGTGGGGGGGTTTGCAGAGATGGCTAATATTGGAAGTCCTTATGCTTACACTAAATATTGCAACTTTCATATGCATCATCGGAAATTTACACAGTCATGTTTAATTTGAACTGCAGTCTCTTTCTGATCAAATGCTCTGCTTTACAGATTGTAGCAGTGAAGGATGAAATAAGGCTCGTGCTTAAAGCTTATCTCCAGGGATTCCGCCAGTTTTGACGTGTGTTTTTACAGACTGACTTTGGATGAAAACTTGTTCAAAACAAATGAGATTTTCCCCACTCTTCCCCAGTAGAATAGTGTGTCATTGTGGAAGGGTTCGTCGGCGGCGGATTATGAGTCTGACAGGCCGCCAAGTGTCTATTCTTTCCATGGCCGTAAACATCTTTATTCCAGTCAATAAGGCCGGAGAGTCTTATGGGTCTGACGCCCACGCCCAGCTGAAAAGAGTATTTTGCTGGAATCAACCTAGAATTGTGAGTCAGATCTCAAATTTCCACTCTCCAGTATTGTTGGAAACTGGGCTCGAAACCGACTCCTTTGGGCTCAGAGGCCACAATGCTACCAGTAAGTCAAGGCTCACTCGGGCAAACTGGTGCCAATCCATTGGTAGTTAAAAAAAAGCATAAGATTATAGTGTTTATTTCTAACCTCCACTTCACCCCTGCTCCGGCCTCTAGGGGGCGCGCTATTGTTGAATTTCCCTCCTTTTCTGCATACTTCATTTCTAACACAAACTTCCTTCAGGACGGTACGTGAATGCAAATCTTGGTTGAATGCAAATCATGTTAGACTTTTCACCCATCTTTCCCCAGGTGTAATTGACTGCCAGATGGTAACAAACAATCTCCAGATTACTACCAGTGCCACGTGCTAGTGAGTACAGATATAGGAAGATAGAGCAGATGACTGCGGGCTGGAGAGATGGTGTCAGAGGGGGGGCTTTAGATTCCTGAGGAATTGGAACCGTTTCTGGGGGAGGTGGGACCTCCACAAGCCAGACAGGTAGAACCTCAATGGGAAAGGGCCCAATATCCTCGCGGGGGATTTTGCTAGTGCTGTTGGGGAGGGTTTAAACTAGCTTGGCAGGGGGATGGGAACCTGAGGGTACAAGCAGAAGGGAGAAAAGCTAAGCTGGAAATAGATGATAGGGGTTCAGGTGAAGGGGTATTTAGGAAGGCAAATAGAAAGGAGAAGGCAATAGTGCAGGGCAACGACAGGGGTAATGATAACCAGAATGCATCAGGAAGGCGCAGAGCGTACATGCGTAAGAGTGCACCAGAAAATAGAGTCAGAGTAAGGGAAAATGGTAAGATAAAATTAAAGGCTCTTGTTATGAATGCTGCGTGCATTGAGATAAAGATAGATGAGTTGACGATAGAAATAGAAATAAATGGGTATGATCTGATAGCCATTACAGAGATGTGGTTGCAAGGTGACCAAGGCTGGGAACTGAATATTCAGGGGTATTTAACATTTCGGAAGGACAGGCAGAAAGGAAAAGGAGGTGGGGTAGCTCTGTTAATAAAGGATGAGATCACTGCAGTGGTGAGGAATTATATTGGCTCAGAAGCTCAACATGTAGAGTCAGTTTGGGTGGAGGTAAGAAATATCAAGGGTAAGAAGTCATTGGTGGAAGTAATCTATAGGCCCCCTAACAGTAGCTATACTGTAGGACAGAGTATAAATCAAGAAATAATGGGGGCTTGTAAGAAAGGTACTGAAATAATCATGGGTGATTTTAATCATCATATAGATTGGACAAATCAAATTGGCAAGGATAGCCTTGAGGATGAGTTCATAGAGTGTATTCGGGATGGTTTCTTAGAGCAATACGTTGAGGAACCAACCAGGGAGAAGGCTATTTTAGATCTGGTAATGTGTAATGAGACAAGATTAATTAATGATCTCATAGTAAAGGATCCCCTAGGAAAGAGTGATCATAGCATGGTAGAATTTCAAATTCAGTTTGAAGGTGAGAAACTTGGGACTGAAACAAGTGTTCTAAAGTTAAATAAAGGCAATTACAATGGTATGAGGACAGAGTTGGCTAAAGTGGACTGGGAAAATTGATTAAAGGGTAAGATGGTAGATCAGCAGTGACAGACATTTAAGGAGATATTTCATAAATCACAGCAAAGGTGTATTCCAGTGAGAAAGAAAGACTCCACAAGAAGGATGTACCAACCGTGGCTAACTAAGGGAGTTAAGGATGTTATCAAATTGAAAGAAAAGGCATACAATGTTGCGAAGATTAGTGGTAGGCCAGAGGCTAAAAAAAATTAAGTGGGAGAAGTTAGAGTACGAGATTAAACTACCAAATAATATAAAAACAGATAGTAAGAGCTTATACAGGTATATAAAAAGGAATAGAGTAGCTAAAGTAAACGTTGGTCCATTCGAGGAGGAGACTGGGGAATTAATTAATAATGGGAAATAGAGAAATGGCAGAGACTTTAAACAATTATTTAGGCTCGGTCTTCACGGTAGAAGACACTAAAAACATCCCAATAAGAATAGATAATCAAGGGGCTATAGAGAGAGAGGAACTTAAACAATCTCTATCACTAGAGAAAAAGTACTAGGCAAACTAATGGTGCTAATGGTCGACAAGTCCCCTGGACCTGATGGCCTGCATCCTAGGGTCTTAAAGAAGTGGCTGCAGAGATAGTGAATGTGTTGGTTGTAATCTATCAAAATTCCCTGGACTCTGGAGAGGTCCCAGCGGATTGGAAAACTGCAAATGTAATGCTCCTATTCAAGAAAGGAGGGAGACAGAAAGCAGGAAACTATAGGCCAGTTAGCCTAACTTCTGTCATTGGGAAAATGCTGGAATCCATTATTAAGGAGGTAATAGCAGGACATTTAGAAAATCATAAGACAATCAAGAAAAGTCAGCATAGTTTTATGAAAGGGAAATCGTGTTTGACAAATTTGCTAGAGTTCTTTGAGGATGTAAAAAACAGGGTGGATAAAGGGGAACCAGTAGATGTCGTGTATTTGGATTTCCAGAAGGCATTTGATAAGGTGCCACATAAAAGGTTACTGCACAAGATAAGAGTGCACGGGTTGGGGATAATATATTAGCATGGTTAGGGGATTGGCTAACTAACAGAAAACAGAGAGTCGGGATAAATGGGTCATTTTCCAGTTGGCAATCAGTAACTAGTGGGGTGCCACAGGGATCAGTGCTGGGGCCTCAACTATTTACAATCTATATTAATGACTTGGATGAAGAGGCCGAGTGTACTGTAGCCAAATTTACTGATGGTACAAAGATAGGTGGGTGAGCAAGTCTTGAGGAGGACACAAGGAGTCTGGAAAGGGGTATAGAGAGGTTAAGTGAGTGGGCAAAAATTTGGCAGATGGAGTATAATGTGGGAAAATGTGAGGTTTTCCACTTTGGAAGGAAAAATGAAAAAGCAAATTATTATTTAAATGGAGCGAGACTACAAAATGCTGCGGTACAAAGGGATCTGGGGGTCCTAGTACATGAAACACATAACGTTAGCATGCAGGTACAGCAGGTAATTAGGAAGGCTAATGGAATGTTGGCCTTTATTGCAAGGGGTATGGAGTATAAAAAGGTTGAGGGAAGGTTGATGTAACTTCACAGGGCGCTAGTGAGACTGCACCTGGAGCACTGCGTACAGTTTTGGTCTCCATATTTAAGGAAGGATATACTTGCACTGGAGGTTCATGAGGTTGGTTCCTGGGATGAAGGGGTTGACGTATGACGAAAGGTTGAGCAGGCTGGGCCTATACTCATTGGAGTTTAGAAGAATGAGAAGTGATCTTATTGAAACATATAAAATTCTGAGGGGGATTGACAGGGTGGATGCTGAGAGGATGTTTCCCCTAGTGGGGGTATCTAGAACTAGGGGGGCACAGTTTCAGGATAAGGGGTTGCCCATTTAAGACGGAGATGAGGAGGAATTTCTTCTCTCAGAGGGTCGTGAATCTTTGGAATTCTCTACCCTGGAGAGCTGTGGAGGCGGAGTCATTGAACATATTCAAGGCGGAGATTGACAGACATTTGAACTACAAGGGAGTCGAGGGGTACGGGGAGCGGGCGGGGAAGTGGTGTTGAGGCCAAGATTGGATCAGCCAAGATCTTATTGAATGGCGGAGCAGGCTCGAGGGGCTGATTGGCCGACTCCTGCTCCTGTTTCTTATGTAAACAAACAGTAACCGTGGAGTTCATGAGATTAAAGTTTCACCTGATGTTGCTGTCAGTGGATTATCTGTAGCGAGAGAAGTAGGTGCAGTTCCTACAGAAAATGACAACAAATTAACATAAATAAAGGAATTTGATCAAAATAGATACTGAGGCTGAAAATTATCGATGAAGGTCGTTGCAAAAACGACCCCAATGGTTGACTCATGTCCTTCGGGGAGGGACCTGGGCTACAGGGGACTCCAGTCCCACACTACTTGGCTCAATCTTACTGCCCTGAAGCAACCACGGATGGACAATAAACACGGTCTTACCAACATCATTTGCAGCTTAAGAACAAACTGAACAATTAGGTGTTTCTGGAGGTAGTGATTGGGGTTCAATGCATGTGAAGATTTGGTAGGAAATTTCCAATAGGTTCTGGATAGATTTTGAAATGTGCTTTGGGTTATACTAACACTGAAAAAGCTTCAACATAAAACAGCCATGTTAAAGTACGGGTGGAAAACTCATTAATTGTCATTACCCTGTCCAATAATATCACGGAGATGTTTCGACCTGCTCAAACGGCAATTAAAGTACTGGACATAGCAATGTCTTACAAAGAAGGTAAATGTCATTGGGATAAACATGACACATTCACTCCCTGCTTTCAAATACCTGCTTGGAGCGAAGTTCAGCAAGATTATGTATGGACAGGGATCTCCCCAAGTATAAGTCAGGTACTGTCAGTGTGTAAATGGATTCTGTAGAAACAGTCTCCCACCCACTGCTACTTTACACAGAGCATTTGGGTTTATTGCTAACAGATTTGGAACATTGCACAATACCCGCAATCAACTGTTGCCCATTTGTTGAAAGGATCCATAATTCTGGTACAAATTTCACTGTATTTACAGCTCACCGACCCCCGCCTCACACATACATACCAACATTGAATGGTTTACAATGTCTCACCTCCTGATTCATTCCTGCAGTTACCAGACTTTGGTCGGAGCGTTCCCACCTCTGAGCCAGAAGTGGTATGGGATTGAACAATGCGAGAGGATCACTAGTTTGACATCCAGTAGGATACACGGGTCCGGTGGGTGTGAGTGACCTCCATTAGGAAGCCCATAAGAGTCGCCCTCTGGAACGAACCTCCCTATTGGCTGGTGTAAGGATGGTTACAGCCATGGAAGGAATGTTCAGGTGATGGCCTATCAGACTGTTAATCTGCCTGCGAATCCTTCCACTGCTGCACACTGTTCTCCAAGGGAAGTGTATGAAGGTACAAAAACCCACATTCACCATGTGCTGCTGCACTGTCAATCTTCAGGATGCAACATTCTATTGAGAATAACATCAAATCCTCATAGAAAAAAAATCTAATGTCAATGGGAGTCAGGTGTAACACTCTACTGAGTGAGTTTTGGATGACACACAGGAAGATGGCAGCTGGTGTCGAGGCCAATCATCACAGCGTTAGGACTTCACATCTGGGGTAACTCAGGCAGGCATCCTTGGCCCAACCACCATCCAGATGTTCTGTCAGTAACATTTTCTCTGTCATAAGATCGGGAGTGGGGTTATTCGCTGACCATTCTGCCGTGGCCAGCTCCTTTCACACTTACAGCAGGACAATGGCTGGTACGATTGATACCACAGGAGTGCCTGTTGACGACCATCTCAAGCAACAGAAAGACCACCGCCTCCCCATGACCTTCAGCAGCACTGCAACTTCCGAACCAACTAATAGAATCCTGGCCAGAAGCTTAAACAGAGCACTCTGGATCCAGGAGGACAGCAGAGGCTGGTTACTGTGCGGTGATTTGGATCACCTCCTGACTGTTTGAAGCCTTTTCACTGCCTTCATTGCTCAAGTCGAGAGTTCAATGAAAGACTCACCAGCTGACCGGCTGTGTGCAGTCACAACAGCACTCGGGCAGCTCAGCACCAAGCAGGACAGAGCAGCCTGCCAACTCCACTTTCTACAAGTGATACTGGCGAGATATTGACATCAATCATGTGGGCAAATGGAAGTTTTGTTTGAGATGCGGGCTAACCTGATATCTCCAAGAGACGACTACAAGAGCAAATCTTTCCATTCTTCAATCTTACAGTATATGTGTAGCATCCCGCATCAGGGAGTTGAAAATTATTGATGATTAAACTTCTGAAATCGAACTTGTGCCGCTTGTCTTTATGAATCAGCGCATTGTTCAGTTTCCACAGGATTTCAATCCCTTTCCAAGTTACTCGGGTATTTTCAATGCTCCAATCGATACTGTTGAAATAGGACAGCCCGGGCATCTCACAGGTCAGAGTTACGGAGCTTCCCAGGGGAATCGGGCCGGCTGGGATCACAGACACTGTGGGAAGAGGATAACTGGTTAAACTGACAAAAGACACCATAGATTAAATTATGGCCTCGAACTGCATTCGCGGCCGAATACTTGCGCACAGGGTCAGGCGCACATGCTGCACACGTCATGTCACATAGTCCCAGGCACCACCTTAAATTCCTGCTTGAAACTCATTAAAATGATACACGTGCCGCCAGCCCTTCCCCCACTGTGCAGTGGCATTTTTCCTGTTTCGGGTTAGGTCCGGAAATCGGGTGTGTCTCCCGACCCCTAACGGGAGACAGCAACTCTTAAAGGGGAGGTGCATGTTAAGTATGTGTATTGTATTGAACAATTAACACAAAGACTTAAACGTATAACTCAAACAGGTCTTTACTGGTTGGAGGTAGGGACTATACATAGGTCTTTACTTCATGCCCACAGGCGGGAACTGAGGGGGATCAGTACCCACAGTACTATTTATACCCCTATGGCCAGGAGTGGTACTGCGTATCACTACGCCCAACAAGTAGTGCAGTCCTGTCCATAGGTTCAAAGTAGCACACATATTACATACACAACATTCCTCCCTTCCTAGCTTTACAGTCATCTCCCCATTTAACATAACGTAATAACATATATACATATATAACTTCAGGTTTACATAACAGAATAACATAGATACATAGATAACTTCATGTCAAAACAGATCACAGATTCAGTCTCTGCGGAAAACAGTTCACAGATTCAATCTCTGTGGTGGAGTCGGTTCACGTTGCTGGAGTGACTCATTCAATAGTCCTTCCATGGATTTAACAGTTTGAACTTCCGAACTGAATTGGCTCCGTTCGGAGGGACCACGTGTGTGATCTGGTAGAGGTAATAATGGTTCAGATGGGTCATCTTCTGTTTCGACTTTTCCTTTTCTGCTTCTTGGAGACTCTCTGGGCTCCACTGTCAGCTGCCAGCTGCATGCGCAGTTCCTCCTTCTCTCCCTCCTTTTTCCGTAGTAGAGCCACCTTCTCCCGATGTTCCGTAGACTTTCGGTGCTCCTCCATGATTTCTGTATGGTGGGAGTCGAAGTTACAAGTTGGGCAGGACAGGACATAGTAATATTCGGTGTCGTCCTGATCTAGGCCAGCGAGAGGGTCTTCTATTTCCTCCATACCCAGCTGGGCGTTAGCCAGCTTTTGCTCCAAGTCCAGACATCTTTCCTGAAGAGACTTCTTCATGCGTACCTCTTCATCCAGCTTTTTCTGGGCTTTCAGCAAGTCGTTTACTAATGACCTCATTTGAGATTTTACTACTTCAACTTCTTTTGGAGATTGATTGATCGGACTATTCAATCCCTCTACCGGAGCAGCTGTTTCAGCGGTCTGTTGTTCTACGTTGACGTGAGTCAGCGTACTTTTGGCATCCAAGGGCTGCTCTGTTGCAGTCATCTCAGTCTGTGTTGCCACCTCAGCTCTTCCAATAACCTTTGAGAGCTCCGAACCCCTTTCGTTTGAATATTGAAGTTCGTGTTCAAGTTTTTCCCATTTCAGAGTCCTGTCCTTCAGCATATGCAGGAGTTGGCTGACCGTTAACTCCTCTGACATCAGACGTTTTGTGTGCTCCTGCTCCATTTTCTCCATCAGCTGCTTCTGTTGTCTTTCCAGATTCTCCAACTCTATATCAAAGAACTCTTTCGTTGCATTCAACTCTTGCTCACAACGGCGAAGCATTTGTTCTAATTGCTGTTGTAGTTTGAAATGGAGTTGAGTTCGAGCCCGGTGTCCCTCAGAAATGGGCACATCAGTAGACTTGCCAGACTCAGAATCCACAGTTAAACTATGTTGTTGTTGCTCAGTGGAATTCTGTGCTGAAACTTTGTCTTTTGCACCTGAGTTGGGCTTACCATCATCCGTTCCAGAGTCTGGGCCGACTATCTTCACCGAGTTCTCACTCGTTATTGTTTGTAGGAAATGCCAGTCCATATTCATTTTCCTAATCCACTCCCGTCCTAGTAGTGGAGAACCTCCTTCAGATATCACATATAAGTCCATTATTTGACTGTCTTCGCCCTTGTGGACCACTGCAACCTCTATTTTCCCGATGGGGTACACTCTTTGCCCCGTGTATGTTTTCAATATAATCCCCGTATCCTGTAGGGGAATATGTTGGAATAACTTTCCGTAATCTTTCTTATTTATGACCGTCAATGCCGATCCAGTGTCCAATTCCAGTTTTACTTGGACTCCTTCTATCTGAAGAGTGACCCAAATTGTCTGGAGGTCTGCACCCTTACCAGCGTTGAGTACTCTTAAGCTAGCCAGTTCATTACAGCTTAAGCTAGCCAGTTCATTACTGCTAGCGTCTGAATCGGACTCCTGTTCGGTCACCTTGTGTACCTTTGCGTATTTTCCTTGCGGTGACTTCTTGTTGCTGGTCTTCTTCCCTGACCTGCATACTCTAGCTATATGTCCAAGCCTACCACAAGTTCTACATTCTTGGTTTTTAAACCAACACTGGTTCTGATCATGCGTTGTCTTTCCACAACGATAACATTTGCCAGAACTCACACCCAATTTGTGTGCACTGAGCTCCGGTGACCGTAGCTGCATTACTGCCGTGCCTCTCGCTGCGGCTTCGTGTGCTGCTGCCATAGTGACCGCCTTCTCAAGCGTCAGCTCATTCTCCTCGAGCAGTCGCTTTTGTGTATCCTGTTTAAATAAACCACACACAAATTTGTCTCGAAGTGCCTCTGTCAGTCCCGTTCCAAACTGGCAATATTTCGCTAATTTACGCAATTCCAGCAAATAATCAGCATTGCTTTCATGCTGTAGCTGCCTTCTGTCGTAAAATTTAAATCGTTCCGCTAGCATCAGCGGCGTGGGGTTTAGATGATCTTTCAGGACAGTAACAATCTCATCGAACGTCTTATCCGCCGGTTCATCTGGTGATAGCAGGTGTTTCAATTGCCCGTATGTCTTCGCACCCATTAAATTTAATAATGTTAGAGCTTTATCTTGGTCATGAATTTTATTGGCCTTACAATAATTTTTTACTCTTTCAACATATATGGCCCAATCTTTGAGGTCACTATCAAAGGTGCTAATATTCCCGTGTTTAGTCATTGTAGATTTGCAATTTCTCAGATTTTATTTTGTTTACTTGTTATCAAAGATGGCGGCTTCCCGCTCTTGCCGTCGTCCTCCGCCCACAAAATGGCAGTTTTCCCGCGCTTGGCGGTCTTCACCCGTCCCCCGACGCCGTCTCCCTTCAGCCCCCGAGTGCGGCCCTTATCTTTGGTTCCGATCGCTGGCCCGGCTGGGCCTCGCACTTGAAGTGGCTCCCGGCCTCTGGCTCACCCGCTCGCGCGGCTCTTGCTCGCTCCCTCCCGGGCTCTGGCTTACCCGCTCGCGCGTTTCACCGCGGCTCTTATCAGGGATTGCGATCGCCCTTCTCTTCTCCAACTTCCCCAGCCCTGTCTTTGCAGCCAACACTGCACGGCTTACCCCACCACCTAGGTTGAACAAGGAAACTGCAGAAAGACTTCTGTCAGTCGCTGGAAGCTGTCAGGATGTTTGCTGCACTCCAGTGCTCAGTCGCTGATGGAGGCTTCAGAGTCCTAAAGCCTGTCGCTTCTAGTGGGGTGGTGATGTTTGAAACCTCTCTTCAACTGCCGCAGGGTAAGAACCTGACTCGTCGCCAGTGTTAAGTATGTGTATTGTATTGAACAATTAACACAAAGACTTAAACGTATAACTCAAACAGGTCTTTACTGGTTGGAGGTAGGGACTATACATAGGTCTTTACTTCATGCCCACAGGCGGGAACTGAGGGGGATCAGTACCCACAGTACTATTTATACCCCTATGGCCAGGAGTGGTACTGCGTATCACTACGCCCAACAAGTAGTGCAGTCCTGTCCATAGGTTCAAAGTAGCACACATATTACATACACAACAGTGCACTTTGTCTACAGACAGCGGGAAACGTTGTCAGAGGGATAACATTGCTGCAAAAGATCCAATTAGGGCCCCAAGTTTCTTCATTGTCACGTTGGTGGCATTAATGCAGACAGTGGACGGGAGGAGGGACATCCTGTTCCCGAAACACCTCCACCGCCAGTGAGGAGAGCAAGGCAAGGAACGTTCATCCCAGCACATGGCTGCAACACTGAAAGACGTTCAATGACCTCAGGAGAGTTGTCAAGGTAGCGATACTGCTCTTTCTCCCTGCTCACAGCTCTACCACTAACAAGATCATTATTCAAAATACTCACAATACAACCACCCCGCTTCCCTTCATTCTCCACAAATCAATGCAGCAAACCACTTTGGCTCCTTCTCCTCAAACTCACCACTATTACACAGTGCAGAATCACTATTCTATCAAGAAAGGCACAGCCTCAAAACAGGTAGGCCTATCGGGCCTTGGGCCTCATTAATGTCAGACCAATGTGCTGCAGGCACATGCTGGGCGTCCAGAGGCAGCTCGCCGGTGAAGACCAGGTTCAGGAATCCCTGCCTTGGTCGGGCTTCAGGGGTCGGTGCCTGGGTCGGGGATGAGACTGGGGTCTCGGGTCAGAGCTGGGGACGGGATTCAGCGTTCGGTGAACATGGCCTGTTTCAAGTGTCAGAGATTGGGGCCGGACTCAAGAATCGGGGATGGGGGCATATGTCGGGGATCGGGTTCACAGCCATGGTTGGGGGTTGATGATAGATGTCTGAGCCAGGGATCAGAGATTGAGCCGAGTCAGGGATCAGGGCCTGGATCAGGATTTGCGGGGTTCAATGTTGGGGTCCCGGGATCAGCAGGTCGTGTTTGGAGCAACGTGGAGGGGGTGTTGGGAGGTGCAATGGGGCCCTTTAATATGTGATCTTACATTAGTTTGCTTCTTTGTAGCAGGCAATTCCTAGAGCTGGTTTCCAAGAGTGCATCTGGAGAGGGGCCTGGCCGCCTCATGATAAACCAATCTTACAGAATTGGCCTCAAATTAGCAAATGCAAAGAGCCTAACGCCTGTTTCAGGCATTGGCAAAGGATGCCCCTCGCCTGTTCTCACCCAATATGTCAGGAGGCGCACTTTCAGTCGCAAATGTACACATTTCCTGCCCGCCATATTGGGACCTTACTAGTCCGAGCCTGTGGGCTGGAAATTCATTTTAACCGACAGTGTAGAACGTGTGGTCATGTATTGTCCGCCTGTTACACCCGCCGCCCGATATTCAGCTCCACTGAAGTCAGTTTCTACCTCAATGAGATTTGAGCAGAAGTGCTGAGGGAATTTTCCGGAAATGGATCTGATCTTTACCGGTTGAAACTTTACTGCGGGATTTCCCATAGTTTTCACAATAAAGATAAATAAATTGCTGAGAATTTACATTTACTGAACAAGAAAGTGTTTCCGAGGCCTACAATAACCTGCCCAGCAAGAAAGCAACACTGTTTTAATGCTGCGTTTTTCCACATCACAAATTGTCAAGATGTTGGCATTTAAAGACACGGAATTTAACGGAACAGTGGCGGATATACGGAAAATGGTGAAACAGTTTGTGTGAGACTATCATACACATATAATTACACCATAAACTGCTTCCAGTAACTCACCATTGATCACTATGAGGCGGATTAACATCTTCTTCTCCTTGTGTCCAGAATACAGCAAACAGTCGTAATTTCCGGCATCTTCCATTGTCGCCGTGAACAAGAGAGAATAATTCCCCGTCCTGAAACCCTCAGTCTCAGCCAGTGTTATATGTGGGAACCGCGGGGAGCTGCACTCAGTGTTGTTCTTATCAATTGCACAAAGTGCCATCCCATTGTCTCCTGAGGCAGGTTGAAATGTCCACTGAATCGCATCAATTTGAGTCGGAGACCGGGAGAAACAAGGCAGCAAAACCGGGCTGGACCCGTTCGAAAGAACCAGTTCCGGAATATCTCCATCATCTCCATCCCTCGCGGTGCCTGCACAGGGAGCAAAGTGTGATATTAAACCGGACTGTATGAGATTGGATAAATATCCACCTTTACCCACAAACTCTGTTCCCTGGGCACCAACACCATCCCTCTCCCTGGCCACTGCCCGATAAATATCCACCTTTACCCACAAACTCTGTTCCCTGGGCACCAACACCATCCCTCTCCCTGGCCACTGCCCGATAAATATCCACCTTTATCCACAAACTCTGTTCCCTGGGCACCAACACCATCCCTCTCCCTGGCCACTGCCCGATAAATATCCACCTTTATCCACAAACTCTGTTCCCTGGGCACCAACACCATCCCTCTCCCTGGCCACTGCCTGATAAATATCCACCTTTACCCACAAACTCTGTTCCCTGGGCACCAACACCATCCCTCTCCCTGGTCACTGCCCGATAAATATCCACCTTTACCCACAAACTCTGTTCCCTGGGCACCAACACCATCCCTCTCCCTGGCCACTGCCCAATAAATATCCACCTTTACCCACAAACTCTGTTCCCTGGGCACCAACACCATCCCTCTCCCTGGCCACTGCCCGATAAATATCCACCTTTACCCACAAACTCTGTTCCCTGGGCACCAACACCATCCCTCTCCCTGGCCACTGCCC
Organism: Somniosus microcephalus; assembly: GCF_052327205.1. Classification (NCBI taxonomy): domain Eukaryota; kingdom Metazoa; phylum Chordata; class Chondrichthyes; order Squaliformes; family Somniosidae; genus Somniosus; species Somniosus microcephalus. The sequence continues at coordinate 192,131,164 of NC_140998.1, forward strand.
GATAAATATCCACCTTTACCCACAAACTCTGTTCCCTGGGCACCAACACCATCCCTCTCCCTGGCCACTGCCCAACAAATATCCACCTTTACCCACAAACTCTGTTCCCAGGGCACCAACACCATCCCTCTCCCTGGCCACTGCCCGATAAATATCCACCTTTACCCACAAACTCTGTTCCCTGGGCACCAACACCATCCCTCTCCCTGGCCACTGCCCGATAAATATCCACCTTTACCCACAAACTCTGTTCCCTGGGCACCAACACCATCCCTCTCCCTGGCCACTGCCCGATAAATATCCACCGTTACCCACAAACTCTGTTCCCTGGGCACCAACACCATCCCTCTCCCTGGCCACTGCCTGAGTCTGAAGCTGACTTTTCACAACCTTGGCGTCCTATTGGACCCTGAGCTGAGTTTCCCGCCCCATATTCTCACCATCGCCAAGGCCGCCAACACCCACCTCTGTAACGTTACTCGACTCTGCCCTGCCTCACCTCACCTGCTGTTGAAACCATCAGCCAGGCCTTTGTTACCTCCAAACCCATTTATTCCACTTCTCCCCCGGCTGGCCTCTAACTCGCAGAAAACTGAATATGCTATAGTAGAGGCACTCAGCTCATCGATGTGACATTACTCTGTCCAATAATTAAACCGAGCCTTTACACCAATAAAAAAACAAGGAGAAAAAGGGATCAATGTTCAGTTAAAATAGTGGATGCATTAACGCCAAACAAACAGGTAAACATGACGGTGTTAAACTTGACGCAATAATTTCCTGCTTTCAAATTTCCCGCTGCTTTCCCAGCCCCGGCCCTGCCTTCCAGAGGGGCCTTTGTTTTGTTGCTCTCACATATTTGGAGCAATGCGCCGCCCCGCCGGTGAAGTGCTGCCCTTTTGATGGAAGGATCCAAATTCCCGGGCAAATTTTGACTTGTTTGCACCGCCCCTCCCCCCGCCACTATCCCCCCGCCACCACACCCCCTCCCCACACTCGCACCGAGCGGATCCCAGTGTCTCCTCATCCGGTTTATTTCTTTAGTCGTTGCTCATTCAACCATCTGTTACACTTTGTGCTTCACTGTGAGCCTTTCAGATGCAGAGAGCTGTGTCCTGTGTGGTCAGAGGAGGTGGAACTAAGGGGCTGACAGTCGCTTGGTGTCAGCTCCCCTCCCCCAGCCCTGGCCAGTATGTTACCCCGATGCTACCTTACAATTAATGTTGATGTGTTATCACATAATGCGATTCCACTCGCATGAGAATAGCGGGTCTTGGCTCGAACCAGGAAGCAGGACTATTGGCTGAAAATGTTACATTGTTGAGATACCGCGGCAAACGTGGGACTCGAGACCAGAGTTGGTGGAACACAACTGCTTTAATTCACATCATGGCAAAGAGAGAGCTTGAAAAGCCCGCGCAACCACTTAAATACTCCCCAGGCAGGAAGTGCTCCCGGCAGCCTGTCCCTGCGGGAAACAAGTTGCCGGAGGAAAGGGCCCCCGGCTGGGGGCGGCTGCTGCCGGCAGTGTGCCTGCGTAAACTGTCTGTGCCGCCGTGAGCGGATTATGTCCAATGGTGGCGTGTCGCCACAGAGCTCCCCCCAGAATCCGCTTAGGAGGAGTGGACGAGTCGTGACGGTGGTCTAATGGTTCTGCCGGAGCGGCTCTGAGTGGTCGCCGGTCTAGTTGGTGGGGCCGGGCGGTTCGCCGCCGGCTGTGCTGGCTTGCTGGAGGGACGGCCTCTAATTGGAGGTCGGGCCACGGGGACCTGTTCCCCTGGTTCTGTGTGTGCTGGTTTGAGTCGGTCGATGGAGACTGTTTCGACCCTGTCGCCGAGTCGCAGCTTGAAAACCTTGTTCCCGGTTTATAGTACCTCGTACGGTCCATCGTACGGGGGTCGCAGGGGTCCGCGGTGCGCGTCGTGTCGCACGAAGATGAAGCGTGCCTGCTGTAAGTTTGGCGGGATGTGAGGTGCGAGTTCGCCGTGTCGGTTGACCGGAAGTGGAGCGAACTGTTGAGCGGAAGAGAAAGAGTTGATCCGCTGCTATTCGGCCGACCAAGGTGTGGTAGCCTCCGGGAGGAATTCGCCTGGTACGCGCAGCGGTTGTCCGTAGACTAACTCCGCTGCTGAGGACTGGAGGTCTTCCTTGACCGCGGTGCATAGGCCTAGTAGCACCCATGGTAGTCGGTCAGTCCAGGTACTGTCCTGCAGGCCGGCGCGGAGTGAGGCCTTGAGTGACCTGTGGAAGCGTTCACACAGCCCGTTGGCCTGCGGGTGGTACACCGTGGTTCGGTGGAGCGTCACCCCGAGGTTGCGTGCTGTGGCCGTCCAGAGTTCGGAGGTGAACTGGGCGCCTCTGTCGGAGGTTATGTCAGCCGGTACGCCGAACCTCGCGACCCAGGTGTTAACGAACGCCCTGGCGATGTCGGCTGTGGCGGTGGAGGTCAGCGCCACTGCCTCAGGCCAGCGTGTGTAGCGGTCGACCATCGTGCGGAGATAAGCTTGACCTTGCGATGGCGGCAGAGGACCGACGATGTTGACGTGTACGTGGTCGAAGCGGCGGCTGGGTACCTCGAAGTCTCCCAGGGGTGCTTTTGTGTGCAGCTGTGCCTTAGCCCATTGGCAGGCGAGGCAGGAGGTGGCCCAAGTCTGAACATCTTTGCTGAGGCCACGCCAGACAAAGCGCTGGGAGAGGAGTTTGACAGATGCGCGGGAACCCGGATGGGAGAGCCCGTGGAGCGCGTCGAAGATGCGGCGGTGCCAGGTTGCAGGGACGACCGGCCTGGGTTGGCCGAGTGAGGCGTCGCAAGTGACTGCCGTGGCTTCGGGCCCATGCGCGACCTTGGCTAGGCGTAGCCCTGGCAGGCTGGTAGCCGCCGAGAGGAGGTCTGGGTCCGTCAGCTGGGCCGCTGCTAGTTGCGCGTAGACGACCGCTAGGTGATTCGCGCAGATGGCGGGACGGGAAAGGCAGTTGGCGACAATGTTGTCTCTACCGGAGACGTGCTGGATGTCCGTGGTAAACTCGGACACGGCCGCGAGCTGGCGTTGCTGCCTAGCGGACCAGGGTTCGGTGTGCTTGGCCATCGCATATGTGAGCGGCTTGTGGTCTACGTATGTGGTAAAGGGGCGGCCCTCCAGGAGGAACCTGAAATGGCGGACCGACAGGTGGAACGCGAGGAGCTCGCGGTCGAAAGTAGAGTATTTGACCTCCGGGGGGCGCAGTTGGCGGCTGTAGAAGGCAAGTGGCTGCCACGCGCCATTGACCCACTGCTCGAACACGGCTCCGACCGCATGGTCGGAGGCGTCGGTGGTGAGCGCGACCCGGGCATCGGCCCTCGGGTGCGCGAGCAGGGTGGCGTCGGCGAGCGCGTTTTTGGTGGCGTCGAAGGCGGCTGACGTGTCAGTGGTCCAGGCTACGGCCATCCTGCCGGATTTACCTCGGAGGGAGTCATATAGGGGCTTCATGAGGGCTGCAGCTCTGGGGATGAACCTGTTGTAGAAGTTCACCACCCCGAGGAACTCCTGGAGGCCCTTGATGGTTTTGGGGCGGGGGAATTGCTGGACGGCCTGCACCTTGTCGGGCAGGGGGACGGCCCCAGCAGGGGTGATGTGGTGGCCGAGAAAATTGATCTCGGCTAGGCCGAATTGGCACTTCGCCGGGCTGAGGATGAGCCCGTGTTGGGCTCGGCGCCCGAACAGGATGCGAAAGTGTTCGAGGTGTTCCTGTTTAGAGGAGCTGGCCACGAGAATGTCGTCTAGATAGACGAATAGGAAGTTCAGGTCCCGGAGGACTGAGTCCATAAGGCGCTGGAAAGCCTGGGCTGCATTCTTGAGGCCGAAGGGCATCCTCAGGAACTTGAACAGCTCGAATGGGGTGATGACGGCCATTTTGGGGATGTCCGCGGGGTGTACGGGGACTTGGTGGTAACCGCGCACCAGGTCGACCTTGGAAAAGACGGTTCGTCCAGCCAGTCGGGCCGAGAAGTCCTGGATGTGCGGCACCGGGTATCGGTCGGGGGTGGTGGCGTCGTTGAGGCGGCGGTAGTCCCCGCAGGGGCGCCAGCCTCCGCCGGGCTTGGGGGCGATGTGGAGGGGCGAGGCCCAAGGGCTGCTGGAGCGGCGGATGATGCCGAGTTGCTCCATGGTGGTGAACTCGGCCCGCGCGATTTCCAGCTTGGCCGGGTTGAGTCTGCGGGCGTGGGCAGAGACCGGGGGGCCGGTGGTGGGGATATAGTGCTCCACACCATGTTTGGCGGCTTTGGCCGAAAAGGTCGGGTTAGTGAGGGCGGGAAACTCGGCTAGAAGTGCCGAGTAGTCGTCCGTGGCACTGGCGAGGCAGTAGGTCGTCAGGCCGGCCGAACGGGCCGGGGTGAATGCGCCAGGGATGGGGGCCATAGTGTTGATGTCGACGAGGCAGTGCCTCGGAATGTCGACAAGGAGGCCGTGGGCGCGTAGGAAGTTGGCGCCGATGAGTGGGCAGAGGACCTTGGCTGTGAGGAACTCCCAGTGGTAGCGGCGGCCTGTGAGGTCGAGCGTGACCATGCGGGTGCCGTATGTGCGGATGTCAGAGCCATTGGCTGCGGCCAGCGTGATACCCCGTGCGCCGCGTTGGATTTCGAGGGCGGAGGCGGGGGTGATGCTGTGCTGGGCTCCTGTGTCGCACAGGAATCGGCGGTTGGTGCTGTCGTCGGTGACGTACAGCAGGGGCCCCTTTTGCCCCGCGGCCATCGTGGGGGCCGGTGCGGGGGGGGGTTTGAAAGTGCACGGTGGCTTGCAGCGTTGGGCCTTAGTGCCAAAACGGGTGTGGTAGTAGCAGTGACCCGGAGTGGAAGGGCGGTCGGGCCTAGTGGGCCAGGGAGACCGCGTGGTCATTGCCGTGAGGTCGGGCGCGACGTCGCGGGCGGTCTGCGCGGAGAGCAGCCGGTCGGCCTTTTCAGCTATCTCATTCAGGTCCGTGGAGCCAGACTCCACAATGAGCAGGCGGATGCTGGCGGGGAGCTGCCGAATGAAAAGCGTGCGAAAGAGGGCGCCGGGGTTTTTGTCGTCCGAGAGGGACAGCATGTGGGAAAGCATGTCCGACGGTGAAGCATCACCAAGGCCTGGGAGGTCGAGGAGTTGGCAGTTGCGCTGGTAAGAGGGCGCCTGAAATTTTTTAAGAAGCGCGGCCTTCAGATGTTCGTACTTGCCTTCCACTGGTGGATCCTGCAGCGCTGCCCAAACCTTGGGGACTGTGGCGTAGGTGAGCGAGGCGACGAGGTAGTCGTACTTCGTGGCGTCGACTGTGATGCTTCTCAGCCGGAATCTGGACTCGGCTTGAATGAACCAGGCCTCGGCCAGGTTCTCCCAAAAGTCCGGTAGTTTAACCGTGACTGCGTTTGTATCCACCATGCTAGCTTAGGATTCGTCCTGAGCATCGGGGTCACCAGTGTTGAGATATCGCGGCAAACGTGGGAGTCGAGACCGGAGTTGGTGGAACACAACTGCTTTAATTCACATCATGGCAAAGAGAGAGCTTGAAAAGCCCGCACAACCACTTAAATACTCCCCAGACAGGAAGTGCTCCCGGCAGCCTGTCCCTGCGGGAAACAAGTTGCCGGAGGAAAGGGCCCCCGGCTGGGGGCGGCTGCTGCCGGCAGTGCGCTTGCGTAAACTGTCCGTGCTGCCGTGAGCGGATTATGTCCAATGGTGGCGTGTTGCCACAACATAGAATTACATAGAATGTACAGCAGAGAAACAGGCCATTTGGCCCAACCAGACCATCCCGGCGGTTATGCTTCACTTGAGCCTTCTCCCATCCTTCCTCATCTAAGTGTATCAGCATAACCCTCTATTCCGTTCTCCGTCATATTCTTATCTAGCCTCCCCTTAAATTCATCTAGACTCAATCACTCCCTGCGGTAGCGAGTTCCACATGCTCACCACTCTCTGGGTAAAGAAGTTACTTCCTTAAATCCATCTCGATGCCATTTTTCCCTTTTTTCAGTAAATATTGCAGAGCCTCACGGACTCAGATCACTTTGCACAATGTGCAGCCTTGTCCAACGTGAGCTGAAACTTTTCAGATCATTCTATCTATGTCAATATTTAAATTATAAATTGCCCCCGCATTTCACTGAACGGAGCCCGGAACCACAGCGACCCGATACAGCGATTGCACACTGAAGGCAGCAGTATCACAGGAGCTCTGAAACTGTGTCTTAACATAAGAACATAAGAAATAGGAGCAGGAGCCGGCCATTTGGCCCCTAAAGCCTGCTCCGCAACTTAATGAGATCATGGCTGATCTGATCTTGGGCTCAGCTCCACTTCCCTGCCCGCTCCCCATAACCCTTCACTCCCTTATTGTTCAAAAATCTGTCTCTCTCCACCTTAAATATATTCAATGACCCAGCCTCCACAGCTCTCTGGGGCAGAGAATTCCACAGATTCACGACCCTCTGAGAGAAGAAATACCTCCTCACCTCAGTTTTAAATGGGTGACCCCTTATTCTGAAACTATGCCCCCTAGTTCTAGATTCCCCCATGAGGGGAAACATCTTCTCTGCATCTACCTTGTCGAGCCCCCTCAGTATCTTATATGTTTCAATAAGATCACTTCTCATTCTTCTAAACTCCAATGAGTATAGGCCCAGCCTAACTGGTCTACAGTTTCCTGCTTTCTGTCTCCCACCCTTCTTAAATAGGGACGTCACATTTGCGGTTTTCCAATCCGCTGGGACCTCTCCAGAATCCAGGGAATTTTGGTAGATTGCAACCAAAGCATCCACTTTCTCTGCAGCCACTTCTTTTAAGACCCTAGGATGTAGGCCGTCAGGTCCAGGGGACTTGTCCACCTTTAGTCCCATTATTTTACCGAGTACTTTTTCATTAGTGATAATGATTGTTTTAAGTTCCCCCTCTCTATAGCCCCTTGATTATGTGTTATTGGGATGGTTTTAGTGTCTTCTACCGTGAAGACTGATGCAAAATATTTGTTCAAAGTCTCTGCCATTTCCCTGTTCCCCATTATTAATTCCCCAGTCTCATCCTCTAAGGAACCAACATTTACTTTAGCTATTCTCTTCCTTTTTATATACCTGTAGAAGCTCTTACTATCTGTTTATATTTTTTTGCTAGTTTACTCTCATAATCCAGCTTCTCTCTCTTTATTACTTTTTTAGTCATCCTTTGCTGTTTTTTAAAAATGTCCCAATCCTCTGGCCTTCCCCTAATCTCGGCAACATTGTATGCCTTTGTTTTCAATTTGACACCATCCTTTACTTCCTTAGTTAGCCACAAGTGGTTCTCCCTTCTCTTAAAGTCTTTCCTTCTCACTGGAATATATTTTTGTTGAGAGTTATGAAATATCTCCTTAAATGTCTACCATTGCTTATCAACCATCTTACCCTTTCATCTATTTTCCCAGTCCACTTTAGCCAGTTCTGCCCTCATGCCATTGTAATTGCCTTTATTTAAGATCAGGACACTGGTTTGAGACCCAACTTTCTCACCCTCCAATTGAATTTGAAATTCAACCATGCTATGATCACTCTTTCCTAAAGGATCCTTTACTATGAGATAATTTATTAATCCTGTCTCATTACACAGTAGCAGATCTAAGATAGGCTGCTCCCTGGTTGGTTCCACAACGTATTGTTCTAGGAAACCATCTCGGATACACTCTATGAACTCTTCCTTGAGGCTGCCTTGGCCAATTTGATTTGTCCAATCAATAGGAAGGTTAAAATCGCCCATGATTGTTGCTGTACCTTTCTTACAAGCCTCCATTATTTCTTGATTTATACTCTGTCCAACAGTATAGCTACTGTTAGGGGGCCTATAGATTAGGCCCACCAGTGACTTCTTTCCCTTATTATTTCTTATCTCCACCCAAACTGATTCTACATCTTGCTCTTCTGAGCCACTTTCATTTCTCACTACTGCACTGATCTCATCCTTTATTAACAGAGCCACCCACCTCCTTTTCCCTTCTGTCTATCCATCCGAAATGTCAAATACCCCTGAATATTCAGTTCCCAGCCTTGGTCACCTTGCAACCACGTCTCTGTAATGGCAATCAGGTCATACCCATGTATATCTATTTGTGCCATCAACTCATCTATCTTGTTACGAATGCTGTGCATTCAGATAAAGAGCTTTTAAATTTTGTCTTTTTACTATTTTTCTGTGCTTTGACCCCACTTTCTGATGCACTCTTATGTTTATACGTTCTGTCCCTTCCTGTCACACTCTGGCCACCATTACCCCATCAATACCCGGCTCTATTGCCTTCTCCTTTCTCTTTGAATTTTTTAATTCCCGCTCACCTGATCCCCCCCTCCAGTATTTAGTTTAAAGCCCTCTCTACAGTCTTGTCTTTTGTCGAATACTGTTGCTCATTCTCGTGTTTCAACAGCAGACGATCACCCAGCGGGAGCAAGTAAATCTAACATGGGGACTGATGGCCATTTCTGTGCATAATTTACGGTAGTTTGAATTGCTGATCCATTATTAACGAAGGTGTTGTTTTAGTAAACTTAGCGAATAAGGAAAATGGCGGGGTCATGAACTGATTGTGCCTCGCGTTGTTTCAAATGCCGCTTCTACACAGATCCTCAGTCTTATCAAGCAAGTGATGTCAGTCATTGTTACATTCAAAATAACTTTGTGATTAATTTGATCATTCTTGCTACACGTTTGCCAATACCGCACGGAATATAAGCAAAGTCCACTTTGAAATGCAGCTACCATTTGGAGGCCACAACACGGAGGCATTAGACCGATGGGGACAGATATATCCACACAAGCAACAGTGCTGGAGACTATGATTGTCAATACTCGACTGAAAATAAAATTGAATGTGATTATAGATCATACCTGGATTTAGAACGGCCAGTAGAAGGGAGACCTCGAGAACGGAACACCTCATACTTGCTGCTGTTGAGTCTGAACTGGACAGAGAGAAATGACCGAACGTGTTAGTTAGCGAAGCAAGAGGAAGTTCTCGTTTCCTTCTGTTAAAAATATTTATCAGGCTCGGTCACGTGATTATTGGTTAGAATTTCCTCAGTCACTAACTTCAATAGTTAGATTCAACATCAAGACTTGGCTTCACCATCAATAGGGGTAGACAACATTCACGGTGCTTAATTCCTAGATTATCACCGTCTCGAACAAGGATAAGCCCAGCGACCATCCCGGGCCCTCAACAGCACCAACATTGTCGAATGACCCAACAGCATCTTGAAAGACAACATTGCGAAGAAGCTTAACTGTATCAAGTGTAACAACACAGTGACTAAAGAGCACAGCAGAGGCTGGGTACTCTGCGAGGATTGACTCACCACTTTCCCCCTCAATGTCTCTCCACCATTTACAAAGCTCTCTTCAGGAGCATGGTGTATACTTCCCACTCACTTGAATAGGTGCAGCCTAGACAGCCCACACAATGTTCAAAACAATGAAGCACCATGTTTTTTCGGTCTGCACCCGTGCCACTGGATTCAGTGCCCCCACCACATGCACACTGCACCTTGAAAGGGGAAAGGTAAAGAATAAAGTTCGTGTAGAGTAGAGTTGAATGACGGGGGCTCGGTTCTATACAGACAATGGTCAAGGAGAGCAGGGTGCAACTATAGGAGGGGCGGTACTGAGGGAGTGCCACACTGTCGGAGGGGCAGTACTGAGTGAGCGACGTACAGTCGGAGGGGCACTATTGAGGGAGCATCGCACTGTCGGAGGGGCAGTACTGAGGGAGTGCCGCACTGTCGGAGGGGCAGTACTGAGAGAGCGTTGCACTGTCGGAGGGGCAGTACTGAGGGAGCGCCGCACTGTCGCAGGGGCAGTACTGAGGGAGCGCTGCACTGTCGGAGGGGCAGTATTGAGGGAGCGTTGCACTGTCGGAGGGGCAGTACTGAGGGAGCGCCGCACTGTCAGAGGGACAGTACTGAGGGAGCGCCGCACTGTCAGAGGGGCAGTGCTGAGGGAGCGCTGCACTGTCGGAGGGGCAGTACTGAGGGAGCGCCGCATTGTCAGAGGGGCAGTAATGAGGGAACGTCGCACTGTCAGAGGTGTCATCTTTCAGATGAGAGGTTAAACCCGAGGCCCCATCTGCCCTCTCAGGTGGATATAAAAGATCCCGCAGCCACTATTTCAAAGAGGAGCAGGGCAGTTCTCCCCGCTGTCCTAAGGCCAATATTTATCCCTCAACCAACATCTGGTGATGATCACATTTCTGTTTGTGGGAGCTTGCTGTGCACAAACTGGCTGCCGGGTTTCCTACATTACAACAGTGACTACACTTCAAAAAAAAGTATTCATTGGCTGTAAGGAGCTGTGGGACGTCCTGAGGTAGTGAAAGGCGCTATAGAAATGCAAGTCTTTCTTTCTTCAATCAAAGGCTCACTCGGGGCGAGTTGGATCAGTGACTTGCTGTGCAGCAGATTGAAAGTTCCCGGTCTGTGCGGAGCCGCCTGATTGGTCAGTAGCCTGGAGCCCAGGGTTGCAGGACTGGTGGGGTGGGGGGTCGGGGAGTGTGCTCTGTACAAAAACCACTCACAACTGGGTATTTAGAACAAGAGTGGGAAGAGAAGAGCCGAAAGGGCGTTTGTAAATCTGATGCCAAGGTGTCCATTTAATCCAGCGGGCTGATCCACCATGTGGGCCATCGCAACCGGTGCAGCATGTGTGTCCATTCGCACACGGGCGGGCCTTTCAAACCACGCCGGGAGGGAGGAGGGGGGTGGAAAGGGGTGAGGGGAGGACAAAGGAGGTCACTGGATCGCAGTCGGGATCAGGAAGCCCGGTCGACGCTCCCGTCTCACACAGCCCAGGGAGGGCCCCAGTCAAACTGCAGCGTCGCCAAGGCGCTTTGCGATGGCCAGCGCAGTGAGATCGCGGGCGTGGCGGAGTGACGCTCGCGACACAGGCCGATTCTGAAGACCCCGCGGCCCCCCCCCCTCCACCAGCTGGAAAGCAAGGGCAGATCAGTCAAACCCGCAGGCTCCTTCCCAGCACAGACAGAGGCCAGTCGGCCCCTCCAGCCTGCCCTCCTTCTGTACGCGAGCAATCCCCAAACCCATCCCACTGCCCCGCTCTCTCCATTGACAAATATTGATCCCAAATTCCCCCTTTCACAGAGGCCACGGTCTCGGCCTCAACCTCCTCCCCATGGCTTCAGTGACGTGGAGGATTGGAGAAGCTGGGATTGTTCTTCGAGCAGAGAAGGTTTAGGGCAGATTTAACAGAATCATAGAATGATACAGCGCAGGAGGAGGCCATTCGGCCCATCGTGCCTGTGCTGGCTCTTTGGACCCACTCCCCTGCCCTTTCCCAGAGCCCGGAAAATGTTTCCTTTTCAAGTATTTATCCAATTCCCTTTTGAAAGTTACTATTGAATCTGCTTCCACCGCCCTTTCGGGCAGCACATTCCAGATCACAACAACTCGCTGTGTAAAAAATAATCTCCTCATCTCCCCTCTGGTTCTTTTGCCAATTCTCTTAACTCTGTGTCCTCTGGTTACCGACCCTCCTGCCAGTGGAAACAGTTTCTCCTCATTTACTCGATCAAAACCCCTCATGATTTTGAACGCCGCTCTTTACCAGAATGGTTCCAGGGATGAGGGACTTCAGTTATGTGGAGAGACTGGAGGAGCTGGGATTCTTCTCCTTAGAGCAGAGAAGGTTAAGGGGAAGGTTGTATTCAAAATCATAAATGGTTTTGAGAGTAAATGAGGAGAAACTGTTTCCGGTGGTAGAAGGGTCGGTAACCAGAGGACACAGATTGAAGGTGATTGGTTAAAGAACCAGAGGGGAGGTGAGGAGATTATTTTTTTTACACAGCGAGTTGTTGTGATCTGGAATGCGCTGCCCGAAAGGCCGGTGGAAGCAGATTCAATAATAACTTTCAAAAGGGAATTGGATAAATACTTGAAAAGGAAACATTTTCCGGGCCCTGGGAAAAGAGCAGGGGAGTGGGTCCAAAGAGCCAGCAGAGGCACGATGGGCCGAATGGCCTCCTCCTGCGCTGTATCATTCTGTGATTCTGTTCAATCTGCCCAAAACCTTCTCTGCTCGAAGAACAATCCCAGCTTCTCCAATCCTCCACGTCACTGAAGCCATGGGGAGGAGGTTGAGGCCGAGACCATGGCCTCTGTGAAAGGGGGAATTTGGGATCAATATTTGTCGATGGAGAGAGCGGGGCAGTGGGATGGGTTTGGGGATTGCTCGCGTACAGAAGGAGGGCAGGCTGGAGGGTCCAACTGGCCTCTGTCTGTGCTGGGAAGGAGCCTGCGGGTTTGACTGATCTGCCCTTGCTTTCCAGCTGGTGGATTACGCCAAGCGAGGGGACACGGACGAGAATGCCATGAAGATGGCCGACTTCTGGCTGACGGTCAGTATCTCTGGCGCGGGGCTGGGGGTGGGGGGGGCCGCGGGGTCGGGGGTGGGGGGGGCCGCGGGGTCTTCGAGGTCGGCCTGTGTCGCGAGCGTCACTCTGCCACGCTCGTGATCTCGCCGCGCTGGCCATCGCAAAGAGCCTTGGCTACTTGCATTTCTATAGCGCCTTTCACTACCTCGGGACATCCCACAGCACCTTACAGCCAATGAAGGTTTTTTTTTGAAGTGTAGTCACTGTTGTAATGTAGGAAACCCGGCAGCCAATTTGTGCACAGCAAGCTCCCACAAACAGAAATGTGATCATCACCAGATGTTGGCTCAGGGATAAATATTGGCCCCAGGACAGCGGGGAGAACTCCCCTGCTCCTCTTTGAAATAGTGGCTGTGGGATCTTTTGCATTCACTGGAGAGGGCAGACGGAGCCTCGTGTTTAACCTCTCATCTGAAAGGTGACACCTCTGACAGGGAATCGCTCTGACAGTGCGGCGCTCCCTCAGCACTGCCCCTCCGACAGTGCAACGCTCCCTCAGTACTGCCCCTCCGACAGTGCGGCGCTCCCTCAGTACTGCCCCTCCGACAGTGCGGCGCTCCCTCAGTACTGCCCCTCCGACAGTGCAGCGCTCCCTCAGTACTGCCCCTCCGACAGTGTGGCGCTCCCTCAGTGCTGCCCCTCCGCCAGTGTGGCGCTCCCTCAGTACTGCCCCTCCGACAGTGCGGCGCTCCCTCAATACTGCCCCTCCGACAGTGCGGCACTCCCTCAGTACTGTCCCTCCGACAGTGCAGCGCTCCCTCAGTGCTGCCCCTCCGACAGTGCAGCGCTCCCTCAGTACTGCCCCTCCGACAGTGCGGCGCTCCCTCAGTGCTGCCCCTCCGACAGTGCGGTGCTCCCTCAGTACTGCCCCTCCGACAGTGCGGCGCTCCCTCAGTACTGCCCCTCCGACAGTGTGGCGCTCCCTCAGCACTGCCCCTCCGACAGTGTGGCGCTCCCTCAGCACTGCCCCTCCGATAGTGCGGTGCTCCCTCAGCACTGCCCCTCCGATAGTGCGGTGCTCCCTCAGTACTGCCCCTCCGACAGTGCGGTGCTCCCTCCGTACTGCCCCTCCGACAGTGCGATGCTCCCTCAGTACTGCCCCTCCGACAGTGCGATGCTCCCTCAGTATTGCCCCTCCGACAGTGCGGCACTCCCTCAGTACTGCCTCTCCGACAGTGCGGTGCTCCCTCAGTACTGCCCCTCCGACAGTGCAGTGCTCCCTCCGACAGTGCGATGCTCCCTCAGTACTGCCCCTCCGACAGTGCGATTCTCCCTCAGTACTGCCCCTCCGACAGTGCGATGCTCCCTCAGTATTGCCCCTCCGACAGTGCAGCGCTCCCTCAGTACTGGCCCTCCGACAGTGTGGCGCTCCCTCAGCACTGCCCCTCCGACAGTGGAGCGCTCCCTCAGTACTGCACTGGGAGTGTCGGCCTGGTTTATGTGCTCCAGTCTCTGGAGTGGGGCTCGAACCCACGACCTTCTGACTCGGAGGCAAGAGTGAGCCGTAACTGAGAAGGGAGAGTTCTTATTGGGCCCGGTTGGGAGGAGGGGCAGAGTGGAATATTTCTGGGAATAAACCTTTTTTTTCCTGTTTGTGTCAGGAGAAAGATCTGATCCCGAAGCTCTTCAAGGTCCTGGCTCCGCGATTCCAGGACCACCGGGGGAGTTCCGTGCCAATGATGCAGATTCCCACCCGGGAGAACTTGGACCGGGCCAAGATGGCCATCGAGTACCGGCGCAACCCGCTGCCGCCTCTGCTCGTGCGGCGACAAGGGGCCAACGAGAAGACCCTGCTCAACCAGCTGCTGAAGGGGTACAGGGAGGAGGTGGCCGGGGCCAGGACTTCGGGCTCAGGCGAGTCCCAGGCTTCGAGTGCAGCCTAGCTGGGAGCTTGACCGGTGGAGAGCAAGGAAGCGACGTGTGATCGATCACCCGCCCCTCCCCCTCCCATCCCCGGGGGACGACCTTCTGCTATTGGCCCGCCTGGGAACAAATCTGGGGGCGGATTCCCAGAGTCACACTGGAATGACAGCCTCCTGGGAATCGCCGTCAGCCTCGGGCCTGAATCTGCGCAGCGCCCGTCTCCTGGTCGCTAAAAATATCAGAGGGATTTGGCTCTCCTAAAAGCTGTGCATCATACAGTTGACTTTGGATGCAAATTCTTGTGACCCATGTGCACATTTTGACCGTTACATAGTCCTGTGACCCCAAATGTTATCTTTACCACATTCCTCAATTAGTAGCTAACGGTTTGTGCACATTATTCAAGTAGCAACTGACAGTTTGACCATTTGGCCACATTCCACCATACTTCCCTATGGGACATGTACATTGGTTATATGCTCGGTTCCTCAATTCCCTTATTTTAGCCCTTTTAACTTTTTCAGTCCCCCCTTTTGATCCTGATTAATCCCTTTTAATCATTGACCAACCCGATTATTTCTCCTGTTATGGTGTCCTGCCGGGGTGGTGATCAAATCCAACCCATTGGGTCACCTCGTTTATATAATCCTATTATTATCCTGATTTCTATGCCCCCTACATCCTTTCCATCAACATATTATCCATCCAATTACATAGGTTATAAGCATTAATGTTATTAGTACTATACATCCGTTAAGCAGGTCTTTCTCCCAAGCCTTCGCTCGTTCGTAGTAATAGTCTGTCTGCTCGATGGGAATCTGCCCAGGAGGTTTCTGTAACAATTACCACCGAACAGCATACATTACTACTTTATCAAGGTCATGTACATTTCTTCCATTTCCTTCTTTTTTGTTTTTTACAGGCGGCACATGCTGCTATTCCCATTCCGATCACCAAAACCAATTGTACTATAACTAGTATGTGAGACGTAATGCTGTCCCATGGGTGGATGTTGACATTCATCCCCCAATCCCACAGCTTCTTATACCATGGGACCTCCTGTAGTTCTACTTCTAGGTCCCTTTCTAGTTCACCAAGGTTCCTTTGCAACATTACGTATTGTTTCACCATTTTACATAAGCCCTCTTTTATCTCTTGCAGATCCTCTTGCAGGCGGGGTATCAGAGCCCCCACTGGATCTTCATAATTGACCAATTCGTCCCTTAAACTATCTGTCACATTTAGTTTCATTTCCTCCCTTGAGTGTACATACACCAATCTGGTGTGTCCAATTGTCACAGGGATCTTTGGTGTAAAGCAGAAGTTAGGCATGGTGATTACACATACAAGGTTACTATATTGGTGCTCAGTCTCTGTGGTGGCTATACAATACTCCCCTCTGTCTCTATATCCCGAGCGGGTGTGATGGTGATTGACGTGATAATTCCAATATGCACCCCTCTGTCTTATTATAGCCGCACTCATCCTTAGTGCCTTCTCCAACCGGATGTGGGCATATCTTAAGTGTACCTTTCCCATGGCATCTGTTTAGGGAGACTCCTCTTATAGTATCATTCTTCCTGATGGCATAGGTATCAATTGGATAGTATCGGAGGTATGTCTCACCCCTCTATACCTATGTTTGTTACCTGGTACTGTGGGTATGGAGTCGTGTCTAGTCTCACCACTGGTATCATGAGTACCATGCCTATCATTGCTGTCACTTCTGCTTTGCATTTTTGTATCACTGGATATACTCTGGTCATCCCCTTGAGGGTACAGGCACTCAGAGGGCCTGGATTCTGGCTCAGGCCATAGAGCTGTGTGCTGTTAATCCAGTCTGGTACC
Source organism: Somniosus microcephalus (assembly GCF_052327205.1). Taxonomy (NCBI): domain Eukaryota; kingdom Metazoa; phylum Chordata; class Chondrichthyes; order Squaliformes; family Somniosidae; genus Somniosus; species Somniosus microcephalus. Next base: position 192,147,283 of record NC_140998.1, read on the forward strand.
TCACCTCGTTGTATCTGTGCCAGATTGTGCTTTAACTATCCGGTGGTCCATTGGCCATAGGCATGGCACAAGCCTCTCCCTACCCCATCTTTTGCCTGTTCCTCATCTCTATGGTTTAGTTTGTTGATAGTGCTACCATGGTCTTCTATAACTTTGATTCCCTCGAGTAATGTCCTTATCGTATGTTCTCCCAACTCTGATTCTTGTTGAACCAAACCAGTTTCTTTCTCTAAAATCTGTTGTATTACCCTTTGTAATTGTTCCACACTACTCTGGACTCCTTGTATATCCAGGGCATTAATGAATGACGTCCCCGTATTTATTCCCGTGAGTACATCGTTTCCTAAGCCCCTCTTAATTCTTTGGTGGAATGCAGCATGTCCCCTGAAACTAGAAGCCCCTGTTGCATCAGCAGCTTGGTTAATTACATTCCTTATCATATATGCATACAACTCTCTAGTTTTAGTAAATCTTTCACAATATCCTGGCCATTGTAGCATGGTTAAGTTCATTAGTACCGGTACAATTTCGTGTCTCACATTATCATACAATTGTTCTCCCTCGGTAAATAACACCAGTCCATTTTCAGGCCCAGGCGTCCATTTCGGGCACCTTCGTTCTTCAAGTGTCGTTGTGATTGGGGATGATGTTGGTTCTAGGGTTACTCCTTGTGGTGTGATCCTTGTTGTTGTTGGTTGAGGTGTTGTAATGCCGTGTACAATAGTCCATCTTATGATATTGTCCGTGCAGCTCAGGATATATCCTCCCCCTACTTGACCCAACACCTGCCAGTGTCTATTACATCTTACCATATTGCTGGTATCTGTCATTCTACAGGGTCCGCATGGTCGTTGATCCAAGTTCACCCAGATACCGTTACACCTGTAACATCCTTTTCCTGTTTTTCACACTCGTAACTGTGTGATATAATGAAGTTCCTCGTGGAGTCTCCACTAGGGGATCTTAACTTGCAGTCCATTTCTTTCAGCCCGTTATTTGGGCTTATAAGTGTTGTCATCAGAGTAGTTATAATAATCCATCTCACTGGATCCACGTTTATCTGTAATTTAAACAGAGGTCTGGTCGTCTTCTGAGCTCTTTCCCCTAGAGGAGAGGGTAGAATGGGGGTCTTTAGTGTTAAATGGTTTCACTTGGGCCCAGTGCTTCCATCGCATACCCGTCGGTTCCTGTAGACAAACACACGTATCACTTGTCATTAATTCAGTATATGGCCCCATCCAACGGGGCTCCATTCCCTTTCTTCCGATAACTTGCGTCATTACTTGTTGACCTATTCTGGGCAACTCGTCCGGTTTAAGTCCAGCATTCTGCCTTTCTAGATCTTTAATCTGTTGTTGGTTCCTTACTTCTTTATTTAGTGCTTGTACCTCCTGATTTAGTTGTACTTAATCTATCTTGTACTGGTCCTGGTTCTCTCACCCCTCCAGCCGAATCCTCTGGTCGTCTCATAGCTCGTCCTGTCATTAGTTCGTAGGGGGTCAGTCCGGTCGTTCGTCCTGGGGTGGCTCGCAACCTCATTAGTATGCTGGGTAATAATTCCGACCATCCCTTCCCTGTTTCTTGGATGGCTTTTGTCAGCGCGTTTTTCAGTGTCCTATTCATTCTTTCTACCATCCCCGAGCTCTGGGGGTGATATGGTATGTGATATTTTTGTGTTACGTGCAACAGCTTACAAGTTTCTCTCATTATTTTACCGGTGAAATGAGTGCCGTTGTCTGAGTCAATTTGCAGAGGCACTCCCCCAACGGGGTATAACCTCGGTAGCCAATATTAGTGCAACTGTTTTTGCAGAGCAATCTTGGGTGGCAAAAGCTTCCACCCACCTGGTAAATTAGTCAATTATTACCAGGCAATATTTCTTCCCCCGGTCCTGCTGGTAAAGTCCATTTGTAAGTTTTCCCAGGGTCCTTGGGGCCTGGGTTGGTTTGCTACTCTAACTCTACATCTCTGTCCTACATTATTCTTAGCGCATATTATACAGCGGTGGCAATATTTCGCTACTTCCCGACCCATCTTTGGCCCCCACCAGTACTGTGTCAGTAGGTGCAACATGTTACTTCTGCCAGTATGTGTTACACCATGGTATAGCGCCATCAGTTGTTGTCTGCAACATTCTGGTGCCACCACCTGGTTACGGGGGCCCCATTTCCAGATTCCATCCTGTAGTCGAGCGACCGCTTGTCTCCATCTCTCTTTTTCCTCTTTACTAGTATTTTCTTGTACCTCCATTATATTCACTTCCTGTACCCCACTGACTGTCATGACCATATTTATTTCGTTTTTGAACACATCCTTTGGTTGCATTTCTTTCGCAGCTAATTTGGCGGCTAGATCTGCATACCTATTCCCTATAGGGGCCTGGTCCTGGGGTTCCTGTGAGTCCATATCCTCTATCTTTGTGTGGGCTTTTATTTTAATTACCGCTGCCTCTAAAGGTGCCTGTGCAGCCTTAACTAACCTTTCTATTAGTTTTCCATGTTTTACTACCTCTCCCGTAGAGGTTATGTACCCCCTTCTGGCCCATAGTATCATATAATCATGCACCACTCCGAAGGCATAACGGCTGTCGGTATAAACATTTATCCGTTTGTTTTTTGCTATTTCCAACGCTTTTATTAAAGCCACTAGTTCCGCTACCTGTGCTGACTTATCCCCATAAAGGGCTCCTTTTAACAGGGTCTTTCCTTCTTGATTTACTACTGCCCACCCTGCTCTGGGTTCTCCGTTGATATATTTTCGGGATCCATCTACATAGATTACCATATGGGGATTTTCTAGTGGGTCTTCCTTTACTCCACTCCCTATTTCTTCCTCCATTTTCATCTGACAACTGTGCTCTTCTCCTTCCGTTAATATTCCTGTGGCTGGATTAACCCCGGTATGTTTTTGTATTATCACAGTTCCATCCCTGGGGAGTAATATAGTTTCCCATTTAGCTTTCCTGCTATCCGATATAGTCCACAATTTTCCTGTGTTGAGTAGTTCCACTAATGTATGTTGAGTATGCAAAATTACCTTTCCCATCATCACTATTGGTTCGCTTACTCGCACCGCCCGGGTGGCGCAATCTATTGCAGCCACACATCGTGGCATCGCCTTCACTACTGGGTCTTTTTTTGCAGAGTAATACGCAACGGGTCTCTGTTTCCCTCCGTGATCTTGCATTACCACGGCTGAATCACTCTCATGATCTAAATCACAATATAGGTGGAAGGGTCGAGTGGAATCTGATAATCCTAGGGCAGGGGCTGTTATTAATTCCTGTTTAAGGGCCCTATATGTTTCCTCCTGCCCCGTCTCCCATTCTATCTTATCGGTGGTGGGTCTCCCCCCTTTAACTAACCGTTGAATCGGCTCTGCTTTCCCTGCAAAGTCTGATATAAAATTCCTGCAGTAATTAAATAGTCCCAACACTTTCCTCACTCCCCGGACGGTCACTGGCCTTGGCTTGTCTTTTATGGCTGCCTTTTGTTCCTGCGGGAGTGCCTTATACCCCTGGCTAATTTCGTGTCCTAGATACTTTACTTTGGACAGTCCAACCTGTGCCTTTTGGGTTCAATTTAAAGCCAGCTTTGTTAAATGTCTGGAGGGTGGCTAGTAATGCTCCCATGTGTCCTTTGGCATCCTCTGATGCAATCATTATGTCATCGACATATTGGAGTAGGGCGCTCTGGTACTTTGATAGGTCTAACTCGTCTAAGGCTTGACGCAGTACACGGTGGAATATATTTGGACTATTATGGAACCCCTGTGGGACCCTGGTCCATGTATATTGTCTATTCCTGACGGTAAAGGCGAATTTCCCTTGTGATTCCTCTGCCAATGGTATGGACCAGAACCTGTTCGCTATATCCAAGACTGTCAATATTTTAAGGGCTGGTTTCAGACCATTAAATAGCTTATTCAATGCGGTTTACACAAATTTACACCAACCAGAATTTCACCGTGGCCACAATGAAAGCCTGGTTTTAATAGGTTAATTAACCTCATAACTCCAATCCAATCCAGATCAATTTTTTTAAACTAACCAGTATCACTTGGAAAAGAAAGAAACCATAGTCACATTAACAAGGAAACAATTACCCATGCCTTGTAAACATTCAAATTCATTTTCTTCCAGGCAAATTGGCAACTGTAACTTCAAGACTGAAGCTTATCTTTTGTAAAACAATTAACAAACTTAAAACAACACACGCTTGTCCATCCTTCAAGACAAGTCTTCAACGGGTTAAACAGCTTTTAGCTCTCTGTACCAAAGAGTGGGTGGAGCTAAAACACACTGGACATTTTTTTAAAGACAGGCTTTCAGACGAACGGAATACTGTAACTTCTTAAACATCCATAGTCAGGAAAACTTTCACACAAACTGAGATCCCAGTATTTTTTAAGGTTCCTTTCACTCAGCAATCTTGTGTTTTATTTGTTTTAGCACAGACGTTAATAACTTCCGTGTCGGTAAAACTTTAGGTTTCTCTTTGTAAATCCTCCCAATCAATCTCCTAACATTCCTTCCACTATGCACTGACCTTGTCTTCATTACAGCAGCACACTTGGTGCCTACCTTTTTTAACTGTTCCACTAACTCTTTTTCCCTCTCCCGTGTGGCCCCAATCTTACACACATTTTTCAGGTGGCCCTGACAAAGAACCACTACAGTTTTCTCCTCCTTATTCTTGCTCTCCTTACTCCGCCATTCTTTCTGTCGGTCGGGAACCCATTCAGGATCCCACCTTCCTTTCCCATTCTTTTTATTACCTTGTCATCATATCCCTTTTTTTACCATCTTTTCCTTAACTTTCTCATACTTATCGTGCACAAATTCATACGGCAAGTTACGTTACGCCATCCTGTTTGTCCGTCGATTTCTTTCCCAGGCATTTTCTAGCCGCTCGGGAATTTCCATGAGGTTTTCTCACTTCCCCGGGGTCTTTTTACCCTGCCCCATCAGAATTTCCGTTATCCGATACTATCGCGTACAAATTCATACGGCAAGTTACCTTATGCCCTACTGTTGTCCGTCGATACCTATCGCGTACAAATTCATACGGGAGTTTAGATCTTTTGGCGTCCTTTTTGTTCGCCATCCTTTTAGGGTGGATTTGCTAGTTTCCCCCCTCGTTTCCTACCTCCGGGACTCCCCCGGTCCTTCAGGGACCTTTCCTTGCTTACGTGGTTTTAACTCCGCCTAGATTGGATTTTCCCTATATCCAATCCTATATAACCCGAGCTCCTCAACTTATTCAGACATTATCATTTCTATAATGTCCTAGCATGCACCCAAGTTGCTTTACTCATGTATCTCGACTCCGCCTCTGATTCGTTCGATCTCCGGCCCTGAGCTTCGATGCGAGGAGACAATGTCTCTACTCAGCCCATCCGGTAGATCCTGCCGACTACGCCAAGTTGTAAGGGTAAACCGGGAGAGCTTCTTCTCCCCTAGACGGACCCTGTGATATAAAGGGTCGACGTCCGCCTTATTCCCAATCAATCACTCGGAGTCCGGAGGTGTGTTCAGTAAAACAACTTTATTCACAAGTCGACAGGGAAGACACCCATCCTGGGATGAATGTTCCCGATCGTTGAAAATCTCCTGCCTTATATACAGGTTTTGTTCTGAGTCGTGGCTACTGTTTGCAATGAGGTGCATTACACGTATACATTTCTTTCATCATACAGTTGGCTTCGGGTGCAAATTCTTGTGACCTGTGTGCATTGGTCTTGTGACCCCATACGTTATCTCTCAATACATTCCTCAGTTAGTGATTCACGGTTTGTGCACTTTGGCCACGACTACACCAGACTTTCCTTCTGGACATTGTTCATACCAATTCCTTATATGGTTGGAGATATGCTCTGTTCCTTAATCCCCTCATCTTAGCCCTTTCTTAACCCTTTCACAGCCTCTCTCCTGTGTGGATCCGCTGGTGTGTATGGAGGTCCCCTGACACTGTGAAACTCTTTCCACATTCAGTACATTTATACGGCCTCTCTCCTGTGTGGATCCGTTGGTGTCTCTGGAGGTTCCCTGCCTGTGTGAAACTCTCTCCACATTCAGTACATTTATACGGCCTCTCTCCTGTGTGGATCCACTGGTGTGTATGGAGGTTCCCTGACACTGTGAAACTCTTTCCACATTCAGTACATTTATACGGCCTCTCTCCTGTGTGGATCCGCTGGTGTGTATGGAGGTTCCCTGCCTGTGTGAAACTCTCCACATTCAGTATATTTATATGGCCTCCTGTGTGGATCCGCTGGTGTGTATGGAGGTCCCCTGACACTGTAAAACTGTCTCCACATTCAGTACATTTATACGGCCTCCTGTGTGGATCCACTGGTGTGTATGGAGGTTCCCTGACACTGTGAAACTCTTTCCACATTCAGTACATTTATACGGCCTCTCTCCTGTGTGGATACGCTGCAGTAGGTGAAGATCCCCTGATTTTATAAATTCTCTCCTCTGGACAGAGAGTGTGAATGATCCCTGCCCACTTTCGCGTTGTCAAAGATATTTTGTGCTGGGAGGCGAAGATTGTCCTGCTGAAATTTGTCCACAGGATTCAGGATGTCTTCTGATGTGCTTCTGAAGAAACTCTGCAGTGGTAAAAGCAACATTGCAATGAGGGCAAGGATGAGACTCATCTCGGTGCACTTTGTGAGCTGCTGGAGAAGGAAGAAAGAGAAATTGTCAGTGTAATGAAAGATCTAGAAGTTTCTTTTGGAAGTACAATTCGTGGTTATATCAATGTTAACGCAGGGGTCTTGGGGCGCTACCGGTGAATTTCAGCCGCGGGGCGTGACTCAATTTTCCCCCTTGGACTTTGCTTCCTATCGGTGAAACCTTCCTCATTCTTTGAATCAAGCTCAATCGGCCAATCCAGTTAGAAAAGTCCCTCTAAACCATCAGGCAAATCACTCTCGGGGACACTGCCACTTCTCAACTTTGCCCTTTCAGTTATGTCATCATCTTCTCCCCACACAACCTTCCCAAACCATGCTGACTCCCAACTTAATTCTGGCTGCACCGTCAATTCTTTGGAGATGGTCATTGCTTGACATTCATAAGTTTGAATGTTAGCTGCCGCTTGTCAGCCCAAGCCTGGATGTTGTCCAGGTCCTGCTGTAGGCTGGTATAGGATGCTTCAATATCTTAGACAAGGAGCTGCTATTCCCTGTAATCAGGGGCCATTAGTTTATGATTACTGAAAGTCCTATAATATTTCATGAGAAGATTCCAGAATTATTATCAATAGTTTGGGGATCATATTTGTGATTGTTTTTCCTCAATGATAAAGAACAATCGGTGCCTGTTTGTGGGCAAACGCAGGCCTGCACTCCTGTCCCACCACTCTGACATGCTGCATTGCTCCACCAATCCCCTGGCCTACCAAGGCCCCTGTGTCATCACACCAAAACACCCAATAAATTATTCCTGCCCTGAGGAAATGGATAGGTTACTTTTCACATACACAGGTAATCATCGTCACAAAGTTCCCTTTCTTCAGTGTAAACTTTTCTCTCTCTGTTTCTCAAACTGTATCTTCTGCTTTCAGTCTCTTTGGTGGTTTCCTCATTTGCTGACCCCAAGATCTTTCCAGTACAGACAACCGTGGAATAAATCAAAAAGATTATGAACAAAAATTGAACCAATTAATTGTAATATTCTTGCATGTAAGGTTTGTTTCTGGTTGCACAGAAGATGCTGAAGACATTTACATAATAATGCAAGACACTGTGTTAATCTGATTTCAATGACTACGGTAGTGGTCACATTATCAACATAGAGCATCTCTTCCTCATTAAAACACCCTCAATTATTCAAAATAGAAATACTTTACTGAAATCCTTTATTCCACGACAAATACCTTTATTGGATTCACTACGAGCTTCACTTTCACAAACCAAGGTACTCGTTTCTCTGTTGATGTTTTCAACTGAAACTTTCTCTTACAAAACTGAGGCAGTGTCTTCAGTGAAGCCCCTGGAAACTTCATCTTTATCCTCTTCTGAATGGGACACCATCTGTGATTGAGCTTTTTGGTTCTGAAATGCAGAATGTGACGGTAAAACTGTCCCTCACCGCTCCTGAATTAAAGAATAGCTGCCTCAAGACTGCCTGTAATACTAAAGAGATTATACACAAGTCGAAGTGTTTGTCTATTTTTCCTGTTCATTAGTTGTTGTAGCATATTTAATAAACAAACCTACCCAACTACCCATTGGATAAATGCTGTCGCTCCCCAGTGTAGTCCTGAGCCACACAGGTCAGAACGTTCCCATGTTTGATTCTGTACTCCTGTGTTCAGTTTGGTGATCTCAGCAAATGTGGTAAAATTAATACAATTAACCTCAGCACCCTTTTGCAAGGAAGGGAATAACATTAACCAGGATTTCCACTGATTGCTAACTAATCATCACTTCTGGAAAGTGTATGTGCGTGTATACGAAACCAGATTCGACTTTCTCCGACAATGAAGAGCTGAACACATGAAGAACAGCCATTTAGCAATTGCCAAAAGGGCTGCAAAATAAGCCAGCCCAGACTAGGAAACACATCTACTCATGAATCATCCCTTCAGGAAAATGGGACAGGAGCAGATTTGACACATAGTTTTACTACTTCACCTTTGGTCTTCCCAAACTATGCGTGATCGCTAAAAGAGAGGTAATGTTTGACAATGCCTAAAAACTAACATTATATTCCGCCTGATGTACACAAGCAACTGGTAACAAATACCTTCATTCTGTGGAACATGGAGTTATGGAATCCATTATTAAGGAAGTGGTACAGGGCAATTAGAAAATCATAATATGATTGGGCAGAGTCAGCATGGTTTTCTGAAAGGGAAATAGTGTTTCACAAATCTATCCGAGTTTGTTGAGGATGTAACTAACAGGGTAGATAAAGGGGAACCAGTGGATGTAGTATATTAGGATTTTCAAAACGCTTTTGATAAGGTGCCACATGAAAGGTTGTCCTAGAAGATAAGGGCTCATGGGGTTGGGGGTAAGGGTAAGGTTGGATAGAGGATTAGTTTAAAGGACAGAAAACAGTGAGTAGGAATAAATGGGTCATTTTCAGGGTGGCAGGCTGTCACTAATGGGGTGCCACCAGGATCAGTGCTGGGGCCTCTGCTATTTCCAATCTATATTAATGACTTAGATTAAGGGACCAAGTGTAATGTATCCAGGTTTGCTGATGATACAAAGCTAGGTGAGAAAGTAAGTTGTGAGGATGACATGGCGGCCGGGATTTTCCTTACCTCGGTGGGTCCGGGGCGGGCGATGTCAGTGGCTAGCTCCATCCCGCTCTGGAAAATGAATTTGCATTGATGGGGCTTGTTAAGCCCGCCCAGCGTTTTTCCCGGACCAATTAGAGGAAGCGGGTCTAGTGACATCATTCATGAAGTGTCATCAGCCAATTTCTTTAAAGGGACCATGGCCAACTTTCTTTTGACATTTGTGCTGTCAGTGTTCTGCAGCATTGAAGTGCTGCAAACACTGACAATCACTGCACAGAGGGGCAGGGCTGCACCCAGGCTCTCCCATGTCTCCCTCCATATACTTACGGAGTCAGAGCATGCAGGGAGGTCCTCTTCCCTTCGGATGGGCGGAAGTCACCTCCCCAGGAGAACAAAACAGCCTGGTTGCACATTGCACAGGAGGGCACAAGCAGGGATGTGGTCAGGAGGACCTGGGTGCTGTGGCGCAAACATTTCAATGATCTCATTAGATCATGAAACGTTAGTACAAAGCCACTCTCAACCTCATCCCGCTGTACCTCTCAACACATCCCCATCACTCTGCCTTCCCTACCCTACTCCTGCACATCCTTACTCACACCAACTTACCTTGCACCTCCACCCATCCCTCTCTATCTACATTATCACATCCCCATCTCACTAGCCACCCCTCACACTCACCCTCATCCTAGTGCAATCATACTAACTAACAACACACAAGGGTAGCCACTTGGGTGTTTTATCCAATGTTCATGTAAAGTTCCTGTTAATGTGCTGTCAAACATTGAAACATTTATTTTCAACACTTTCCGTTCTTGGACAGATTTGTGTGCATCTTTGGAAGTGTCTCAGTGAGTTCCAGTGAATAGTGGGACATAACAGTCACCAAAATGACGTTGGATCTTTCTGCAGCCCTGCATCACCGGATATGTTGCCCCTCAAATCTAGTTCCCAACATGAGAAATGCAACTCTTGACTATAACCACTGGAAAATCTAGGAACCTTCAGATGTTAGTATTGCAATTCTTGATTACGACGACAGGAAGAGGAACCTTGAAATGTTAGTACAGCAGCAGTGACCAAGGGGTTTTGTCTTCATGAACCAGCTAGATCCATATTATGGAGCCTCATGAGCAACATATAAAATTTATGTCCATGTTTTGATTAATTTGCAGATATTTGAAGCTGCTGATATTCACAGCTTTTGGGATGCTGGTGGAGGATTTATCCACCAACAGCGCTAAAAGGCCTTTCCAAATCTCCTGGCCGTGAATTTCAAGAACAAGTAAGCAACCTGGAGAACTGTGCACAGTTTGGGTCTCCTTATCTGAGGAAGGACATTCTTGCCTTAGAGGCGGTGCAACGAAGGTTCACTAGATTGATCCCTGGGATGAGAAGGTTGTCCTATGAGGAGAGATTGAGGAGATTGGGCCGATACTCCCTGGAGTTTAGAAGAATGAGAGGTGATCTCATTGAAACATGTAAGATTCTGAGGGGGATTGACAGGGTAAGTGCTGAGAGGCTGTTTCCTGTGGCTGGAGAGTCTAGAACTAGGGGGCATAGTCTCAGGATAAGGGGTCAGCCATTTAAGACTGAGATGAGGAGGAATTTCTTCACTAAGAGGTTTGTGAATCTTTGGAATTCTCTGCCCCAAAGGGCTGTGGATGCTCAGTCATTGAGGATATTCAAGGCTGAGATAGATAGACTTTTGGACTCTCGGGGACTCCAGGGATATGGGGCCGGGCCGGAGAGTGGAGATGAGCCAAAGATCAGCCATGATCTTATTGAATGGCGGAGCAGGCTCGAAGGGCCATATGGCCGACTCCTGCTCCTAATTCTTATCTTATGTAAGAAATATAAATACAAATAGAACCAAGTTGCCAGGGACCATGGGGCGCAAATTGGGAAGTCATGTAGCAAAATTAAAAAGAAAAATTGTTTTCTAGAAATGTGAGATAAAGACAGAAAATGCTGGGAGTGTGTAGCAGCTCAATTCGTGTCTGAAGGAGAAAGACTGGTTAATGTTTGGGTGGGAACTTGTATCGATATATCCTTCAGATGCTGACAGGCCTGCTGTGAATATCTAGCAGTTTGTTTCCATCTCGATTTATTAGTTTGATATGAATTTCTGTTCACTTTGAATTACCTTTCTGGTATTCTCGTTCTTAGTCTTCTTGGTACCTTCATTCTTAAAGAGAGGCTTAAAGAATCTCACCTCTTGGAAAAAAAGACATCACTGCTGATTGAGATAATCTCAGATTTCAGTTTTTTATGTTAACAACATAATGATTCTAAAAATATCTCGTTTATTTAGGCTCCGAAAAAATCAATACATTATGCAGATAAAATTGGAAAAGAAAACTTACACAAGTGGAAGGGAAAATGTGATCAGACAATTTACTTAAATCTCCAGCTCTCCAAAACTTCAAAGTAACTGCCTCCTGACAAAAATATGTACTAGCTGCTGGACAAACTGGTTATAATCAGGGTGTTAAAAAAGCACATTTAATACTTTAGCAAAGAAAACACATTCAATTTACTTGGTGGGTTTTTCACAAGAAGTTTAGGCGTCCACTCCTCATCCGAGTCACTAGAAACATACACACGGGGTTGGTGCCCACTGCTAGGTCTTGATATGAACGCTGGATTTGGTACATTCAATCCTGTGAAAATTAAAATATTCCAATCATCTACAGTTGATAATTGCCTGTATTTAATTTGACTTAACTTACTAACGTAAGGCATCTGTTGAATCGAACCATTTTAGAAAAATATCAGGTAAGAGCAGCACAGAGGCTTTCCTTTCATCAATGGCATCTGGATTTAAATCCAGCCCAGACTGATCAGAGGAAAAGGAGCTTTTATGTTATGTTGGGGAGCTGGGAGCACAGCACTCAGGCCCTTGCCCTCTAAGAGTCCTGTTCTCCCAGATTTTTATGCCACTGATCCCTATTGGACCCATTGGAGATGTTGTGTATGTAATATGTATGTCACTTTAAACCTATGGCCAGGGCAGCACTACTTTGTAGGGCGTAGTGATACCGTAGTGCCACTCCTGGCCATAGGGGTATAAATAGTACTGTGGGTACTGATCTCCCCTCAGTTCCCGCCTGTGGGTATGAAGTAAAGACCTAAGTTAAACCCTTCCAAGCTGTCTCTTCCTTTTTTGTATCAAGTATATGCGCATACTTTACAGGAGAGTCCAAAGGAAGGAGATGTACATTTGTGACAGCTGACGGTCACTCTCAGTACCGAGGGAAAGGAAGGTCCTTGATGGCATCTGAGATGTGGAGCTTTCCTCCCTTATTCCAATATTTACTGTTTTTATCCTTCATTTAGTTTTAATGACAATCATTTAGTCGTTTTGCACAAAAAGTGGGGGAAAAGCCGCACAGGTACAACAGGCGACTGGGAACGTTCGAACTCACCAGTACAAGGTGCAACAAAGGATCGGTAGCAGTACGGGGAGAGAAGCTTCTTACCAGCCTGCAGAGTCCAGCGTCGACCGAAGGAGGCCGCCCAGTTCAGGAGGAGCGGCAGCAACGGAGCGAGAGAGAGAGGTTCCAGCGGAGGCTGCGGCAGCTGAGAGAAGAGGCTGAACGGGCACTCCAGCCACGGGGCAAAAGTCCACCCAGGGTCAGGTAAACTGCAATCCTTCCCGGGGAACGCGAGCTGCAAGGGCCAGAACGGGCAGGCGATCTGGGGAACAAACGGAGCCACGAGGACTAGCGGGCCACGAGAGGGGAAGGTCGTTGTAATAGCGGCGGTGGCAATAACGGGAGCTGCAAGGGCCAAAAATAACGAACCTGGAGAGACGTCTTTGACAGCAGAGGGAGAAAAGGCGGGTAAAGCGCCATCTAGTGGACAAAGGGGAAAGGTTTTTCTCTTCAGCAGTTTAAAATGAACAACGCCATCTAGTGGACAAAGGGGAAAAGTTTTTCTCTTCAGCAGTTTTAAATGAACAGCTCCATCTAGTGGACAAAGGGGAAACGTTTTTCTCTTCAGCAGTTTAAAATGAACAGCGCCATCTAGTGGACAAAGGGGAAAAGTTTTTCTCTTAGAAAAAAACAACAGCGCCATCTAGTGGACAAAGGGGAAAAGTTTTTCTCTTCAGCAGTTTAAAATGAACACCGCCATCTAGTGGACAAAGGGGAAAAGTTTTTCTCTTCAGCAGTTTTAAATGAACAGCTCCATCTAGTGGACAAAGGGGAAAAGTTTTTCTCTTCAGCAGTTTAAAATGAACAGCGCCATCTAGTGGACAAAGGGGAAAAGTTTTTCTCTTAGAAAAAAAACAACAGCGCCATCTAGTGGAAAAAGGCGGGAAAACCTCTTCAGTAGTTTTAAAAATGGCTAAAGAAGCTCGGTTGTCAGAATTTGTTGCCGACATAGAAGATTGGGACGCATATGTAGAAAGGCATGAACTTTATTGCATAGTAAACAAGGTGAAAGATGACAAAAAGGCAGCAACCTTATTAAATTCTATGGGGGCAAAAACATACGGTCTGCTGAGGAATCTTCTTACTCCAGAAAAGCCAGCAGACAAAACGTATGCCCAAATTGTTGATACGTTAAAGGAACATTTAAACCCTAAGCCACCATTTATAGCGGAAAGGTACCGCTTTTACAGACGCGACCAAAGGAATGATGAGTCGCAGGCAGCCTATTTGGCTGAGCTCAGACGGTTGTCCAAACATTGCCAGTTTGGAGCCTTTTTGGCGGAAGCGATCAGAGACAGATTTGTCTGTGGCATGTTAAATGAGAGTACACGAAAACGGTTGCTGGCCAAGAAACAGCTCAGCCTAGATCAGGCGATGGAAATAGCATTGGCACATGAAGCGGCAGCACAGGGTGCTGCTCAAATACGACAAAATACAACCGGCTATGACACCCATGAGGTGACCTTTCACAAAGGTAAATGCTACCGTTGTGGCAAAACCACCCACGACCAAAGTAATTGTTGGTTTCGTGATAAAATATGCCGGCAGTGTGGGAAAAAGGGGCATATAGCGAAAGTTTGTCGGTCGGGTACGAAACCCAATAGTGGGGGCAATCCGAGCAGTACCAAGGCAAGGACAAAAATACATAAGATATCTGACAGTAGCTCAGACGAGTCACAGGAAGGCACAAAAGCAGAGCCTAAAGGTCTGGGATGTCTCAAGTTATATGGTGTAGACAAAACGGAGGACCACAGCACAATGTGGGTTAAAATGAAGGTAGCAGGCGTCGAAGTTAATATGGAGCTGGACACGGGTTCAGCCCTATCAGTAATTAATGAACAAGATTATAACAGGCTGTTCAAACGCATTCCCTTAAAGGATACCGAAATCAAATTAAAAACATATACGGGACAAAAAGTTTACCCGAAGGGAAAAATGCAAGTAACAGTTAAATACAACGGCAGAAAAGTGCCAGGACTTTATTTATACGTCCTACCAAACGGCGGACCACCACTTTTGGGTAGGGAATGGATAAGAAAAATCCATTTCGACTGGAAGTCGATACACGAGATAAAAGTAGAGACCACCAAGGATGATACAACCATTACAAGCAGGCTGTCGAAAATATTGGCAAAAACGCCAGAGGTGTTCCAACAAGGGCTGGGGACCTTAAAGGACATTAGAGCAAAAATAACTATTGCTCAAGACGCAAACCCCAAGTTTTGTAAGGCCAGACCGGTGCCTTACGCCATTCGGCCAGCAGTGGAAGCAGAACTGGATGCCTTAGAGAGTGCAGGTGTCCTTACAAAGATTGAGTGGAGTGAGTGGGCCACGCCCATCGTCCCAGTTATAAAGAAATCTGCAAATAACACGCCGGGGGAACCAAAGAAGGTTCGCATTTGCGGGGATTTTAAGATAACTATTAACCCAGTCCTGCACACGGTACAGTATCCGCTGCCGCGGATAGAGGACATATTCGCATCGTTAGCTGGGGGTAGACACTTTACGAAGATTGACCTTTGTCAAGCTTATTTACAGATGGAGGTGGAGCAGGACTCGAAAAAGCTCCTAACGATTAACACCCACAAGGGATTGTACCAGTACAATCGCCTGGTATTTGGTGTGGCGTCCGCCCCAGCCATATGGCAGAGGACCATGGAACAGGTCCTACAGGGCATTCCAGGAACGCAGTGCTACCTGGATGACATCCTGGTGACAGGACAAACGGATAACGACCACCTCGCTAACCTGGAGCGAGTACTTCTGCGGTTGCAACAATACGGACTCAGGGCGAACAAGCAGAAATGTGAGTTTTTCCAGGAACGTATCTCATACTGTGGTCACATTATAGATAAGGAAGGCCTGCATAAGTCCCCAGAAAAGATCG
This sequence comes from Somniosus microcephalus, assembly GCF_052327205.1. Classification (NCBI taxonomy): domain Eukaryota; kingdom Metazoa; phylum Chordata; class Chondrichthyes; order Squaliformes; family Somniosidae; genus Somniosus; species Somniosus microcephalus. The sequence goes on from NC_140998.1 coordinate 192,162,867, forward strand.
AGGCAGTAGTGAAGGCCCCGCCCCCTGAGAATGTATCTCAGTTACGATCATTCTTAGGCCTTATAAACTATTACCATAAGTTCCTCCCGAACTTATCGTCCATTTTACATCCACTAAATTCATTGCTGCAAAAGGGAGTCTCCTGGAATTGGGACGAAGCGTGTGAGGCTGCTTTTAAAAAGGGTAAACAACTCATTACATCAAAGGAAGTGCTCGCACACTTTGACCCAAAAATGCCAATGAGGTTGGCATGTGACGCCTCCCCGTACGGTATAGGGGCAGTGTTGTCATACAAATTTCCCAATGGGACGGAGAGGCCAATAGCATTTGCCTCAAGGTCGTTAACTACAGCCGAAAGAAACTATGCGCAAATCGACAGGGAGGCCCTCAGTCTGGTGTGGGGTGTAAAAAAATTCCACCACTATCTACATGGGCAACGTTTCACACTACTGACGGATCATCAACCGTTGGTGTCCATATTTAATCCAAAAAAAGGGGTGCCCCTGATGACGGCCCAAAGGCTACAGAGATGGTCACTGTTCTTAGGAGCACACCAGTACCTTATCGAATATAAGGGTACCAAACAGCATGGCAATGCGGATGGCCTGTCGCAGCTACCATTGCCTGCCGAGATCGAAGAGATAGTACAGGACCCCGTGGAAATATACCATACGGCGGTTATGGAACACTTGCCCATCACCAGCCAATGTATCGAGCGGGAAACACAGAATGACCCGACACTGGCAAGGGTTTACGAATTGACCGTGAAAGGCTGGCCGGCGCAGGGTGACGCATCATTGCCGGCCTTTTCGGCAAGGAAGGACCAGTTGTCCGTATGCCGGGGCACATTGATGTGCGGAGCCAGGGTGGTGGTCCCTCAAAAATTACAACATAAAGTGTTGCGGGACTTACACGAAGGTCATCTGGGGGGTGTCAAAATGAAAAGCCTCGCCAGAGCCTACGTCTGGTGGCCCGGCATTGACAGGGACATCGAGGAAGTAGCAAAAGCGTGCCAAGGGTGCCAGATGGTACAGAACGTACCACCCCAAGCCCCACTACATCCGTGGGAGTGGCCCTCAACGCCGTGGCAAAGGATCCACGTGGACTTCGCTGGGCCCTTCCTGGATGCGATGTTCCTTATTGTAGTGGACGCCCACTCAAAATGGCCGGAGGTCATAAAGATGTCATCAACGACAGCCGAAAAGACGGTCGCAGCCTTAAGGACCATTTTTGCCCGAAACGGGGTGCCCGAGCAAGTCTGTTCGGACAATGGGCCACAATTTGTGGCAGAAGAATTTCAAGCATTCCTAAAAAGGAATGGAGTGCGACATTATACGTCCGCACCATATCATCCGGCTACAAATGGGCTGGCAGAGCGATTTGTACAGACCTTTAAAAAGGCCATCAAGGCGATGGGGGAGGAAAGGTTGCCACTACAACACAAGGTGGACAATTTCCTATTCGCGTACCGTAATGCTGCACATACGGTGACCAACCAGGCCCCCGCCGTCATGTTCTTTAATAGAAGGTTAAGGTCTCGCCTCGAATTGCTCAGACCAAACATCCAGAGAGATGTGGAAAACCGAGTATTTCGTAGGGCTCCTGACAGACAGGCACGGAGCTTCGTGGTGGGACAGCAAGTGTTGGCCCGTGATTATAGAAATGAAAAGTGGCGGTCTGGTACGATAAAGGCCCGCCAGGGACCTTTGATGTACACAGTGGATACTGGGGACGGCATAATCAGACGACATGCTGATCAACTTGTGGAGTCCAGAAACCCAACTGATTCACTACCTCAAACGTCTCAGCACATTGTTCCAGCGGAATCACGGCCCAGCTCGTCGCTACAGAAGTCTCAGGATTGCGAGGAGTTCAGCACTCCAGTGAGCTCCACAGCACAGGATGTGCCATCAGACACCGACGACTCCAGCGATGAAGTGGTGACGGAAGTACCGCCGCCTACACCGAGACCGACTAGAGAAAGACGTTATCCTAGTCGAGACAGGAGGCCTCCTCAGAGACTGAATCTATAACATGTTTCTTTTTATATATATATATAGGTAGACAACTCTGATGTAAATATGTTATGTATGTTGTGTTACCAAATGTTATTAGCCCTAGTTATGGTGCATCTGTTGACTTGGTTGCACGGGTACGTTTTAATTAAAAGGGGAGGAATGTTGTGTATGTAATATGTATGTCACTTTAAACCTATGGCCAGGGCAGCACTACTTTGTAGGGCGTAGTGATACCGTAGTGCCACTCCTGGCCATAGGGGTATAAATAGTACTGTGGGTACTGATCTCCCCTCAGTTCCCGCCTGTGGGTATGAAGTAAAGACCTAAGTTAAACCCTTCCAAGCTGTCTCTTCCTTTTTTGTATCAAGTATATTCGCATACTTTACAGGAGAGTCCAAAGGAAGGAGATGTACATTTGTGACAGCTGACGGTCACTCTCAGTACCGCGGGAAAGGAAGGTCCTTGATGGCATCTGAGATGTGGAGCTTTCCTCCCTTATTCCAATATTTACTGTTTTTATCCTTCATTTAGTTTTAATGACAATCATTTAGTCGTTTTGCACAAAAAGTGGGGGAAAAGCCGCACAGGTACAACAGGCGGTGTTCTGATAGTCAGGTGAGATCGGGATCAGCTGCGCTGTCCCCATATCACAAGCCTACATACAGACAGACAGGAATTTTTCAAGGCAAGTAAATTAATATTCAGTGAATCACAGGTTGGGGGTGCTGCATTTCCTGATATGTGTTCCTAATCTGTGCCAGCAGCGGTGAAATGGAAAATCCCAACCAAAATATCTAACCACATATGAGGAGAACATCCACTTGGGTGTAATATTGGAAGAATTGTATGGCAGTACGAATCAGAATGTTCAGGAGAGGAAGAGATAAATGTTGAAAGCAAGAAAATAATTTATCTTGTACAATCCTATTGCAAGCATGGTTTCATAATTCTGCTGCACTTTCTTATAATGGATGTCGACCCATTCACTTAGCTCTGTCCAATCGTCTTTGGAAAGATAAACGGCAATGTCTTTCAGCTTCTCTAGAATCTGGAGACATAAAATGAATGTAATTTCTGATACATCTGGGCATTTTATCTGTAATCTTCACAAACTACAATTGTAAGATTAGCTACCCTGTCAGATCTGCCAATCTTTAAAAGAATATCCTCCACACCACTTGAATGGGCCGGCACAGCCAGCCTTTATTGGAAGCCATCAATATCGTGGCAGCATGATGTTGAAATGTCTTGAAGGAAAGTTGTCTCAAGACCTTCTACAATTAGTGTTGGTGCTACCATGCTCCAGAGAATGTCTGGAAAGGCAAAACAAAATGGCTAAAAATGCTCCCACACACCATCCCCTTTTCTAAATTATTCTTCCTCACCTTCTTTATGCTCACATGCAACATTCCAGAGCCAATTGTACACAAAAACCTTACAGCTGGTTTTTCGGTGCTGCTGTTTTTGAGCCAGTTGTTCAAGGACACCCATAGTGAAAGCCTCCGATTCCTCCCCCTCAGTGTGACATTATCCACACTCACCCGAACGTCGTGGTCGAGATCAGTCTGGTAACTTCAAGGAACACAGCAAAAGACCATTCAGCAAGTTTCACCATGTTGTTAACTATGGTAGATCTACTCTTTTAACCTCATTTTCCCCACTTTCTCCATTCAATTAATATCCATACAACCCAAGAATCTATCCACTTTTAAATACCTGAATTAAATCTGCATCAATGGCCTCCTGTGGTGGTGCATTTCACATTCACACAATATTTTGCTTTAAGATTGTTTTCCTGGATTGAATTTTCAACAGCTTAGTTCTAATTTTAATTTGATGTCGCTTGATTACAGAATTCACTATTAGAAAAATCACTCTTGGAAATCAGCTACCTTGTCAATTCCCTTTTTAAGTTTACTCACGATGTGGTCAATGCTAACAAAAGCATCTTTAATGCCCATCCCCAGTTGCCGTGAGAAGATGGTGGTGGACCTTCATTTTAAACACCTCAATCAGATCACTCCTCATGTTTTGGGAGGTTTGCTCAGTCTCTGATCAGACCTAAGGTGCTAACTGGAATAGGAAAGGCAAATCCACAGCAGTACTTTCAGTTAAATTGTAACTACAAGACTCGGATAAACCTGGTAAAAGAGAAGTTCAAATCTAAAGACACAGAAAGAATTAACAGTGTCGATGAGGTGAGACGGGAGGAGGCTCGAGCGGAGCATAAATACGGCATGGGCTGGTTGGGCCGAATGGCCTGGTTCTGTGCTGTATATCCCGTGTAATCCTCTGTTACAGAGTAAAGATCTCATCAAATACCTCCAGGGCAGGTACAGTGGGTTAGAAACAAAGTAAAGCTCCCTCTACATTGCCCACCAAACAGTCCCAGGGCAGGTACAGCACGGGGTTAGATACAGCGTAAAGCTCCCTCTACACTGTCCCATCAAATACTCCCAGGGCAGGTACAGCATGGGTTAGATACAGAGTAAAGCTCCCTCTACACTGTCCCACCAAACGCTCCCAGGGCAGGTACAGCACAGGTTAGATACAGAGTAAAGCTCCCTCTACACTGTCCCACCAAACACTCCCAGGGCAGATACAGCACGGGTTAGGTACAGAGTAAAGCTCCCTCTACACTGTCCCATCAAATACTCCCAGGGCAGGTACAGCACGGGTTAGATATAGAGTAAAGCTCCCTCTACACTGTCCCATCAAATACTCCCAGGGCAGGTTCAGCACGGGTTAGATACAAAGTAAAACTCCCTCGACACTGTCCCATCAAACACTCCCAGGGCAGGTACAGCAGGGGGTAGATACAGAGTATTGCTCCCTCTACAGTGTCCCATCAAATACTCTCAGGGCAGGTACAGCACGGGTTAGATACAGAGTAAAACTCCCTCAACACTGTCTCTTCAAACAATCCCAGGGCAGGTACAGCACGGGTTAGATACAGAGTAAAGCTTCCTCTACACTGTCCCATCAAACACTCCCAGGGCAGGTACAGCACGGGTTAGATACAGAGTAAAGCTCCCTCTACACTGTCCCATCAAACACTACCAGGGCAGGTACAGCACGGTGTTAGATACAGAGTAAAGCTCCCTCTACACTGTCCCCCCCTAACTGCCGGCCGATAGCGACCAAAAGCAGGAGGTACAGCTGGGAGGACAGGCGGTTTATCGCGACCGAGGTAGACAGGCTCCTGAAAGCGCATTATTGAACGCAGCAGCAGCCCGTGGCGCGCCCAAGTGGTAGTGGTAAGGGGTAGCGAGAAGAAACGGATGGTGATCGACTATAGCCAAACGATCAACAGGTACACCCAACTAGACGCCTACCCGCTACCCCGCATATCAGAAATGGTGAACCAAATCGCCCAATACCAGGTGTTCTCCACCATCGACCTCAAGTCAGCGTACCACCAGCTCCCTATCAGACCAGAGGACCGCCCGTACACCGCCTTCGAGGCGAACGGACGCCTCTACCAATTCCTCAGAGTCCCCTTTGGGGTGACGAATGGGGTCTCGTTCTTCCAGAGGGAGATGGACCGCATGGTCGATGACCACCACTTGCAGGCAACCTTCCCCTACCTCGACAACGTCACCATCTGCGGTCACAACCAGCAGGATCACGACTCGAACCTCGAGAGGTTCCTGAAAACCGCACAAAAACTCAACCTCACCTACAACGAGGACAAGTGCGTTTTCAACACCACGCGTCTCTGCATACTAGGCAGCGTGGTGGAGAATGGGGAAATCGGACCAGACCCCGACCGAATGCGCCCCCTACGGGAGCTGCCCCTGCCCAACACTCCCAAAGCCCTGAAAAGGTGCCTGGGGTTATTTTCTTATTATTCCCAATGGGTCCCCAACTACTCCGACAAAGCCCGCCCCCTCTTGAAAGCATCCTCTTTTCCGCTCTCTGCTGAGGCCCACGCCGCCTTCAAAAGCATTAAGCAGGATATTGAGCGGGCCACGCTACAGGCAGTGGACGAGAACACTCCCTTTCAAGTGGAAAGTGATGCGTCTGACTTTGCCTTGGCGGCCACCCTCAACCAGGCGGGGCGGCCCGTAGCTTTCTTCTCGAGGACCCTCCAAGGGCCCGAGATCAGACACTCCTCCGTAGAAAAGGAGGCCCAAGCCATCGTGGAGGCAGTGCGCCACTGGCGCCACTACCTAGCCGGCAAACGCTTCACCCTACTTACCGACCAGCGGTCGGTAGCGTTTATGTTCAATAATAAACAGAGGGGGAAGATTAAAAATGATAAGATTCTTAGGTGGCGGATCGAGCTCTCCACCTTCGAGTATGACATCATTTACCGGCCAGGGGCCCTTAACGACTCCCCTGACGCCCTCTCACGAGGGATGTGTGCCAGCGCCACCGGGGATCGGCTACAGACCCTCCACAACGACCTCTGCCACCCAGGGGTCACGCGGCTGTTCCACTTCATAAAGTCCCGTAACTTACCCTACTCGATTGAGGAAGTTCGGTCTCTGACCAGGAACTGCCGCACTTGCGCTGAGTGCAAGCCTCGGTTCTACCGCCCAGATAGAGCCCACTTAATCAAAGCTACACGGCCCTTTGAACGGCTCAGCTTAGATTTCAAGGGCCCCCTCCCGTCAGTCGACCGCAATGTTTACTTCCTGAACATTGTGGACGAATACTTCCGTTTCCCATTCGCCATCCCCAGCCCAGACATGACCAGCGCCACGGTCATTAAATGCCTCAACAGCCTGTTCTGCCTGTTCGGTATGCCGAGCTACATCCATACGGATAGGGGGGCATCCTTCATGAGTGAAGAGCTACGCCAGTACATGCTGTCCAGGGGGATCGCCACGAGCCGTACCACCAGCTACAACCCCCGGGGTAACGGTCACGTGGAGCGAGAGAACGGGACAGTATGGAAAGCAGTCACTCTAGCTCTAAGGACCAAGGGCCTCCCTATCTCCCGCTGGCAGGAAGTCCTCTCAGATGTGCTCCATTCGATACGGTCGCTATTGTGTACTGCCACTAATGCCACGCCTCATGAACGAATGTTTGTCTTTCCCCGGAAATCCACCTCAGGCGTATCCATGCCGTCATGGCTCTCCACCCCAGGTCCGGTATTCGTGCGAAGGCATGTGAGGGGCCACAAGACGGACCCTCTCGTGGAGCCAGTGCACCTAATCCACGCCAACCCCCAATACGCGTATGTCCGGCACGCTGACGGAAGGGAGGACACCGTGTCCATAAAAGACGTCGCCCCAGCCAGTAACGACAACAACCACGGCAATAGCAACAACAACGATCACAGCAACTCTTACCCACCCACTACTCTTTCATCACCCCCGGAAGAACATCGACCAACGGCACCCCCACCAACTACCCCTTCAACAACCCTGGCGGCACCCCTGGCAGAGACCCAGGAGGCCACCGGGGACACCCAGCCGACACCCGCGACACCACAGCAGCCACGTCGGTCGCAGAGGACTATCAAACCCCCGAGCAGACTAAATCTATAGAAGGGGTGAATGTGATGAAATATTCCATTCATCACTGCCTGTGACTGTGGTTGGTTTCAGGTTTCAGTTCCCTTACCTCAGTTCCGTCTCCTCACCATTGTATTGTATATTGTAATGTATTCTGTGTAGGGCTCCGCCCATACCTGGCCCCTATGTAAGCAAGCTCAGTCTGGCCTCATATCCAGTACTGCAGACCTCCAGATGGAAGATACCTCTCTGCACTGCGTGTTACCTTCTAAGTTAATAAAAGCCTTGTTTTGTTTCGCTAACATCGAGTCTCGGAATTATTGAGGCACATCAATTTTATTAACTTAGAAGGTAACACGCAGTGGAGAGAGGTATCTTCCATCTGGAGGTCTGCAGTACTGGATATGAGGCCAGACTGAGCTTGCTTACATAGGGGCCAGGTATGGGCGGAGCCCGACACAGAATACATTACAATATACAATACAATGGTGAGGAGACGGAACTGAGGTAAGGGAACGGAAACCTGAAACCAACCACAGTCACAGGCAGTGATGAATGGAATATTTCATCACAGTCCCATCAAACACTCCCAGGGCAGGTACAGCACGGGTTAGATACAGAGTAAAGCTCCCTCTACACTGTCCCATCAAACACTACCAGGGCAGGTACAGCACGGGGTTAGATACAGAGTAAAGCTCCCTCTACACTGTCCCATCAAACGCTCCCAGTGCAGGTACAGCACGGGGTAGATACAGAGTAAAGCTCCCTCTACACTGTCCCATCAAACACTCCCAGGGCAGGTACAGCACGGGTTAGATACAGAGTAAAGCTCCCTCTACACTGTCCCATCAAACACTCCCAGGGCAGGTTCGGCACGGGTTAGATACAGAGTAAAGCTCCCTCTATACTGTCCCATCAAACACTCCCAGGGCAGGTACAGCACGGGTTAGGTACAGAGTAAAGCTCCCTCTACATTGTCCCACCAAACACTCCCAGGGCAGGTACAGCACGGGTTACATACAGAGTAAAGTTCCCTCTACACTGTCCCATCAAACACTCCCAGGGCAGGTACAGCACGGGTTAGATACAGAGGAAAGCTCCCTCTACACTGTCCCATTAAACTGTCCCAGGGCAGGTACAGCACGGTTAGATACAGAGTAAAGCTCCCTCTACACTGTCCCATCAAATACTCCCAGGGCAGGTACAGCACGGGTTAGACATAGAGTAAAGTTCCCTCTACACTGTCCCATCAAATACTCCCAGGGCAGGTTCAGCACGGGTTAGATACAAAGTAAAACTCCCTCGACACTGGCCCATCAAACACTCCCAGGGCAGGTACAGCACGGGGTAGATACAGAGTATTGCTCCCTCTACACTGTCCCATCAAACACTCCCAGGGCAGGTACAGCACGGGTTAGATACAGAGTAAAGCTCCCTCTACACTGTCCCATCAAACACTCCCAGGGCAGGTACAGCACGGGTTAGATACAGAGTAAAGCTCCCTCTATACTGTCCCATCAAACACTCCCAGGGCAGGTACAGCACGGGTTAGGTACAGAGTAAAGCTCCCTCTACACTGTCCCACCAAACACTCCCAGGGCAGGTACAGCACGGGTTACATACAGAGTAAAGTTCCCTCTACACTGTCCCATCAAACACTCCCAGGGCAGGTACAGCACGGGGTTAGATACAGAGTAAAGCTCCCTCTACACTGTCCCTTCAAACTGTCCCAGGGCAGGTACAGCACGGTTAGATACAGAGTAAAGCTCCCTCTACACTGTCCCATCAAATACTCCCAGGGCAGGTACAGCACGGGTTAGATATAGAGTAAAGCTCCCTCTACACTGTCCCATCAAATACTCCCAGGGCAGGTTCAGCACGGGTTAGATACAAAGTAAAACTCCCTCGACACTGTCCCATCAAACACTCCCAGGGCAGGTACAGCACGGGGTAGATACAGAGTATTGCTCCCTCTACACTGTCCCATCAAATACTCCCAGGGCAGGTACAGCACGGGTTAGATACAGAGTAAAACTCTCTCAACACTGTCTCTTCAAACAATCCCAGGGCAGGTACAGCACGGGTTAGATACAGAGTAAAGCTCCCTCTACACTGTCCCATCAAACACTCCCAGGGCAGGTACAGCACGGGTTAGATATAGAGTAAAGCTCCCTCTACCCCATTAAACACTCCCAGGGCAGGTACAGCATGTGTTAGATACAGAGTAAAGCTTCCTCTACACTGTCCCATCAAACACTCCCAGGGCAGGTACAGCACGGGTTAGATATAGAGTAAAGCTCCCTCTACACTGTCCCATCAAACACTACCAGGGCAGGTACAGCACGGGGCTAGATACAGAGTAAAGCTCCCTCTACACTGTCCCATCAAACACTCCCAGTGCAGGTACAGCACGGGGTAGATACAGAGTAAAGCTCCCTCTACACTGTCCCATCAAACAGTCCCAGGGCAGGTACAGCACGGGGTAGGTACAGAGTAAAGCTCCCTCTACACTGTCCCATCAAACACTCCCAGGGCAGGTACAGCACGGGTTAGATACAGACACTGACATCCCAGTGATGGGCCGTAACCAGGGGCGGGGCCCTGTCTCCAGGTGACATCACACGGGAGCCAGGGGCCAATCACACAGCAGCAAGGAGCGATGTCACAAAGTGGCCGGAGCCCCTCCCACTCGAGGTGTCACAGGGTCACATTGACCAGGCTCTGCTCCTGGTGTGCAGTATCACTGGGCATGAACACAGGGTATACAATCAGTCCCGTCTCCAGGAATGAACCGGGATCCTGCCCTACATCTCTCCCGAGTTTTATTTCCATCGGTGTAAAATGAGTGGCTGATTCACAATCTCCTGGTTTGTACCATAGCACCTACAATAAGTCAAATTCTACCCCAGTGTTTCTTTTCCTCTCTACGTATCTGCTCCCTCACAATCTCTGCCTCTCTCTCTCTCCGCAGTGAGGGATATGTCTGGGGCTGGGATCATACTGTGCGGAAATGATCAGAATATCAGTTAGCCTCTCTTCCCGCTCCCACATCGTTACCTCTGGTGTCCCCCAAGGATCTATCCTTGGCCCCCTCCTATTTCTCATCTACATGTTGCCCCTTGGCTGTTACGTCCGTGAATAATTGAGACACGGACAGCAGGAGTGAACAAACTAAGCCTTTACTGGTGGAAGTCAATAGTGAAACTAAAAACACAGAGGCTCACTAGCGCCTTTTATACAGGGGTGGTCACTGCCGGTACTGCAGTCCGAGACCAGTTATTCTCTTAAAGGTACATACACAATTCCTCCCCTTTTAGATAAACAGTACATAACATTCATTTAACAACTAAATGATAACTAATTACATTCACAATTACTGTTGCTAGATACATTGGTTAAGTTTAAGCAATTATAAGTTCAGTCTTTGAGGAGGCTTCCTGATTCTGTCTGGATAACGCCTCTTTGGGGTATCAGGTTCTTCTGGCAATGTTGAGTCGGGATCAATGTCGTTGTTTGGTTCATCTGCTTCCAATATTACCGGTTCTGCGGTAGCTGCAATTGGAACGTCGATTTCATTACCAGGTGTATCAGATCGTGGTGTGGAGTTGACGTTTTCCAGTGACTCTAGAATCTGGTCAGCATGGCGTCTTACAATGCTCTCCCCAACGTCCACGGTATACATGAGAGGTCCTTGTCGTGTACAAATCGTTCCTGGCTGCCATTTCTCAGTGCGGTAGTCCCGGGCCAAAACTGGTTGACCTATCTTAAAACTCCTGGTCGGCCTTTCATTCATATTCTGAAACTGCCTGTTCTCCACATCTCTTCGGACGTTTGGCTTAACCAAATCCAAGCGGCATCGTAGTCTTTGATTGAAGAACATCATGGCTGGAGTTTGGTTGGTAACCGCATGTGTCGCATTCCGGTAGGCAAACAAGAAGTTGTCCACCTTGTGTTGTAGGGGTATATCTTCATTACACATTGCCTTGATAGCCTTCTTGAATGTTTGGACAAACCTCTCGGCCAATCCATTAGTGGCTGGATGATATGGGGCAGATGTGTAATGCTTAACACCATTGTTCTTTAAGAACCTCCGGAACTCTTCAGACACAAACTGTGGTCCATTGTCAGAGCAAATCTGTTCAGGCAGCCCATTCCTGCCGAATATGGTTCGTAAAACTGTGATAGTTTTTTCCGTGGTGGTTGAGGACATTTTTATTACCTCTGGCCACTTTGAATGTGCATCCACCGCAATTAAAAACATTGAGTCCATGAAGGGACCAGCAAAATCAATGTGCACCCTTTGCCATGGAGATGAGGGCCACTCCCATGGATGCAGAGGAGCTTGTGGTGGGGCGTTTTGGACCTTCTGGCATCCTGCACAGCTCTTGGTCATCTCTTCGATTTCTCTATTGATTCCCGGCCACCACACAAACGCTCTGGCTAAGCTCTTCATTTTTACCCCACCCAGATGACCCTCATGAAGCTCATTGAGCACTCTATCCGTCAACTTAGGTGGAATTACTACTCTGGATCCACACATCAAGGTTCCTCTGCACACTGACAGCTGTTCTCTTCTCGGCGAGAATGCTGGCAGCAGTGGTTCGCCATGTGCTGGCCATCCCTTCACCGTTAAATCATAGACCCGTGATAGTGTCGGGTCATTCCGTGTTTCCTTTTCTATGTTTGCATTCGTCACAGGGAGACATTCGACTATGGTCGAGTGGAATAACTCCATTGGATCCACTGCAAGGTCTTCTTCTTCCACCGTCAGCAACGGTAGACATGACAATCCATCAGCATTTCCATGCTGTTTAGTTTCTTTGTACTCGATGTCATATTGGTGTGCCCCTAGGAAAAGGGACCATCTCTGCAGCCGTTGTGCTGTCATTATTGGTACGCCCTTCTGAGGGTTGAAAATGGAGACAAGAGGTTGATGATCGGTTAGTAGAGTAAATTTTTGACCGTGCAGGTAGTGATTGAACTTCTTCACCCCCCACACTAGGCTGAAGGCCTCTCTGTCAATCTGGGCGTAGTTACGCTCGGCAGAAGTTAACGAGCGTGACGCAAAAGCTATCGGCCTCTCTAAACCATCAAGGAATTTATGTGACAGTACCGCCCCAATGCCGTAGGGAGATGCATCACACGCCAGCCTGATTGGCAGTGCTGGGTTGTAGTGAGCCAATACTTCCCTTGAAGTGATTAAGTCCTTACTCTTCTGAAAAGCACGCTTACAATCATCGTTCGATTTCCATGCTGCCCCCGTTCGTAGCAGGGCGTTCAGTGGGTGCAGAATTGTCGACAAATTCGGCAAAAACTTATGATAGTAATTCACCAATCCGAGGAATAACCTCAGTTGCGACACATTTTCAGGCGCTGGGGCCTTAACAACCGCTTCAATTTTGTCAGGGGACTTATGTAACCCCTCTTCATCAATCATGTGGCCACAATACGATATCTGTTTCTTAAAAAATTCGCACTTGGGGCGGTTGGCTCGCAGCCCATGTTCCCGTAGTCTAGTGAGCACCTGTTCTAGGTTGTTAAGGTGTTCACTGTCATCTTCACCTGTTACAAGGATGTCGTCCAAGTAACACTGAGTCCCCGGAATCCCTTGCAGGACTTGTTCCATCGCTCTTTGCCATATCGCCGGAGCCGATGCTACTCCGAATACCAATCGATGATACTGGTAAAGACCTTTGTGAGTGTTTATCGTGAGATACTTCCTAGAGGACTCTTCAACCTCCATCTGCAAATATGCTTGTGCTAGGTCAATTTTTGTAAAACGCTTCCCTCCAGACAGTGAGGCGAAGATGTCTTCTATCCTTGGAAGAGGATATTGTACTGTGTGAAGGACTGGGTTCACCGTCACCTCGAAATCCCCACAGATGCGAATCTTCCTTGGCTCCCCGGACTTATTGCTTAACGTTTTCTTCATGACAGGAACGATGGGTGTCGCCCACTCGCTCCAGTCGACCTTAGACAACACGCCCGCCTTCTCCAGATTCTCCAGCTCTGCCTCGAGGGCTGGGCGAATTGCATATGGTACCGGTCTTGCTTTGAAAAACTTGGGAACTGCATTCTCTTCTATTTTTATCGAGGCGGTTACGCCTTTAAGCGTGCCCAGTTCTTGTTGAAATACCTCTTTGGCGTTAGCTAAGATTGTTGACAATCGTCCAGGAGTGACGTCTTCATCTTTTTTACCATCCACCGTCATTGCATGAATGGAGTGCCAATCTAAGTTTATCTTCCTGATCCATTCCCGTCCCAATAACGGTGGTCCACCATTTTGCAGTATGTAGAGATATAATTTCCGTATTTTCCTGCCGTTGTATTCGACAGGCACCCTTATTTTTCCTCTGGGGTATACTTTTTGCCCCGTATACATCGTCAAGACGATGGATGTCTCTCTCAAGGGTATGTGTGAAAATAGCCGCTCGTAGTCTCATCGATTCATGACGGTTAGCGCTGATCCTGTATCCAATTCCATTTTAACTTGGGACCCTGCTATCGTGAGGGTGACCCAAATGGTTCGGTGATCCTCTTTTGCGATTACATTGTGAAGTTTGAGACAGCTTAGTCTCCTGTTCCCGGATTCACTATCGCTCATCTGGTCTTCGGAACTACTGTCCGTTATCTTTTGTACTTTCTTGTACGGTTCCTTAGTAGCCTTTTTGTTGTTGCTGGTCTTCTTCCCAGACCTGCAAACTCGTGCAATGTGTCCCATCTTCCCGCACTGCCTGCATATTTTGTCTTTGGACCAGCAGTTCTTCTGGTCATGGTTAGTTCTGCCACAGCGATAACATTTTGCAAATCCCCGTGTCATTTCGTGGGTGCCGTATTCCTGTGGTTTTTGTTGAATTTCTGCAGCTCCCCTGGCTGCTGCTTCATACAATACTGCCATGCTGAAAGCCTTATCTAGCGTCAGCTCTTTCTCTGAGAGTAACTTCTTCTGTGTTCCTTCACTCAGGAGTCCACAGACAAATTTGTCCCGTAGGGTATCTGCCAGTCCTGCTCCATACTGGCAGTGCTTTGATAGCTTGCGTAGTTCCGTAAGATACTCAGCATTGCTCTCATCTTTGTGCTGAGTTCTCCTGTGGAATTTAAATCTTTCTGCTATCAACAGCGGTGCAGGGTTTAAGTGTTCCTGTAGGACAGCAACAATTTCGTTAAAACTCTTTGCCTTCGGTTTGGCTGGAGTAATCAGGTCCCGCAATAGGCCGTACGTTCTAGCACCCATTAAGTTTAGCAATATCGATGCCTTTTTCCCCTCCGCTATTTCGTTTGCCTCGAAATATACCTCGACTCTTTCCACATACGTGGTCCAGTCCTCTATTGTATTATCAAAAGCAGTGATACAGCCAATCTTCGGCATCCTGCAAATCTAAAATGGCGCCTCCCGCGTTTTGCCTTCTTCCCTGATTTAACAAAATGGCGCCTCCCGCGCTTTGCCTTCTTCCCCGCTGTTGTTACCGCTGCTTTCCACGGTTTCTTGCGCGTTTAATATTGATTTTTTTTCTTTTATTATTTTCCCGTCGTGGAGCGGACCCTCTGGGACACTTCCCTCCCTCTTCTTAGGTCCGAAGCTTTGAAGCACCGGCCGCGCCCTGTGTGCTCCACCCTCTCTCTCTTTGCTTCCCGACTCGCTGCCCGGCCCCGTTGAAAAGCCACCCGATCGAGCTCTAGCCCGCCGCAGCCCAGGAAGGATCAGTGCACTACCTGCCACCAGCCCGATTAGCTGGGAAACCACAGACCGAGGAACCAAGCCTGGCTCTGGACAGTCTCTCCTGCAAGTTTTCAATCCGACGATTTGGAGGGCGGTTGCCCACGGTCGACGCCCGTTTCTCGAGTTTCTTTGGATTTTATTTATTTATTTTTTTCCTTTCTTCTGGCTTCGACCTTCAATAACGTCGTCTGAGGTGCTGCCGAGTTGCAGGTAAGTTCGTTTCTTACTCGTCGCCAGTGTTACGTCCGTGAATAATTGAGACACGGACAGCAGGAGTGAACAAACTAAGTCTTTACTGGTGGAAGTCAATAGTGAAACTAAAAACACAGAGGCTCACTAGCGCCTTTTATGCAGGGGTGGTCACTGCCGGTACTGCAGTCCGAGACCAGTTATTCTCTTAAAGGTACATACACAACATTGACGACATCTTCCAAAAACACAGCGTCAGTTTCCACATGTACGCTGACGACACCCAGCTCCAGCTCACTACCTCTTCCCTCGACCCCTCCACGGCGTCTAAACTGTCAGACTGCTTGACTGACATGAGCAAAAGTTTCTCCAATTAAATATTGGGAAGGCCGAAGCCATTGCTTTTGGTCCCCGCCACCAACTCTGTTCCCTCGTCACTGACTCCATCCCTCTCCCTAACATCTGTCTGAGGCTGAACCACACTGTTCACAACATTGGTGTCATATTTCACCCTGAAATGAGCTTCCGACCACATATCCGCAGCGTAACAAAGACCACCTACTTCCACCTCCGTAACAACGCCCGTCTCCGCCCTTGCCTCATCTCATCCGCTGCTGAAACCCTCACCCATGCCTTTGTTACTTCTAGACTTGACTATTCCTGGCTGGCCTCCCACATTCCACCCTATGTAAACTGGAGGTCATCCAAAACTCGGCTGCTCGTGTCCTAACTCGTACCAAGTCCCGTTCGCCCATCTCCCCTGTGCTCGCTGACCTACACTGGCTCCCGTTTAAGCAGCACCTCGATTTCAAAATTCTCATCCTTGTTTTCAAACCCCTCATGGCCTCGCCCCTTCCTATCTCTAATCTCCTTCAGCCCACAACTCCGCCCCCCCCACCCCCCGAGATATCTGCGCTCCTCTAATTCTGCCCTCTTGTGCATCCCTGATTATAATCGCTCAGCTATTGGTGGCCGTGCCTTCTGTTACCCAGGCCCTCAGCTCTGGAATTCCCTGCCGAAACCTCTCTGTCTCGCTACCTCTCTTTCCTCCTTGAAGACGCTCATTAAAACCTCCCACTTTGACCAAGCTTTTCGTGGCCTGTCCGAATTTATCCCTATGTGGCTCGGTGTCAAAATTGTTTGTCTTAAAATACTCCTGTGAACCGCCTTGGGACATTTTCTACGTTAAAGGCGCTATTTAAATACAAGTTATTGTTGTTGTACATCTCTGGCTCGAAAGAATCATAGAATGGTTACAGCACAGAAGGAGGCCTTACGGCCCGTCGAGCCCGTGCCAGCTCTCTGCAAGAGCGCTTCAGCAAGTCCCACTCCCCCACCCTCTCCCCAGAGCCCTGCAATTCTTTTTCCTTCAGGCACTTATCCAATTCCCTTTTGATATACCCCACACCCCTCACTGTAACACTGATATACCCCACACCCCTCACTGTAACACTGATATACCCCACACCCCTCACTGTAACACTGATATACCCCACACCCCTCACTGTAACACTGATATACCCCACCCCCTCACTGTAACACTGATATACCCCACACCCCTCACTGTAACACTCCGATATACCCCACACCCCTCACTGTAACACTGATATACCCCACACCCCTCACTGTAACACTGATATACCCCACACCCCTCACTGTAACACTGATATACCCCACACCCCTCACTGTAACACTGATATACCCCACACCCCTCACTGAAATACAGATATACCCCACACCCCTCACTGTAACACTGATATACCCCACACCCCTCACTGTAACACTCCGATATACCCCACACCCCTCACTGTAACACTGATATACCCCACACCCCTCACTGTAACACTGATATATCCCACACCCCTCACTGTAACACTGATATACCCCACCCCTCACTGTAACACTGATATACCCCACACCCCTCACTGTAACACTGATATACCCCACACCCCTCACTGTAACACTGATATACCCCACACCCCTCACTGTAACACTCCTATATACCCCACACCCCTCACTGTAACACTGATATACCCCACACCCCTCACTGTAACACTGATATACCCCACACCCCTCACTGCAACACTCCGATATACCCCACACCCCTCACTGTAACACTGATATACCCCACGCCCCTCACTGTAACACTGATAAACCCCACACCCCTCACTGTAACACACCGATATACCCCACACCCCTCACTGTAACACTGATATACCCCACACCCCTCACTGTAACACTGATATACCCCACACCCCTCACTGGAACCCTCCGATATACCCCACACCCCTCACTGTAATACTCCGATATACCCCACACCCCTCACTGTAGCACTGATATACCCCACACCCCTCACTGTAACACTGATAAACCCCACACCCCTCACTGTAACACACCGATATACCCCACACCCCTCACTGTAACACTGATATACCCCACACCCCTCACTGTAACACTGATATACCCCACACCCCTCACTGTAACATTGATATACCCCACACCCCTCACTGTAACACTGATATACCCCACACCCCTCACTGTAACACTCCGATATACCCCACACCTCTCACTGTAACACTGATATACCCCACACCCCTCACTGTAACACTGATATACCCCACACCCCTCACTGTAACACTCCGATATACCCCACACCCCTCACTGTAACACTGATATACCCCACGCCCCTCACTGTAACACTGATATACCCCACACCCCTCACTGTAACACTAATACACCCCACACCCCTCACTGTAACACTGATATACCCCACACCCCTCACTGTAACACTGATATACCCCACACCCCTCACTGTAACACTGATATACCCCACAACCCTCACTGTAACACTGATATACCCCACACCCCTCACTGTAACACTGATATACTCCACACCCCTCACTGTAACACTGATATACCCCACACCCCTCACTGTAACACTGATATACCCCACACCCCTCACTGTAACACTGATATACCCTACCCCTCACTGTAACACTGATATACCCCACACCCCTCACTGTAACGCTGATATACCCCACACCCCTCACTGTAACACTGATATACCCCACACCCCTCACTGTTACACTGATATACCCTACCCCTCACTGTAACACTGATATACCCCACACCCCTCACTGTAACACTCCTATATACCCCACACCCCTCACTGTAACACTGATATACCCCACACCCCTCACTGTAACACTCCTATATACCCCACACCCCTCACTGTAACACTGATATACCCCACACCCCTCGCTGTAACACTGATATACCCCACACCCCTCGCTGTAACACTGATATACCCCACACCCCTCGCTGTAACACTGATATACCCCACACCCCTCGCTGTAACACTGATATACCCCACACCCCTCACTGTAACGCTGATATACCCCACACCCCTCACTGTAACACTGATATACCCCACACCCCTCACTGTAACACTCCTATATACCCCACACCCCTCACTGTAACACTGATATACCCCACACCCCTCGCTGTAACACTGATATACCCCACACCCCTCGCTGTAACACTGATATACCCCACACCCCTCGCTGTAACACTGATATACCCCACACCCCTCGCTGTAACACTGATATACCCCACACCCCTCGCTGTAACACTGATATACCCCACACCCCTCGCTGTAACACTGATATACCCCACACCCCTCGCTGTAACACTGATATACCCCACACCCCTCGCTGTAACACTGATATACCCCACACCCCTCACTGTAACACTGATATACCCCACACCCCTCACTGTAACACTGATATACCCCACACCCCTCACTGTAACACTGATATGCCCCACACCCCTCGCTGTAACACTGATATACCCCACACCCCTCACTGTAACACTGATATACCCCACACCCCTCACTGTAACACTGATATACCCCACACCCCTCACTGTAACACTGATATACCCCACACCCCTCACTGTAACACACCGATATACCCCACACCCCTCACTGTAACACTGATATACCCCACACCCCTCACTGTAACACTGATATACCCCACACCCCTCACTGTAACACTCCGATAAACCCCACACCCCTCACTGTAACACTGATATACCCCACACCCCTCACTGTAACACTGACATACCCCTCAACCCTCAGTGTGACACTGAAAAACCCCACACCCCTCACAGTAACACTCCGATATACCCCACACCCCTCACTGTAACACTGATATACCCCACACCCCTCACTGGAACACTGATATATTTCACACCGCTCACTGTAACACTGATATACCCCACACCCCTCACTGTAACACTGATATACCCCACACCCCTCACTGTAACACTGATAAACCCCACACCCCTCACTGTAACACACCGATATACCCCACACCCCTCACTGTAACACTGATATACCCCACACCCCTCACTGTAACACTGATATACCCCACACCCCTCACTGTAACATTGATATACCCCACACCCCTCACTGTAACACTGATATACCCCACACCCCTCACTGTAACACTCCGATATACCCCACACCTCTCACTGTAACACTGATATACCCCACACCCCTCACTGTAACACTGATATACCCCACACCCCTCACTGTAACACTCCGATATACCCCACACCCCTCACTGTAACACTGATATACCCCACGCCCCTCACTGTAACACTGATATACCCCACACCCCTCACTGTAACACTAATACACCCCACACCCCTCACTGTAACACTGATATACCCCACACCCCTCACTGTAACACTGATATACCCCACACCCCTCACTGTAACACTGATATACCCCACAACCCTCACTGTAACACTGATATACCCCACACCCCTCACTGTAACACTGATATACTCCACACCCCTCACTGTAACACTGATATACCCCACACCCCTCACTGTAACACTGATATACCCCACACCCCTCACTGTAACACTGATAAACCCTACCCCTCACTGTAACACTGATATACCCCACACCCCTCACTGTAACGCTGATATACCCCACACCCCTCACTGTAACACTGATATACCCCACACCCCTCACTGTTACACTGATATACCCTACCCCTCACTGTAACACTGATATACCCCACACCCCTCACTGTAACACTCCTATATACCCCACACCCCTCACTGTAACACTGATATACCCCACACCCCTCACTGTAACACTCCTATATACCCCACACCCCTCACTGTAACACTGATATACCCCACACCCCTCGCTGTAACACTGATATACCCCACACCCCTCACTGTAACGCTGATATACCCCACACCCCTCACTGTAACACTGATATACCCCACACCCCTCACTGTAACACTCCTATATACCCCACACCCCTCACTGTAACACTGATATACCCCACACCCCTCGCTGTAACACTGATATACCCCACACCCCTCGCTGTAACACTGATATACCCCACACCCCTCGCTGTAACACTGATATACCCCACACCCCTCGCTGTAACACTGATATACCCCACACCCCTCGCTGTAACACTGATATACCCCACACCCCTCGCTGTAACACTGATATACCCCACACCCCTCGCTGTAACACTGATATACCCCACACCCCTCGCTGTAACACTGATATACCCCACACCCCTCACTGTAACACTGATATACCCCACACCCCTCACTGTAACACTGATATACCCCACACCCCTCACTGTAACACTGATATGCCCCACACCCCTCGCTGTAACACTGATATACCCCACACCCCTCACTGTAACACTGATATACCCCACACCCCTCACTGTAACACTGATATACCCCACACCCCTCACTGTAACACTGATATACCCCACACCCCTCACTGTAACACACCGATATACCCCACACCCCTCACTGTAACACTGATATACCCCACACCCCTCACTGTAACACTGATATACCCCACACCCCTCACTGGAACCCTCCGATATACCCCACACCCCTCACTGTAACACTCCGATAAACCCCACACCCCTCACTGTAACACTGATATACCCCACACCCCTCACTGTAACACTGACATACCCCTCAACCCTCAGTGTGACACTGAAAAACCCCACACCCCTCACAGTAACACTCCGATATACCCCACACCCCTCACTGTAACACTGATATACCCCACACCCCTCACTGGAACACTGATATATTTCACACCGCTCACTGTAACACTGATATACCCCACACCCCTCACTGTAACACTGATATATTTCACATCCTTCACTGTAACACTGATATACCGCACACCCCTCACTGTAACACTGATATACCCCACACCCCTCACTGTAACACTCTGATATACTCCACACCCCTCACTGTAACACTGATATACCCCACACCCCTCACTGTAACACTCCGATATACCCCACACCCCTCACTGTAACACTGATATAACCCACACCCCTCACTGTAACGCTCCGCTATACTCCACACCCCTCACAGTAACACTGGTATACCCCACACCCCTCACTGTAACACTCTGATATACCCCACACCCCTCACTGTAACACTCCGATAAGCCCCACACCCCTCACAGTAACACACCGATATACCCCACACCCCTCACTGTAACACTGATATACCCCACAACCCTCACTGTAACACTGGGACACTGGCACCAGTACTGGGACAGGAGGGAGCTGTTCCGTTGGGACGGGCTTGACTTGGCCAGTGCTGGGACTAGAGTCCTGGCGGATCATATAACTAGGGCTGTAGAGAGGGCTTTAAACTAACTAGTGGGGGGGAGCTTCCTAGAGAACAAATAATAAAAATGACAACAGAGAAGGTCAAAGACTTAGGTAGCAGTGGGGAAATTAAAAACCAGAGCGTGTCAGGAAGGGGCAGAAGGTGTGGAGTAAAAGGTAAAGTAATAAAAAGGGCAAAAGCAGGAACTAAGTGTCACAAAACATATTTGAAAGTTCTCTATCTGAATGCACGTAGCATTCGTAACAAAATAGACGAGTTAAAGGCACAAATAGCTACATATGGGTATGATCTTGTGGCCATTACAGAAACATGGCTACAGGGTGACAATGCCTGGGAATTAAACATACCAGGTTATTTAACAATCAGGAAGGACAGGCAGGAAGGAAGGGGAGGTGGGGTGGCTATGTTAATAAAGGAAGGAATCACTGTAATAAAGAGAAATGATATTGGGTCAAAAGATCAGGATAATGAAACAGTTTGGGTGGAGATAAGGAATAATAAGGGGAACAAAACACTAGTGGGCGTAGTATATAGGCCTCCGAACAGTTGCAACTCGGTTGGACGGAGTATCAATCAGGAAATAGTTGAGGCTTGTAATAAGGGAACATCTATAATTATGGGGGATTTTTACTATCATATAAATTGGACGAATCAAATTGGGCAGGGCTGCCTTGAGGATGAGTTCATTGAGTGTATTAGGGATGGGTTTCTTGAGCAGTATGTAACTGAACCAACCAGGGGGCAAGCAACCTTAGATCTGGTCCTGTGTAACGAGACAGGATTAATTAAAAATGTCCTAGTAAAGGATCCCCTTGGAATGAGTGACCATAACATGGTTGAATTCCATATTCAGTTAGAGGGTGAGGAGGTTGTATCTCAAACAAGCGTGCTAAGCTTGAATAAAGGAGACTATGAAGGTATGAGAGCGGAATTGAGTAAAGTGGATTGGGAAAATAGGTTAAAGGATAAGACGATACATGATCAGTGGTGTACATTTAAGGAGTTATTTTACAACTTCCAAAAAAAGTATATTCCACTGAGAAAAAAAGGGTGTTAAAGAAAAGACAGCCATCCGTGGCTAAGTAAAGAAATTAAGGATAGTATTCGACTAAAAACAAGGGCATATAAGGTAGCCAAATCTAGTGGGAGGATAGAGGATTGGGGAAACTTTAAAAGACAGCAAAAAATAACAAAAAGATTGATTAAGAAAGGTAAGATAGATTATGAAAGTAAATTGGCAAAAAATATAAAGACAGATAGTAAGAGTTTTTATAGTTATATAAAAAGAAAAAGGGTGGCTAAAGTAAATGTTGGTCCCTTAGAGGATGAGACCGGGAAATTAATGGTGGGAAATATGGAGATGGCAAAAACACTGAATGAATATTTTGTATCAGTCTTTGCAGTAGAGGACACCAAGAATATCCCAACACTGGACAAACAGGGGGCTATAGGGGGGGAGGAGATAAACACGATCAAAATCACTAAGGAAGTGGTACTCGGTAAAATAATGGGACTCAAGGCGGATAAATCACCTGGACCTGATGGCTTACATCCTAGGGTCTTGAGGGAAGTGGCGGTAGGGATTGTGGATGCATTGGTAATAATCTTCCAAAACTCCCTGGACTCAGCAAAGGTCCCGGCAGACTGGAAAACTGCTAATGTAACACCCTTATTTAAAAAGGGCAGCAGACAGAAGGCTGGAAACTATAGACCGGTTAGCCTAACATCTGTGGTAGGTAAAATTTTGGAGTCCATTATTAAGGAGACAGTAACAGGACATTTGGATAATCATAATTTAATAAGACAAAGTCAGCATGGTTTTATGAAGGGGAAGTCATGTTTGACAAATTTGCTGGAGTTCTTTGAGGAAGTAACATATAGGGTGGATAAAGGTGAACCAGTGGACGTAGTGTATTTAGACTTCCAAAAGGCATTTGACAAGGTGCCACACAAAAGATTATTGCTTAAGATAAAAAATCACGGGATTGGGGGTAATATTCTGGCATGGATAGAGGATTGGCTATCTAACAGAAGGCAGAGAGTTGGGATAAATGGTTCATTCTCAGACTGGCAATCAGTAACCAGTGGTGTTCCGCAGGGGTCAGTGCTGGGTCCCCAACTCTTTACAATCTATATTAATGATTTGGAGGAGGGGACCGAGTGTAACACATCAAAGTTTGCAGATGATACTAAGATGGGAGGGAAAGTAGTGAGTGAGGAGGACATAAAAAACCTGCAAGGGGACATAGACAGGCTAAGTAAGTGGGCAGAGATTTGGCAGATGGAA
This sequence comes from Somniosus microcephalus, assembly GCF_052327205.1. Lineage (NCBI taxonomy): Eukaryota > Metazoa > Chordata > Chondrichthyes > Squaliformes > Somniosidae > Somniosus > Somniosus microcephalus. The sequence goes on from NC_140998.1 coordinate 192,187,254, forward strand.
TACAATACTGGAAAGTGTGAGGTTATGCACTTTGGCAGGAAAAATCGTAGAGCAAGTTATTATCTTAATGGCAAGAAACTTGAAAGTACTGAAGTACAAAGGGATCTGGGGGTCCTGGTGCACGAAACTCAAAAGGTTAGTATGCAGGTGCAGCAAGTGATTAAGAAGGCCAATGGAATGTTGGCTTTCATTACTAGGGGGATAGAATATAAAAATAGGGAGGTATTGCTTCAGTTGTACAAGGTATTGGTGAGACCGCACCTGGAATACTGCATACAGTTTTGGTGTCCATACTTAAGAAAGGACATACTTGCTCTCGAGTCAGTACAAAGAAGGTTCACTCGATTAATCCCGGGGATGAGAGGATGGACATATGAGGAGAGGTGGAGTAGATTGGGACTCTACTCATTGGAGTTCAGAAGAATGAGAGGCGATCTTATTGAAACATATAAGATTATGAAGGGGTTGGATCAGGTGGATGCAGGGAGGATGTTCCAGATGATGGGTGAAACTAGAACTAGGGGGCATAGTCTTAGAATAAGGGGCTGCTCTTTCCAAACTGAGATGAGGAGGAACTACTTCACTCAGAGGGTGGTAGGTCCATGGAATATGCTGCCCCAAAAAGCTGTCGAAGCTACATCATTACATAAATTTAAAACAGAAATAGACAGTTTCCTAGAAGAAAAGGGAATTAAGGGTTACGGTGAGCGGGCAGGAATTTGGACATGAGTCTAGGTTCGGATAGGTCATGGCCCTGTGGGTAGCGGAGCGGGCCCAGGGGCCATGTAGCCTGATCCTGCTCCTGTTTCGTGTGTCTAATTCTGTTAGATTCAGGAGATAGTCCTGTCATAGTGGATTGGCGGTTAGGATCAGATCAGCCATGATCTTATTGAATGGCGGAGCAGGCTCGAGGGGCCAATTGGCCTACTCCTGCTCCTATTTCTTCTGTTCTTATGTTCTTATGATATACCCCACACCCATCACTGTAACACTGATATACCCCACACCACTCACGGTAACACACTCATATACCCCACACCCCTCACCATAACACTGATATACCCGACACCTGTCACTGTAACACACGGAAATACCTCACAGCCCTCACTGTAACACACTGATATACCCCACAGCCCTCACAGTAACACTATGATCCAGTGGGCAAGTGAGCTGCTGGTTTAGTGGGCCAGTGAGCTGCTGGTTTAGTGGGCCAGTGAGCTGCTGGTTTAATGGGGCGGTGAGCTGTTATCATTCGTTGTGCTTGCCCATTAATCTCTATTAGTTTGTTCTTTACACTCCCACACAGGAGTGTTAATTACCTGCTTGTGTAACCTTCAAACTCTCACAGCTTCCAATGTCCTTTACAAAAGGGACTGATTCTCTGGCCACTCTCCCCAGCAGTCCTCCAGACACCCTGCTGCCATTAAATTCAATCTTCACACTCACCCATGCTCAGCAGCAGATATGTGTCTATCTGGAGTGTGTTTTAACCTAACAATCCCTAGTTATTCTATCTTAATATTGATATAATTCTATATGTCAACCAGTGTATTCTATTTAATAATCTATACACACCAATACTTACAAGAACTTTTATAAGGTTTGCTTTCAGAGTGAATTCCCTGGTATTTCAACAGACTGAATGACCTTGTGAATCCCTTCACACGCGGAGCAGGTGAACGGATTCGCTCCAGTGTGAACATGCTGGTGTTCAATGAGGTGGGATGACTGAATCTCTTCCCACAGTGAAAGCAACTGAACGGTCTCTCGTCAGTGTGAACTCACTGGTGTTTCAGCAGGATGGATGACCGACTGAATCCCGTCCCACAGACGGAGCGGGTGAACAGTCTCTCCCCAGTGTGTCTGCGCCGATGAATTTGCATCTCAGATAGATAATTGAATCCCTTCTATCAGTCCCCACATTCCCACGGTTTCTCCATGGTCCATCCGTCTCTCCTGGTTGGACGATCGGTTGAAGCCTCGTCCACACACAGAACACGTGTATGGTTTCTTCCTGCTGTGAATGGTGTGAAGGTTTTTCAGGCTGTGTAACTGGTTAAAGCTCTTTAAACAGTCTGTGCAGTGGAACATTCTCGCTCAAGTGTGAGTGGGTCTCGGTGCTTTCCCAGTCACAATAATGTTTAAAATCCTTTCCCGCACACAAGAACAGGGAAAGATTTCTCCTTCCGCATTCAAAGGCCGATGATATTCAGGTCCTGATGAATCGAGTGACTGTCATATCTTGGCATGATGCTTGGTTTGAGTTTCTTGTCTGCAAATCCTCCCCTTCTAATACCCTGAAAAAGGAGATTACAAAAGTCATCACTGTAAGTACAGGACAGAAATTCAGAACAGACAATTCTAGTTCCTATGGAACAATCTTTCCTCTCGTGTTTCCACCAAAAGCTGTACATTCCTGTCCCACACACACACTCCCTCTCCTGAAATCCTTACACATTGCACCATATCGTTGCCCCTCTCCCACTCTCTAACTCCCTCTGCACTCCACTTTTACAGCCCCTGTGTGCGAGGAGTGTGATGGAATACTCTTCACTTGCCTTGATGAGTACAGCTCCAACAACACTCAAGAAGCTCGACACCATCCAGGACAAAGTAGCCTGCTTCATTCACAACCCATCCACCACCTTAAACATTCACTCCCTCCACCACCGGCGTACCGTGACTGCAGTGTGTACCATCTACAAGATGCACTGCAGCAACTCGCCAAGGCTTCTTCGGCAGCACCTCCCAAACCGGCGACCTCTCCCACCTAGCAGGACAAGGGTAGCAGGAGCATGGGAACACCCCCACCTCCAAAGGCAAATGGAGTTAGGTCACAGATCAGCCATTATCTCATTAAATGCCAGAACAGGCTTGAGGGGCTAACTGGCCTACTCCTGTTCCATTCCTATGGTGTTGTTTTTTAACAACAGGGATAGTATGCCATGTAGTATATCAGAGACACCAACTTAGTGAATAAGTAAGTCAAAGAGTGATTTCATTACATGGTATTCTGGGATTTTTACCAGTATTTTGGGGATTGAATTTGCAGTTTTCCATGAAAAACTATAAAACAGTGTTCTTTATTATATGTACCTTTACCTATGCTCTCAATTTTTACTTTTTTTTAAAGTCCAGGATACACAGCAAGATAGTAGTCGGCACTTAATTGATTAGCAGCACTGGTAAGGGGGAGGTCCTGGGTTTTAGTAATATAGGGACAAGCAACCTGGATTTTGTAATGTGGAGTGGATGAGCCTGGGATTTGATGGCACTAGGTTGGGGTCAGTGTTGCCAGATTTGGCAAGACAATTAGGTTAGGTTTTTTCTTGCTGTGTGGGGAAAAATGGCTTTGGGCAGGAGCCTAATTTTTGGGCTAGTTTGTTAACCGAAAGTGGCATTTCTTTGCAGGTCTCACTTAAATGTGCTGCTGCTAAACTCATAATTGGAACGTTGAATCCCATCTGCACGTCGCACAAGTGCACCCCGTTGCTATGGGGACTGGTTGGCCCATACACAAGCGCATAAACTGGGCAACGGTGCAAGGCGGTGTGGGGAGAAGTCTCAGATCACGATAGTTTAAGCAATTGATGACTGTGCTGATTTTGGCTTGAGTGGCGTGCTTAAGCTTAGCATTTGGCTGCGCGGGGACAAGTCCCGCCTTCCTTCACCAAGATGGCGGCCGGTTGCCGGGGTAACCCGGGCCTGTCGCCGGGGAGAAATCCTTCAGCAAGATGGCGGACAGTCGCCCCGCTCACCCGGGGGGCCGGGCCGGGCCTGGCGCTGCGACGCAAACACGAGGCTCCGTGGGGTCTTATTCCCGCCCTTTGTCTTTGGGCCTTGGTTCAAAGGGCGCGCGTGAGGCGGGCTGTCTCATCACGCCGGCGCTCGCGCCCTGCTCAACACTCAGCCGCAGCGCTCTGATTGGCCGTAGCGCCGCCCACGTGTCGCCCTTCTGCCGGCCCCGCCCCCGGGGGAGGCGGGGCTATAAATAGAGGCGGCGGCGCCGGGCAACGGGGAGAAAGCGGGAGGCTGCAGGAGGTGTGTGGCAGGGCGGGGAAAGCACATTCTCACTCATTGCACACTTTAGGGCAAATGCTGAGGGATTGCAGCTAAAAAAAAATCGGATCACAAATTATTTCTGTAGGAGGAAAGGAACAAAAATATCCTGAGGGGAAACCAGGAGCTGGCAGTGTTACTTTTAGTCAGAAAGAGACTCAGGGCGTGTTAGTCTGAGGGAAAGTCAGAAGAAAAGACCGCTTCAGATATTAGTGCCACATAAACTAAACACTGCTGCTGACAGGAAAGTCTTTCACTCAGATTCGACTTCATTTTAGCCCCGTGAGGTGACAGAAAAAAGGAAGAAATAATCGTCCCGGGGGCAAAACCATTGAAAAGACTGAGGGATCGAGAAGGGCACAAAAATTGGAGGGAAAAGTTGAGTAAATAAGGTGGCCAACCTCAGGAAGGGATGGGCAAAACTCAGAGTGACAGGGAAGATACTGAAGAGGGCAAGGCCATGTCTGAGAAGAGCAAATCGGAGGTGAGATGAGGGCAGATTTCAAATGGAAACCAGAAAGAAAATGCTGGAGAAATGTATTGTTTGCAACTTGAGATGGGGAAGATTCAGCTGCTCAGTCCCAAAAGATACCAATCACATTAATACTGTCAGTAGGGAGTGGCTGAGTTCCCCAGTGTTTAGATTGGATCACTAACATTAGTATTGAGCAGTGAGACCATTTGGCCCATCGAACTTATCCTTCCAGTAGAAACTTAAGATTCCCTTATCACAATATCTAACTGCTTAAATTAATTCATTTTTGTTTTTTGCCTTTACTACTCTCCCCAGGCGACCATTTCAGGTACTGATAATTCCTGCTGTGACCTTCGTTCTGAACTTCTCTTTTACCAGGTTTATCCTAGTCTTCTAGTTACAATTTAACTGAAAGTACTGCTGTGGATTTGTCTTTCCTGTTCCATTTAGTACCTTAGGTCTGATCAGAGACTGAGCAAATCTTCCGAAACACGAGGAGTGATCTGATCGAGGTGTTTCAAAAGAAGGTCCACCACCAGCTCCTCAAGGCTACTGGGGATGGACATTAAAGATGGTTTTGTCAGCATTGACCACATCCTGTGTAATAATTATAAAGGGAATTGACAAGATAGATGATTTCCAAAAGTAATTTTACTGATCGTGAAATCTGTAAGAAAGGGACATAAATTTAAAACTAAAACTAAGCTATTGAAAAGTTAATCCAGGAAAATATTCTTAAAGCAAAATGTTATGGGAATGTGAAATGCACTACCACAGGAGGCCATTGATGCAGATTTAATTCACGTATTTAAAAGGTGATAGATTCTTGGGTTGTCAGGATATTAAGTGAATGGTGATAGTGGCAAAACATGAATGAGGTTAAAGGGTTGGATCGAACATACTTAACAACATGCTCAGTGGACTATTCCTGTTCCTGTATTCCTTGAAGTTACGAGAGTGATCTCGACCATGACGTTCAGGTGAGTGTGAATAATGTCGCACTGAGCTGAGAGGAATCTGAGGCATTCACTATGGGTGTCCTTAAATTGCTCAAAAACAAGTACCAAAATCCTGCTGTAGGTTATTTGGTTACAATTGGCTGTGGAATGTGCGTGTGCGCTTAAAGAAAGAGAGGAAGAATAATTTTTAAAAGTGGTGGTGAGTGGAAGCATTTTTAGCCATTTTGTTTTGCCTCTGGCGCATGTTAACACCACAATTGGTTGTAGAAGGCCTTGTGAGACAACCCTTCAAGACATTTCAACATCATGATGCCATAATAATGATTACTCTGCTCCTAATAAAGATTGCCTGTGCCCTTGGAAAAAATGTCATTGTCTTCACTGGACAAAAAGGATGCCAGTGGATTTGTTAATTATGTCTTCAAGAACCAGGCTCAAAGAATGATAGAATTGTACAAAGACTTTGACCCCAGCAGATCGTCCATCAAGACAGTGCCCTTAAATAGACAATCACTCTTTTGGTCTCATCCTGAGGAGGTCATATCTGCAAATCTTGACTGTAAATGACTCTCCCCAGTGCCATAGATATTCAAGGCTGTGCCTTTGCTTGCCCCCAGAGAGCTCCACTTTGGTCAGTTTGACAATGTTGGGCCATTGGATCCCAGCAGAAGCTTGTGACTTGGGAACACATCCCATTCAACTCTCAGGTCCTACTGAGTGGTTTCTTCTACTGAATGGTGACCTCTGCACTGTTGGTGAAGTGCAAGATCCTCACAAGCTTACTTCCTTTCTGTGTCTTGTATTGCCATTTCATGGGCACCTTTTGTTAGTCTGCTCTTTACAACTCCTGAGGGGCATCTGTGCTTTCATGATCCAGAGTCTGGGGAGGGGATTGAGTGCTCTCATAGTACATTCTGAATGACGGGAGCTGATTTTGGTGGGTGTGGGAGTTATTCTATCGACACCTTTATTTATGAGCGTGCAGCAAGCACTGTTAACCTGGTTCCTACTCTGATCTCATTTCAAACATCTCTGAGGCAGCATTCGCTATGACAATACTGGTGGCCAAGATACAGTCTTCTGTCAACTGTGATAATTGAGGAGGTTTGCTCCATCAAGAAGCAAATGGTCTCTACTCAGTTGCACACCCTCCCTGCCAAAAAAAAATCCCAGAACGTTTCAGCCCAATCTTAGATCTTAAACTTATGAAAAAGTTTATTACAGAGCAAGTTTACAATGCAGGCTGGGCACAGTTGACCTAAACGATACTTATTTTGAATAACATTTAGCTTTGCCACTTACAAATCCCTCGGGTTTAGTTTCGAGAGTCCTAGATACCAGCACACAATGGTGTTTTTTGACCTTTATTTAGCTATGCTTATGTGAAATGCCTGTCTATCTTGTAGTCCTTATAAAGCTGTAACTAGCACCATGTCAACAGGTGAACAAGTTCCTGGAATTTCAGATTCTCTATTAATTGAGACATCGTCGAACTAATACAGAGCCCTAATGATTGCAGCTGCCTTGTATCAGACAGCCCCAGGAAAGTTCTAGTCTCCATAACTACGCAATTACTTAGATACTGATGTAGCTTTTGTGTGAAGAGACTCAGATTACACCAGGGCTTCCTTTGTGTTCTTGGACTGAAGATGTTCTGTTTGTCATTCTAAGTACTTTATTATTTGTGACATCATATGTGACTGTGACAAAAGTATACTATCTCACCTCGTCCTTCTCGACCTGTCTCCAGCCTTTGACACGGTTGACCATGGCATCCTCCTCCAGCGCCTCTCCACCGTCATCCAGCTGGGTGGGTCTGCACTCGCCTAGTTCCATTCTTATCTATCTAATCATAGCCAGAGAAGCACCTGCAGTGGCTTTGCTTCCCGCTGCCACACTTACCTCTGGTGGCCCCCCAAAGATCTATCCTTGGCCCCCTCCTATTTCTCATCGACAAGCTGCCCCTCGGCAACATCATCCGAAAACATAGTGTCAGTTTCCAAATGTACACTGACGACACCCAGCTCTACCTCACCACCACCTCTCTCGACCCCACCACAGCCTTTGAATTGTCAGACTGCTCGTCCAATATCCAGTACTGGATGAGCAGAATTTTCCTCCCACTAAATAATGGAAAGACCAAAGCCGTTGCCTTCAGTCCATGAAACAAACTCCATTCCCTAGCTACTGACTCCATCCCTCTCCCTGGCAATTGTCTGAGGCTGAATCAGACTGTTCGCAATCTTGGTTTCATTTTTGACCCCAAGATGACCATCTGACCACATATCTGCACCATCACTAAGGCCGCCTATTTCCACCTCTGGAACATCGCCCGACTCTACCCCTGCCTCAGCTCATCTGCTGCTGAAACCCTCATCCATGCCTTTGTTATCTCGAATTGATTATTCAACGTACGCCTGGCCAGCCTTGCACTTTCCACTCTCATCAAAGTTGAGGTCATCCAAAACTCTGCTGCCTGTGTCCTAACTTGGACCAAGTCCCGGTGACCCATCACCCCTGTGTTCGCTGATCTACATTAGCTCCCTGTTAAGCAATGCTATGACTTAATAAATTCTCATGCTTATTTTCAAATCCCTACATGGCCTCACCCCTCCCTATCTCTGTATTCTCCTCCAGCCCCACAAACTTCCGAGACATCTACACTCCTCTAATTCTGGCCATCCCCAATTTTAATTGCTCCACCGTTGGTGGCTGTGCATTCAGCTACCAAAGTTTTAAGCTCTTGATTTCCCTCCCTAAACCCCTCCGCTTCTCTACCTCTCTTTCCACCTTTAAGAAGCTCCTTAAAACCTACCTCTTTGACCAAGCTCTGCCCTCATATCTGCTTATGTGGCTTGGTGTCAAATTTTGATTAACAATGCTCCTGTGAAGCACCTTGGGATGTTTTACTGCATTAAATGAGCTGTATAAATACAATTTTGTTGTTGTGATACCTCTTCAGCAGAACTTGTGTTGTCCATGGTCTCTTCATCCATCTCCATTGGGCCAGCTGGTAGAGGTGGGCTGGTGGCCTCTGCTCTGGAATTGAAGATGATTGGAGCATCAAAACCTCTAAAGGTTTCTGCTGTAGTCACTTCCTTCTCAAATATAGCTGGTGACAGATGCTTCCCTTTCGAAGATGACTACTGAAGATTCATCCTGGCATATGAGCTGGTTACTACTCTGTTCCCTCAGAGCCTTGCATGAATGAAGTGTATAATATCGTTCTCTACCAGGCAGGCTTTTTGGGTAAAATGAACTGATAATTGGGCTTGTCCAGCTTTATTTTTAGTGTACCATAGTACAAAGATCATATGGACAACAACCACACCATCATGACATTGACGTGTTTTGTAGGGAGGCTGCCCTTTATCTGATATTCTACCAGCGATTAGTGCCAGCACACTCTAGTGATGTGCAGGATATTCTTGTAAAGAATGGCAGATCTGACTGGGCAGCTAATCCCACATTTGTAAACTTTAGTTTGTGGAGATTACAGATTTTGATGCCTAGATGTATCAGGAATCACATTCATTTTATGTTTTCAGATTATAGACAAGTTTAAAGAAATTGCCGTTCATTTTTCCAAAGATGAATGGGCAGAGCTGAGTGAATGGGAAAAGATCCGTTATAAGAATGTGAAGCGGAACTATGAAGCCATGCTTGCAATAGGTTTGTACTGAATCCATTTTTTTTCTTCCTTTCTACATTTCTCCCTTCCTCTCCTGAACACTTTCATATGTACTGGCATACGTTCCTTCCAATATTGCTGAAACAAAAAATCCTGTCTGAGAGTTGGTGGACAGCAAAGCTGATCCTGAACCTGCCTTCATCTGACTAGCACACATGTATTTTTCATCAGAAAAACTGGATAGTGACCAAGAGTGAAACTCCTGACTGATATTTTCACCCCTTCCTAACCTGAAGTGAGGCCACTTTTAACATTTCTGTTGTCACTGTGGCTGAGATGAGCTAACTGCACAGGTCAGGCATCAAACCTGGGCCTTTCTGACCCTGTTCCATTATTAAATGGTACATTTTACCAAATAAGCTATTTGGAGAGCCTGATAGTATTCAGCTTCTGGGATTCCTTCCAGTCCCACTAACCCTCCCAGGCAAGCAATGAATGTCGCTAAAATGGCGATTGAGTGCCATTCTATGCACCAGTCATTGCTGTTTTGAACCAGGCGATAGAATACGTACACTTTTCCCTTTCATTTTCCCTTCCCTGAGAGAACAGTTTCCAAACCAACCCTGCAACAGAATCTCCATTAACTGATAGATATTGGAGATTTCACACTGCAATCAAAAGCAATGATTTATCTCAATGAGATGATGGTGTTCATGGATAGCACAAAGCCATATTCAGTGGCCCCCGGTTACCCCTTATTACCATGAGTTTAAACTTTAGAACTAGTTGCTAGACACAGCCTGGCAACATATTTGTGTGGAAATTGCCCTGAATGGAGAATGTGCCCACAACTCAATGCTCCTATTCATAAAGAGAGGGATTGCCTTGGTTAGGGTTACGGTTGCATAGTGGTTCTGTTACTGGACTAGTAATCCAGAGGCCTGGACTAATGACCCAGCGACATGAATTCAAATCACACGATGGCAGCTGGAGAATTTAAATTCAGTTAATTAAATAAATCTGGAATAAAAAGCTGGTGTCAGTAATGGTGACCATGAAACTACCGGATTGTCACAAAAACCTATCTGGTTCACTAATGTCCTTTAGGGAAGGAAATCTGCCATCCTTACCCGGTCTGGCCTATATGTGACTGCAGACCCACAACAATGTGGTTGACTCTTAACTGCCCTCTGAAATGACAGCTCACCACCACCTTCTGAAGGGCCATTCGGGATGGGCTCAACATGCGGGCCTTGCCAGCGACGCCCACATCCCGTGAATCAATTAAAAAAAGGTTGCTATATGTAGTGGCATCATAAGGACATTGATGTTCAATGCATTATCGCTGGAGTTAGCAAAAGCAGAGTTATTGTGTGAAACCAGTAGCAGTGGAGAGAAGTGTACTGTTCTGTTTTACTTTATGTAGAAATGAGTGAAACTGGAAGGAAAATAAGGATTGCATTTTTGTTCCCTTTAAAAAAAATGTGACTGGTCTCCATCCAGCGTGGCTTTTCCCCCATTCTTTGTGCTAAACCATTAAATTATTATCATTAAATACTAAACCAAGAATAAAATCAATAAATATTGGAATAAAGGACATGAACTCTGCATCTCAGATGCCATCACTGCCCTGCCTTTCCCTTGGTCCTGTGAGTGACCATCAGCTGTCACAAATGTAAAGCTCCTTCCTTCGGACTCTCCAATGGGTGCAATAGGGATCAGTGACATACTACTAAAGAAGAACTGTGAAAAGAAGGCTCTTAGAGGTCCAGGGTCTGAGTGCTGTGCTCCCAGCACCCCAGCATAACATAAAAGCTCCTTTTCATCTGATCAGTCCGAGTTGGATTTAAATCCAGATGCCATCACAGATATACCGCTTTGGATACTGTTGGGGGGGATGGCTTATCAGAGGAAGGCAGCAGCAGCCAACTTCCTGGCAACAGGGGTGGTTCTGCTGCACAGGACGGGAGGAAAAAGAAGGGTAGAGCTATAGTGATAGGTGATTCTATTGTAAGGGGAATAGATAGGCGTTTCTGCGGCCGCAAACGAGACTCCAGGATGGTGTGTTGCCTCCCTGTTGCAAGGGTCAAGGATGTCTCAGAGCTGCTGCAGAACATTTTGGAAGGGGAGGGTGAACAGCCAGTTGTCGTGGTGCATATAGGTACCAACGATATAGGTAAAAAATGGGATGCGGTCCTAAAAGCTGAATATAGGGAGTTAGGAGGTAAATTAAAAAATAGGACCTCAAACGTAGTAATCTCAGGATTTCTACCAGTGCCACGTGCTAGTCAGAGTAGAAATAGAAGGATATTTCAGATGAATACGTGGCTAGAGGAATGGTGCAAGGTGGAGGGATTCAAATTCCTGGGACATTGGAACCGGTTCTGGGGGAGTTGGGACCAGTACAAACCTGATGGTCTGCACCTGAGAAGGACCGGGACCAATGCCCTTGGGGGAGTGTTTGCTAGTGCTCTGGGGGAGGGTTTAAACTAAAATGGCAGGGGGTTGGGAACCTGAGCAGGGAGACAGAGGAAAGGGAAACAAGGATAGAAGCAAAAGACAGGAAGGAGAATAACAAAGGTGGCAGTCAGTAAATAATCATTCTAAAAGGTCTAAGAACATTAAAAAAACAAGCCTGAAGGCTTTGTGTCTTAATGCAAGGAGCATTCGTAATAAGGTGGATGAATTAGCTGCGCAAATAGAGGTAAACAAATATGATATGATTGGGATTACGGAAACATGGCTCCAGGGTGGCCAAGGCTGGGAACTCAACATACAGGGGTATTCAATATTCAGGAAAGATAGGCAAAAAGGAAAAGGAGGTGGGGTGGCATTGCTGGTTAAAGAAGGGATTAACACAATTGTAAGGAAAGATATTGGCTCCGATGATGTGGAATCTGTATGGGTAGAACTGAGAAATACCAAGGGGCAGAAAACATTAGTGGGAGTGGTATATAGACCCCCAAACAGTAATGTGGTGGTTGGGGATGGCATTAAAAGGGAAATTAAAGATGCGTGCAATAAGGGCACAGCAGTTATCATGGGTGACTTTAATCTACATATAGATTGGGCTAACCAAATTAGTAACAATACTGTGGAGGAGGAATTCCTGGAGTGTATAAGGGATGGTTTCCTGGCCCAATATGTCGAGGAACCAACTGGAGATCAGACCATCTTAGACTGGGTATTATGTAATGAGAAAGGATTAATTAGCAATCTTGTTGTGCGAGGCCCCTTGGGTCGGAGCGATCATAATATGATAGAATTCTTCATTAAGAAGGAGAGTGAAGTAGTTGACTCAGAGACTAGGGTCCTGAATTTAAATAAAGGAAACTATGATGGTATGAGGCGAGAGTTGGGTAGGATTGATTGGGGAATGTCACTCAAAGGGTTGACGTTGGATAAGCAATGGCAAACATTCAAAGATCGCATGAATGAACTACAGAATCTGTTCATCCCAGTTTGGCATAAAAATAAAACAAAAATGGTGACTCAACCATGGCTAACACTAAGATCCAAGGAGAGGACATATAAATTGGCCAGAAAAAGCAGTAAACCTGAGGATTGGGAGCAGTTTAGGATTCAGCAAAGGAGGACAAAGGGATTAATTAAGAGGGGGAAAATAGAGTATGAGAGTAAGCTTGCAGGGAACATAAAAACTGACTGTAAAAGCTTTTATAGATATGTGAAGAGAAAAAGATTGGTGAAGTCAAGCTTAGGTCCCTTGCAGTCAGAATCAGGGGAATTTATCATGGGGAACAAAGAAATGGCAGACCAATTAAATACATACTTTGGTTCTGTCTTCACAAAGGAGGACACAAATAACCTCCCAGAGATGTCGGGGAACATAGGGTCTAATGAGAGGGAGGAACTGAAAGAAATCAGTATTGGTAGGGAAATGGTGTTAGAGAAATTGACGGGATTGAAGGCCGATAAATTCCCAGGGCCTGATAATCTACATCCTAGGGTACTTAAGGAAGTGGCCCTAGAAATAGTAGATGCATTGCTGGTCATCTTCCAAAATTCGATAGACTCAGGAACTGTACCCATGGATTGGAGGGTAGCTAATGTTACCCCACTGTTCAAAAAAGGTGGTAGAGAGAAAGTGGGGAATTATAGACCGGTAAGCCTGACATCGGTAGTGGGGAAAATGCTAGAGTCCATTTTAAAAGATGTAATAGCAGAGCACTTGGAAAACAGTGACAGGATCGGACAAAGTCAACATGGATTTACAAAAGGTAAATCGTGCTTGACTAATCTACTGGAATTTTTTGAGGATGTAACTGGTAAAATTGATAAGGGAGAACCAGTGGATGTGGTGTATTTGGACTTTCAGAAGGCTTTCGATAAGGTCCTGCATAAGAGATTAGCGTGTAAAGTTAAGGCACGTGGGACTGGGGGCAAGGTATTGACTTGGATAGAGAACTGGTTGGCAGACAGAAAGCAAAGAGTTGGAATAAACGGGTCTTTTTCCGAGTGGCGGGCAGTGACTAGTGGGGTACCGCAAGGATCGGTCCTAGGACCCCAGCTATTCATAATATATATTAAAGATCTAGACGAGGGAATCGGATGTAATATCTCCAAGTTTGCAGATGACACAAAGCTAGGTGGGAGTGTGTACTGAAAGGAGGATGCCGAGAAACTCCAGTATGATTTGGACAGGTTGGATGATTGGGCAGAAGCATGGCAGATGCAATATAACGTGGATAAATGTGAGGTTATCCACTTTGGTGTCAAAAACAGGAAGGCAGATTATTATCTGAATGGCAATAGAGTGGGAGAAGGGGAAGTGCAATGAGACCTGGGTGTCCTTGTGCACCAGTCGCTGAAGGTAAGCATGCAGGTGCAGCAGGCGGTTAAGAAGGCAAATGGTATTTTGGCCTTCGTAGCGAGAGGGTTTGAGTACAGGATCAAGGATGTATTGTTGCAGTTGTACAGGGCCTTGGTGAGACCACACCTTGAGTATTGTGTGCAGTTTTGGTCGCTTTATCTGAGGAAGGATGTTCTTGCCATGGAGGGAGTTCAGCGAAGATTCACCAGGCTGATACCTAGGATGGCAGGAATGACGTATGAGGAGAGATTGGGTCGATTGGGTTTATACTCGCTGGAGTTTAGAAGAATGAGAGGGGATCTCATTGAAACTTATAAAATACTAACAGGACTAGATAGACTGGATGCAGGAAGGATGTTCCTGATGGCCGGGGAGTCCAGAACCAGGGGTCACAGTCTAAGGATAAGGGGTAGGCCATTTAGGACTGAGATGAGGAGGAATTTCTTCACCCAGAGAGTGGTGAACCTGTGGAATTCTCTACCACAGAAGGCAGTAGAGGCCAATTCATTAAATATATTCAAGAAGGAGTTAGATATATTTTTTAAGGCTAAAGGGATCAAGGGATATGTAGAGAAAGCAGGGACAGGGTACTGAATTTGGATGATCAGCCATGATCTCATTAAATGGCGGAGCAGGCTCGAGGGGCCGAATGGCCTACTCCTGCTCCTATCTTCTATGTTTCTATAAAAGGAAAGCCTCTGTACTGCTCTTACCTGATATTATTCTAAAGTGGTTAGATTCAACAGATGCCTTACATCAGTAAATTAAATACAAGCAATTACCAACTGTAGATGATTGGAATATTTTAATTTTCACAGGATTGAATGTACCAAAGCCAGCATTCATGTCAAGACGTAGCAGGGGGTGCCAACCTCGTGTGTATGAATCGAGTGACTCGGATGAGGATTGGACGCCTAAACCTCTTGTGAAAAACCCACCACGTAAATTGAATGTGTTTTCTTCGTTAAAATATTAAAAGTGTTTATTTTTTAAACCTGATTGCAACCAGTTTGGCCAGGAGCTCGTACAAATTTGTTGTCAGGAGGCAGTTACTTTTAGGTTTTGCCTAACTGGAAAGATAAGTAAATTGACTTATATTTTTCCTGGCTGAAATATATACTTAATGCAAGTTTTCTTTTTCTAATTTTTATCTGCATAATGTGTTGATTCTTCTTTGGGCTGGAATACACTAGATATTTTTAGAATTACCATGCTGTTAACATAAATAACCTAAATTCTGAGATTATCCAAATCACTGACATTACTTTTTTTTTAAGAGGTGAGAATCTTTAAGCCTCCCTTTAGGAATGAAGATACCAAGAAGACTAAGAAAGAGAGCACCAGAAAGGTAATTCAGTGTGAACAGAAATTCTTATCAGACTAATGTGTCAAGGTGGAAACAAACTGCTAGAAATTCACAGCAGGCCTGTCAGCATCTGAAAGATGTATTGATACAGGGTCCTCCTCAAACATTAACCAGTCTTTCTCCTTCAGACATGAATTGACCTGCTACACACTTCCAGCATTTTCTGTCTTTATCTCTCATTTCCAGCAATTAATTTTCTTTTTAATTCTGTTGGATGAGTGCCCAATCTGCAGCCGATGACCTTGGCAACTTGACTCTATTGGTAATTATATTTCTTACTTTCTTACTTGTCCTATTTGAATTTCATGACTTGGAGATTTGGAAATGAACTATCCTTAACACTGCTTGTGGATAAATCCTCCATCAGCATCTCAAAATATGTGAACAGCAGCAGCTTGAAATATTGGCAAATTAATTGGAACATGGATTAAACTTTATATGTTAGTCACGAGGCTCCATAGTATGGATCTAACTGGTTCACAAGGACAAACTTCTTTGGTCCCTGCTGCAGCACTAAGATCTCAAGGTTCCTAGTTGTAGCCAGGATCCTTGCTCTTGATTATTATGTTTTGAGCTCTGCTGGAAAAGTACTTGTGCGTAGTGATGCCTCCTGATACTTGAGTTCCCTGTCAATACTTGCCGTTTAGACACTTGGACAAGGCACTGGAGGACAATTAGCACCTATAGAACTGTACTTCAGTTTCTTCAGGCGAGCAGGGAGAAAACAGGAAAAGCAAATATGGTTGCTGATAGGTATTTATTCATACAGTTAATTCCTTATCTCTGATTTTGTTTTTGTATTCTAAATTCCTGTGTACAGCCTTCACAAAAACACTTGGTGGAGTGGATGTGCTAAAGTTTGGAAAGATAATTCCATTTTCTACAGAATGAAGATCTTTGTTACATAGAAACATAGAAGATAGGAGCAGGAGTAGGCCATTTGGTCCCTCGAGCCTGCTCCGCCATTCAATGAGATCATGGCTGATCATCCAAATTCAGTACCCTGTCCCTGCTTTCTCCATATATCCCTTGATCCCTTTAGCCTTAAGAAA
Source organism: Somniosus microcephalus (assembly GCF_052327205.1). Taxonomy (NCBI): domain Eukaryota; kingdom Metazoa; phylum Chordata; class Chondrichthyes; order Squaliformes; family Somniosidae; genus Somniosus; species Somniosus microcephalus. The sequence continues at coordinate 192,203,627 of NC_140998.1, forward strand.
TATATCCAACTCCTTCTTGAATATATTTAATGAATTGGCCTCAACTGCCTTCTGTGGTAAAGAATTCCACAGGTTCACCACTCTCTGGGTGAAGAAATTCCTCCTCATCTCTGTCCTACCTGTTAACAAGCAGTTAAGTGGCTGTAATCCTCTTCCCGCCGCTAGGAGTCGGGTCCCTGCGCAAATCGGGGACCTGAGCACCGGGAAGATTGATTGGAGGCGGGTTGGAAGCGGGTTCAGGACCTGCTTCCAATATTTTTGATTTTGCCAGCAGTTCCCCCTCCAAACCCGCCTCCTCGAGGCTGGTAAAATCGAGCCCCTTGTTTCTGAATTCAAGGGTTCTTGTCAGACTACTTGCTCCCAGTCATGGGTGCTCTAGTTGTCATCCCCCTTGGCCTGCAACATGTCAGGGACTTGGAGCAGAGGCAGCAAAGAAGAGGACAAGCTGCTCACAGAGGGAGGGCTCTCAGCAGGTGGCCTTACCCACCTAGGGTCTTCCGAGAGCAATTCTCTTACCTCAACCTGAGCCAGGAGCAGTGTCTGAGGCATCTGCGATTTATGAAGGAGGTGTTCACAGAAGTCTGCCACCTCTTGCAGCCAGACCTGCAGCCTCACTCCAGGGCAAGGACAGCGCCAGCAGTGGCTGTGCAGGTGACCGTGACTTTCTGAGCGTCAGGATCCTGCCAGGCTGGAGCAGGCGACATCTGTAACATCTCACAGTTCACTGTCCACTGCTGCACAAGTGAGGTGACAGGAGCTCTTTACACCAGGAAAGAGGACTTCATTGTCTTCTCCCTGACCAGAGAGAAGCAAATGGAGCATGCACTTGACTTTGCCATGATAGCGATTTCCCCATGGCGCAGGGTGCATTGCGGGCACCATATATAAATGCTTAGGAATATAGCAGTAAGCCATTGAGCCCCTCGAGCCTGTTCCACCATTCAATGAGATCATGGCTGATCTGTGACATAACTCCGTATACCCACCTTTGGCCCATATCCCTTAATACCTTTAATTAACCAAAAGCTATCAATCTCTGATTTAAAATTAACAATTGATCTAGCACCAATTGCCGTTTGTGGAAGAGAGTTCCAGACTTCTCTAACCCTTTGTGCGTAGGAGTGTTTCCTAATTTCACTCCTGAAAGGCCTGGCTCTAATTTTTGGACTATACCCCCTAGTTCTACAATTCCCAACCAACAGAAATAGTTTCTCTCTATCTACCCTATCTGTTCCCCTTAATACCTTGAAAACTTCGATCAGATCACCCCTTAACCTTCTAAATTCTAGGGAATACAATTTGTGTAATCTCTCCTCGTAACTTAACCCTTGAAGTCCGGCTATCATTCTGGTAAACCTATGCTGCCCTCCTTCCAAGGCCAATATATCCTTCCTAAGATGTGGTGCCCAGAACTGCTCACAGTACTCCAGGTGTGGTCTAACCAGGGTTTTGTATCGCTGCAGCATGACTTCTACCCCCTGTACTCTAGCCCTCTAGATATAAAGGCCAGCATTCCATAAGTCTTTTTCATTATTTTCTGTACCTGTTCATGACATTTTAATGATGTTTGTACCTGGACCCCCAAGTCTCTTTGGACCGCCACTGTTTTTAGCTTTTCATCATTTAGAAAGTATCCTGTTCTACCCTTTTTAGGTCCAAAGAGGATAACCTCTCACTTGTCTACATTGAAATCCATTTGCCACAGTTTTGGCCGTTAACTTAATCTGTATAATGCTGAGTTATACCACAACCGCAGAGGTTACCACTCGCTAAATGTGCAGTTGGTGTGTGACCATGCTCAGCATATCATGATGGTGAATGCCCAGTATCCTGGCAGCAGTCATGATGCTTTTGTTCTGCGCCAGTCCGCTACTCCCTCAGTCTTTGAGACACCAAGACAAACCAGTGGGTGGCTACTGGGCGACCAGGGCTATCTCTTGACCACCTGGCTCGTGACTCCACTCCGCAACCCAACCACCCGTTTTTGGGGGCGACCGAATTTCGAGCCCTACCTGTCTTTTAGGGATTGTAGGGGGTTTTGTTCCAGGGGCTTATTGTAGGTCAGCCAGTTATGTTTTCCTGAGCTGCCCTGCCCGCTGTGCGGTAGCGAATCACTTTCCCCTTCCTGATTCTGAGCTCAGGACTTATCGAGTGGTAACAAGGACAAACGAACAGACCAGTGGATTGGTGCAAGGAAAACCAATGTTTATTAATTAGAAAAGCTAACACTACAAGAAAACAGTATTATACAGAAGATAAAATAAATCGCTATGGATGCAATACAGTTTTACACTTAACGGGAGAAGAAACAGACACAACGAGGGAAAAATTCTAAAATCACAATTTTGTAATACCCCTTTAACTCCCACCCTTACACCTAGCTAGGTTGTCTTGTGACGGCCAGAAAGATAATGCTCACCGGTGAAACAGATGAAAAGGCCTGGCCCTTGTGCCCCGCTGCTGCCGTCGAAATGTGCTTGCGATGCTTTCTACATGGTTTTCCTTCTTGGTTGCTAGCAGACAAACAGGACACTGGGCCGAGGTGAAGAGAGAGAGAGAGAGGTGCTGGGCCGCCCCAGTTATATCCTCTCGGCAGTGGGTCATTATCGCGCCTCATCAGTCTGTTCCATTGTCCGATTTGGGCTCGAAAACGTAAGACAAGAGGACCTTGATTTTGGCCCATTTACGTTGATGGCACCGATCAGGACCACAACTGCCTTTCCATTGTTTTCTGAATGTCCTTAATTGTTCTGAATGTTCCTCAATTGTTCTGAATGTTCCTCAAGCAACTGGGACTATCTCCGCCCGAACTTAGATTGTGTAGGCAAACAATTGATAACCTGCCTCAGGGCGTGAATACAACTGAGCTTGCCTCACTGCATTGTTCAAATTAAACATGCAGTCTGTGAAGCTATCAGAAAATCCATATGGATGCCGCAGGCCCTTTGGCCATGTGTCTGACCGCAGCCATTTTGAGAGGCCCTGGATTTTTAAAACACAGTCACTCCAAGGTTTCTTTAACAACTCCAATTAATCTTCGGGGGGGGAACATATGAAATTTTGCGAATCCCTTCAGGATTGTGGGTGGTTTGTGAAGACCAAAGGTGAAGTAGTAAAGCTATGCATCTAATCTCTCCTATTTTCCTGAATGCACTGATTCATGCTTCCTAAGTCTAGGCTGACTTAATGTGCAGCCCTGTTGGCATTTCCTAAATGGCTGTTCTTCATGTGTTAGACTCATCATTGTTGGAGAAGATCTGTCCCTTTTTTTGTATACACGCAGAGACCCTTTCCACAACTGATGATTAGTTAGTATTTAGTGGGAATCCTGGCTAATTTTATTCCCTCCCTTGCAAAAGGGTGCTGAGGTAAATTGTAATTAGACTTGGTTATACAGGGCACAATTTGCAGATGACACAGAACTTGGAAGTATACTGAACAGTAAGGAGGCTAGTGATAGACTTCAAGACGATAGACAGCCTGGTGGAATGGGCGGACACGTGGCAGATGAAATTTAATGCAGAAAAGTGTGAAGTGATACATTTTGGAAGGAAGAACAAGGAGAGGCAATATAATGTAAAGGGTACCATTCTAAAGGGGGTGCATGAACAGAGACCTGGGGGTATATGTACACAAATCGTTGAAGGTGGCAGGGCAGGTTGAGAACGTGGTTAAAAAAGCATACGGGATCCTGGGCTTCATAAATAGAGGCATAGAGAACAAAAGCAAGGAAGTTATGATGAACCTTTATAAAACACTGGTTCGGCCTTGATGTGCCTTCAATAACCACAAAACTAGAAGTTATAGACTTTAACAAGTTGGCTTTTAATCACTAAGATCAGAGCTAACATCTCAACACACTGACTGGCTCGCAGGAATGAGTCATGCAGGTTAGTCAGGAAAGAGGAAGTGAAACTATACACCGTGTGGGGGAGGGTAATATACATGAGTGCAAAACGAATACAGGCAAGAACGAATACAGGCAAGAACAAACAGATTTCATTACAGGCCTCAACTGGAGTATTGAGTCCAATTCTGGGCACCGCACTTTAGGAAGGATGCGAAAGCCTTAGAGAATGGTTCCAGGGATGAAGGGCTTCAGTTATGTGGATAGACTGGAGAAGCTGGGGTTGTTCTTCTTAGAGCAGAAATGGTTGAGATGAGATTTGATAGAAGAGTTCAAAATCATGAGGGGTTTAAACAGAGTAGATAGAGAGAAACATAGAAACATAGAAGATAGAAACTGTTCCCATTGGTGGAAGGGTCGAGAATCAGAGGACACAGATGTAAGGTGATTGGCAAAAGAACCAAAGGCGACATGAGGAAAACTGTTTTACGCAGCGAGTGGTTAGGATCTGGAATTCACTGCCTGAAAGGGTGGTGGAGGCAGATTCATTGTGGCTTTCAATAGGGAATAGGATAAGTACCTGATGGAAATAAATGTGCAGGGCTATGGGGAAAGGGCAGGGAGTGGGACTAGCTGAAGTGCTCTTGCAGAGAGCCAGCATGGGCTCGACAGGCCAAATCGCCTACCTCTGTGCTGTAACCATTCTATGATTCTATTAAGTTTACCACATTTGCTGAGATCAGCAAACTTAACACAGGAGTACAGTATCAAACATGGGAACTTTCTGATATGTGTGGCCCAGTGCTACACTGGGGAGCAACTGCATTTATCTAACGGGTAGTTGGGTAGGTTTGTTTATTAAATATTCGAAAACAACTAACGAACAGGAAAAATAGACAAACACTTTGACTTGTACACAATCTCTTTAGTAATACAGGCAGTCTTGAGGCAGCTATTCTTTAATTCAGGAGCGGTGAGATACTGTTTTACCGTCACATTCTGCATTTCAGAACCAAAAAGCCCCATCACAGATGGCATCCCATTCAGGAGAGGATAAAGCTGAAGTTTCCAGGAGCTTCACTCAGGACAATGCCTCAGCGATGGAAGAGACAGCTCCAGTTAAAAAGATCAAAAGAGAAACGAGCACCTTGCTTTGTGAAAATTAATCTTGTAGTGAATCCAATAAAGGTATTTGTCCTGGAATAAAGGATTTCAGTAAAGTATTACTATTTTGAACAATTATTTTTTTTAATGAGGAAGAGATGCTCTATGTTGATAATGTGACCACTACCGTAGTCATTCAAATCAGATTAACACAATGTCTTGCATTATTATGTAAATGTCTACAGCATCTTCTGTGCAACCAGAAACAAACCTTACATGCAAGAATATTAAAATTAATTGGTTCAATTTTTCTTCATGATATTTTTGATTTATTCCATAGTTGTCTATACTGGAAAGATCTTGGGGTCAGCAAATGAAACAACCAAAACGACTGAAAGCAGAAGATACAGTTTCAGAAATAGAGAGAGAAAAGTTTATACGGAAGAAAGGGAACTTTGTGACGATGATTACCTGTGTATGTGCAAATTAACCTATCCATTTCCTCAGGGCAGGAATAATTTATTGGGCGTTTTGGTGTGATGACACATGGCCTTGGTAGGCCAGGGGATTGGTGGAGCAATACAGCATGTCAGAGTGGTGGGACAGGAGTGCAGGCCTGTGTTTGCCCACAAACAGGCACCGATTGTTCTTTTTCACTGAGGAAAAACAATCACAAATATGATCCCCAAACTATTGATAATAATTCTGGAATCTTGTAATAAAATAGAATAGGACTTTCAGTAATTATAAACTAATGGCCCCTGATTACAGGGAATAGCAGCTCCTTGTCTAAGATATTGAAGCATCCTATGCCAGCCTGCAGCAGGACCTGGACAACATCCAGGCTTGGGCTGACAAGCGGCAGCTAGCATTCAAACTTATGAACAGGAAACAATGACCATCTCCGAAGAATTGACGGTGCAGCCAGAATTAAGTTAGGAGTCAGCATGGTTTGGGAAGGGGTGTGGGGAGAAGATGATGGCCTAACTGAAAGGGCAAATTTGAGAAGTGACACTGTCCCCTAGTGTGATTTGCCTGATAGTTTAGAGGGACTTATGTTACTGGATATGCAGGTTGAACTTCATTCAAAGAATGAGGAAGCTATAGGAGGTAATTCAGCCTCCTTGTGCAAAATTCCCTTGCTGCCCACGCCTAATCTTATCTGGTGCGGCACAGCCTGGAGATACTGTTGACAGTTTTTGCAATGCTGTTGTTAATTGTGGTCAGTACTCCCTTCTTGGAGTAAAGAACCGAACATGTCGCCCAGAACAAGCCCTTGTATACAACAGAGTGGGGGAAGATCTGACTGGCACTGGGTGTCATTTTCATAGAGGGAAGATGCCCCAAGTGTTTTCCCCAGCTGATAGACCATGGAAATATTGTACTTGTGTGTGGAGACTGAATTGCAATCAAACAATGAGGAAAATCAAATCTACGACAGATAATCTATCCTTTCTCAGTACTAGCACCTTTCACCTTCATGAACACTGACTAATGAATTGAGATCCTGATCCATCTTTAATTTGTATTTTATGTGTTAGTTTGTGAAGACTGCGAGACATTTTTTATTGAAGAATGCCCTGTGCATGGTCCTCCAGTGTTCATAAAGGACACGGTGGTGGAATTCAGTCAGCCAGACAGAGCACGTTTAACCCTTCCGGAGGGTCTCAGCATAACGACTTCAAAAATTCGAAAAGCTGGTCTTGGTGTATGGAATGAAGGGCAGGTTATTCCCAAAGGCATTCACTTTGGACCCTATGAAGGAGTAGTATCAAATGAAGAAGCAGAGGCTGTCAGTGGGTATTCATGGGCGGTAAGTGACTACTGTCGTTATCAAGTTCCTTATTTTGTAAAAAAGTTCAGGACTTATTGGAATTTATTTTCTATAAATTATCCAAGGTTCCCATTCCTGGTTGCTACTCAGTGAGTCCTACTGGTAGACAGCGAGTGAAGACAGAATTAATCTTTGCTGTGAGGCCTCTTGTGTTCACTTAGCCTGTCAACACATGGAAATGTTCACAAATGAAGAATGGATTACTGGGTGTGTTTATTGTAGGGCTGGGAGCAGCCACGGAACTACCCGAACATGACTCACCACCATCAGGAAGCAAGAAAGCAAACATGCTCCTATCTGACTGAAACCCACCAAACACCACCACAGAGGAAACAATTGCAATTCACCCCACTGAGACGAAAGGTGTATCAAAGTTCACAGCACCTTCCCCACAGCTGATAGTGTCAGTGCTGAGAGAAAAATCCTCTCACCCCACTGAGGCCATAGCAGACTCCCAACTATTTATAAAAACTCTGCCACCTGCCCCGCCCCCAGCTGAGGCAGCATGTTCACACTCTGAAACAAAATCCCTCACTAGAATTCCTCCCCACCCCCCTGCCAGCTGAGGCAATTATTGAACTCCGTGACCGCGAATTCTGAAGTTTCAGCACTGGCTAGTCAGGCTGGTTTTGCTGAGAAATGGTGGCTGCCTTGCTTTCGGTGGGTCCTGCGGTGGCTGCCATTTTGCGAGGTCGGTAGTGCTGCCGTTGCCTGCGCATGCCCCAGATAGTTAGATGAGACAATTCGTCACATCAATGGGCTGGATTTTCTCAATGGAGACAAGTTGGAGGCGGGACTGTTGCTTGTGTCAATGTCCCATCTCTACCCTCGTCTGACCAACCAGAAGGATTTTCCCCTGATTGACCTTGTTAAGCCCGCCCTGCTGGCTCAGCAGGCCAATTAGGGAGGAAGTCACTGACAGAGCACGTCAACGTCAGACGTGCTATCTGTCAAGACTTCTTGAAAGAAAAAATATCAGCGTTTGACAGCTCTGTGAAGCTGTCAAACACTGACATTCTCTGTAGTTTGATGAGTACTTATGTCCAGGACTCATCAAACCTTTCAATTTGTGGATTTCACATGGCTGTTTGTTCGGAGGATCCAACAGCCAGTTTGTGAAATCGACACGGAGAATGTCGGGTCTCCCAATCCAGAGAGGATGAAGGCTGTAGGAAGAAAACAAGGTAAGTGACCATTTTTTTACACTTGTCACTCACCTTACATACTTACCACTCCACACTTGCACCCATCACTCACCTCTACATCTTACTTCCAGGTACCTCCGACCGCCGAAGACCTCCTCCATGTCACCTCCAACCTGGCGTGGTTCTCCGAGGTCGGGAAGCCTTCAGCTGTGAAGGTAAAATGGCACTAATCCTTTTTTCTGCCTGTTAACAGGCAGTTAAAAGTATTTAATGCCTTTCCCGCCTCCAGGAGACGGGACCTGAAGCAGCACATCTTCCCGCCTCCTGGCATTTCTGCTACTTTACCGGCTGTCCTGCCTCCATGCCTGCCTCCTCGGGGCTTGGAAAATCCAGCCCAATGAGAGTCGAATGCTGGTTTGACACAATATCTGCCATTTTTGACATGCTACTCCATTTTGCATCCTCTCCCTATCACAACCAGCTGACTATACGTTCAGCAGCAGGAAGGACCTCCCAGGTCTGCTATTTAAAGGTATCATCAACAACTTACAGCTGACTTGCTTTTTGATCTGTCCTGGCTCTGGCACAATTTGTGCGGCTGTTTGGAGCTTTCTATAGTTATTTAATGTTGAGGTGACAGGGACCTTGCTACTCATTTAAAGGCTTCTGCTCACACCACTTGCTCCAAGTCATGGGGTCTCTACTTGCAGTCCCCCTCGTGCTCGAGTATGACGGAGATGGAGCGGAGGTCTTCCAAGAGCACTTCTTCTAACTGTGCTTAAGCCAGGAGCAGTGTATTAGGAGGCTCCGCTTCACCAAGGAGGCAGTCACAGAACTCTGCCTCCTCCTGCAGCTGAACATGCAGTCTTAGAGCTCAGCGGCTCTCCCAGTGGCCCTGAAGTCACCGTGGCCCTAAATTTTTTCGCCAGTCTGGACCAGGAGACTTAGCTAACATCTCCCAGTTTGCTGTCCATCGCTGCAACCAGGAAGTCACAAAGCTGTCTACTCCAGGAGAAGGGACTTCATTGTCTTCTCTCCAAACAGAGAGAAGTAGGAGGAGCGTGCATGTGGCTTTGCCAGGCTAGCGGGCTTCCTCATGGTGCAGTGTGGCATCGACTGCACACTTGTGGCTTTGCGGGCACCACATACCAATCCTGAGATACTCTGTAACTGCAAGGGCTACAACTCACTTAATGTGCACTTGTGGGACCATGTCCAGCACATCATGATGGTGAATGCCCGGTATCGTGGCAGCAGCCATGATGCCTTCATCCTGCACCAGACCGCTTTGCCAGCAGTCTTTGAACCACCACGTCAAACCCGAGGGTGGCTGCTTAGGGACAAGGGCTATCCACTCTGCTCCTGGCTGATGAGTTCCCTCCACAACCATACCAATCATGGCCAACACTCATATAACGACAGCCATGCTGCTATGAGGAGTCTCATCGAGCAGACCATTGAGGTTCTCAAGCAACAGTTCCACTGCCTTGACCGCTCAGGAGGAGCCCTCCAGTACAGGCCGGAGCGGGTTTCCCATTTCGCGGTGGTCTGCTGCATGCTCCACAACTTGTCCACATGAGGGCACAGCCCATGCCACCACGGGTCCATCAAGCCTGTCCCATACAATTGCGATGCCTTGTGTATCACAATATATACACTCCATCCCACCCAAAACCATAAATTACCAAGGCTAATTTGGGAAAGAAAAATCTGGGAAATTCCTTTCCAACCTAACTAGGTGATTGAAACTAGTCCAGGAGGTCACTCTGGTCCTGAATTCCCTGCAGTATCTACCGTCTGTAAGAGGTGATCTCTGCCCCAGCCAGAAACAAGTCCAGCTCTCACTTGAAAGAATTCAGCGAGTCCGTGTCCACCACACGAGACGGCAGCCTGTTCCTGAGGTCCACTATTCTATGGGAAAAGAACCTCGTCCTGACATCTAACCTAGATCTAGCCTTATACAACTTAAATTTGTGACCCCTAGTCCTTCCTAACCTATTTAATTTAAACAAACTATCAGCTGGAACACAATCATTCCCTTCACCCCTTCATTATCTTCTGAACCTCAATCAAATTCCCCTTAAGTCTACGCTTCCCTAAAGTGTAGAGTCCCAACTCTTTTAGCCTATCTTGATAACAAAGATGCTATCCTGATAAATAAGAGAGGAGGAGGAGGAGGAAGTGAGCAGGCAGGCAGCACATCCCCGATCCAGATGGGCTGTCCATGAGCACCTCAAGAGACTCTGGTTGCAGTGAGTGAAACCCCAGATCCCCGTTGCTCACCACTTCCCCATCTTACCATCCCTCTGTCACAGAACATCACAGCGTCCTCCTGGGCACAAAGCTGAAATGAGAGCCAGCACAAAACACACATTTCAAACATAATTTATAAATTTATCAAATTCAAATCAAAAGAACAAAGTCAACTAATCACCCTTGTGCATTACCTTAGTGTCTGTCTTAAGTGTGCCTTTTCCTACTCTAGTGCTCCTACAAAGTGCTCCCCCAGTGGCTGCAGCAGCTGGTGGAAAGCTGCTGACTTTCAGTGGGGAGACTACAGATGGGCCTGCAGGACGACCTTGAGCAGCTCTGGCCCTAGAAAGCCCGGCTATAGACTGCGCCACTTTGGTATGGGCGGCAGAAGTCTGGGCTGGCTGGTGCAAGTGCACTGGCAGGGTGGCAGTGGTGGGAGTACGAATGCTGTCTTCTTGCGAGAGGACAGCAGGTTCTTGCTCCACGGGGCCACTGCCACTCCCTCGGGATGGGGCCTCAGCACTATTAGCCACCTGTTGGAGCACAGATTGCTGGACTGCTGTGACAATCTGCAAGCACTTTTCCACACTCGTAAACCCAGCCACAATGGCATCAGTCTGAGCTTGCGGGGCAACAAGTTGAGACTGCAGGAGAGCAGTCTGCGCTTCCACTGCAGCAGTGAGACGTTGGGTCGCTTCTGTTGTGCTACAATGGAAATGTGAGTTCGCCCATCACACCCAGCATCACGGTTGGGTCAACAAGTTATCTAATTGAGTTGCCCATTATTTCCACCCTGGAAATCATGGGCTCCAAACCCAACACAAAAACCCATAATATTGGAGCCGGACTCCTCCATGCTGCTTGACACTGACCAGAGGCTCTCTGGCAGGCTTGCCATTACACCAAGCATTTCTGTGTGCATGCCCATCACCCTTCTTCTGAAGGCTACCCCATCGAGAATATCATCTGAGTCCTGTGCAGCAGAACTCGTGCATAATCTCATCCTGCGGGGAGCTGGCACCCGAGCTACACTTTCCCCCTGGCTTGGCTGCAGCCCACTCATGCCTGGTGATTCACCACGTGCAGATCCTGCCTCTATACTACCACCTAAAGTACGGGCAGTGCCATTTGCTGAGCTGGTGTCTGCGAGTGTCAGTTCCAGTGCTGCTGTGTCTTCTTCTCCTCCATCACTCTCCTCCTCCAGAACTTCAGAGACAGGCTGGGCTACTGACAGTGCTTGGGTATCTGAAAGGAGAAATGTACAAGGGTTGGGTTGTGTTGAAGTAGGAGGGAAATCCAGATATCCATGCATACACCATCAGCAGCATGCAAGTGAAAAGAGATTGTGGGATGAGGGATAGTGGGCTGTGAGAAGAAGGATTAGGTATAAGCATACCGTCATCATCAGCAATGTTTTTCACTTCCGCGCTCACCACGGACTCTGTCACTGCCCCAACAATTATTGCGAGCTCTACTTCCTTCAAGTCCATGAGGTTCTCAATTCTGACTTACCCTTCTTCTTACTTCTTAGGCGGAACCGAGGATGACTTGCTTCCACATTAAACATGAGTTCTCAGGTGACTGATGAGTCCAATGCAGGACCTACAGTCTCTGTCACAGGTGGGGCAGACGGTGTTTGCAGGGACGGGTGGCTGGGGTGCTTGGGTTGACGTGCACTCCTTGTGCTGCCTGCGCTTGATTGCCGCTTCCTCCCGGCGAAGAGACTCTAGGTGTTCAGTGCCTTCCCGGATGCTTCTCCTCCATTTTGTGTGGTCTTGGGCCAGGGATTCCCAGGTGTTGGTGGGGACGTTGCACTTTTTCAAGGAAGCTTTGAGGGTGTCCTTGAAGCATTTCCTCTGCCCACCTGGGGCCCTCTTGCCGTGTCAGAGCTCCGAGCAGAGTGCTTGTTTTGGGAGTCTCGTATCGGGCATGTGGAAGATGTGACCTGTCCATTGGAGCTGATCGAGCGTGGTCAAAGCTTCGAGGCTGGGAATGTTGGCCTGAGCGAGAACACTGATGTTGGTGCGCCTATCCTGCCAATGGATTTGCAGGATCTTGCGGAGGCAGCATTGGTGTTACCTCTCCAGTGCTTTGAGGTGCCTGCTGTAAATGGTCCATGTCTCTGAGGCATACAGGAGGGCGGGTATCACTGCTGCTCTGTAGACCATGAGCTTGGTGCCGGGTTTGAGGTCCTGGTCTTCAAACACTCTCTTCCTGAGGCGACCGAAGGCTGCACTGGCACACTGAAGGCGGTGCTGGACTTCGTCATCGCCGTTTGCCATTGTTGACAGTACTGCCAACCGATGAACCTTCACCCATCTGCTGGTGCTGCCGGAGGTTGTGCGCCAACTTGGCCTGCAAGAGATCAGGAAGTGTCAGTGAGTGTGGTACAATATGTTTGGGTGATGTGCCTGCCATGGTTGAATAGCTGGCAATTTGTGCAAGGTGTGAGATGTGGGTGTAAGTCTTGCAGCAGTGGTAAGTGTGTGAGGTATGAGTGGTGCTGGCTAGAGATTGTTGGTGGGGGTGTGGTGCATTGAACAGTGTGTGCGATTAATGGCACAGATGGTGGGATATGGTATTTGAAGATGCATTTACTCACCGTGACCAGTCGTGTGAGGTCACTAAACATTTTGCAGCACTGGATCCAACACTCATCATACTGACGGCTTCAGCAGTCTCCACCCACAGCCTTCTTGTGTCCGCGGGCCTCCTGCCCCCTGTTGGTAGAGGACCTGAGGATGTCATAGAACCTCCAGGATCAAGGCCCCCAGTGCCACATCAGAAAATCTCCTTGCCCTTTTTCTTGGCTATTGGGCCATGGTTTTCTCCACAATGACAATGAGGTGTTTGTGCAAAAAAGCACTTCCCCTGTATTAGAGCCTTGAACAAACTTTATTGGCCACTAGACTCCACCCAATATTGGCCCCTGAATCAGCACTAAGACAATCAGCAGCACATTTCAGTGCTACAATCATTATAATGAGCAGGCAGCATGAATTTTATGTGCTGCCTGCACTACTTTGAACGGGCGTGGGCACATCGTGCTGCCCGCACCTGTTTTTGGGCCTTATCCAATTTCTAGGCCTCTGTCTATTGATTCCCCACTCCTGTTTTTGAGGAATAGAGTCTGTTGGAAATGGATGGCCTTGTAGCTGTTATCATTTTAATCCAATGGCTTTGTACTGGAGCCAAGGTCAACTAAGAATGAGCCTACGTTCCAGTCCCTTGTACTTTGTTCATCTTCTGATTAATTTAGTCCTGCTGCTCTAATTCAGGTATTATCCTATTAAAGCAGTTCCAGGAGATTCCCAGAGCCTGCTGTCATTGTATTTATGGACAGAGGTGAGTCAGGTGTCACCTCAACCAACTCTCATCATTCCTAGTTTCAGAATGCATTGAACAGCAGTTGCCAAATCCTTGGCGCTCTGACAATGCAGTAATTCAGGGACCTTTCCCGACTTTACAAAGCTTCCTGAAACTGTTCAGCACCATTATACTATTTTTTGAGCTCCTATGCTACATCATTTCAGTCCCAGCCATCATGCTGATCTGGGCACTCGGATGAAAAGGTATAATCACAGGACACAGGTAAGAGGAAGGTCAATTTTTACTCAAAGAATTGGGAGGCTATGTACTAGAATCTTGCAATACGTGTTAAGCCTAATATAAAGATAAAGTTGCTTTTAAAATTTTTATTAATTCAGTCTTTTTATCAAAACACCTTTCTGCAGATTAGCAAATCCAACAGGGATTTTGAATACATTGATGCGAAGGATGAATCTACATCAAATTGGATGAGGTGAGGGAAGACTGATACCATATAGTGAGGATCACAAGATAGTAACGGATGAAGAAGATCATTTGTCCCATTTCATTTGATCCATCCAGTACAATATCCCACCCAACAGCCAGTCAGCCTCATTCTGGGTGGCTGTGGCCGAGAAAACGAGCCAAAATTCTCAATCAGCTCGAGGCGTTAATTTCAGCAGGAACTCCGGGAAACCCATATTTCTGGATCGCTGCACCTCCCCCACCCCCTGTCAGACACTCCCTCCTTGGAAATATTGGGGCCATTGGGGGAACAATTCAGTTGTTTGCGCCTCCCGTTAGTGCCTTAAGAGGGCGCTAATGGGGCGCAAAGCAACTAGCGCCCGGGTGCGACGATGTTTGCGCCGCTCGCTAAATTAAGCAGACATTTTGCAGCAGCGCTAAACACTACCGCCACGATCTCCTGCGCCGGCAGATAGTGACGTCAGTCGAGTGCGCAACGCCACGTTAGTGCCCTGGACTGGATATTGAGTGGCGCCCCCTGCTTTACCACCTGCCGCTAGCAACGACAGGTTGAGGGGAGCGTTATGCTGTCAGAAGGGGACTAGGGGAGCGCTATTTAAAGGCGACCGCTTGCTGCCTTTTTTTGTCTGACATTTTTGCACCACGCATTCTGAGAGAGAGAGAGAGAGACTTCTGGGGAGATTCAACGCTGTGTGAAGGAGTTTTGAGTACTGAGCAGCACTTTGCAGGTTTATTTTGATTTGCCCTTCCTTGCTTCGCCAGCACTCTGAGGTAGCGCCTCGCTCCTCGGCCTTTGCGCCTTAAGACAGGTGTGAAGTGCCTGATTTAGCGCTCCAATCACCTCCAGGGGCGATGAAAGCCAAGTTTGCTGTCGGAGGCGATGATTAGCACCAGGCGCTAAACTTTGCTCACGGCCAATAATGGCGCCCCAAACGGGGCGATACTGAATTTTTTCCCATTATCTTTCGTATCTACACTGAGGGCTAGATTTTCGGGGAGCCGTCAGGCGGGGTTTCAGGCATGTGTGGGGGGGGGGGAAATCCCAAATTTGGGGGCCCCGACACCAACCCGCCCAATACCCAGCCCCATGTAAGTTTCAGGGGCGGCGGGTACCCGCCCAGCACTGGGACCCGCCGAAACCAGGCGGGAAGGGATTAGTGCCAATTAACTGCCTATTAACAGGTAGTTAACAGGCATTTTTTAGCCTAATCCCTATTTTGAGGGGTTTCGTGTGGGTTTCCTGACGGCTCCAAATCACGCCAGGTTAGTGAGGCGGGCCGTCGGGTTGAAGTAGTTGGAGGGGTCGCGATATCGGCGCTCAGGTAAGTGATGGGTGCATGAGTGCGAAGGTAAGTGTGTTTGGTGTGTCTAAAGTGTGTAAAGAACTTTTACCTGTACTTATCTTAACAGCCTTTCTTCCTGTAGCCATCGGGAGTCCATCACTCAGCCGGAACTGAAAGCTGAACGGCTGCGATCTGTCAAAAGTGACAGTCTTCAGCTTTGAGTGCTGGTGACAGTTTTAACTGAGTCTGCATAGAAGGACTCCGCTTAGAACTCAGAGTGTCAGTGTTTCACAGCTTCAAACAGCTGTAAAACACTGATATTTCATCTGTCAAGAACTCCTGACAGATGAAATTTCAGTCTGTTACGTCACCTGTTGCCGGGTGGCCCTTAATTGGCCTGCTGAGCCCGCTGGGCGGGCTCAACAAGGTCAATCAAGGGAAAATTGCGTCGATTGGCCGGACGTCGAAGTAGGCGGGTCAAAAACCCGAAAGGGGAAGTCCCGCCTTCTTCCCAACAGGTTCGGCAAAATCTACCCTTGAGTGTCCTCTCCTGACAGTATGTTTGAATTTGAAATTTGCCCATGGCTGGGGACATGTTCTCTCATTCTAACTCACTATACTAATATGCTTTACATTCTGTATTCATTTCACAATTTTAACTTATTTTTGGCCACTTAAATATTTGTATGTTATGTTCCAGGTTTGTTAACTGTGCCAGAAAGGAGGAGGAGCAGAAGCTTGTAGCCTTTCAGCACTGCGGCAAAATTTATTACAGGACCTGCAAGACTGTTCCTCCTCGGTGCGAGCTGCTGGTCTGGTATGGTGATGAATATGCCAAGGAACTCGGTATCAAATGGACCACAATGTCGGTGGCAAAACAAGAACCAAAATGTAAGGATTCTGACCAAAATTGGGAACTGTAGCCAAAGTATCATTTGTTTTCTGTTACAGTCTCAAAGGTGTTTGATAAAGTGCGATGTAATAGACTTGTTAGCAAAATTGAAGCCCATGGGACCATGGGATCAAAGGGGGAATGTTAGCGTTGATTCAAAATTGGCCATGAGACAGAAAGCAAAGAGTAGTGCTGAATGGTTGTTTATGAGACTGGAGGGAAGTATACAGTGGTATCCCCCAGGGGTCAGTATTAGGACCCCTGCTCTTTATGATCTGGACTTTGACAATTGGGGGCATAATTTCAATGTTTGCAGATGGCACGAAGCTTGGAAACGTAATAAACAGTGAAAAGGATAGTAGAAGTTTTCAGGAAGATGTAGATAGACTAATGAAATGGGAAGTCACATGGCAGATGAAATTTAATGCAGAACAGTGTGAAGTGATGCATTTTGGAAGGAAAACTGAGGAGAGGCAACAGACACCTTGGGATTCACATACTCAAATCTTTGAAGGTGGCAGGGCATATTGTTAAGTCTATTAATAAATTATTTGGGACCCTAGGCTTTAGCAATAGAGGCATGGAGTACCAACGCAAGGAAATTATGGTAAACCTTTATAAATCACTGTTTAGGCCTCAGCTAGCGTATTGTGCCCAAATCTGTGCACTACACTTTAGAAGGAATGTCAAAGCCTTAGAGAGGTTGCAAAGGAGATTTACCAGAATCATACCAGGGATGGGAGGCTTCAGTTATCTCATAGTAAAGGATCCTCTGGGAAAGAGTGATCATAATATGATAGAATATCACATTGGGCTTGAGAGTGAAATACTTATGTCTGAACTAGTGTCTTAAACTTAAATAAAGCCAATTATATAGGTATGAGTGGTGTGTTGGCTATGGTAGATTGGGAAATTAGATTAGAAGAACTGATGGTAGATAAGCAGTGGCAAACATTTAAAAACATATTCCAATATTATCAGTGAATATACATTCCGTTGAGAATTAAAAGAGGCTTATAATGTTGCAAAGAATAGTAATAAGCTTTAGAGACCATCAAAGAATGACTAAAACATTGATAAAAAGGGACAAAATAGAATAGGAGAGTAAAGTAGCAAGAACTATAAGAACAGATTGTAAGAGTATCTACAAGTATGTAGAACAGAAGAGAGTAGCAAAAGTAAGCATTGATCTCTTAGGAGCTGAGACAGGAGAAATTATAATGGGGAATAAGGAAATGGCAGAGACCGTAAACAAATATTTTGTATCTGTTTTCACAGTAGAAGACACAAAAAACATACCAAAAATAGTGGGGCACCAAGGGGCAAATGAAAGGAAGGGAAATGATTAAGAACAGTAGAGAAAAAGTACTTGAGAAAATAATGGGACTAAAAGCCACCACATCCCCTGGACCCCTACATCCTCGGGTTCTACAAGAGATAACTGCAGAGATAGTGGGTGCATTGGTTGTGATTTTCCAAAATTCCCTAGATTCTAGAACAGTCCCAGCGGATTGGAAGGTAGCAAATGTAACACCGCTATTCAAGAAAGGAGGGAGAGAGAAAACATCGAACTACCGTCCAATTAGCTTGACATTAATTGTCGAGAAAATGCTGGAATCCATTATTAAGGAAGTGGTAACAGGGCATTTAGAAAATTGTAATATCATTAGGCAGAGTCAACATGGTTTTATGAAAGAGCAATCGAGTTTAACAAATTTATTAGAGTTTTTTGAGGATGTAACTCGCAGGGTAGATAGTAAATTTGGATTTCCAAAAGGCATTCGATAAGGTGCTACATAAAAGGTTGTTATGCAAGATAAGGGCTCATGGGGTTGAGGGTAATTTATCAGCATGGATAGAGGATTGGTTGACGGACAGAAAACAGAGAGTAGGGATAAACGCATCATTTTCGGGTTGGCGGGCTGTAACTAGTGGGGTGCCGCAAGGATCAATATTTGGGCCTCAGTTATTCACAATTTATATTAATAACTTAGATGAAGGGACCGAGTGTAATGTATCCAAGTTTGCTGACGTTACAAAACTAGGTGGGAAAGTAAGCTGTGAGGAGGGCACAAAGAGCCTGCAAAGGGGTATAGACAGGTTAAGTGAATGGGCAATAAGGTGGCAGATGGAGTATAATGTGAGGAAATCTGAGGTTATTCAGTTTGGTAGGAAGAATAGAAAAACAGAATATATTTTAAATGGTGAGGAACTATTAAATGTTGGTGTTCAGAAAGATTTAGGTGTCCTCATACAGGAAGCAGAGTTAGCAAGCAGGTACAGCAAGCCATTAGGATGGCAAATGGCAAGACGGTCTTTATTGCAAGAGGGCTGTAGTACAAGATTAAGGAAGTCTCGCTACAATTGTGCAGGACTTTGGTGAGACCACACCTGGAGTACTGTGCACAGTTTTGGTCACCTTATCTGAGGAAGGATATACTTGCCTTAGAGGCGGTGCAACAAAGGTTCACTGGATTGATTCCTGGGATGAGCGGGTTATCCTATGAGGAGAGATTGAGTAGATTGTGCCCATACACTGGAGTTTAGAAGAATGAGGGGTGATCTCATTGAAACATATAAGATTCTGAGGGCGATTGTAGGGTAGACTGAGAGGCTGTTTCCCCTGGCTGGACAGTCGAGAACGAGGGGGCATAGTCTCAGGATAAGGGGTCGGCCATTTAAGACTGAGATGAGGAGGAATTTCTTCACTCAGGGAGTTGTGAATCTTTAGAATTCTCTGCCCCAAAGGGCTATGGATGCTGAGTCATTGAGTATATTCAATGCTGAGATAGATAGACTTTTGGAATCTAGGGGAATCAAGGGATATGGAGATCGGGCGGAAAGTGGAGTTGAGGTCGAAGATCAGTCATGATCTTATTGAATGGTGGAGAAGGCTCGAGGGGCCGTATGGCCGACTCCTGCTCCTAATTCTTATTGTTCTTATATAATATAACATAAAAACAGAAAATGCTGGCAATACTCAGCAGGTCAGACAGCATCTGTGGAGAGAGAAACAGAGTTAACGTTTCAGGTCGATGACCCTTCGTCAGAACTCTTATGTTCTTATGTTATGTATAGAGACTAAAGAAGCTGGGGTTGTTCTCCTTATAATACTCCTGTGAAGTGCCTTGTGACGTTTTACTACATTAAAGGCACTATATAAATGTAAGTTGTTGTTGTTATTTATAAAGATACAGTGAGCTTCATTGCACTGTTGGGGCCTCTGCAACTCCCAGCCAGTTCCCCTGCTCTTTTATTCAACACTTGCTGTTTAATTTTCTGTCCTGTTTTAAGAAAACTGATTTTCACACTGGTTTATAAAAGTTATTGAAAGAGTATTGATATCTACCTTGTTCCTTGGAGGATTTCAAAGACTGAATGTATGAACCTTGAAATCTTTGGTAGTATTTGTAAAGTCTGTGGGTTGTGCAGTTAATAAATACACAGACTTCAGAAGTAACAAACAAACAGGTCTTTACTATTTGGAGGTCCGGGCGAATCTGCCCCAGCAATCATGCCACAACACTTATATACTGGTGTGGTCACTATCGGTATTACAGTATACAGAAGCCAAACAAATAGTGCCACACCTAAAGTAGTTCCCTTAAAGGTGAACGGTTACATTCAATAGTTCCCTTAAAGATAGACGGGTACATACACTACAATCCTCCCTTTTTAGCTTATTACTTACAGAGTCCCCATTAAACATACATATCTTCAAATTCCTATAAAACAAATTACAGATATAATCTCGGTGGAGTCAATGTCATATAAAACAATTTACAAATATAATCTCGGTGGAAACAGTTCACAGGTTCAGTCTCTGCGGAAACAGTTCATAGATTCAGTCTCTGATCTTGACTCATTCCGAACAACATTTCTTTGGTGTAGCCGGTTCACCTGGCTAGCGTGACTCCTCCATAGCTTTTTTCTTGACGTAACAGCTTGAACTTTCGTCCTGTTGAACCAGCAGTGCGGACTTTTACAACCAACTGGCTGTCTTGACATTTTCCAGTTTTTCAACTAATTTAGCTCCTTTCGTAATGTCCCGCCTGGACTGGTAGAAGTGCTAATATTTTAGACAGTTATTATCTTCTGCTTCTTCTTTTTCTTTTCTGCCTTTTTGAAACTCTCGGAGCTCCTTTCTCGGCTGCCAGCTGTAGTGCCACCAACTCTCTATGTTCCTTAGACCTTAAGTGCTTCATCCGGATTTCAGCACTTTGAGAGTTTTCATCACAAGCTGGGCAGACCACATCCTCGTAATATTCAGTGTCACTCAACAGGTCATGGTAATATTCAGGTTCGTCCTGAGTTAGGCCAGCGAGAGAGACTTCTTCTTCCTCCTCACCCGTCTGGACGTTAGCTGACGGTGGTTCCTTCCCTAAACATCTTTCTTGAAAAGCCTTCTTCATGCATTCATATTCATCCCGCTCTTCCTGGGTTATCTGCCATTCCTTCACGACGGACCTCATTTGTGAGTTCAATACCTTCCTTCCCATCGGTAATTGCGTTATCAGGCTATTTAACCCTTCTACTGAAATAACGGTTTCCACATTCTTCTGTTCACCTTGACGTGATTCAATGTACTTTTGGCATCCTTGTAAAATTTGTGTTGCCACCTCAGCTATCTCTGTGACTTTTGAGAGCTCCGAACTCGTTCCCCCTGAAGATTGAAGCTCGTGTTCAGATTGTTCCCCTTGCCGAGTCTTGTCCTTCAGCATATGAAGGAGTTGGCCGACCGTTAACTCTTCCCTGGGAACACGGTGGATCAGAGTCTTCTCCATTTCATCCACCTCTTTCTCCAATACTTCCACCTTACGTTCCTCTTGAACTTTGGCTTTCAGCGCTCGGCAAAGTTGCGCCCTGATGCTCTCTAGTTCATGTTCAGGGACCATTCTTACAGTGTCCTGTTCTTCCACTGAAAGGATTCCCAGTTGAATCTGTTCTTCAAGTTGTTGAACCTCGGTCATTGCCGCCTCATACTTGTCTTGGGTGTCCTTCAATGTTTTTATAAGTTCTTGGACATCCTGTCTTTCATGCTCTGCCATGATTTTCACCTCCAATTGCTCATCTATGGATGGAGCTTCTATCGATGAGTCTGTCTTGGCCTTGAGTTCATCAAGAATTTCCTGCAGCCTTTGGACTTCTTGCTCATGTTCAACCTTTAGTTGTTCATATGCTTCTACTGAAACTAGCTTTTCGGAGGCTGCCGAGTTAACCCCCTCCAGAATTGTAGCCTGGGCCTGTTCATACTGTTCTTTCAACTTCTCACACTCTGCTTGTAAGGAGTCGTAGAGAAGAACTGGAATAAAATCCTGGCTCCCTGAAGATTCCTCTTCCTTTGGTTCATTCTGTAAATATTCTAGTTCCTGAACAGCCTCAGGGGAATGTGATTGGTATTTGACCACGATGGCTCTATGGTCGCTCTCTGCTTGAGCTAGCTGTCTCTGTAGTCTTTCCAGGTTCCCCCATTCGGTGTCCCAGAACTTTTCCATATTTTTCATCTCCTGTACGAGACGGTCACTCAACTGTTCTAATTGTTGTCGTACTTTGACATAAGTTTGCGTCCGAGCTCGGTGTTCTTCCGTCATGGATGAATCCTTTGCTTGAACAGGCTCAGAATTCTCTGTCAACCTGGAGTTCTGCTCTGCAGCTTTATTCTTCTTGGTCACATAAGTCCTTCTGCATGTCTTCGTTTTCTTTCCCATCGTCGGCAAGTCCCTTTTAGCCTTGTCTTCCATTTCCGACTTGGTCTTATCATCATCCATTCCAGAATCTGAGCTAATAGCTTGCACCGAGTCCTCCCTCATTATGGCTTTTAGGTAATGCCATTCCATGTCTATTTTCTTAATCCACTCCCGTCCTAGAAGTGGTGGTCCTCCCTCAGATAATACGTACAAGTTCATTCTTGGGTGTTCTTTACCCCTATCTCTCACCTTGACTCTTATTTTCCCCACGGGGTATACGTTATGCCCCGTGTATGTCTGTAATACGAACTTGGTATTTCTTAAAGGTATGCGAGAGAATAGCCGGTGGTAGTCCCTTTGGTTGATGACTGATAGAGCTGATCCAGTGTCCAGCTCCATTCTTACTTGGACTCCAGCTATTTTTAGTATGGCCCAGATGGCCTGTAGATCCGTTTCTTTACCCACATTGTGGATTCTCAGACTACCCAGCTCCTGGTTGTTTGGGTCTGAGTCTGAATTCTGTTCGTCTGAACTCTTCTCAGCCACCTTGTGTACCTTGTTGTACTTTTCTGGTGGTGGCTTCCTTTGATTATTGGTCTTTTTCCCGGACCGGCATACCTTCGCGATGTGACCCAGTTTGCCACACTTCCTACACTCTTGGTTCTTAAACCAGCATTGATTCTGGTCATGCGTTGTCTTCCCACAACGGTAGCATTTTGTTGTGCTTGAAGTAATTTGGTCCACCCCGAGTGCCGCCGCCTTTAGTTGCATTTCCGCCGTTCCTTTTGCTGTGGCTTCGTGCGATGCAGCTATAAGGACAGCCCTGTCCAGTGTGAGGTCGTTCTCTTCCAGTAGTCGCTTCTGCGTCCCTTCTTTGGACAATCCGCATACGAACTTGTCCCGCAGCGCTTCTGTCAGATTCCCTCCGAACTGGCAGTATTTCGCTAGCCTACGCAGTTCGACCAAGTATTCCGCATTGCTTTCGTCTTTCTTCTGCGTTCTTGCGTAGAATTTGAATCGTTCAGCCAGCATCAGCGGTGTGGGGTTCAAGTGGTCCTTCAGCACAGCCACAATCTCTTCGAAGGTCTGATCCGCTGGTTTATTTGGTGCTATTAGATGCTTCAAGAGCCCGTATGTTTTTGCCCCCATCGAGTTTAGCAATGTTATCGCCTTGTCGTCTTCCTCTATTTTGTTGGCTTCACAATAGATCTCTATGCGTTCCACGTACGTGGCCCAGTCTTCTATTTCAGAATTAAAGTCGTTAATATTCCCTCGCTTAGGCATCTTTCTTCCCTTGGGAGCAGCACCAGTATTTCTTTAAGTATTCTTATTTATTTGTTTGTTTCTAAGATGGTGGTTTTCCCACGAAATCGGCGGTTTCCCGCTCTTTCCTTCTCTCCCCGCCCACTTCAATGGCGGTATGTCAATCAAGATGGCGGTTTTCCCGCGAAAATGGCGGTTCCCCGCTCTTCCTTTCTCGCCCCGCCCACTTCAATGGCGGTTTCCCGCTTCTGGCGTCTTCTCCGCCTAATGGCGGCTTCCCGCGTTTCTTCCCGGTGGAAGGGGTACGCTTCCCCCACAGCGGACAGGTTCAGCCGCTGGCTGGCTACCGCACAGCTCCCCTTACTCGGCTATGTCTTTTCCTCCTGCCCGCACGGCTCTACCGGCGCTGGGTACACCCCGTTAACGGAGGACAGTTCAGCCGCTGGACTGGCTCTCGCGCAGTCTCTCTCTCCGTACCCGGCTCTGTCGCTCTCTCACCCGCACGTTCGGTGCTACCGGCCCTGGGTACCCCGTTGGTGGAGAACAGCTCAGCCGCTGGACTGGCTCTCGCGCAGTCTCTCACCCCGTTTTCGGCTGTGTCTCTCACCCACTCCCGCACGTTCGGTTTTGCCGGCTCTGAGTACCCCGTTGGTGGAGAACAGCTCAGCCGCTGGACTGGCTCCTCGCAGGCTCTCACCCGCACGGTTCCCGTTCGCCTCCCCAGCCCTCTCGCAGACCGGTGTTTCCCTCCCCGGCTGCGGCTGGGTTTCTCTTCCCGCGCCTACTCGCAGGCTCAGCGCTTCGTGGCTGCGGTCGCTGCCCGGATTTTTCCCGCCGATCGCTGTCCGGCTGTCACCCGACGCCGTTGGACCCGACTTTTGGCCGGCACAGCTCCCCCTCGACCGAGGTCGAGTGCTCTGCCCTTATCCTCCGGATACTTCCACACCTTCCCCTATTCACAGTCTCTTCGGCCGCCTTGTTTCTTGCTGGTCGGCTCACTCCGCACCGTGGCAGAAGGGTAGTCAGTGCCTGTTGCTGATACGCTTTTGTTGTTAGTCTTCCTGCTTTCTGATGTTGCAGCCTCGTGTTTTCTTTTGGTAGCACGACGAGGGCGGTTGTCTCTCTTCGACGCTCTTCGTTGCTTTTGGTAGTCTTGCCGCAGGGTACGATCGGACTCGTCGCCACTGTAAAGTCTGTGGGTTGTGCAGTTAATAAATACACAGACTTCAGAAGTAACAAACAAACAGGTCTTTACTATCGGAGGTTAGGGCGAATCTGCCCCAGCAATCATGCCACAACACTTATATACTGGTGTGGTCACTATCGGTATTACAGTACACAGAAGCCAAACAAATAGTGCCACACCTAAAGTAGTTCCCTTAAAGGTGAACGGTTACATTCAATAGTTCCCTTAAAGATAGATGGGTACATACACTACAGTATTCTTTAAAGGATGTGTTTATTTGCAACACCTAAAGCTCTGATTGGTTCCTTTGGATCACAAGTCCTGATTGCTGATTGGTCCCTTTGGAGGACAAGACACACCCAGCAGTTTCTCTGGAATGTGTAATTAGATCCTCCCAGCCTCCGTAATCAGTGACTTTGCAAAGTGTAATTCGAGCCATTCTGACTGCGTACTCCAGACAGAACAGAGCTCACTTGGAACAGACAGGGATCACCCTCGTGGGTTAAGACCATCTCCCACCCCCCAAACAACTTCCTGACCTCCTCCCCGCCCAACATCCTGACCCCCTCCCCACCCCACCCAACTTCCTGACCTCCTCCCCGCCCCACCCAACTTCCTGACCCCCCTCCCCACCCCACCCAACTTCATGACCTCCTCCTTACCCGACCCAACTTCCTGACCTCCACCCCTCCCTCTCTCTCTCCCCTCCCTCGCTCTCTCCCCCTCCAATCTCTGCTTTCTTTCGGCCTCCCCCCTCTCTCGATGCCTGCTCCCTCTCTGCCTTTCTCTCTGCCCGAATCTCTCTCCCTCTCTCTCCACGCCCCCAGCTTCCTCTGCCCCACTCTCTCTCTCTCTCTCCCACTCTCTCTCTCTCTCTCTGCCCCACTCTCTCTCTCTCCCACTCTCTCTCTCTGCCCCACTCTCTCTCTCTCTCTCTGCCCCACTCTCTCTCTCTCTCTCTGCCCCACTCTCTCTCTCTCTCTGCCCCACTCTCTCGCTCTCTGCCCCACTCTCTCTCTCTCTGCCCCACTCTCTCTCTCTCTCTCTGCCCCACTCTCTCTCTCTCCCACTCTCTCTCTCTCTGTCCCACTCTCTCTCTCTCTCTGCCCCACTCTCTCTCTCTCTGCCTCACTCTCTCTCTCTGTCCCACTCTCTCTCTCTGCCTCGCTGTCTCTCTCTGCCCCACTCTCTCTCTCTCTCTGTCTCTGCCCCTCTCTCTCTCTGGGACTGGGGTGTGGGGTCTGGGACTGGGGGCGGGGCTGTGACTGTGGGCTGGGGGCGGGGCTGTGACTGGACTGGGGGCGGGGCTGTTACTGTGGACTGGGGGCAGGACTGTGGCAGGACTGGGGGGCGGGGCTGTGTCTGGGGGCTGTGAGCAGGGCTGGGACTGCCCTTTAAATCTCCACACACTATTGATGATTCCCCCCTCACCACTTCATTCACTGGAGGAGGCTCTAAATTCACTATATTAACATCTAAAGAGCCCTGCGTTTACACTGAAATAACCACAAATTGTACTACCAAAAGATACTTCTAGATGATTCATTGCACTGACAATTTCTCTTTCTTCCTTCTCCAACAGGGCAACAAGTGCACCGAGATGAGTGCCATCCTTGCCCACATTGCAATGTTGCTTTCACCACTGCAGATTTTCTTCAGAAACACATCAGAAGACATCCAGAATCCAGTGGACAAATTTCAGCAGGGCAATCTCCTCCTTCCAGCATAAAGTATCTTGCACAACGCAAAAATGGGCAGGGATCGTTCACACAAACTGTCCACAGGAGAGAATGTATAAAATCAGGAGATTTTCACCTAGACCAGCAGATCCACACAGGAGAGAGGCCACATAAATGTAGTGAATGTGGAAAGAGTTTCACACGGGCAGGGGACCTCCATAATCACGAGCGGATCCACACAGGAGAGAGGCCGTATAAATGTGCTGAATGTGGAGAGAGTTTCGCACAGGCAGGGCACCTCCATAATCACCAGCGGATCCACACAGGAGAGAGGCCATATAAATGTAGTGAATGTGGAAAGAGTTTCACACAGGCAGGGAGCCTCCACAAACACCAGCGGATCCACACAGGAGAGAGGCCGTATAAATGTGCTGAATGTGGAGAGAGTTTCACACGGGCAGGGCACCTCCATAGTCACCAGCGGATCCACACAGGAGAGAGGCCGCATAAATGTGCTGAATGTGGAGAGAGTTTCACAGAGTCAGGGGCCCTCCATAGACACCAGCGGATCCACACAGGAGAGAGGCCGTATAAATGTGCTGAATGTGGAAAGAGTTTCACACAGACAGGGGACCTCCACAAACACCAGCGGATCCACACAGGAGAGAGGCCGTATAAATGTGCTGAATGTGGAGAGAGTTTTGTTTACATCTATCAGTTGAAAGCTCACACGTGCTTTTAAACCTGCCGTCATTGTGGGGAATTCTTCAAGGATTCAACAGCTTTCAAAATTCACCTGAGAAAATGTTCCGAAACATAATGAAGAGAACGGTAACCAATTTATAATTTGACTAAGTTTAAATATTTCTTTCTATTTGAATGGCCTTCAATAACCACTAGTTATCTCAAATATTACTCATATTTATAATTCTTACCTTTCACTCTTTATGATAATATTTGTGTGTGGATTAAGATGGAATATAAGGGTAAATTCCACAATTCCTCGCTCCCAGTGAGGATTGGAGATTTGGGGCTCTGTTGCTGTAGCCTAATGTCTGATCCTCTCGTTCTGAAATTGTATCTTCTGACTGGGATTTCAAAATGTTCCCTCTGATATAAACTGCAGCATCTGCAGAATGTGTTTAATCTCCGTGAGTCTTTGTCCCACCGAGCTGTCACAGCCCCTTTATTCTGATGGTGAGAGATCGTTGGGATCGATGCTGTCTTTATGCAGTCTGATTAAATCTGTGTTGGTAAAGGTGCCTATCACAAAATATACTGTGTTAATAAATATAGTGACTGAAAAATTGTTGCCCATGAGATTTCGTGAACAGATGTTCAGTAAAATGTTGTTATTGTAGTTTTCAAAGTTTAAGAAAGTGTCGGCAAGAGTTTAAGCAGAAGCTGAATTTGAAAATTGTAAAGTTGGTTGAAATGTGTAATTTATTTGACACAGGCTCGACAGGCCGAAATGTGATTTAATTTGTATTATTGTGTATTGTATTTAAAATATTTCCATGCAAACTGGTTGATGTGTCTACATTGTCCAAGTAAAATCTATGTTGGTGTACAGAGTTATTCAAACATTATTAAACAAGCAAATTGTGATCTGATTCATTGTCATTGAGCAGTTTATTTAATGCTAATATATTTTAGCCTCCAGCCGGTTATAGATAGCGGTCGAGGGCACAAAATTGTGAAAGATCAATTGTTTTACAAGATGGCTCCTGGGCTGGCAGCTCCCGAGGGAGCTCCTTGGCCATCCGTTGCCATCCTTTGCTCTTTCTCCCCCAGTCTCCTCTCTTCTGCTGTTTAAGTTCCCCATGCTCTAATAGTGGGTGCAACAAAAACACATGATCTGGTCATTATCACATTGCTGTTTGTGGGAGCTTGCTGTGCACAAATTGGCTGCTGCGTTTCCCACATTACAACAGTGACTACACTTCAAAAGTACTTCATTGGCTGAAAAGCGCTTTGAGACGTCCGGTGGACGTGAAAGGCGCTATATAAATGCAAGTCTTTCTTTTTATTCTGAAAATGACTGAATTGCCTCTGATCCGAGGGGAGTCAGGCGGAAGGTTTGTTGGCGGGGCGAGGTGCGCCGGCCGGTGGGTTTAGCGCGGGGACACGGGGCCGGAGGGAAGATGGCGGCGCCCATGTGAGGGGGAAAAGCGGCTTCTTGTTGTTTAAAAGAGGAAGAAAACCGGGTTTAAAAAACCCGCCGGAGACGCGGAGAAAGAGCCGCCCTGGGAGTGGGCACCTGCTAGTCGCCGATAAGGCCCCGGAGTTGGGGTAAGTGGGGCCGGAGAGGCGCCGGGAGCGGGAATGAGTGGGCGGGCTGGGCCCTGGAGACTAGGCCCAGGTCCCCTTCCTCTCCCCTCCCCCAGCCTCAGGCCCAGGACCCACATTCAGCCCAGTTCAACCTGAGCAGCACTTTCACATTCCACTCAAACTTCTCATTCACTTCAACCTCTTACACTTAGTCACACTTAAAAACATTAGCTCATTTTAACCCCTCTTTAATTTTATTGTAATCTATTTGATTTAAAAAAACATGATCTTAATTTCTTAAATATAAATTTATTTTCTATTTTTTTAAATCTAACCTTATTCAAAGAAAGAAAGGCTTGCATTTATATAGCGCTTATCCCTCAACCAACATCACTAGAAAACAGATTATCTGGTCATCATCACATTGCAGTTTGTGGGAGCTTGCTGTGTACAAATTGGCTGCCGCGTTTCCTACATTACAACAGTGACCACACTTCAAAATACTTCATTGGCGTAAAGCACTTTGGGATGTCTGGTGGTAGTGAAAGGTGCTATATAAATGCAAGTCTTTCTTTTAAATGTACTGGGTCCAGTCCGTGTGGTGAAGGTGCTCCCACAGTGCTGTTAGGAAGGGAGTTCCAGGATTTTGACCCAGCGACGATGGAGGATCGGCCGATGTATCTCCAAGTCAGGATGGTGTGTGACTTCGAGGGAAACTTGGAGGTGATGGTGTTCCAATGTGCCTGCTGCCCTTGCCCTTCTGGGCGGAAGGAGCCGTGTCCCGGAGCAGAGACGCACCCAGGGCCCAGTGCAGGAGTGTCCTGCAGGATCCCTGCAGGAGTGTCCAGGGACTGACCAGGGATGGGACGCTATTGTTCCATAGACAAGAAAGAGATTCGCATTTATATAGCGCCTTTCACATCCTCGGGACATCCCAAAGCTCTTCACAGCCAATGATGTACTTTTTGAAGTGTGGTCACTGTTGTAATGTAGACAACACAGCAGCCAGTTTGCGCACAGCAAGCTCCCACAAACAGTGATGTGATGGGAACACCACCACCTCCAAGTTTCCCTCCAAGTCACACACCATCCTGACTTGTAGATATATTGCCGTTCCTTCATCGTCGCTGGGTCAAAATCCTGGAACTCCCTCCCTAACAGCACTGTGGGAGGAGTACCTTCACCACACGGACTGCAGCGGTTCAAGAAGGCGGCTCACCACCACCTTCTCAAGGGGCAACTAGGGATGGGCAATAAATGCCGGCCTTACCAGCGACGCTCACATCCCATAAATCCATGAATAGATTAAAAATAAGACCAGACCATCTGTTTTTAGTGATTATTGGTTGAGTGATAAATATTAACCCAGGACACCTGGGATAACTTCACCTGCTCTTGTTCCAATAGAGGCTGCAGAGTCTTTTACGTCCACCTGAGGGGGCAGACGGGGCCTCAGTTTAACGTCTCATCCGAAAGACGGCAGCTCCGACAGTGCGGCACTCCCTCAGCACTGCCCCTCCGACAGTGCGGCACTCCCTCAGTACTGTCCCTCTGACAGTGTGGCACTCCCTCAGTACTGCCCCACCGACAGTGCGGCGCTCCCTCAGTACTGCCCCTCCGACAGTGCGGCGCTCCCTCAGTACTGCCCCTCCGACAGTGCGGCGCTCCCTCAGTACTGCCCCTCCGACAGTACGCGTTCCCTCAGTACTGCCCCTCCGACAGTGCGGCGCTCCCTCAGCACTGCCCCTCCAACAGTGCGGCGCTCCCTCAGTACTGCCCCTCCGACAGTGCGGCGCTCCCTCAGTACTGCCCCTCCGACAGTGCGGCGCTCCCTCATTACTGCCCCTCCGACAGTGCGGCGCTCCCTCAGCACTGCCCCTCCGACAGTGCGGCGCTCCCTCAGTATTGCCCCTCCGACAGTGCGGCGCTCCCTCAGTACTGCCCCTCCGACAGTGCGGCGCTCCCTCAGCACTGCCCCTCCGACAGTGCGGCGCTCCGACAGTGCAGAGCTCCCTCAGTACTGCCCCTCCGACAGTGCGGCGCTCCCTCAGTACTGCCGCTCCAACAGTGCAGCGCTCCCTCAGCACTGGCCCTCCGACAGTGCGGTACTCCCTCAGTACTGCCCCTCCGACAGTGCAGCGCTCCCTCATTACTGCCCCTCCGACAGTGCAGCGCTCCCTCAGCACTGCCCCTCCGACAGTGCGGTGCTCCCTCAGTACTGCCCCTCCGACAGTGCAGAGCTCCCTCAGTACTGCCCCTCCGACAGTGCGGCGCTCCCTCAGTACTGCCCCTCCGACAGTGCGGCGCTCCCTCAGTACTGCCCCTCCGACAGTGCGGCGCTCCCTCAGTACTGCCCCTCCGACAGTGCGGCGCTCCCTCAGTACTGCCCCTCCGACAGTGCGGCGCTCCCTCAGCACTGCCCCTCCGACAGTGCGGCGCTCCCTCAGTACTGCCCCTCCGACAGTGCGGCGCTCCCTCAGTATTGCGCTGGGAGTGTCGGCCTGGATTATGTACTGAAGTTTGTGGAGTGAGACTCGAATTTTTCCTGCCTCAGCCTCTAAGTGAGCAACGTTTACTTTTGCTACTCTCTTCCTTCCTACATACTTGTAGATGCTCTTTCAATCTGTTTTTATATTTCTTGCTACTTTACTCTCATATTCTATTTTCTCCCTTTTTATCAATTTTTGGTCATCTTTTGCTGGTTTCTAAATCTCTCCCAATCCTCAGACATACTACGATTCTTCACAAGATTATAAGCCTCTTCTTTTAATGTAATAATCTCCTTAACATCTTCAGTTGGCCTCGGATGGACCACTTTTCCTGTGGCGTGTTTAACTCTCCATGGAATGTACATTCGTTGAGAATATACCTCGAACTCCCTCGCTAACGGCACTGTGGGAGCACCTTCACCACACGGACTGCAGCGGTTCAAGAAGGCCCACCACCACCTTCTCAAGGGGCAACTAGGGATGGGCAATAAATGCTGGCCTTGGCAGCGACGCCCACATCCCATGAATGAATAAATAATACATTAAAATGGTGGGTTGGCAATGTGTCAGCCAGTGGCTCAGTAAGTAGCACCCTCGCCTCTGAGTCAGAAGGTTGTGGGAAGTCCCACTCCAGAGACTTGAGCACAAAAATCTAGGCGGACACTCCAGTGCAGTGACAGGGTCGGACAAAGTCAACATGGATTTACAAAAGGTAAATCGTGTTTGAATAATTTACTGGAATTTTTTGAGGATGTAACTGGTAGAATAGGTAAGGGAGCTGTGGGTCAGTGATCAGTGTGGGACGGGGTTGATTCGGAGGAAAGCAGAGTAACAGCAGCCTGGGCACACGGCAGGAAGGAACAAGATAAACGGGGTGTTCGAAGGGAGGAAGTGATTACCTTCTCAGCGTAAAACGAGAGACACCAGCAGAGGGAGATAGAGAGAGGTGTGACTGAGTACAGTGAGTGATACAGAGAGACACCAGCAGAGGGAGATAGAGAGAGGTGTGACTGAGTACAGTGAGTGATACAGAGAGACACCAACAGAGGGAGATAGAGAGAGGTGTGACTGAGTACAGTGAGTGATACAGAGAGACACCAGCAGAGGGAGATAGAGAGAGGTGTGACTGAGTACAGTGAGTGATACAGAGAGACACCAGCAGAGGGAGATAGTGAGAGGTGTGATTGTGAGTGATACAGAGAGACACCAGCAGAGGGAGATAGAGAGAGGTGTGACTGAGTACAGTGAGTGATACAGAGAGACACCAGCAGAGGGAGATAGTGAGAGGTGTGACTGAGTACAGTGAGTGATACAGAGAGACACCAACAGAGGGAGATAGTGAGAGGTGTGACTGAGTACAGTGATACAGAGAGACACCAACAGAGGGAGATAGTGAGAGGTGTGACTGAGTACAGTGAGTGATACAGAGAGACACCAACAGAGGGAGAGGCCATAAAAGATAACCAAAACCCGCTAGACGCCATAATAACAGAAAAAGAACTTCTTGAAAAACTCAAGGACCTGCGACCAGGAAAAGCTTGCGGGACAGACGGCATACTAAACGAGATGATTAAACACGCAGACGACAAACTGAAACTGGCTATCCTAAAACTCTTCAACTTGGTTCTGAGTGTCGGTTATTTCCCTGACATCTGGAACAAAGGACTCATAACGCCCATATACAAAAGTGGGGACAAAATCGACCCAAACAACTATCGAGGCATCTGTGTAAACAGTAACCTGGGGAAGGTATTCTGTAGCATCATAAACAAAAGACTTATAAACTTCCTTGAAGAGCACAATGTCTTGAGTAAAAGCCAAATTGGATTCCTGCCAAACTATAGAACATCCGATCATATCTTCACCCTACAGACCCTAATTGACAAACACGTTCACCATAACGAAAGCAAAATCTACGCATGCTTTGTAGATTTCCAGAAGGCTTTCGACTCCACCTGGCATGACGGTTTATTCCTGAAACTTATCGAAAGCGGGGTAGGAGGGAAAACATATGATGTAATTAAATCAATGTATACAAAAAATAAATGTGCAGTTAAAATTGGAGACAAACAAACAAAATACTTCCCACAGGGGCGGGGGGTGACGCAGGGCTCGCCAATCTCACCGACACTCTTTAATATTTACATTAATGGATTGGCAAAACTACTTGAACAATCTACAGCACCCGGCCTCACCCTATATGAATCCAAGGTTAAATTCCTCCTCTATGCCGATGACCTGGTTCTGCTGTCACCAACTAAGGAGGGTCTACAGCAGAACCTGGACCTGCTGGAGTCGTACTGCCAGACTTGGGCCCTGACAATAAATCCCCAAAAAACCAAAGTCCTTGTGTTCCAGCAAAGATCCAAACAACATGGACCCACAATAAATTTCACAGTAGGAACAACCAAAATTGAACAAACCACTCACTAAACATACTTGGGCTTAAAAATCAGTTCTACGGGGAACTTCAAACTGGCTGTGAATGAACTGAAAGAGAAAGCAAGAAGGGCTTTCTATGCCATCAAAAAATCAATCCAAATAGAAATCCCAATTAGCATTTGGCTCAAAATTTTCAAATCAGTAATTGAACCAATTGCACTCTATGGCAGTGAGGTATGGGGACCGCTAACACAACAAGATTTTGCAAAATGGGACAAACACCCAATTGAGATCCTACATGCGGAATTCTGTAAAAGTATCCTCCGGACTCAAAGGAAAACAGTAAACAACGCATGCAGGGCAGAACTAGGCCAATACCCATTAATAATCACTATCCAAAAAAGAGCCACCAAATTTTGGAATCACCTACAAATGAGCAACCCCCAATGCTATCACTACGACGCCCTGAAATGCCAAGAGCTGACCATAAAGAAGAATACCCTCAGTCAACTAGTCCTGGGACTCAATAAAGTAACTAATAACAATACTAACAATAACCAGTCCCAGGACAGTGACAGGGTAACACAAAGAATTCGACCCAACACAATCGTCGCTAAGCAAAAGGAAAAATATCTGTCATATTGGGCAGAAACAACAAAAACCCAAAGCAAACTCAATTGCTACTTGGCCCTAAACAGACAATACAACATAGCTGATTACCTGACCATGGTAAAGGATAACAAACTGAGAAGAACCTTGACAAGGTACAGACTTAGCGAACATAGCCTAGCGATCGAAAAAGGCAGACACAGGCAGACCAGGCTGCCAAGAGAAGACAGGATATGCTCTCACTGCAGTCAGGGAGTAGTTGAGACAGAGATGCACTTCCTCACAGCCTGTGGAAAATATCAGGGCATCAGAGAGAATTTCTACCAAAAATTCTCACAAATATGCCCTGAATTCAGAAATCTGACTGACAACCAAAAACTCCCATTCCTACTGGGGGAGGAGAGAAGCTGTGTAACACTGGCGGCACACTATGTTACAGCTTGCCATGAACAGAGGGACAACCAGTAAACTAAGACAAGAGTATATATAAACAAGGCGAATGTATATTTATAAACTCAGTGATATACCTGTTTATACACTGTGTGAATGGAACCGCGTTTATGTGTTCAACCATAAATGTATTTTGATGCTTTGGCAACATAAGATGTACCTTATCATGCCAATAAAGCGATTTGTATTGTATTGTATAGTGAGAGGTGTGACTGAGTACAGTGATGCAGAGAGACACCAACAGAGGGAGATAGTGAGAGTGTCTGAGAGAGCCAGACAGAGTGAATACACACGCTGAAGATGGGCTGCTGAATTTTTAGTGTTTTTAGTGTTTAAAGTGGGGAAAAAAAGGTTCATTTCAAGTTTAAAAAGGTTTTAAAGTTAAATTTAGTTCTAGTTAAGTTAGTTTAGTTTTGTTTAGTTAAGTTTAAGTTTAGTTTAGTCTAGATTAAGTAAGGAAGGAAAAGACCGCCAAAGAGACCACCAAAGGAAAAAAAAACCAGAGGAAATTAGAAAAAAAAAGCCAAAGCAATAAAGAAATAAGGGAAGAAATATACAAACCAAAGAACAGCGGCCGCACGGGGCCACAGCAGCAGCAGAAGCGAGGTGACTCGGCCACATCGGGAACCGAGGTGAGGTGACTCGACGAAGGCCGCACGGCGACGCAGCGGCAGCCGGAGCGAGGTGACTCGGGGAGGCCGCTTCGGGAAATGAGGCGAGGCGAATCGGGGAGGCCGCACGGAGACGCAGCGGCAGCCGGAGCGAGGTGACTCGGGGAGCCCGAGCGGCAAAAGAGACACGGCCCGATCGGCGGCCGCAGTCCAGCACCCGAGCGACGGCCGCAGTCCAGCACCCGAGCGACGGCCGCAGTCCAGCACCCGAGCGACGGCCGCAGTCCAGCACCCGAGCGACGGCCGCAGTCCAGCACCCGAGCGACGGCCGCAGTCCAGCACCCGAGCGACGGCCGCAGTCCAGCACCCGAGCGACGGCCGCAGTCCAGCACCCGAGCGACGGCCGCAGTCCAGCACCCGAGCGACGGCCGCAGTCCAGCACCCGAACGGCGAACGAGGCACAGCCCGAGCGGCGGCTGGGATAGAAAGCCCGGAAAAGGCCCGAGGAGCCAGGCCCAGAGACATCGGAGGAGAAGGGGAGCAACCAGAAGGCTCCCAGAAGCAATCCAAGACTGTGAGTACAGGGCCCAGGGAGGGAGACTGAAGCCAGGGAAAGGCCCGAGGAGCCAGGCTGAGACAGAGGCCCAGAGACCTCTGAGGGGGAGGGGAACAGCCCGAAAGCACCGGGAAACAGCGGCTCACAGACTCAGACCTGAGAAGGGTGAACTCAGGAGCCGAGGCTCAGGGACCACGGGGTCGGAGAGGGGGACCGGGAAAGTTCGCGAACTGGGAGAGGGAAACACCAAACCCGGGCCCCAGAAAAGCTTATTCTAAGATCAACAATACTTTACCAAAAATGAGCGAATCAGAAGATCCACAACAGCCCCGCTTCCAGATTCCCCCCAACACCGCAAAAAAAGCTATAAAAGCGATCAAGCATGATCAGATGAGAGAAAAGCCAGAAACTCTTTTTGCTGACTGTTACAACAATGGGACAAAAAGTAACCTCATTTTCTACTCACATCAGCCAGCGGCTTGGATCACAGCAATAAAATCACACTATACCAATGTTAAGCTAGAAAATACCGCAAATGGGTCCATAATGAAAATTAACACACCAGGAGACAGTTCAACCACGACGGTCAACGCGTACAATACCGGAACAATATTAGTGCAAGGCAACCTCGACAGATTTGCAACGACCTTCAGGACACTGAAAAGATTAACTAAGGGGGGAAGGAACAGCCCCAGAGTGGCCCGCACTCCCCCCAACATTGACAACTTACCAGGAGAAAATCTGCCTGGTCAGGAGGTGAACGAGCCACACAGTTCAAACCAGACACTAACCCTGGGGAACCACAGCCACACGATACAACTGACAAACCCCAGCATAACTACCAGGGAGGAAGCCACACATAGTCCCCCTAACATTCCCAGCTCACCAAGAGAAGAGCAGCATAGCCAGGAAGTGAGTGAGCCTTCCAGGGCCGACCAGCCTAGCCAGGAAGTGAGTGAGCCTTCCAGGGCCGACCAGACACATACCCCGGGATCACACAGACAGATACAACCAAAAGATAAATTTAATCAATTAGAGATAGAGATGGTTAAACTTAGAGAGGAGGTCCTCAAATTGAATGACAAACAAAAGCAGGAGAGGGAGAGACACAAGAGAGAGCTGAATAGACTTGATAACCAGGTGAATCTACTTAGGAATCAGGTGAAAGAGCTGCAGGAAAAAGAAGAGAGCCATAGAGGAGAGATAACACCATTAGACCAGCAACCAGAGGCTAGAGATAAGACAAGACAGAGCCGGACGGAACAGCTGCACTCCCACACGGAACAAAAGCAACAGACACACAATACAAGGGGTGCCACACAGACCGACCAGCATACTGATTCGCAATCTTCCCCCACCACCGTGAAACCACAAGCGAGCCGCTCACAAGAGATACGCACACACCAGACACCCCAGCCCAGCACACACACTATGAGTCCAAGCGAAAGCCACCAGACAGTAAACACAAACAAGGCTGACGTCGTAATACTCATAGACTCAAATGGGAAATTTCTATGGGAGAAAAAGCTTTTCCCTAGAAGTAAAGTAGAAAAGATCTGGTGCCCAACAACAAACAGAGCCATGGGATGGCTGACCAAAGCCAGATTAGGCTCCCCCCAACACATAATAATACACACGGGCACAAATGACCTAAAGGCCCAACAGAAAGAGGTAGCAACATCGCTCAGAGCAATGATTAGGAAGGCAAGCAGTACATTTCCAAACACTAGAATCACTGTTTCCACAATATTGCCGAGAACAGACTTCAACAACAACACAATTCATGAGATAAATGCCAGCATAGCAAGAGACTGCGAATCAAATCACAACGTACACCTGGCCCAACACCCCACCCTCGATGAGGAATGTCTTTACGACCACGTCCACATCCAAAGGCAAAGAATATCGATCTTTGCTAAAGCCCTGAAGGACGTCGCTTTTAACCGGGTCCATACCCAGACTCCAAGAGGAACCCCCCCGACCACCAGAGATCAGCGGGGTACATATCAGGAACACTACAAAGACCACCAACACACCAACCGAGACCAGAGAGGATCCCCATGCAAAACAACAATATCAGACCTGCACCACTCCTGTCCCACAGGGGAATAGGACCGCTCCCAGCCAGACAGAGGGAGAGATGCACAGGACGTACGCAATACCTCAGACAGAAACAATCCATTAAGAGACAATAAGCAGATGTGCAGCAGCATCTACTTCCGCCTTATGGATCAAGGACTAATTAATAGAAAGAACTGTAACCAAATTGTATTAACTTTTATAGACAACTGAAGTGATCTTTTTTTTCCCCACACTTAGACACGACAAACACGTACCACTCTTTAACCTATCATAGTAAAAGATCAAACTTAACATGAAATCCTTATATATTTCGACCTGGAATATCCAAGGTCTACGCTCTTCAGTGCGAGACGTGAAGAGTAGGACCCCAGAGTTCATAGATGAAACTAAAGACCTAGATATTATCATTTTACAGGAAACTTGGTATAAAGGAAAAGGACACACTGGCTGTCCCCAAGGGTACACTGAGCTGGTGGTCCCCTCCAATAAATTACCAAGTGTAACCCAAGGCAGAGATTCCGGAGGCATACTGATCTGGTTTAAAACAGAACTTAAGAATTACATCAAATTTATAAAAAAGGGCGAAAACCATATGTGGCTCAAACTTGAGAGGGAGATTATCTCAAACACCCAAGATGTTTACATTTGCGCACTTTATATCCCCCCAATCGATTCCCCGTACTTTAAAGAGGACACCTTCTCCAACATGGAGGGGGAAATTATCCAATACCAGGCCCAGGGGAACGTGTTGATCTGTGGGGACCTCAATTCAAGAACGGGCGAAGAACCAGACTTCACCAATAATCAGGGAAACAATTACGTTTTTGGGAATAACCACTTTGACATCCCTTCCCTTCCATACAGGCATAACTGCGACAAGCAGTCAAATACCAATGGAAAACAGCTACTACAGCTCTGTCGAAACCTGGGTCTGTACATTGTCAATGGTAGGTTCATAGGAGACCTCCTAGGAAGATCGACCTATTGCTCACCTCTTGGCTGCAGCACAGTAGACGATATGATTACAGACTTAGACCCATCCTCTTTCAGAGCATTCACAGTCAAACCACAAACAACACTGTCAGATCACAGTCAAATTACTATGTTCCTCAAAAAGACAGAAACAAACAACATAGAAACACAACCCAGTAAACTGTACAACACCAAAAAATCGTACAGATGGGCCAAAAACGACACGGAAAAATACCAGAAAACAATTAGCAATGCATCAACTCAAGCTCTCTTAGACACCTTTCTGGATAACATATACACTCACAATAAAGAAGGCGTAATCCGGGCAGTTATTAAACTAAACAATATTTTTGATAATTTGGCAACAAATGCAAACTTGAAAGCTCGCAAGAACAAACCCAAAACAAAAAACTATGAAAAATGGTTTGACCGAGATTGCCATAACATGAGGAAAAAACTTAGAAAAATATCAAACCAAAAACACAGACATCCAGAAAACAAGGAATTATGCCTTACTTATTGTCAGACACTAACACAATACAGAAACACACTCAGAACCAAAAAAGAGCAATATATTAAGAATACACTCAGCTCCATGGAGGAATCCATTGATTCCAATTGTTTCTGGGAAAACTTGAAAACACTACACAAAAAACAACACGACGATTTGGCCATTCAAAATGGGGACACATGGGTAAACCACTTTGAAAAATTATACCAGAAAAACACACTAAGACCAGAGCAACACCAAATATGCCAAAAACTGGAAAAGCTAGAAATGGCCATAAAAGATAACCAAAACCCGCTAGACGCCATAATAACAGAAAAAGAGCTTCTTGAAAAACTCAAGGACCTGCGACCAGGAAAAGCCTGTGGGACAGACGGCATACTAAACGAGATGATTAAACACACAGACAACAAAATGAAACTGGCTATCCTAAAACTCTTCAACTTGGTTCTGAGTGTCGGTTATTTCCCTGATATCTGGAACAAAGGACTCATAACGCCCATATACAAAAGTGGGGACAAAATCGACCCAAACAACTATCGAGGCGTCTGTGTAAACAGTAACCTGGGGAAGGTATTCTGTAGCATCATAAACAAAAAACTTATAAACTTCCTTGAGGAGCACAATGTCTTGAGTAAAAGCCAAATTGGATTCCTGCCAAACTATAGAACATCTGATCATATCTTCACCCTACAGACCCTAATTGACAAACACGTTCACCATAACAAAAGCAAAATCTACGCATGCTTTGTAGATTTCCAGAAGGCTTTCGACTCCATCTGGCATGACGGTTTATTCCTGAAACTTATTGAAAGCGGGGAAGGAGGGAAAACATATGATGTAATTAAATCAATGTATACAAACAACAAATGTGCAGTTAAAATTGGAGACAAACAAACAAAATACTTCCCACAGGGGCGGGGGGTGACGCAGGGCTCGCCAATCTCACCGACACTCTTTAATATTTACATAAATGGATTGGCAAAACTACTTGAACAATCTACAGCACCCGGCCTCACCCTATATGAATCCAAGGTTAAATTCCTCCTCTATGCAGACGACCTGGTTCTGCTGTCACCAACTAAAGAGGGTCTACAGCAGAACCTGGACCTGCTGGAGTTGTACTGCCAGACTTGGGCCCTGACAATAAATCCCCAAAAAACCAAAGTCCTTGTGTTCCAGCAAAGATCCAAACATCAGGGACCCAAAATAAATTTCACAGTAGGAACAACCAAAATTGAACAAACCACTAACTACACATACTTGGGCTTAAAAATCAGTTCTACGGGAAACTTCAAACTGGCTGTGAATGAACTGAAAGAGAAAGCAAGAAGGGCTTTCTATGCCATCAAAAAATCAATCCAAATAGAAATCCCAATTAGCATTTGGCTCAAAATTTTCAAATCAGTAATTGAACCAATTGCACTCTATGGCAGTGAGGTATGGGGACCGCTAACTCAACAAGAATTTGCAAAATGGGACAAACACCCAATTGAGATCCTACATGCAGAATTCTGTAAAAGTATCCTCCGGACTCAAAGGAAAACAGTAAACAATGCATGCAGGGCGGAACTAGGCCAATATCCATTAATAATCACTATCCAAAAAAGAGCCACCAAATTTTGGAATCACCTACAAATGAGCAACCCCCAATGCTATCACTACGACGCCCTGAAATGCCAAGAGCTGACCATAAAGAAGAATACCCTCAGTCAACTAGTCCTGGGACTCAGTGAAGTAACTTCTAACACTACTAACAATAACCAGCCACAGGACAGTGACAGCGTAACACAAAGAATTCGACCCAACACAATCGTCGCTAAGCAAAAGGAAAAATATCTGACATATTGGGCAGAAACAACAAAAACCCAAAGCAAACTCAATTGCTACTTGGCCCTAAACAGACAATACAACATAGCTGATTACCTGACCATGGTAAAGGATAACAAACTGAGAAGAACCTTGACAAGGTACAGACTTAGCGAACATAGCCTAGCGATCGAAAAAGGCAGACACAGGCAGACCAGGCTGTCAAGAGAAGACAGGATATGCTCTCACTGCAGTCAGGGAGTAGTGGAGACAGAGATGCACTTCCTCACAGCCTGTGGAAAATGTCAGGACATCAGGGAGAATTTCTACCAAAAATTCTCACAAATATGCCCTGAATTCAGAAATCTGAATGACAACCAAAAACTCCCATTCCTACTGGGAGAGGAGAGAAGCTGTGTAACACTGGCGGCACACTATGTTACAGCTTGCCATGAACAGAGGGACAACCAGTAAACTAAGAAATGAATATATATAAACAATGCGAATGTATATTTATACACTCAGGGATATACCTGTTTATACACTGTATGAATAGAACTGCGTTTATGTGCTCAACCATAAATGTATTTTGATGCTTTGGCAACATAAGATGTAACTTATCATGCCAATAAAGCGATTTGAATTGTGAATTGTGAATTGAGAGGTGTGACTGAGTACAGTGATACAGAGAGACACCAACAGAGGGAGATAGAGAGAGGTGTGACTGAGTACAGTGAGTGATACAGAGAGGCACCAACAGAGGGCGATAGTGAGAGGTGTAACTGAGTACAGTGAGTGATAGAGAGAGACACCAGCAGAGGGAGATAGTGAGAGGTGTGACTGAGTACAGTGAGTGATACAGAGAGACACCAGCAGAGGGAGATAGTGAGAGGTGTGACTGAGTCCAGTGAGTCATACAGAGAGACACCAACAGAGGGAGATAGAGGTGTGACTGAGTACAGTGAGTGATACAGAGAGACACCAGCAGAGGGAGATAGTGAGAGGTGTGACTGAGTACAGTGAGTCATACAGAGAGACACCAACAGAGGGAGATAGAGGTGTGACTGAGTACAGTGAGTGATACAGAGAGACACCAGCAGAGGGAGATAGTGAGCGGTGTGACTGAGTACAGTGAGTGATACAGAGAGACACCAGCAGAGGGAGATAGTGAGAGGTGTGACTGAGTACAGTGAGTGATACAGAGGGACACCAACAGAGGGAGATAGAGAGAGGTGTGACTAGAATTAAAATGGGGGGATGGAGCTGCAGAATCCAGGACGGGAGTGAAACGTTCCCTGTTATCCTTTGTGTACTGGGTTCAGGGCGTGGAGAAGTGGTGCAGGGCATGGAAAAGTGGAGAAGGGGTTCAGGGGTGGGGAAGGGTTTGGGAATGGAGAAGGGGTTCAGGGGTGGGAAAGGGTTCAGGGGGTGAGGAAGAGATTCAGGGGGTGGGGAAGGGGTTCGGGAGTGGGGAAGGGGTTCAAGGAATGGGGAAGAGATTCAGAGGGTGGGAAGGGGGTGCGGAAGGGTTCAGGAGTGGAGAAGGTGTTCAGGGGTGGGGAAGTTGATCCATGGGGTGGGGAAATGAATTCAAGGGGTGGTGAAGTGGTTCAGGGGTTCAGTAATGTGGTTGACTCTGAACTGCACTCTGAAATGGCCGAGCAAGTCACTCAGTTGTAATCTTATTGTACAAAAAGATACAATAAGAATGAAATAAACAGACAGACCACCCGGCATCGACCCTGGCATCAGGTTAGGACACAACAAAGGCACACCCAGCCCAGTCGATCCTACAAAGTCCTCCTCATTAATATCTGGGGACTTGTGCTAAAATTGGGAGAGCTGTCCCACAGGCTAGTCAAGCAACAGCCTGACGTAGTCATACTCACAGAATCATACCTTTCAGCCAACGTCCCAAACTCCTCCATCACCACACGGACTGCAGCGGTTCAAGAAGGAGGCTCACCACCACCTTCTCGAGGGCAACTAGGGATGGGCAATAAATGCTGGCCTTGCCAGCGATGCCCAGATCCCAGGAATTAATAAAAGAAAAATTAAAGCTATCCAGAGATAGTTCTCGTGGCCCTATTAAAAAAAAACTGCCAGTTTTGCCCCAGAATCCTGGATGGAAGACTTGTGGTTGTGGGAGATCCCTCTCATTCATCTGGTACTTGCCACAGTGGCCTTTGAAACTTTCAATTGGATGCCTGGCTCTTGAACACGCAGCGACTGGTGGTAGAGATATCGGCAGCAAAGGAAATTTGTATCTAGCATGGCTGTACTGGGCTTTATGGAGCTGTTTTGCCCACTACATCCTTGTTGCAGTTTGATC
Source organism: Somniosus microcephalus (assembly GCF_052327205.1). Classification (NCBI taxonomy): domain Eukaryota; kingdom Metazoa; phylum Chordata; class Chondrichthyes; order Squaliformes; family Somniosidae; genus Somniosus; species Somniosus microcephalus. The sequence continues at coordinate 192,246,666 of NC_140998.1, forward strand.
TAATTGTAGGTGATGTGCCTTGTCCTGCAATCTTGGTCTGGTGAAACACGACTGTCACCAAGTTTCCTCAGAATATGGGTTTCATGGTGAGGCAGCAGGGCAGCATGCGATCTCAATAAAGGAGAGTGTCGTCAAATGCACATCCGTTATTTGCATTTTCCCAAGCATGTTGGTAATGACACTTTGAATCACATGAGCTCCTGTGAGGTTTATTTTATTTTTTCAAGACAGCAACTTCTGTGAGCAGGACTCAGTGAGTTCCACGCCTTAATGGCAGATTTCTATCATCTTCTATGTCGTGTGGATAGGGAATGCCTTAGGCTTCACTGCCTTGTTTTGTTTAAGATTGTATTTGGTTCTCACTTGTCTGAGATTACGGCATGAAGGTTCCATCTGGACATCGCTGCAGGAGTTATTCAGGATGCAGGATCCTTGGCCCAGATGTTTCGCCAACAACCTCGCTTCTGTCATAAGGTCTTGAGTGGGGCCATTGTTTTGTTGTATTCATTCACGGGATGTGGGCATCACTGGCAAGGCCCGCATTAATTGCCCTTGAGTGGCTTGCTGGGACATTAAGAGTCAACCACATTACTGAGGGTCTGGACTCACATACAGGCCAGACCGGGTAAGGGCGGCAGATTTTCTTCCCTAAAGGACATTAGTGAACAAGCTGAGTTTTTACGACAATCCGGTAGCTTCATGGTCACAATTACTGATTGTAGAGTCCGCGCCTTAATAACACACGGACTGGACTGCAGGAGAACGATAATAATAGATGTTTACTGCACAGAGAGTCTGCTGAACTGAAAGTACAGAAGCCTGCTACTGCTTTATATACAGGTGTGGTCACTGCTGGTACTACAGCATAAAAGCAGTTCTCTCTTAAAGGTACATACACAACAATTCTTCCCCTTTTAGATAACCAGTACATAACATTCATTTAACAATTGAATAATAACTAATTACAATTACAATTTTCTTTGTACTATATACATCAGCTGAAAGTAAACATTTATAAATTCAGTCTTTGAGGAGGCTTCCTGATCCTGTCTGGATAGTGCCTTTCTCGAGTATACTGTTCTTGCGGCGGAGTTGATTCTGGCTCATTGTCATTGGTTGGTTCGTCAGCTTCCAATACCACTGATTCTGAGATAGACTTCGGTTTCATCACCAGGTGCGCATGCTCGTGGTATGGGTTTGACTTGTTCCTGTGACTCTAGAATCTGGTCAGCATGGCGTCTCACGATGCTCTCTCCAACGTCCACTGTGTACATTAGTGGTTCCTGCCGTGTGCATATCGTTCCTGGCTGCCATTTTTCTGTTCGGTAGTCGCGGGCCAAAACTGGTTGCCCTATCTTGAAGCTCCTGGTTGGCCTTTCATTGACGTGCTGGAATTGCTTATTCTCAACATCTCGTCTTATGTTTGGTTTGAGCAAGTCCAGGCGACATCATAACCCACGGTTAAAGAACATCATGGCTGGAGATTGGTTGGTGACTGCATGTGTCGCATTTCGGTAAGCGAACAAGAAATTATCCACCTTGTGTTGCAGTGGTATGTTGTCGTTATACATCGCCTTTACTGCTTTTTTAAAGGTTTAAACAAACCTCTCGGCCAATCCATTTGTGGCTGGATGATATGGGGCGGATGTGTAATGTTTCACCCCATTATTCCTCAAAAACCTCCGGAAATCCTCGGACACAAACTGTGGTCCATTGTCGGAGCAAATCTGTTCTGGCAAGCCATTCCTGGTGAAGATGATCCGTAGGACTGCAATAGTTTTCTCCGTGGTGGTGGAGGACATTTTGATGACCTCTGGCCATTTCGAATGTGCATCCACGGCGATTAAAAACATTGAGTCCATAAATGGACCAGCAAAATCAATGTGTACCTGTTGCCATGGAGATGAGGGCCACTCCCATGGGTGTAGCGGGGCCTGTGGTGGAGCGTTTTGGACTTTCTGGCATCCTGTGCATCTCTTGGTCATTTCCTCGATTTCTTTATTGATTCCCGGCCACCACACAAACGCCCTGGCTAGGCTCTTCATTTTTACCCCTCCCAGATGACCCTCATGAAGCTCATTGAGCACTCTATCTCTCAACTTGGGTGGAATTACCACTCGGGATCCGCACATCAAGGTCCCACGGCACACTGACAGCTGTTCTCTCCTTGGCGAGAATGCTGGCAACAGTGAGTCACCATGTGCTGGCCATCCCTTCACCATCAAATCATAGATCCGAGAGAGTGTCGGGTCATTTAGGGTTTCCTTCTCTATACTTGAGTTTGTAACAGGTAGACATTCGACTATGGTCGAATGGAATATCTCAACAGGGTCCACTGCAGGTGCTTCCTCCACCGTAGGCAGCGGAAGGCGCGACAGCCCATCAGCGTTTCCATGCTGTTTCGTGCCCTTATACTCTATGTCGTATTGATGTGCTCCTAGAAAAAGGGACCATCTTTGCAGCCGTTGCGCCGTCATCACCGGAACGCCCTTCTTTGGGTTAAAAATGGAGACAAGAGGCTGGTGATCAGTCAGTAAGGTGAATTTCTGCCCGTGCAGGTAGTGATTGAACTTCTTCACCCCCCACACCAGGCTGAGGGCCTCCCTGTCAATCTGGGCGTAGTTACGCTCGGCTGATGTTAACGAGCGTGACGCAAAGGCTATTGGCCTCTCTGAACCGTCAAGGAATTTGTGCAACAGCACCGCTCCAATGCCGTAGGGAAACGCATCACATGCCAACCGAATCAGTAGTGATGGATTGTAGTGAGCCAATACTTCTTTTGAAGTAATTAGGCATTTACATTTCTGAAAGGCATGCCTACACTCATCACTCCACTTCCATGCTACTCCAGTTTGCAGCAGGGCGTTCAGCGGGTGCAGAATTGTAGACAAATTTGGCAAGAACTTATGGTAGTAGTTCACCAACCTGAGGAACGACCTCAGTTGTGACACATTTTCTGGCGCTGGAGCCTTGACTACTGCCTCAATCTTGTCTGGGGACTTATGCAACCCCTCTTCATCAATCACGTGGCCACAATACGAGATGTGTTTCCTGAAAAACTCGCATTTGGGGCGGTTGGCTCGTAGTCCATATTCTTGTAATCTCGTGAGCACCTGCTCCAGGTTGGCAAGGTGTTCACTGTCATTTCCGCCCATAACCAGGATGTCGTCCAAATAACACTGGGTCCCCGAGATCCCTTGCAGGACTTGTTCCATCGCCCTCTGCCAAATAGCCGGAGCTGATGCTACCCCAAATACCAGTCGATTGTACTGGTAAAGACCTCTGTGAGTGTTTATCGTGAGGTATTTTCTGGATGATTCATCTACCTCCATTTGTAGATAAGCTTGGGCCAGATCAATCTTCGTAAAGCATTTCCCCCCAGTTGGTGAGGTGAAAATATCCTCTATCCGCGGAAGTGGATATTGTACCGTGTGAAGGACTGGGTTCACAGTAACCTTAAAGTCCCCACAGATGTGAATCTTCTTCGGTTCCCCAGGCGTGCTGCTCAATGATTTCTTCATTACAGGGACGATGGGTGTGTCCCACTCGCTCCAGTCCACCTTGGACAGCACACCCGAACACTCCAGACTCTCCAGCTCTGCTTCAATGGCTGGGCGGATCGCATACGGTACCGGTCTGGCCTTAAAAAAATTTGGGTTTACGTTATCTTCAATTTTTATCATTGCCGTTACGCCTTTTAGAGTCCCAAGTCCTTGCTGGAACACCTCTTTCGCATCAGTTAGAATTTTTGACCATCGTCCAGGTGTGGCGTCGTCAACTTTTTTGTCAGCCACAGTTAGTGCCTGAATGGAATGCCAATCCAATTGTATTTTTCGGATCCATTCACGTCCCAATAATGGTGGTCCTCCATCTTGTAGTATATATAGATACAGTTCCTGTGTATCCTTGCCGTTGTATTTAACGGGCACCCTTATTTTTCCTCTGGGGTAGACTTTTTTGCCCCGTATAAGTCTTCAAGAGAATGGATATATCCTTCAAAGGAATGTGTGAGAATAGCCGCTCGTAGTCTCGTCGACTCATGACTGTTAGGGCTGATCCTGTGTCCAATTCCAACTTTACTTGGGACCCTGCTATCACGAGGGTGACCCAAATGGTTTGGTGATCGTCCTTTGCGATCACGTTGTGTAGCTTTAGACAACTTAGTCCCCTGCTCCCGGAGTCATTGTCACTACTCTGGTCTTCTGAACTACCGTCCGTCATCTTTTCTACTTTCTTGTACTTTTCCTTAGTAGTTCTTTTAGTGTTGGTTTTCGTTCCCGACCTGCAGACTCGTGCTATGTGTCCCATTTTTCCACATTGCCTGCATACTTTGTCCTTAGCCCAGCAATCCTTCTGGTCATGGGTTGTTCTGCCGCAGCAATAGCACTTTTCTGCTCCATATGCCATTTCATTAGTGCTATATTCTTGCAGTTTCTGTTGTATTTCCGCAGCTCCCCGTGATGCTGCTTCGTAGGATACTGCAACGCTGAAAGCTTTTTCTAGCGTAAGGTCCTTTTCCGAAAGTAGTCGTTTCTGGGTTCCTTCACTCTGGAGCCCGCAGACAAACTTATCCCTTAAGGTATCTGCCAGTCCTGTTCTGAACTGGCAGTGTGTCGATAACTTGCGTAGTTCCGTAAGATAGTCAGCATTACTCTCGTCTTTGTGCTGGTTTTGTTTATGGAACTTGAACCTTTCTGCTATCAGCAGCGGTGTAGGGTTTAGATGTTCCTGTAAGATACTGACAATCTCTTCAAAATTTTTCTCCATTGGTTTAGCTGGGGTAATTAAATTTCGCAATAGGCCGTACGTTCTCGCGCCCATCAAATTTAATAATATCGACGCCTTCTTTTCAGCGGCCACCTCATTTGCCCTGCAGTACACTTCAACTCTTTCCACATACGTGGTCCAGTCTTCTATTTCGTTATCGAAAACAGTGATGCTGCCACTCTTCGGCATCTTGGGTGGTTTAAAATGGCGCCTCCCGTGCTTTCCTTCTTCCCCAATGGATTAAAATGGTGCCTCCGCGCTTTTCCTTCTTCCCCAAAGGATTAAAATGGCGCCTCCTGCACTTTTCCTTCTTCCCCTTGCTGCCAATGCTGCTCCTCGCGTTCTAACAGGTAATGGCGGCGCCCCACGGCTTTCTGCGCGTCTCTTTTTCAACGCTGCCCGACTCTTCAGCACCGGCCGCGCCCTGTGCGCTCCACCCTCTCTCTCTCTGTCTTCCCGATGATGCTGCTCGGCCCCCTTACAGAGCCGCTCGCCCAAGCTCTAGCCCGCCGTAGTCTGGGGAGGGTCAGCGCACGACCTGCTACCAGTCCGATTTGCTGGGACACCTTGATTGGAGAACCAGGCCCAGCTCGCCACAGCTTCCCCTGCAACTCTCTGGACACCGATGGATCACTGGGCGGTTGCCCCCGGTCGACGCCCGTTGCTCTGGCTTCGACCTCCAAGAAGCTTCTTCCCAGGGATGGATCCCCGTGAGGTGATGCAGTACTGCAGGTGAGTTCAAACCTGCTCGTCGCCACTGTAGTGTCCGCGCCTTAATAACACACGGACTGCAGGAGAACGATAATAAAAGATGTTTACTGCACAGAGAGTCTGCTGAACTGAAAGTACAGAAGCCTGCTACTGCTTTATATACAGGTGTGGTCACTGCCGGTACTACAGCATAAAAGCAGTTCTCTCTTAAAGGTACATACACAACACTGATACTAGTTTTTTATTCCAGATTTCTTAACTTAGCTGCCGAGGTGGGATTTGAACTCTTGTCCCCTGTATTATTAGTCCAGGCCGACAGGATTACTGGTCCAGTAACATTACCAGTATAACACCGTTACCATTAGCTGACAATCTCCAAATGTTCAGCTCCATTCACATCTCCTAAGATATTGTTGCACCCTGTGCCAGCCGACAGCAGGAGCTCGGCAACATCCAGGCCTGGGCTGACAAGTGGCAGCTAACAGTCAAGCTTATCAATGCCAAGCAATGACCAACTCCACTGAGAAAGGACCAGCTACCTCCTGATATTCAACGGTACAGCCATTGCCAAGTTCGCCCGCCATCAGTATCCTGGGAGTTACCATTGCCCAGAAGCTTAACTGGACCTACATATCAACAATGCGGCTACAAGAGCAGGGCAGATGCCGGGTGCTCTGTGATGAGTGACTCATAGCCTGACTCCTCAAAGCCTCTCCACCTTCTACAAGGTGCAAGTCAGGTGGGATTTCAAAATGTTAACATAAGAACATAAGAAATAGGAGCAGGAGTAGGCCATATGGCCCCTCGGGCCTGCTCCGCCATTCAATAGGATCATGGCTGATCTGAATCTAGACTCACGTCCACTCCCCTGCCCTCTCCCCGTAACCCCTAATTCCCTTATCTGCTAGGAAAATGTCTATCTCCATTTTAAATTTATTTAATGTTGCAGCTTCCACAGCTCTCTGGGGTAGCAAATTCCATAGATTTACTACCCTCTGAGTGAAGAAGTTTCTCCTCATCTCAGTTTTGAAAGGGCAGCCCCTTATTCTAAGATTATGCCCCCTAGTTCTAATCTCACCCATCAGTGGAAACATCCTCACCGCATCCACCCGATCAAGCCCCCTCACAATCTTTTATGTTTCGATAAGATCGCCTCTCATTCTTCTGAACTCCAATGAGTAGAGTCCCAACCTACTCAACCTTTCCTCATACGTCAACCTCCTCATCTCTGGAATCAACCGAGTGAACCTTCTCTGAACCACCTCGAGAGCAAGTATATCTTTTCTTAAATATGGAAACCAAAACTGCACACAGTATTCCAGGTGTGGCCTCACCAGTACCCTGTATAACTGCAGCAAGACTTCCCTGTTTTTATACTCCATCCCTCTTGCAATAAAAGCCAAGATTCCATTGGCCTTCCTGATCACCTGCTGCACCTGCATACTAACTTTTTGTGTTTCATGCACCAGGACCCCCAGATCCCTTTGTACTGTAGCACTTTGCAGTTTCTCTCCATTTAGATAATAACTTGCTCTTTGATTTTTTTTCTGCCAAAGTGCATAACCTCACACTTTCGAACATTATATTGCATCTGCCAAATCTCTGCCCACTCACTTAGCCTGTCTATGTCCTTTTCAGGTTTTTTATGTCCTCCTCACTCACTGCTTTCCCTCCCATCTTTGTATCATTGGCAAACTTGGATATGTTGCACTCGGTCCCTTCCTCCAAATCGTTAATATAGATTGTAAAGAGTTGGGGTCCCAGCACTGACCCCTGCAGAACACCACTAGTTACTGATTGCCAGCCCGAGAATGAACCATTTATCCCAACTCTTTGTTTTCTGTTAGATAGCCAATCTTCCACCCATGCCAGTATATTACCCCCAATCCCGTGATTTTTTATCTTGATCAGTAATCTTTTGTGTGGAACCTTGTCAATTGCCTTTTGGAAGTCCAAATACACTACATCCACTGGTTCCCCTTTATCCACCCTGTATGTTACATCCTCAAAGAATTCGAGCAAATTTGTCAAACATTACTTCCCCTTCGTAAAACCATGCTGACTCTGTCCTATTAAATTATGTTTATCCAAATGCTTTGTTACTGTTTCCTTAATAATGGACTCCAACATTTTGCCAACCACAGATGTTAGGCTAACTGGTCTATAGTTTCCAGCTTTTTGTCTACTTCCCTTCTTAAATAAGGGTGTTACATTAGCAGTTTTCCAATCTGCCGGGACCTTTCCTGAGTCCAGGGAGTTCTGGAAAATGATCACCAATGCATCTACAATCCCTACCGCCACTTCTCTCAAGACCCTAGGATGTAGGCCATCATGTCCGGGGGATTTATCCACCTTAAGTCCCATTATTTTACTAAGTACCATCTCCTTAGTGATTTTAATCGTGTTTAGCTCCTCCCCCCCCCATTGCCCCCTGTTTGTCCAGTGTTGGGATATTTTTAGTGTCCTCTACTGTAAAGACTGATACAAAATATTTGTTCAGCGTCTTTGCCATCTCCATGTTCCCCACCACTAGTTTCCCAGTCCCATCCTCTAAGGGACCAACGTTCACTTTAGCCACCCTTTTTCTTTTTATATAGCTGTAGAAACTCTTGCTATCTGTTTTTATATTTTTTGCTAGTATACTTTCATAATCTATCTTCCCTTTCTTAATTAATCTTTTAGTTATTGTTTGCTGGCTTTTAAATGCTTCCCAATCTTCTATCCTCCCACTAGATTTGGCTAATTTATATGCCCTTGTTTTCAGTCGAATACTATCCTTTATTACTTTACTAAGCCACGGATGGCTGTCTTTTCTTTTACTCCCCTTTTTCCTCAGTGGAATATATTTATCTTGAAAGATGTGAAATATCTCCTTGAATGTAGACCACTGCTCTTGTACCGTCTTACACTTTAATCTGTTTTCCCTGTCCACTTTAGTCAATTCTACTCTCATACCTTCATAGTCTCCTTTATTTAAGCTTAGTACGCTGGTTTGAGATCCAACTCTCTCACCCTCAAACTGAATTTGGAATTCAACCATATTATGGTCACTCATTCCAAGGGGATCCTTTACTAGGACATTTTTTATTAATCCTGTCTCATTACATAGGACCAGATCTAAGATTGCCTGCCCCCTGGTTGGTTCAGTTACATACTGCTCAAGGAACCCATCCCTAATACACTCTATGAACTCTTCCTCAATGCTGCCATGCCCAATTTGATTAGTCCAGTCAATATGAAAGTTAAAATCCCCCATGATTATAGCTGTTCCCTTATTACAAGCCCCAACTATTTCCTGATTTATACTCTGACCAACAGAGTTGCAACTGTTAGCAGGCCTATAGACTACGCCCACTAATGACTTTTTCCCCTTATTATTCCTTATCTCCACCCAAACTGTTTCACTATCCTGATCCTTTGACCCAATATCATTTCTGACTATTGCAGTGATTCCATCCTTGATTAACATAGCAACCCCACCTCCCTTTCCTTCCCGTCTGTCCTTCCTAATTGTCAAATACCCCTGTATGTTTAGTTCCCATTCATGATTATCTTGCAGCCATGTTTCCGTAATGGCCACCAGATCATACCCATGCGTAGTTATTTGCACCGTCAACTCGTCAATTTTGTTACGAATGCTGCGTGCATTCAGATAAAGAACTTTCAAATATGTTTTCTGACAATTTATTCCTGCTTTTACCCCTTTTACTACTTTACCTTCATCATTATACATTCTGTCCCTTCCTGACACGCTCTGGTTTTTAATTCCCCCACTGCTACCTTGCTCTATTGCCTTCTCCACTGTCATTTTTATTTTTCGCTCTCTTAAAACCTCCCCCCACTAATTAGTTTAAAGCCCTCTCTACAGCCCTAGTTATTCGATTCACCAGGATTCTAGTCCCAGCACTGGCCAAGTGAAGTCCGTCCCAACAGAACATCTCTCTCCCGTCCCAGTACTGATGCCAGTGTCCCAGGAAGCAAAACCCATTTCTCCCACACCAGTCTTTGAGCCACGCATTTAACTCTCTAATTTTATTTACCCTAGCCAAATTTGCACGTGGCTCAGGTAGTAATCCAGAGATTATTACCCTTGTGGTTCTGCTTTTTAATTTGGCCCCTAGCTGCTCAAACTCCCTCAGCAGAACCTCCTTCCTTGTCCTATCTATGTCATTGGTACCAACGTGGACCACGACAACTGGATCCTCCCCCTCCCACTCCAAGTTTCTCTCCAGCCCAGAGGAGATGTCCTTAACCCTGGCACCGGGCAGGCAACACAGCCTTCGGGACTCTCGCTCTCGGCTGCAAAGAACACTAACGATACTATCCCCTACCACTACAACATTTCTTTTAACTCCCCCCACTTGACTGGCCCCCCACTCCACGGTGCTGTGGCCAGGTTGCTCATCCTCCCCGCAGTCCCTGTTCCCATCCTCACAGGGAGTAAGAGCCTCAAACCTGTTGGACAAGAGCAAGGTCTGCGGCTCCTCCAACACTACCTCCTGGATCCCCGTACCTGCCTCACTTCTAGTCACACCATCCTGACCCTGGCCACGGACTACATCTGAATTAATTAATCTAACTGGTGTGACTACCTCCTGATGCACAGAGTCCAGGTAACTCTCCCCCTCCCTGATGTGTCTCAGTGTTTGAAGCTCGGACTCCAGTTCTTCAACACGGAGCTGGAATTCCTCAAGCAGCCAACACTTACTGCAAATGTGATCACCGTGAGCATCAATGGTGTCCACCAGCTCCCACATATTGCAGCAGCAACACATCACCTGATCTCCCATTCTATGTAATTAATTAAATGTATTAATATTATTTTTAAAAACCCTCTGCCCCGATTCTAGATGATGAATATCGCACCTTAGAAACTATAAACCACAGAGTTTAAGCTTAAAAAAGAGAGAAATACCTACCAACCAATCACTTACCCGCTTTCTGGTGACGTCACACTTGGATTACTTTTTACCTCTCTCCTTCCCTCTGACTTCGGAGACTGGAGATTGGTAAAAGAGGACAAATGGATGATCCCACTGCAGATAAGTGGAGCATTAGTTACATTGAAACTGGACACTGGCAAAAGCAAACTTAATCAGTATGAGTGACATTAAAAACATGAAAGAAAAGCCCAAAATACAGAAAAAGTCAGTACTACTGAAGGACTATAATGGACAGAAAATAGATAGCTTAGGTGTATGCAGACTTAAAGTGACAGTCAAAGACAAAGTGCATCATCTCATGTTTTCTGTTGTGGCTGAAGGACTTGATTCACTATTGGGTGACAAAGCTTGTGAGGACTTAGAACTGGTCAAGAGAGTATACCGTATAAACTGTGCCATAAGCAGACCAGATGACTCGGTGGATTCTGTAGTAAATAATTTCCAGAATGTGTTCAAAGGTTTTGGAGTTCTACCATTCACTTACAAGATCCAGCTAAAGGAGGATGCTCAGCCAGTGGTACATGCTCCACGAAGAGTTCCAGCACCCCTGCGTGACCAGCTCAAGAATGAACTGGACAGAATGACCACACTAGGAGTCATCAGGAAAGTCAAAGAGCCAACAGACTGGGTTAACTCCATGGTATGTGTAAAGAAAAAGAACAATGATCTAAGAATATGCATGGATCCAAAGGACTTAAATGCAAACATAAAATGTGAACACTACCAGATTCCCAAGCGAGAAGAAATCACCAGTGAAATGTCAGGTGCCAGGTAATTTACAAAGCTCGATGCCTCACGAGGATTTTGGCAACTAAAACTGGATGAAGAGAGCACCAAATACTGTACCTTCAACACACCATTTGGCAGGTATTGTTTCCTCAGAATGCCTTTTGGGATAATATCTGCATCTGAAATCTTTCATAGAGTGATGGAACACGCAATTGAAGGTCTGGAAGGAGTTCGTGTCTATGTTGATGACATCATCATCTGGGGCTCTACACTGAAAGAACACAGTGAGAGACTGACTAAAGTGCTACAGAGCATACGCCGGAATGGACTGAAGCTCAACAAAGCCAAGTGTCAGTTTGGCATCCAGGAAGTCACTTTCCTAGGAGATAATCTATCTGGTAATGGAATAGAGCCAGATATGGAAAAAGTAAACGCCATACTCAAAATGCCCCGACCCACTGACAAAAAAGGAGTGCTACACATCATGGGGATGATAAACTTCATTGGAAAGTTCATTCCTAACTTGTCAGCCAAGACAGCCTGTCTGCGAGATCTGCTACGCAAAACAAATGAGTTCGCATGGACAGAAAGACATGAACAAGAGTGGATAAACCTCAAAACAGTGCTGACAACCACACCTGTACTCACCTTCTTTGACCCAACAAAAAGAATCAAAGTGTCAACGGATGCATCAACAGATGGCCTAGGTGCGGTCTTGCTACAAGCAGAGGGTGAAGATTGGAAGCCTGTTGCCTATGCCTCCAGGTCTATGACTGATACTGAGTGTCGATACGCCCAGATTGAAAAGGAATGTCTAGGCTTGGTAGATGGACTAGAAAAGTTTCATGGCTACATATATGGACTTCCCACCTTCACAGTTGAGACAGACCACAGCCCACTGGTTGCCATCATAAAAAAGAACCTGAATGAGATGTCTCCAAGGATTCAATGACTCATGATGAAGCTGCAAAGATATGACTTTGAACTGATCTACACACCAGGCAAATACATAGTGTTAGCAGATGCACTATCCCGAGCACCCACAATGAGTCATGTGAGCTCTACTGAAGAAGACGTGGATGTTCATGTGAGTATGGTCACTGCTGCGCTGCCCGTGTCAGACACAAAATCAAAGCAAATAGCAGAAGAAACAGTAAAAGATACAGTATTACAAACAGTAATAGAGAACATTCATCATGGTTGGCCAAAAGGTTCCTGTCCAAAATATTTTCACATAAGGTCAGAATTGAGTGTCGCAAGTGGACTATTACTAAAACAGAACAGAATAGTCATTCCACAGGCTCTACGTCAAGACATGCTCAAAAGAATTCATGAGGGACACCTCGGGATTGAAAAATGCAAAAGGAGAGCAAGAGACACTGTTTATTGGCCTGGCATAAATAAGGACATTGAGAACATGATAGGCAAATGTGAGACATGTCAGAAACACCAAAACAAACAAGCAAAGGAACCAATGATAGTAGCTGACATACCAACAGCACCATGGCAAAAGGTTGGTATGGACCTTTTTCATTTAAATGGTAAAGACTATCTAATAGTGATTGACTACTATTCTAACTATCCTGAGATGGCGCTGCTCTCAAGCACCACAGCAAGCAGTGTCATAATGCATGTGAAATCCATCTTCGCCAGACATGGAATTCCCAGGATTGCCGTTAGCAACAATGGTCCGTGCTTCAACTGTAAGGAGTGGCAACAGTTTGCAGCACATTATGACTTTCAACACATCACATCCAGTCCTTTGTATGCTCAGTCAAATGGTAAGGCAGAGAAAGGTGTTCAAGTTCTCAAGCAGCTACTGAAGAAAGCGACAGAAAACAAGTCTGATCCTTATCTCACCCTGCTGAGCTACTGAGCCTCACCTTTAGACTCTGGTTCTTCACCTGCTGAACTCCTAATGGGTCGCAAGTTGCGTACCATGCTACCCTGCTGTGCAAAAGAAAAGCAGAGTAAGGAACTGAGACAGAGACTTCAACTGTTAAAGCTGAAACAGAAATCATACTATGACAAGTCATCCAAAACTCTTAAACCATTGACAAGGGATGATGTTGTCAGGATTGAGGATCCAGATGCATGGAACAGGAAAGCTACAGTTCTTGAGGAAGTAGGACCAAAGTCATACACTGTTAGAACTGAGGAAGGACAGATTCTCAGGAGGAACCGCCGTTCCCTCCTAAAAACACAAGAGACTATCGAAGAGCAAATCGATGACAATGCCGCAACTGAATCTTGTCACTCACCACCAGAACAATCTAACACAAAAACACATATAGGCTCTCATGAAAACACATCAGACTTACCTGTGCTGAGAAGATCCACATGTGAAGTAAAAAAGCCTGATAGACTTAATCTTTGAGTACAAAGAAAACTACATTGAAAATGTATCGACTGTTGAAGATGTTTATGTTGTTATTGATTGATATTGATTGATACTGATTTTGTTTAACCTCAAAGAAGGGGGATGTAATGATCAGTAACCTGTCATTCTGGAATGGTACACTAGGTGGTGCTGTATGTATATAAGAGTGGGCTACCCACGATGCACTAGGCTACCCACAAGGCAGCAGTCAAGATGGAGGCCTCTACAGATACTGTACCTAGTCCACATGTGCTCAATAAAGTGTCTAGCAAAAGCTAGCTGTTCTTTATAAAAATGACTAGTTATTAATGAACATAACACAGATGATCAGCAAAATGCAGTTATGGTAGTTTTCAAAGTTTAAGAAAGCATCGACGAAAGTTTAAGCAGAAGCTGAATTTGAAAATTGAAAAGTTGTAAGTGTTGAAATGTGTAATTTATTTGACTCAGGCTCGACAGACCAAAATGTATTTTAATTTGTATTATTCAGTGTTGTATTTAAAATATTTCCATGCAAACTGATTGATGTGTGTCTACATTGTCCAAGTAAAATCTATGTTGATGTACAGTGTTATTCAAACATTATTAAACAAGCAAATTGTGTCTGATTCATTGTCATTGAGCAGTTTATTTAACATATTTTAGTCTTTAGCCAGTTATAGATAGCAGCCGAGGGCACAAAATTGTGCTTTGTAAGTCTGAGGCAGTGTTAAAGTGATGAGACGGTTGTGTAATACAACGGCCGGAAATGATATACCGTCCGAATAAATTCTGAAAGATCAGTGCAACTTAATGGCCTCCGATGTCATTTTAAACTCAAGTGAAATGTGAGCGATTTAGGTCGAGCATTTGATCACTGCCTTAAATTCACTAAATACAACCAAATAAAGTCAGTAATGAGCATCAGTGGCCAAGCCCGGGGTCCCAGAACACCACTCCCCAAATACAGACAGTGCTGAGTAAACGGAGGGTGGAAACATAAGATCCCAGAAGAATCGAATGTCACCGGTACAAAAGCGAAGCTCGAACCCGAGCTTGGAAATACCCGAACAGGACGGTGAGTTTTCGTGTCAAAGAAACACTGAACAAAACTCAAAGTAACAGCGACTGTTTCACTCAGGTCCAACTGGCGTCACCTCACTCCAAGTAACACTATTGGCGGGGAGTTTGAGGAAATGACTATCGTCTTATGAATTACATATAAATATTCTATATATATAAAGCGGCTCTTCTGTCTGTCTGTCTGTCTGTCTGTCCGCCTGGTCTCTATACGTTTGGAAGTTACAGAGCGTACCGACGCGCGCGTCGCCTCAAAAGAAAGCTTGCGATTCCGGACCGGTCATAGGCGTATTTACGTTTTGGCCAGACAAAAATCCCACCCGCGGTATCCCAAAAACGTTCAGCGTTCCGCTCATTAGCATCTCATTAGCGACCGTGTGACGTCGAGGTCTTCCTACAGTTGACTGTCGAGTGACTCGACGATTGACCAATCCTACGCTTCGGTGACCTGACCGGTCGACCAATCGGTGCGTGTGTGGGCGGGCCTTATCCTTCTGAACCGAGGTGAGTGGCCGCCATCTTGATTTTCCACGATTTTTTCCCCCACACTTTCTGTGTGTTAGGGAACTAAGGTAAATATTTCAATTATGTGTTAGGCAATTAATTAACAATTTATTTGAGTTTTATATTGTGTTTAGCAACCCCCCCTCCTCCTCACCCTCGCGCAGGGGGGACTCGGGGCCTGAAGCTGAAAAAATTTCCCTCTCTCTCTCTCTCTTTCTTCCCTCTCTCTCTCTCCTTCTCCTCTCTCTCCTTCTCCTCTTCCCTCTCTCCTCTTCCCTCTCTCTCCTTCTCCTCTTCCCTCTCTGTCTCTCTCTACTTCCCCCTCTCAGGTGTCGCGGACGGAGCGCGGGCGCGCCGCCCGAAGTTTCCCGCTCGCTAACGGCCTTGCCGGCTCAATCGGGCCACTTGCACTGACCGCGCATGCGCCGCCCGCACTCACCACGCATGCGCCGCCTGCACTCACCGTGCATGCGCCGCCCGCCCGCCCGCCCGCCCGCAGCGGCCGTCCATCGGCCGCGCGATACGCGGGGGACCTCAGCAACGGCACCGGACCTCAGGCGCTAGGCAGGGGGAGGGGCTGGAGAGAGGGACAGGTGGGAGGGGGGGAGTGGGAGACAGGGGAGGGGGGAGTGGGAGACAGGGGAGGGGGGGGAGTGGGAGACAGGGGAGGGGGGGAGTGGGAGACAGGGGAGGGGGGGAGAGGGAGACAGGGGAGGGGGGGAGAGGGAGACAGGGGAGGGGGGGAGTGGGAGACAGGGGAGGGGGGGAGTGGGAGACAGGGGAGGGGGGAGAGGGAGACAGGGGAGGGGGGGAGAGGGAGACAGGGGAGGGGGGAGACAGGGGAGGGGGGGAGAGGGAGACAGGGGAGGGGGGGAGAGGGAGACAGGGGAGGGGGGGAGAGGGAGACAGGGGAGGGGAGGGAGGGAGAGGGGGGAGAGGGAGACAGGGGAGGGGAGGGAGGGAGAGAGGGGAGGGGAGGGAGAGAGGGGAGGGAGGGATAGGACAGGGAGAGGACATGACAGGGAGAGGGGGGACACACAGGGGCAGGGAGACCAAACGCCCCAAAATTGCCCTTGCGCCCCAAAATTGTCCTCGCAACGCGGGGCTCCCCAGCTAGTATCTATATATATAAAGCGGCTCTTCTGTCTGTCCGTCCGCCTGGTCTCTATACGTTTGGAAGTTACAGAGCGTACCGACGCGCGCGTCGCCTCAAAAGAAAGCTTGCGATTCCGGACCGGTCATAGGCGTATTTACGTTTCGGCCGGACAAAAATCCCGCCCGCGGTATCCCAAAAACGTTCAGCGTTCCGCTCATTAGCATCTCATTAGTGACCGTGTGACGTCGAGGTCTTCCTACAGTTGAGTGTCGAGTGACTCGACGATTGACCAATCCTACGCTTCGGTGACCTGACTGGTCGACCAATCGGTGCGTGTGTGGGCGGGCCTTATCCTTCTGAACCGAGGTGAGTGGCCGCCATCTTGATTTTCCACGATTTTTTCCCCCACACTTTCTGTGTGTTAGGGAACTAAGGTAAATATTTCAATTATGTGTTAGGCAATTAATTAACAATTTATTTGAGTTTTATATTGTGTTTAGCAACCCCCCCCCCTCCTCCTCACCCTCGCGCAGGGGTGACTCGGGGCCTGAAGCTGAAAAAAATTCTCTCTCTCTCTCTCTCTTTCTTCCCTCTCTCTCTCTCCTTCTCCTCTTCCCTCTCTCTCCTTCTCCTCTTCCCTCTCTCCTTCTCCTCTTCCCTCTCTGTCTCTCTCTACTTCCCCCTCTCAGGTGTCGCGGACGGAGCGCGGGACGGCCTTGCCGGCTCCCGCGGGCCGCTCGCACTGACCGCGCATGCGCCGCCCGCACTGACCGCGCATGCGCCGCCCGCACTCACCGCGCATGCGCCGCCCGCACTCACCGCGCATGCGCCGCCCGCACTCACCGCGCATGCGCCGCCCGCACTTACCGCGCATGCGCCGCCCGCCCGCACGCAGCGGCCATCCATCAGCCGCGTGATACGCGGGGGACCTCAGCAACGGCACCGGACCTCAGGCGCTAGGCAGGGGCCGGAGAGAGGGACAGAGGGGAGAGGGAGACAGGGGAGGGGAGGGAGAGAGGGGAGGGGAGGGAGAGAGGGGAGGGAGGGATAGGACAGGGAGAGGACATGACAGGGAGAGGGGGGACACACAGGGGCAGGGAGACCAAACGCCCCAAAATTGCCCTCGCGCCCCAAAATTGCCCTCGCAACGCGAGGCTCGCTAGGCAGGGGGAGGGGCCGGAGAGAGGGACAGAGGGGAGTGGGGGAGCAGGGGAGCGGGGGAGTGGGGGAGTGGGGGAGGGGAGAGGGAGACAGGGGAGTGGAGGGGAGGGAGGGAGAGAGGGGAGGGGAGGGAAGGGAGAGAGGGGAGGGGAGGGAGAGAGGGGAGGGAGGGATAGGACAGGGAGAGGACATGACAGGGAGAGGGGGGACACACAGGGGCAGGGAGACCAAACGCCCCAAAATTGCCCTCGCGCCCCAAAATTGCCCTCGCAACGCGGGGCTCCCCAGCTAGTATATTATAAAGTATGATGAATAATCATTAATCACTGTGTTATTTCCGAGAACAAAACTCTGGTCTTTTTCATCAATTTCCTCAAAGTAATCGTGCAAAGTAAGTAGTGAGAGGGAGAGCGCTCTGCAAATGATTGGATACAAGCTACAACAACTTGGATTTATATAGCGCCTTTAACAAAGCAAAACAATCCATGGTGGAAAATGATACAAGAGCTTCCCTCCTCCTTATGTCCTGATAATTGAACCCTTTCCGCCTCGGTACCATTCTGGTGAATTTGTGCTGCGCCCCCTCCAAGGCCAATATATCCTACCTGAGGTGCGGGGCCCAGAACTGAACACAGTATCTAAATGGGGTCTAACCAGAGCTTTATATAAATGTAACACAACTTCCACCCTGTGTATTCCTGCCCCTTCAGATAAAGGCCAACATTCCATTAGCCTGTTAAGTTATTTGTTGTACCGGTCCACTCGCTGTTAGTGATTTCTGTACTTGGGCCCCTAGATCTCTCGGCACCTCCACTGTTCCGAGCTTCACACCATTTAGAAAATACTCTGATCTATTTCTGTTCTGTCCAAAGTGGATGACCTCAAACTTCACCACATTGAACTGTATCTGTCCCAGTACAGACACATGGGCCCCAATTTTCTGCCAGCTGTCGGGCGGCTTTTCAGGCGGCCGGGGGCCGAAAATCGCCGAAAAAGGGGGTCGCGACCACCCCTCCTGCCTGATTCCCCGCCCCGTCCGACTTTCGGACCGCCGTTTCTCCGCGACCCGCTTCAGTCCTGTCCGCCGCTGGCGGGACTGGCCGTCGGAACACTAATGAGCAATTATTACCTTGTTTAAGTCGATTTTCAGGGGTCGTTGCGATTTTGGGGCTTTCCCCACATCAGACACGCTTGTGGGGAACCCCGCTGATGAAACCTGGCGTGAAGCTTGCTGGCTTGCTTGCTCTCAGCTGCAGGTCATTCGGGAAAGCTGCGATTTAAAGGGACAGCATTTGTACGTTGAAGGACCTTGTTACTGCAGGTTTGGGGCTACTTCTTCAAGGCTTAGGCACAGCTGTGGAAGATTGGAGCCTCACACACTTCTCCAATGTGATCTCCTGGGAAGCCCCTCTCGCCACCCTCACTCAGCACTTCCTCAGCGGAGGCATCTACCAGAAGCATGGGATGCCTTTTTTTCCTTCCCTTCTTGCCATTAGAGGATCACCAGCAGCAGAGGCAGCAGCAGCAGAACCAGGAACAGCAGGATGAGCACCAGGAGCACCAGGCTGCTGCTCACTCACCTGAAGCTGCACAGGCCAGAAGGGGCCAGCGCTTGGAAGTGGCTTGAGAGCACCTTGCTGCGCTTTGCCCCTTTACAGCGAATCTATCATCCCATTTGAAAGTTCAATTTTTATACCCTTTTGCAGTGGTATTTCCTTTGAAGTTTTCTGCTGATGTAAGCTCATTATCTCTAGTCATTTTTCTGCTGACCCCTGCTATTCTTACGGTCAGTTCAGCTGGTAACATTAAGAATCGTGTCTCTAACTTTAGGTGTTCGAAGCTTAGCATAAAAAACGGTGTGGAGCAGGTGTATCTATTTGATGTCATTCTTACCAAAGACTTCTGTTTGTGTCTTTTTACGATGTGTAAATTAAAAACACCTCAACCAGGTGCACCATTGTCTTCTTAGTTACCTCAGTTGGTTGTAACACAGACTCGTGTCTCCAGTGTTACATTTGATGTCATTTTTATGAAGGCATATGTTTCTTAATTTTCTGTGTTTCTTTCTGAAGTGTTGGTTTAAGACACCTTTACAGGGTGTACCATTGTGTTCTTTCCAAAGCTGCAGACTTCAGGAACCTTTAACCTTCTGTTTCAACAAGGCTATTGATTCAGTGTCAACAACTTACCTTATCTCAATAGCCTGAATGCTGTTCACAGCTTTTCCATTGTTAGGTTTTTAGATTTTCAATCCCAGTTTGTCACGTTACAAAGGCCAGAATTCTTTCATAGAATGGGGTATTTTTTCTGAATATGGCTTATACCTTCACATCCCTAATTAGTGTTTTTAATGGCCTGGATTTTGCGGTAAATAGTAAGGCTATCACAGCACTCACATTCTTGAGTAAATTGGACAGCAACTTCCAGTGACTGCACACATGCAGTTAAACGCTAAAATCAGGAAGTTGCCGTCCGAGTTGCCCTGCTCCTCCAGAAGCTGCGCTATACTGGTATCTCATCGAGAGACTCAGTACTGAAACACATGGAAAGGAGTGAAGTTGCGGTACCTACCTGATAGATACCCACTAAACTTGTCAGTAACTGCATGACAAGTCTTAATTACTGCCAAACAACCTCTGCCAATGAAAACAAACTTTTACAAGTGTGGAGTTTCATCCCTTCAGATTTTAATTACTTCTGGAGATTTAAAAAAATTAAAAACCTCAAATAATTTTTTAAAACTTTTTCTTTCTGTCTCTTTTATCTCTCTCTCTTAATCCCAATTTTCTTTCCCTCTCTTTATTTAATTTCTGTAAATGATTTGGCACTGAATTAACTATTCTAACTTACACTTCCTAGTTCAGACTCTGCAGGCTGAACCTTAACTCCCCAAAACAGGGGGGGGGGGTTGGGTTTGGGGTCAGGTCAGAAGTTAAAATTCAAAAATTATGAAAAGGAACACAACTCGCCCACTTCCAGTTTTAGTGGCGGCGGGACGAGGGGCGCGCGACCAATACAAACCCAGGAGGAGGGTTGGTTATTTAAATATTAAAATGAAGGCCCGCAGCCTCATTATAACGGTCATCCTATTTTTAAGCTCGTGTCAGCCAGGTTTCCCAGGCTTCGGGAAACCTGGCAGATGAAAGGAGGCGAGAAGGGCTGAATCCATGAGGTAAGTGCCTTTACAGCACTGTTTGTGGGCCAGGAGGAGCAGGAGTGCTTCCTACAGGCCCAACAAGCTACCCGGTAAACCCCTGCAACTGGCCACCATTCAACGCCCCCCACCACCCCCAACCACCATTGGACCTTCCCCAGCAGCCCCCCCACCCCCACCATTGGACCTCGACACCCGCCCCCGACCACCATTGGACCTTCCCCAGCAGCTCCCCCACCCCCCGCCCCCCACAACCACCATCGGACCTCGCCACCCACCCCCGACAACCATTGGACATTCCCCAGCAGCTCCCCCACCCCCCACCCCCACCATCGGACCTCGCCACCCGCCCCCGACCACCATTGGACCTTCCCCAGCAGCTCCCCCACCCCCCACGACCACCATCGGACCTCGCCACCCACCGCCGACCACCACTGGACATTCCCCAGCAGCTCCCCCACCCCCCACTATCGGACCTCGCCACCCGCCCCCGACCACCATTAGACATTCCCCAGCAGCTCCCCCAACCCCCACCATCGGACCTCGCCACCTGCCCCCGACCACCATTGGACATTCCCCAGCAGCCCCCCCACCCCCCCATCGGACCTCGCCACCCGCCCCCGACCACCATTGGACATTCCCCAACAGCTGCCGCACCCCCCAACCCCACCATCGGACCTCGCCACCCGCCCCCGACCACCATTGGACATTCCCCAGCAGCTCCCCCACCCCCACAATCGGACCTCGCTGCCCGCCCCCGACCGCCATTGGACATTCCCCAGCAGCCCCCCCACCCCAACATCGGACCTTGCCACCCGCCCCCGACCACCATTGGACCTTCTCCAGCAGCCCCCCACCCCGACCATCGGACCTCGCCACCCGCCCCCAACCACCATTGGACATTCCCCAGCGGCTCCCCCACCCCCCACCCCCGGACTTCGCCACCCGCCCCCGACCACCATTGGACCTTCCCCAGCAGCTCCCCCACCCCCCACTCCCACCATCGGACCTCGCCACCTGCCCCCAACCACCATTGGACATTCCCCAGCAGCTCCCCCACCCCCCACCCCCACCATCGGACCTTGCCACCCGCCCACCATTGGACCTTCTCCAGCAGCCCCCCCACCCCCACCATCGGACCTCGCCACCCGCCCTCGACCACCATTGGACCTTCCCCAGCAGCCCCCCACCCCCCAAGACCACCATCGGACCTCGCCACCCGCCCCCGACCACCATTGGACCTTCCTCAGCAGCCCCCCACCCCTCAAGACCACCATCGGACCTCGCCACCCGCCCCCGACCACCATTGAATCCCATAGAAAGCCTGTGGGCAGTTGTAAGTGTAATGAACAGCTGGCACTGTTCATTTGCTGCTGACAGCAAATTATGGGCCACTAAGTTATTAATTTTCTAAGTAAGTTTGCCATTATTTCAGAACAAAATTACTGGACATCGGTTGTCACAATCTGGTTTCTGGCAGCCCATTTCCATATCTTTTCAATTCCTTGGCACTTGCTCACTATTTTATTTAATCTTAACATTTTAAAATCTTTAAATGATCTGGTGATACAGACTCAGATTTTAAGATCACATCCTTTTATTTGGAAAAATCTTAGAAGACACAATGGAGAACTAGAGACACACAAAACAAAAACAAGAGACTATGGGACAAAAATGGCTATTCAACCCACCAAGTCCAATTCCTCTACAGTCCATGTACAATTCATTGTGTCACATACCTTATCCTACCCGTTTAATCCCACCCCACCACCCCCATAATATTTCTAACTACTTACCTAATCTTACATCCCATATTAGATTACTAGGCCTAGAAATTGAGTGCCCTTAGCGCCGATTTTGCGGCGCTAGAGGGCCTAGCGCTGCATTTGGCGCCGGCGCCGAAATTGCCTGGGGCCCTTACGCCGCGGTATACCGGTAGCGCTGCGCCGGCACCGATGACGTCATCGGTGTGCGCAGCGTCCCGGTTGCCATGCCGACGGGCCTCAGCGCCGAAATTCAGTTGCGGCCGCCTCGCCCGTGACAGCCGCAACTAAGACTCTGGCAACAGAGTCTTACGAGTCTTTGCGCCGGCGCATTAAAGGCCCCGCGGCGGCCGGCCGCTTTCCCGCCGGCCGCCTGGCCGCAGCTCCCTCCCCGGACTTCCCCCCCCCCCCCCGCCGGAACAGAAGCAAGCCCGGCACTTGTCCGAGGTGCCGGGCTCATTTTTTAAAAGATTTTCGCGGGCCGCGATCGGGTGCAGGCAGCTCCTCCTTAAGGGAAGGAGGAGGCCTGCACTTCCCGAGCCTGCCGCACCGCATCGGGTGCCGCAGCGCCGGAATTGTGGCGCGAAACGGCAGTTAGCGCCGATTTACCGCCGCAAAGACCCTTCAGTAGCGCCGGCAGCCGTTTGGGCGCGGCCCTGCTGAATTTTTGGCGCGCGCAGGGGGACTTAGCGCCGGCACTAACTTCCGGCGCTAAAGCCCTGGCTAAGCCAAAACTCAATTTCTAGGCCCTAGTCTTTTTTCACATGGTCAAAATGAGCCACAGAACATTTGATCATCTCAATCTGTACTTGGAGCCCTTAATTCCATTCCTAACCAGATAATTAGCCAGTTTTTTTTAATGTTAACTGATATACTGATACAAATCTACAACTGTGCAGGGAAAACCCTTTGGCCTAGAAATTGAGTGCCCTTCGCGCCGATTTTGCGGCGCTAGAGGGCCTAGCGCTGCATTTGGCGCCGGCGCCGAAATTGCCTGGGGCCCTTACGCCGCGGTAGACCGGTAGCGCTGCGCCGGCACCGATGACGTCATCGGTGTGCGCAGCGTCCCGGTTGCCATGCCGACGGGCCCCAGCGCCGAAATTCAGTTGCGGCCGCCTCGCCCGTGACAGCCGCAACTAAGACTCTGGCAACAGAGTCTTACGAGTCTTTGCGCCGGCGCATTAAAGGCCCCGCGGCGGCCGGCCGCTTTCCCGCCGGCCGCCTGGCCGCAGCTCCCTCCCCGGACTCCACCCCCCCCCCCCCCCGGAACAGAAGCAAGCCCGGCACTTGTCCGAGGTGCCGGGCTCATTTTTTAAAAGATTTTCGCGGGCCGCGATCGGGTGCAGGCAGCTCCTCCTTAAGGGAAGGAGGAGGCCTGCACTTCCCGAGCCTGCCGCACCGCATCGGGTGCCGCAGCGCCGGAATTGCGGCGCGAAACGGCAGTTAGCGCCGATTTACCGCCGCAAAGACCCTTCAGTAGCGCCGGCAGCCGTTTGGGCGCGGCCCTGCTGAATTTTTGGCGCGCGCAGGGGGACTTAGCGCCGGCACTAACTTCCGGCGCTAAAGCCCTGGCTAAGCCAAAACTCAATTTCTAGGCCACTCTGTTTAAAGTCTTATTTAAGGCTATTTTTAAAGTTTTGAAAAACTAAATTCAGTAAAGTTCATACACTTTCTTGACTTTGGCTTATTACAGGCTGCATTGCATAGTAGTTGCAAGTATGGCACAGTACAGGATAAATACAGTCAGGATCTTAAAGAGTTTAGAATTTTGTTAGCACTTAAGTGTTGACAGCTGATAGGATCAGGATATTTTCCTGGATACGGGGAGGGGAAGGAGGATAGCGTGGCCTAGTTATATGCTCACAAGTTAAATGAATAACCTGCTTGATCTACATTATCCATTCCGCTCAGTTCTCTGGTTTCATAGTATCACAGAAACTTGCCTCACAGGAGGCCGCCATTTGGCACATCGTGCCTATACTGGCTCTTTGAAAGGTCAGTCGTGCTTAGTCCCACACCCCTGCTTTATATCCAGAACCCTGTAAGTTCCCCATTCTCAAGTACCTGTCCAACTCCCTTTTCAAATTAGTTATGGAATCAACTTCCACCATCTTTTCAGGTGGAGCGTTACTGATCCCGACAACACCCGGAGTGAAAACATTTCTCATGTCCTGTCAAAATCTTTTGCCAATGATTTTAAATCTATGACCACTGGTTATTGACAAAACTTGGAAGTATAGCGAACAGTGAGGAGGATAGTGATAGACTTCAAGAAGACATAGCTAGGCTGGTGAAATGGGCGGACACGTGGCAGATGAAATTTAACGCAGAAAAGTGCAAAGTGATATATTTTGGTAGGAAGAACGAGGAGAGGCAATATAAACTAAAGGGTACAATCCCAAAGGGAGTGTATGAACAGAGAGCGCTGGGGGTATACGTGCACAAATCGTTGAAGGTGGCAGGGCAGGTTGAGAAAGCAGTTAAAACGGAGATGAGGAATTTCTTTTCTCAGAGGGTCGTGAATCTTTGGAATTCTCGACACCTGTAGCCCACATGTTTGTTAGTCCTGTTCCTTCAGCAGAGCTCTCATAATGAAGATTCCCCAAACTACTGAGCATCTCCCAGCTTTTCTGGTGCTGAATTGTTTGGATATTATCATGAGATCCGCTTGAACAAGAAGTCTAACTTCCTCGACCACTGTCTGCTGCATCAAGAGAAGTTCGATCTCCCTGGTCCTGGGTTAACTCCTCCATACTCGGTGAAGACAGTACTGCCGCTCCTGCAGACAGACTTCCTCTGCCCTCTGTGCTTGTTGATGTACAGGAACTAAATAAGAGAAAGCACTGATTTAAATGTTGGGAAAAAATAATGAAAATTACAGTCTCACATTTAAATGATATTCCACAGATTGAAAGTTAGCTCAACCGTTACAATATTCATTAAAGGAAAAAAGTATAATGATCACATTGCTCCCGATTGGACCCCTTAAATTTAAATTACTACAGGAGCATCAGCACCATGGAGTGCAGGCATGTGTTCACATCACAATTCCAAAATCACTGATTTCCTGATCTTCAGTCAAATTATTGGGGGGGGGTGGAGGGGAGAGAAAGAATTATTATTGTGTTCCGTAGCGGTTTGTTACAACTGAGTGGCTTGCTCGGCCATTTCAGAGGGCAGTTAAGAGTCATCCACATTGCTGTGGGTCTGGAGTCGCATATAGGCCAGAGCAGGTAAGGACGGCAGATTTCCTTCAAGGACATTAGTGAACCAGATGGGTTTTTATGACAATCTGATAGTTTCATGGTTACCATTACTGAGACTAGCTTTTTATTCCAGATTGTTTTAATTAACTGAAGTTAAATTCCCGAGCTGCCGTGGTGGGATTTGAACTCACGTCATTAGTCCAGGCCTCCGGATTACTACTGACACTACCACTACGCTACCGTTTATAACAGTGAATGCCAAAGTTGGCTCCTACCCCTCATAATTAAGATAATAGCCAGTGAGTTGTTCTGCAGAAGCTGCCACTGTTTGCAGTGGCAATGTTCCTCGTATGCTTGGCTAAAGGCTACAAGTACAGGACAGAGTGCATGTTTTCACCTCCAGCAAACCACCTACTTAATGAGCTAGTTGGAAACTAAATGAGGCCGAATTAGCCGTCACCTTAGACTCGAATGCAGCAAACACTAGAATAGCAAACTTTTTATCATTGCAGCACTTCAAACCATAGCTAAGTGTTTGAAAAACAACAAAAACTTGCTCCAGCCTGATACAGGATTGATCTGGGTCAACTGCTGATGGCCTTTCCAGTCTTCTTCCTATACCCAAGCCTAAATTTGAATCTATAACACTGACACAATGTCGCTGTCGCCGGTCATCATGGAGGCTGACAGATACTGAGTCGAAGGAGGAATTGCTGACAATGCTGGAGTGGGAGGAAATTTCACTGTGACCAGAGTCTGAAAAATTATCCGCAGGAGTACTTGGTGCCAAAGCAAAACCTGGGAAATAGAAAGATTCGAATTAGACAGTAGCCAAATTTTAATACCAGTTATGTACATGGAAGAGCTGGGGAAGAGAAATAATCTGAATTTCATTAGTATTAAAGTATTGCTTCATATCCAACGCACTAATTAACTTATTCATTATACCTGGACTGTTATAAAATCAGTATACTGGAGGAAGCCACCCGAATAAAGGATCTCCACAGAACAAAAACAATGCCATTCAGGTCCAAACACATCTATAGACACCGAGGGGGTAAAATTGGGTCGTGCCCCGAAAAAATTAGCGCCTCCGAGCCCGAAATTCACTGGTAGTGCCCCAAGAGGGGAGCGGGGCGCTACTGGAAGCGCCCCGCCTCCCTCTTGGGGCGCTGCGGGTGAATATCACAGCGTTACGTGCAGCAGTACTGCAGGCCTTCCTCCCTTTATTAAAGGGAGGGGGGGGCCTAGTGCAGCGCGACCCGGGGCCCAGCTGGGCAACCAGGGATTGGAATGCCGGCAAAAGAGCCCGGCGCTCAAGAGAAGTGCTGGACTCACGGAATGCAGCCGGCACTCTGCGGGGGGGCTACATAGAAGGCTGGGGACAGCAGCGGGGGCAGGTGCTGTCAGGCGGCAAGCAACAAAAATGGCTGCCTGGCACCTCCCTTTTAACTTGTGCCGCCCCGGCAGCAGGTAGGCCCCCCTGACCCTGTCGGACATAATGTCCGGTGGTAAGTCAGGGGGCGCTATCGAAGAGCGCGGCCTGGGCGCAAGTGGGGCGTTGCGCACGGCGATGACGTCATTGCCGGTAGCGCAGCGCCGCGCTAACGGTCATCACCGCTGCAAACCTCCTGCTGAATTTCGCGGGGGGCGTCGCACGCAGGCGCTAGTTGCTTTGCAGGAGGCACAAGTCAACCGAATTTCCCCCCCTCACCTCCTGTGCCATCACGGATATTGACTTCTGCTTTACCCCACAAGAAGAGACACATATAAATGGGTATTATCATATATCCTGAATTAAAAGAAGAAACCATTAATGGAACAGTGACGGACACTATATGAGAAGGGTATACAAAGGCAATAAGGCCACAAGGAAAACTGATACCCGAACTGAGGCAGAGGGTGTAAACAAATGATGGCCTTGAAACATCTGTTTCAATGTTAAAATGGAATTTAACCCTGAAAACTGTCCGGTGATGCATTTTGGGAGGACTAACAAGGCAAGGGAATACGCAACGAATGGCAGGACCCTAGGAAGGACAGAGGATCAGAGGGACCTTGATGTGCATGTACATAGATCCCTGAAGGCAGCAGGACAGGTAGATCAGGTGGTTAAGAAGGCATATGGGATACTTGCCTTCATTAGCTGAGGCATAGAATATAAGAGCAGGGAGGTTATGCTGGAGCTTTTAGGCCACAGCTGGAATACTGTGTGCAGTTCTGGTCACCACACTATAGGAAGGATGTGATTGCATTAGAGAGGGTGCAGAGGAGATTCACCAGGGTGTTACCTGGGCTGGAGCATTTCAGCTATGAAGAGAGACTGGATTGTTTTCCTTAGAGCAGATAAGACTGAGGGGGACCTGATTGAGGTGTACAAAATTATGAGGGGCATAGATAGGGTAGATAGAAAATAACTTTTTCCCTTAGTAGAGGGGTCAATAACCAGGGGACATAGTTTCAAGGTAAGGGGCAGGAGGTTTAGAGGGGATTTGAAGAAAAACGTTTTCACCCTGGATGGTTGGAATCTGGAACTCACTGCCTGAAAGGGTGGTAGAGGCAGGAACCCTCACAACACTCAAGAAGCATTTAGATGAGCACTTGAAATGCCATAGCATACAAGGCTACGGACCAAGTGCTGGAAAATGGGATTAGAATAGACAGGGCTTGATGCCCAGCGCAGACACGATGGGCCGAAGGGCCTCTTTCTGTGCTGTAAAACTCTATCACTCTATGACTAACTGGCTAAAGTGGACTGGAAAAATAAATTAAAGGGTTAGACAGTTGAAATGCCAAGTGTCCTATTCCTGCTCCTATTTCTTATTTTCTTATGTATTATACTATCATCTAGTCATACTTATCTTGGCTAATTAGATTCCTGTTCTATCATGTTTCAGTTGAATACCGTAAAAGGTTGCTGAATCCCCTCGCCAATCTGGCTTTGCACAGCAACCCCACTTATCCCATAGGTCCATGGTGCATTGTTATTCTGGTTACTGTTTTCACTTCCAAGAGAGGATGAAGAGCCTGATTGGTCCGACTGTCTGGAGCCAATGAGATCTCAGCTTACTGGCACCTGACAAACAGGGTGAGAAAACCAATTTAGAAACCAAATCTGACGCTTGCTGTATCTCCCTTGAACAGAAGCAGGCTCTCATTTATCCAGACAACTTTTTCAGTGGTGAAGTTAGTCTGACTAATTCAGAGGAAGTTCTTCGGGACTTTTAACCAGAAATAATTAGTTAGCAGAAAGCCCAATTTTTCTCCCACCCATTAAAAATAATAGCTACAAGATTGTCTACGACATGAAATACCGGTACATACAAAGGCAACCATTCCACACTTTTACACAATAACTATGCCATGTACTCTAACCAACAAATTCACAGTGCATCAGATACTGCCATATCCTGGCATGGGTTAAGGCCTACACTGTTAAATGACATGCCCTCATACTGGACGTTATCTGTATACTACCAATTTTTAACACTTGTATTAAAAGTAACAAATGAAAAATATGAAAAAGGATATAATATTCATAAAAACATTACAGAAAGGAGAGTGCTCATTTTCACAGTCATGTACTCTGGTGAATATCTGGAGTCAGTCTGTAGTTTAAGAGTAATCTTTAATTATATAACAGTGAAAAATATAAGCACTGCTTATTGAATGAGGTACAGCTTGGGAGAGGTCAGAATTCTTAAAAATGGAAAAAGTCATTTATCTAATGTTTTTCAACATCCTGAAAGCAGCACTGGACAGCTTTCCATTGTGTTCTTGTGGAGATTCAGTCTAATTCCGATTGATAATGTGTTCCATGTTACTGGTGAGATGATGGTTTCATTCAAGTACATATCGAATCCTTCCATACAGAAACATACAGACTGAATTAAAAGATCGTCTAACTCACTAGTGAAACACTAGATTCTACCGTGCTACATTAGTTAGCTAAGCAGCTATTAGTCAATGCAGCGATGGTGGCAAAATATTTCAACATTAATGCTATCCCAAGGTCATGTAATTATGCAGTACAAGACCTGAACCAACAAATAGCAACAGGAGAAACAGGACTTTTTCCCAATTTACAATGGGAGTTGAGTACCATGCTGGTCAGTTGCAGTTTGAAATGAAGAGGTGCAAATTTTCAACATGTAGTAAATGTATCTGTGGCAATTTAAACTATTTCTACGAGGGAAAAAAAACAGCTGAATTATTTACACCATTCCAATAAATTAAACTTACAAAGCACCTGGAGTCAGCTGTATTAGAGATAATATTATTGGATGTGTGTAAATGGATGTTATGGTATGTTTAATACTGCAATAATTAAGAATAATAGTGTGTTTAATGTAAAAAGTTATGGTAAAATATAGAAACATAGAAGATAGGGGCAGGAGTAGGCCATTCAGCCCCTCGAGCCTGCTCCGGCATTCAATGTGACCATGGCTGATCATCCAAATTCAGTGCCCTGTCCTGCTTTCTCCCCGTATCCCTTGATCCCCTTAGCCTTAAGAAATATTTCGAACTCCTTCTTGAATATATTTAATGAATTGGCCTCAACTGTCTTCTGTGGTAGAGAATTCCACAGGTTCACCGCTCTCTGGGTGAAGAAATTCCTCCTCATCTCTGTCCTAAATGGCTTACCCCTTATCCTTAGACTGTGACCCCTGGTTCTGGACTCCCCCACCATCGGGAACAGCCTTCCTGCATCTAGTCTGTCTAGTCCTGTTAGAATTTTATAAGTTTCAATGAGATCCCCTCTCATTCTTCTAAACTCAAGCGAATATAAGCCTAATCGACCCAATCTCTCTTCATATGTCGTTCCTGCCATCCCAGGTATCAGTCTGGTGAATCTTCGCTGCACTCCCTCCATGGCAAGAACATCCTTCCTCAGATAAGGCGACCAAAACTGCACACAATACTCAAGGGGCTAGAAATTCGGTTGGTAGCGCCACCGATTAGCGCCTAAAGAGGCCGAAAAGTGGGGCGCTAACCAATTTCCGGGCGGGCGCAGGGCGCCTAGCCCCATATTGAGCATGCATTTAGCGCCGGCGCTAAATCTTAGCACCCGCTCATGGGCGCAGGCAGATTATGACGTCATTTGAGTGTGCAACGCATTTTGGGCGCCCCGGACCGGAAATTCAGTGGCGCCCCCCTCCGTAGCGCCTGGCGCTAATAGTGACAGCTTACCTGGAACCTTACCAAGTCGCTCTTGGGCTGGAGGAGCGTTATTTAAAGGGGACTGGTGTGGTTCAAAACCGGCAGCCATTTTTGGAGCACAACTTCCTCAAGAGCTACAAAGAGTTGCTGAGCTGCACACTGCGAGCCATTTGACCACTGAGCCAGCGCAGGCAGACGAACTTCAGCCTTCTGACCATCACCTTGCTGTTGGTGAGCCTTACCAACGGGGAACCTTCCTGTGGGCACTTATTATGGGGGCTGCATTGGAGGGGAACGTCCTGCTGCTGAATCATCTGGAAAGCGCACTGAGACGCTGGGAGAGGGGGACGGGCATGACCAGACGGAGGCGGGCCAACAGACGTCGCCACAGCAGACCTTACGCTGGCAGGGTTTTCCAACAGCAGTTTTCCTACATGAACATGTCGGAGGAGCAGTGTGTCAGAAGGCTGTGATTTAGAAAGGAGGTGGTGACTGAGCTGTGCCAGCTGCTTCAGCCAGATCTGCAGCCTCAGATAAGGTGCAGGACATCTCTGTCGGTGGCTGAGAAGATGCCTCCTGGCCTGAACTTCTACGCGAGCGGCTCTTCTCAGGCTGCGCGTCAGAGGCTGATCAGAAGTAGCTTCTAGGCCCCTCTCACGGAATGCTTGCTGCCATTCCAAGAACAGGAATGGAACCGGTCTGATACCCCCAAGCCTGTGAAGGGCAAGATGCATGTAAATTGCAGACATGGCCATTGTAAATGAAGAAAGTGTTTCATTACACAAAATGTGGTTCCTTCAAACATGAGAAAGCTGTGGCAACAGAAAGCAAAACTAATACACTGACACATAACTGCCTCTCACACCCGGGAGACTGTCTAAAACATACATCACATTCCGACCATCTTCCTTGGCCTTGATTCCACTGCGCCAACCAAAGCATCCAATGCCCCATCAGTGAGGCATTCCGCCCTCTGCCTCACCCTTTCCATGTCATGCTAGGCTGGTGCGCCACAGGTAGGCTCCCACCGATTTGAAGGCCTACAAGGCAGTGAGTGTGTCTGGTGATGCCAATTGACCAGCCCCTTTAAGAGCTGGCCGGCGCCAGTGTGTCTCAGGGAAAGTGATTATTGACAGCACCTGCGCTGCGCCCCGCCCCGCCGCCGCGAAATTGGGTTGCGCCGCCGGGTTAGCGCCTTAGGAGTCTCGTGCAGCGCCTGATTTAGCGCCGCAATCACCTTCAGGGGTGCTGCAACCCAATATCGCTCTAGGTGGCACTAAATTGCGCCTGGCGCTAAACTTTGCGCTTCGTCAGGACTAGCGCCCCAAATGGGGCGATACCGAATTTCTAGCCCAAGGTGTGGTCTCACCAAGGCCCTGAACAACTGCAGCAAGACATCCTTGCTCCTGTACTCGAATCCCCTCGCTATGAAGGCCAGCATACCATTTGCCTTCTTAACCGCCTGCTGCACCTGCACGCTTACCTTCAACGATTGCGGCACAAGGACACCCAGGTCTCGTTGCACTTCCCCTTTTCCCAATCTATTGCCGTTCAGATAATAATCTGCCTTCCTGTTTTTGCCACCAAAGTGGATAGCCTCGCATTTATCCACATTATACTACATCTGCCATGCATCTGCCCAATCTGTCCAAATCATACTGGAGTTTCTCTGCATCCTCCTCACAGCACACACGCCCATCCAGCTTTGTGTCATCTGCAAACTTGGAGATATTACATCGAGTTCCCTTGTCTAGATCATTAATATATATTGTGAATAACTGGGGTCCTAGCACCGATCCCTGCGGTACCCCACTAGTCACTGCCTTCCACTCGGAAAAAGACCCGTTTATTCCAACTCTTTGCTTCCTGTCTGCCAACCAGTTTTCTATCCAAGTCAGTACCTTACCCCCAATCCCATGTGCTTTAACTTTGCATGCTAGTCTCTTATGCGGGACCTTATCGAAAGCCTTCTGAAAGTCCAAATACACCACATCCACTGGTTCTCCCTTATCTATTCTAGCAGTTACATCCTCAAAAAATTCCAGTAGATTAGTCAAGCATGATTTACCTTTTGTAAATCCATGTTGACTTTGTCCAATCCTGTCACTATTTTCCAAGTGCTCTGCTATTACATCTTTTATAATGGACTCTAGCATTTTCCCCACTACCGATGTCAGGCTTACCAGTCTGTAATTCCCCTTTTTTCTCTCCCACCGTTTTTAAATAGTGGAGTTACATTAGCTACCTTCCAATCCATGGGAACTGTTCCAGAGTCTATAGAATTTTGGAAGATGACCAGCAATGCATCTACTATTTCTAGGGCCACTTCCTTAAGTACCCTAGGATGTAGATTATCAGGCCCTGGGGATTTATTGGCCTTCAATCCCGTCAATTTCCCTAACACCATTTCCCTACAAATACTGATTTCATTCAGTTCCTCCCTCTCATTAGACCCTATGTTTCCCGACATCTCTGGGAGTTTATTTGTGCCCTCCTTTGTGAAGACAGAACCAAAGTATGTACTTAATTGGTCTGCCATGTCCTTGTTCCCCATTATAAATTCCCCTGATTCTGACTGCAAAGGACCTAGTTTTGCTATTTGTCAGTACAGCCATGTTTATCATCATACTCTGAGGAGCTCCTTTCTGTTTCAAGCAAGATAGACATTGGGCTGCTTAAAACTAGCAAACACCACACTTCTTCCATTGACATGGTAATGCACATAATGGGCCAGAAATTTGGGTCGGAGGCTTTCCGCGGGTGCAAGCTCCCGACCTGCACTTACCTAGCGCGTCGGCCGTTGTACTGTGGGCCCGCATCGGATTCCGATCCTGGGCCTCCTTCAACTGCCGGCGCGCAGTGCTTGCGTATCCCAGGGGCGCAGTTAGTTCGAAGTGTCCCCTGGGATCATGTGGGCCATGGAGAGCCAATCGTAGCAGGGAATCTCTATTCATAGATTTGACAGGAAGACTTGTCAAATCTATGAATTAGAGATTGGCCCCAAAACATAACTAAAACTCCAAATACATTTTTTTTTTAAATCACATTTTAAAAATAACTATAAATTACATAAAATAGCTATTTTAAACAATAATTTAAATTTTTGAAAAAATTAATTACACTTTTTAATGGGGCTAAAAACAAACTTACCTTTCTTTAAAGTATTTAAAAATAAAAAACCTGTGGAAAAAATGTTTTAATTTTACTTAATACACCACTTACCTTGTTAAAAGCAGGCCTTGCGACTGCTTTTTAAAAGCGTAGCTGCTGGAGACTTACCCTCCTGGAGAAACCTGTAAAAAAGAAGAAAGAAGAAACAGGTATACCGATTTGGATACTGTTGAGGGGGATGACTCACCAGGGGAAGGCAGCAGCAGCCAACTTCCTGGCACTGGGGGTGCTCCTGCTGCCCAGGAAGGGAGGAAAAAGAGTGGGAGAGCAATAGTGGTAGGGGTTCTATAGTAAGGGGAACAGATAGGCGTTTCTGTGGCCGTAGACGTGAATCCAGGATGGTTTGTTGCCTCCCTGATGCCAGGGTCAAGGATGTCACTGAGCGGCTGCAGGGCATTCTGGAGGGGGAGGGTGAACAGCCAGAGGTCGTGGTCCACATTGGTACCAACGACATAGGTAAAAAGAGGGATGAGGTCCTGCAGCAAGAATTTAGGGAGCTAGGTGGAAGATTAAAGAGCAGGACCTCAAAGGTTGTAATCTCTGGATTACTCCCGGTGCCACGTGCTAGTGAGTATAGGAATAGGAAGATAGAACAGATGAATGTGTGGCTAAAGGGATGGTGCAGGAGGGAGGGCTTTAGTTTCCTGGATCACTGGGTCTGCTTCTGGGAAAGGTGGGACTTGTACAAGTCGGACGGTTTACACCTGAACCAGAGGGGGACCAATATCCTTGCGGGGAGGTTTGCTAGCACTGCTGGGGGGGGTTTAAACTAACTTGGCAGGGGGATGGGATACAGAGTGGAACTATAGTAGGGGGTGATTTACAGCCAAATACGGAGGAAAAAACAAGTCAGCTGGGAAGGCAGAGCAAATATGTGAAGGCAAAAGGGAATATGGCAAGGCTGGAAGGCATTTATTTTAATGCAAGGAGTCTTGCAAATAAGGTGGATGAACTGAAGTTGTTGTTGAACACATGGGAGTACGATATTGTTGCTATCACGGAGACATGGTTGAGGGAGGGTCAGGACTGGCAGCTCAATATTCCGGGGTATAGAATCTTCAGGCGAGACAGAGGGGGGTGTAAAAGGGGAGGGGACGTTGCAATATTAATTAAGGAATCAATTACTGCTGTAAGGAGGGATGATATATTAGCGGGTTCCTCTAATGAGGCCATATGGGTAGAACTTAAAAACAAAAAGGGGGCAAGCACTTTGCTGGGAGTGTCCTATAGGCCCCCAAACAGTCAGGGGGAGATAGAGGAACAGATATGTAGGCAAATCTCAGAGAAGTGCGAAAATAATAGGGTAATAATAGTGGGGGATTTCAACTTCCCCAATATTAATTGGGATAGTCAGAGTGTGAAAGGCTTAGAGGGTGCAGAATTCTTAAAGTGCATCCAGGAGAGCTTTTTGAGCCAACATGTAGAAAGTCCTACAAGAGAGGGGGCGGTACTGGACCTAATTCTAGGGAATGTAGCCGGGCAAGTGGTGGAAGTGTCAGTAGGAGAGCATTTTGGCGACAGTGACCATAATTCGGTGAGATTTAAGGTGGTCATGGAAAAAGACAAAGACGGCCCGGAAATAAGGGTTCTAAATTGGGGGAAGGCCGATTTTAATATGATAAGGCAGGATCTGGCCAAAGTGGACTGGGAGCAGCTACTTATAGGAAAATCCACATCAAAGCAGTGGGAGACTTTCAGAAGGGAAATAGAGAGAGTACAACGCCAACATGTTCCTGTAAAGGTCAAGGGTGGGACCAACAAGCAAAGGGAACCTTGGATGACAAGGGATATAGAAAAATGCATTAGGAAAAAAAAGGGGGGCTTTTGGCAGTTAAAAAAGACTAAAGACGGAAGAAGCCCTAGAGGAGTATAAAAAGTGCAGGGGCATACTTAAAAAAGAAATTAGGAGGGCGAGGAGGGGCCATGAAATAACACTGGCGAGCAAAATAAAGGAAAATCCTAAGATGTTTTATAAGTATATTAAGGGCAAGAGGATAACCAGGGAAAGGGTAGGGCCCATTAGGGACCAAAGTGGCAATCTGTGTGTAGAGCCAGATGATGTAGGCGGGGTTTTAAATGAATTTTTTGCATCTGTGTTCACTATGGAGAAAGACGATATAGACATAGAAATCGGGCAAGGGGACTGTGACATACTTGAACATGTTAGCATCGAGAGGGAGGAGGTACTAGTGGTTTTAGCAGGCCAAAAAGTGGATAAATCCCCAGGCCCGGACGAGATGTATCCCAGGCTGTTGTGTGAGGCAAAGGAGGAGATTGCAGGGGCTCTGACACAAATTTTCAGAACCTCTCTGGCCACAGGGGATGTACCAGAGGACTGGAGAACAGCTAACGTAGTACCATTATTCAAGAAGGGTAGCAGGGATAAACCAGGGAATTACAGGCCGGTGAGCCTAACATCTGTGGTAGGGAAATTATTGGAAAAAATTTCTGAGGGACAAAATTAGTCTCCACTTGGAGAGGCAAGGATTAATCGGGGATAGTCAGCATGGCTTTGTCAAGGGTAAATCATGTCTGACCAATCTGATTGAATTTTTCGAGGGGGTGACTAGGTGTGTGGATGAGGGAAATGCTGTGGATGTGGTTTACATGGATTTCAGTAAAGCTTTTGACAAAGTCCCGCATAGGAGACTGGTCAAGAAGGTAAGAGCCCATGGGATCCAGGGTGCCTTGGCGCGTTGGATCCTAAACTGGCTGAGTGGCAGGAGGCAGAGGGTGATGGTCGAAGGTTGCTTTTGTGACTGGAAGCCTGTGTCCAGTGGGGTACCTCAGGGATCGGTGCTGGGTCCCTTGCTGTTTGTGATCTACATAAATGATTTGGATGAGAATGTAAAAGGTATGATCAGTAAGTTCGCAGATGACACGAAAATTGGTGGGGTGGTAAATTGCGAGGAGGAAAGCCTCAGGCTACAGGACGATATAAACGGGTTGGTCAGATGGGCGGAAAAGTGGCAAATGGAATTTAACCCTGAAAAGTGCGAGGTGATGCATTTTGGACGGACAAATAAGGCAAGGGAATACACAATGAGTGGTAGGACCCTAGGAAGTACAGAGGGTCAGAGGGACCTTGGTGTACATGTA